>NC_083534.1:4020000-4635000 GCF_032362555.1 Amyelois transitella
AGGCCAACTTGGTAGCTGATGATATACCCGTCTTCCTCGCTATCTGTGATATTTCACTCTGCAGTTTCTCAAGTTGAGCCTGTGAAAGAAATGTTAGAATAGAGAATAGATTTTTTTCTCTAATAGATTGACTTCCCCAGAGCCTAATTACAGACACTTAATACCCTAATACCCCCTGGAGCCCCTCTCACCTTCATCATCAGCCTCATATCCTTGGATGGAGCTCACAGCCGGTCGTTAAGACCTTTCTATAGCCCGTTAGAGACTCGATAGCCTATTACAGACACCTAACACCCCGATTCCCCCTCTCACCTTCATCATCAGCCTCATATTCTTGGATGGAGCTCACAGCCAGTCGTTAGGACCTTTCTATAGCCTGTTAAGAGACCTTATACCCTAATCCCCTTTGACATATTTTTGGATAGAGCTCCCCCTTGACATATCTTTGGATAGAGCTCACACCTAGTCCTTAGGCCCTCTCCAAAGCCTTTTAGAGACCTGAGATCTGGAGCCCCCTTTGACCTTCATCCGAAGCCTCATATTCTTGGATGGAGCTCACAGCCAGTCGATAGGACTTTTCTTTAGCCTGTAAGAGACTTGATATCCTAAATTCCCCTAAAACCACCTTCATCATCAGCCTCACATCCTTCGATGAAGCTCACACCCAATCCTCAGGCCCTCTCCAGAGCCTATTACAGACACCTTACAGTCTAATTCCTCCTGGAGCCCCCTCTCACCTTCATATTCTTGGATGGAGCTCACAGCCAGTCGTTAGGACCTTTCTATTAGCCTGTCAAGAGACCTTATACCCTAATCCCCTCTCACCTTCATCATCAGCTTCATATCCTTGGATGGAGCTCACACCCAATCCTCAGGCCCTCTCCAGAGCCCGTTAAATACCTGATAACCTATTACAGACACCTAACACCCTGATCCCCCCTCTCACCTTCATCATCAGCCTCATATTCTTGGATGGAGCTCACAGCCAGTCGTTAGGACCTTTCTACAGCCTGTCAAGAGACCTTATACCCTGATCCCCCCTAACCCCCTCTCACCTTCATCATCAGCCTCACATCCATCGATGAAGCTCACCCCCAATCCTCAGGCCCTCTCCAGAGTCCGTTAAAGACCTGATAACCTATTACAGACACCTAACACCCTGATCCCCCCTCTCACCTTCATCATCAGCCTCATATTCTTGGATGGAGCTCACAGCCAGTCGTTAGGACCTTTCTATAGCCTGTCAAGAGACCTCCCCCCCTAACCCCCTCTCACCTTCATCCGCAGCCTCTCGGCGACCTGTGTGAACTTCCCGGGCTCGTGGAAGCGCAGCGCCCGCCTGGCCCGGGCCGCGGGCTTGAGCGCCACGCGCGGGTCGAGCCAGGCCGCCGCGGCCGGGGGCTCCGCCGCGCCCGCGCCCGACAGCTGCGCGCGGAACTCCTCGCGCCGCTTCGCCCTGATGTTGGCCTGGTGGAGTAATCACAATATGTATGTAAATATCACATTATCATATTATATAAATAAATAAATAAAATATATATATATACGATAATATGTATGTAAATACATACACACATGTATACATATGTATATCTGTATAAGTATTTATTTATTTATTATAAAATAAATATAGTACTGTTGAGTTAGTATCTCGTAACACAAGTCTCGAACTTACTTCGAAGATATGAGTTATCCTATCAGTATTATTTGTAAAAAAAAAACATATTACATACCTACATACATATGATCACGTCTATATCCCTTGAGGGGTAGACAGAGTCGATTGTCTTGTAAAGACTGAATGGCCACGTTCAGCTATTTGGCTTAACGATAGAATTGAGATTCAAATAGTGACAGGTTGCTGGACCATCGCTTAAAAGAAGAATCTCAAGTACATAAGCCTTCCCTTAGTCGCGTTTTACGACATCCATGGGAATGATATGGAGTGGTCCTGTTCTTTATAATCTGAAACCCCCGAAATGTCAATTAGTTTGAGTGCTAACCGATGCTCTAACGGTGAGGGAAAACATCGTGAGGAAACCTGCACATTCAGGCAACTGGACGCGTAACCATGATCGATCCAACACGGGTTAGGTTCCCCTGCAAAGCTTGCGGAGGTCAGACGGCAGCCGCTTCGTGTGAAAACCTGACTCACACAATCCAGGGTCCATGGTCAAAGGCGCACCCCGGGCTCCTCTCCAGTGCAACCAGGACTGAAGCCGGGAGGAAGAAGATCTCCTGAAACAACCCACCTTAAGAGTAGGAGCCACGTGTGTCAGCTGTACTCTCTTGCCGGTCGTGTCCACGGTGCGCCCCTCCCTGTCCAGGATGAGGGGCGCAGGCCCCGCGCCGGCGGCCAGGGCTCCGCCGGACAGCTTGCGCTGGATCCGCGCCTGGAGCTCAGCTATCTTGCGCTGCTTCTCCAACTCCTCGGCCGTGATGGGTGCGGCTGCTGCAGGAGATATTAATATATACATATGGTCACGTCTATATCCCTTGCGGGGTAGACAGAGCCAACAGTCTTGAAAAGACTGATCGGCCACGTTCAGCTGTTCGGCTTAATGATAGAATTGAGATTCAAATAGTGATGGGTTGCTAGCCCATCGCCTAAAAAGAATCCCAAGTTTGTGAGGCTATCCCTTAGTCGCCTTTTACGACATCCATGGGAAAGAGATGGAGTGGTCCTATTCTTTTTCATTGGTGCCGGGAACCACACGCATCATCGCATTATTAATTGAATTATGGATAGGTAAATAACAATTGACAATATTATAATTAACTACTTTGTCATATTTTGATGATAAGCGATACAGAGATATAATTACAATAAATACAGGATGACTTTTAATTCAACTGCATAAATTTAACTGTTAAGTTTACTCATCTAAAGGATATTAAAAAACGTTAAAAGAAAATTATCGGTTCAGCGACGCGTAAGATTCAGAGGTCAACGACACAATTCATTCAGCTGAGCGATCTCTACAACTCTGTACTTTACTTACACAAAAGCGTAAAGAATAAATTAATATATACGGGACAAATTACACAGATTGAGTTAGCTTCGAAGTAAGTTCTAAACTTGTGTTACGAGATACTAACTCAACTTTACTAGATATATTTTAGAATAAATACTTATATACATAGATAAACATCCAAGACCCAGGCCAATCAGAAAAAGTTCATTTCTCATCATGCCCTGGCCGGGATTCGAACCCAGGACCTCCGGTGTCACAGACAAGCGCACTACCGCTGCGCCACAGAGGCCGTCAGTATTATATATATATATATGTATAGTATTATATATATATATATATATATATAGTAATTGTAAAAATAAATGTGATAAATGTATAAAATACAGATTCAAATTCTTTTTTGTAATAGTGCCGTGTGGTTCCCGGCACTATTACAAAAAAGAATAGGACCACTCCATCTCTTTCCCATGGATGTCGTAAAAGGCGACTAAGGGATAGGCTTATAAACTTAGGATTCCTCTTTTAGGCGATGGGCTAGCAACCTGTCACTATTTGAATCTCGGTTCTATCATTAAGCCAAATAGCTGAACGTGGCCATTCAGTCTTTTCAAGACTGTTGGCTCTGTCTACCCCGCAAGGGATATAGACGTGATCATATGTATGTATGTATGTATAAAATACACATCATTCTCTCTCTGTTGTTTTCATAAAATATATGATATATATGTATATATATAGCCCTTCTCCCATTGCAGCGCTCGACATGGTGACGTATCAATTTAAGACGGTTCCCTTTTCACAAAAGCGTAAAGAACTTCAGACGGTACGGTGTTACAAACATACTGACCAGGCTTGGAGTATAACACGGGCTTGATGACGCACGGGGGCGGTATGGAGCTGGTCTGCGTCACCTGCATCTTCAGCTGCTGGGCGGTGGCGGCAGCGGCGTTGACTCCTGGCTTCGTCTCCTTCAACGCCTGTAATGCCCTCTTGCGCTCCTCAATCTCTTTTTGGGCATTGGCCATCATCAGCTGGAAACATACATTTTATTTTATTTTTATATACGAGACAAATTACACAGATTGAGTTAGCCTCGAAGTAAGTTCGAGACTTGTGTTACGAGATACTAACTCAACGATACTGTATTTTATAATAAATACTTATATAGATAAACATCCAAGACCTGGGCCAATCAGAAAAAGTTCTTTTCTCATCACGCCCTGGCCGGGATTCGAACTCGGAACCTCCGGTGTCACAGACAAGCGTATTACCGCTGCGCCACAGAGGCCGTCAAATTACCGGCCGTACGTAAATTATTACATACATACATACATACATATGATCACGTCTATATCCCTTGCGGGGTAGACAGAGCCAACAGTCTTGAAAAGACTGAATGGCCACGTTCAGCTATTTGGCTTAATGATAGAACCGAGATTCAAATAGTGACAGGTTGCTAGCCCATCGCCTAAAAGAGGAATCCTAAGTTTATAAGCCTATCCCTTAGTCGCCTTTTACGACATCCATGGGAAAGAGATGGAATGGTCCTATTCTTTTTTGTAATAGTGCCGGGAGCCACACGGCACCGTAAATTATTAGTCACGTCTATATCAATTGCGGGGTAAACAGAGCCGGCAGTCTTACTAGTATCAGACGTGATACTGGTAATAGATTTATTTTCAAAATTGGATATCACATATGATACCTTGTATCCAATTTTGACAATCTCTGTGGCGCAGCGGTAGTACGCTTGTCTGTGACACCGCAGGTCCCGGGTTCGAATCCCGGCCAGGGCGTGATGAGGTAAGAACTTTTCTGATGTGAGGTCTTGGATGTTTATCTATACAAGTATTTATTATAAAATAAAGTATCGTTGAGTTAGTATCTCGTAACACAAGTCTCGAACTTACTTCGAGGCTAACTCAATATGTGCAATTTGTCCTGTTATATACTTATATCAGGTCAGGGAAATTAAAAAGAAAAATGCGCCCATAACACAGGTACAGTTTTCGGGGTCACAGAGATGAGATGAGTGAAAGTGTACCTTTATCCTGTCTGCACTGAGCACCGCTATCTTTGAACCTACTGTCTCACTCTCCGGCATGACTGAAGGTAGCGGCAGAACTTCTATACCGTTGCCTGTAAAGAATGAAAAACAGAATTTTTTAATTTCACATACTCCACATACATACATATATGTAATCGCGTCTTAATCCCTTGCGGGGTAGACAGAGTTGACAGTCTAGTAACACACTATATAATATAATATTGTTGAGTTAATATCTCATTACACAAGTCTCGAACTAACTTCAAGGCTAACTCAAATTGTGTAATCAGTCCAGTATATATTAATTCATCCATACTAATATTATAAATCTGACGAGTTTGTTTGTTTGTTGTTTGAAAGCGCTAATTTAGGAACTACTGGTTCGAATTTAAAAATTATTTTTGCGTTGAATAGACCATTTATCAAGAAAGCTTAAGGCTTTATAACATCATGCTGCAACTATAAGGAGCAAAGAAACAATGGGAATTGTGAAAAAAAAACGGGTAAAATTATTCATATTTGAGGGCTTCAATGATGCCCAAAATAACTATTCCACGCGAACGAAGTCGCGGGCACAGCTAGTTATATTATAAGACATTCTTTCTTGCCATTTTTCATTGTTAATGCTCAATGTAAATTACCACCCGTATGGTTTCCGGCCACATATCTTCCCATTGGATGATGTAAAAGGCGACTAAGGTCTAGGAAGGCTATTAAACTTGGGATTGTTACAGCCATACAGCTGAACGTGACCTTTCAGATTTTACTAAATTGTTGGCTCTGTCTACCCCACAAGGGATGATGTGATATTTTTAAGTATTTACATTATCCAATATAAAATATCATTTATTGACATTTGGAGCAGTTGTGGAATTCTTGTGTCTGAACCAAAACGTACCAGGTTCAGTCCCTGGTCAGGTCATAACGGTAATAAAACTTTTCTAATTAGCCAGGGTTTTAGATGTTTACTATTTATTACAAAATATAGTATTTTTGAGTTAGTATCTCGTAAAACAAGTCTAGAACATATGTTGATTTTCCAAAAAAATGACATTACATTCATCCCAAGTATGTGAAATAAAAAACTGATTGTTTTGGCTTAAAAAGCATTTGTAACAATACTTACTTAACATTTTCTCCCTATCAATCTCCTTCTCTTCTTTCTCCCTCTTCTCTTTTTTATCATCATCATGTCTGTCCTTAGCGTCCCGGTCACTGTGACGAGACTTCTTCGAGTCCCTACTCTCCTTGTCTCTGTCCGAGTCGCGATCGTGTTTACGTTTCTGTGACTTTGATGAAGATACGAGCTCTTGCGCGAGTGCTATCACCTTGTCGGCTAGTTTGCTCGCCTTTTTTGAGTCTATGTACGAAGATAGCTTGTCTATGATTTTTCGTCTTTCGTAACTGAAAGGGAAATTGAAAATTATTCTAATCTTTTCTTAGCTGGAAACCGAAGATTTCATTATCACATATAGGTTTTGCGATTCACAAATCCTATGAATTCATATAAAACATAGCAAAGTAATGGACATATACAGCATGACTTCTTGAAGTATGTATTATTCCAAAAAAGAAGATATTGTAAGTGTATCATACTTTATAATAGGAATACATGAAGATAAGAGAATGCAGTGTGGTTCCCGGCACTGATAGAAAAAAGAATAGGGCCACTCCATCTCTTTCCTATGGATGTCGTAAAATGCGACCAAGGGATGGGCTTATTGACTTGGGATTCTTCTTTTAGGCGATGTACTGGCAATCTGTCACTATTTGAATCTCAATTCTTCCATCAAGCCAAACAGTTGAATGTGGCCTATCAGTATTTTCAAGACTGTTGGCTTTGTCTACCCCGCAAGGGATATAGACGTGATTATATGTATGTATGTAAGAGAGTGTTTTCAAAAAAACTTAACAACTTACCCATTTGTCAGACATGAAGATATTGTGGAAAGAACGGAACTATCCGATTTCCCAAGTGTTCTGTATATAGCGCCATCTAAAGAGGACTTCAGCTCGTCAACTTCGCGGCGAGAAAGTTGTACAGCCATGGTAAACACAACAAATTACGATTAAGGTTACATCAACTTTGAGGTTATGTAGAATAAACAATGTCTTAGTAGATCGAATTTCCGTTTTCTAGTATACTTAATTTTCACCATTTACTAAATCTATAAATTACATTTTATTTTAAGTTATTTTTCAATGTTTACGATTTATTTGCGAGTTTATAACTCCAATTGAAAAATGACTGACTAACTGACGTAAACAATGACAATAGACAAAACAGTTAATCTGTCAATAGTATTGATGTGTTGGAATGACATGACATGAAACTCGACAATTACGGACCTGTTCGTTAACCGGACCGACCAGATCGCGCGAAAATTTATCATTGTCTCATTTCACATAATAAAGAGCGAAACATAGATTTTCGCGCGATATAAGAGCTTCGTGCATGCCATGCTACGGGGGCTGCATTGACTGCATATCACTTATTCTGTATCTGACATTTACCGAAGAGATAAGAAGAGAAAAAAAAATTAATTTTTTGACTTCTTCGTAATCAACGTTCCTGAACAGGCACATAGTGTACCATAGAGACATAAATTTTTTTCGTCATAGCAAAAGGCAAAGCTCTAATGTCAGCTGTCAAGCAGACAGACCTTTAGCCTGATAGTGACAATGACAAATCGTGTTACGGTGTTACCTACCGGTTGTTTGTTGTTGGTTATTCGTTGTTTCCAGTCTACGCATCACGTCTAAAACTATAATTTTAGCACAATACTGCATCTTTCGTACACATTTCATACATTTATCGCTTCTACAACTTTGAATACAAACTTTTCACGTTTTTTGTGTTCCCAATTGGGATAACCTCAATGTCTTCAGAAGACGAAGATGTGCCCCTGCCGAAGAAGAGTAAACAGATCCACTATGGATCCCTGGAGGAGCAGGAGAAAGCCAGGCTGGCGGCCCTGGCCGCCGCCGCTAAGGAGGGCGTGGAGGATTCTGATGGCAAAGAATTGGGAGACATTCAAATTTCCAATGGTTAATACCTTAAAATCTTAGTGGAATGTCAGTTTGCGTGAGGTTGACTTACTGCCAATTTACCTTATCCTATTAATACATGTTAATAGGAAAGTTTGTCAGGAATAAACTTAGGATTCTTCTTATAGCTGATGGGCTAGCTACCTGTCACTATTTGAATTTCAGTTCAATCATTAAGCCTAACACCTAACATGGCCTGTCTGTCTTTCCAGACTGCTGGCTCGGTCTACCCTGTAAGGGATATAGACATGATTATATGGATGGATTGATGTTAACTGAATGTTTCAATGCACTAGCAAATTCAAAATTTTAATTCATTCAATTGTCAAATTTTTGGTTCCACAACATTGGTTGACGTCAAATAAATTACGTAAAACTAAGTTCACTGCCGCTTCCAAGGCGTCAGTGCAGAAGAAGCGGTAACAAACCTTAGTCTTAGCATAATTCTTTATTGACTTTACAGAATATATGGAGCTGGAAGAAGAGATGTCGAGGGACAAGAAAGCTCTCCTCGAAGAGTTTGAGAGGAGACGGAAAGCTCGGCAGCTGAATGTGTCCACAGATGATGATGAGGTATCACCGCTTACTTGACAATAATCTTCATCAGCTAAATCATTTTTTTTTAAACTAGAAAAAACCGGCCAAATGCGAGTCCCGTACGAAGTGTTCTTGACCATCATCATGTTTATTAAAACCAACAGAAAAACAGACGTCAAATTGTATTCAACAAATTGCCTGATACTTTAAAAAATCTTGACATAATGACCTTAAAAAAGAATTTAAAAGTACTTCTTATTGAGAAATGCTACTATAATGTTCAAGAATTTCTAGATGATATTATTATAATTTAATTATTATTAATATGCATGCACTCAGGAATTATATAATTATTTTTAATTGACAACAAATAAGGCTTTTTTAATTTTTATTTAATTTTAATTTCATTCTTACTCATTAATTTAATTGCTTGTATGTTTTGACATTGAAATTTAATTTTAATATGATATTGTACGTCCATTAGGTTAGGACAGCTCACAGTGATGATCAAAAATATGTAACAGCCTTTTAACCTGTGTTGCACAAGAAATATATTTGGTTTGATTTGTATGTATGTATGTGTAGGTGAGACGCAGTCTGCGGCAGCTTGGTGAGCCCGTGTGCCTCTTCGGCGAGGGCCCGGCGGAGCGGCGCGTGCGCCTCAGAGACTTGCTCAGCTAGTGAGTTTGTTGTGACTTTTTTTTTCTCATAACCTAGTTTTTGTACATTGTTTTTAATAAAATTTTTTAAAACGTTAAGCCGTAGATGCCGTGTGGTTCCCAGGCGGTAATAGAAAAAAGAATATCACCACACTGCCTCTTTCCCATGGATGTCGTAAAAGTCGATTAAGTAGGGTAGGCTTGTAAACTTGGGATTCTTCTATTAAGGCGATGGGCTAGCAACCTGTTACGATTTGAATCTCAATTCTATCTTAAAGCCAAATAGCTGAACGTGGCCCTTCAGTCTTTTCAAGACTATTAGCTCTGTCTATCGCGCAGGGGGTATAGACGTGACCATATAATATGCAATATAATATACTACAAACTTTTGCATTTATAATATTAGTAAGTATACATATATTATGAAGGTGAATTATTGAACTTTCTTGACTATATATATCTACTAGCTGTCCCGGCAAACGTTGTTTTTCCATTTAAATAATTTTTAAGTAATTTCTAGTTAAAAAAAAGTTCACTAAGGGGTATGAAAAATAGATGTTAGCCGATTCTCAGACCTAATGAATATGCATGCAAAATTTGGTTAAAATCGGTAAAGCGGTTTCGGAGGCGTACGGAGACAAACATTGTGACACGAAAATTTTATATATATAAAGATTATGTACATTAATTATTGAACTTTCTTGACTATATATAAATATGTATGTATGTATTTTATTATATTTGTTTATTTCAGTCTCGGCGAGGACGCGATCCACAAGAAGCTGGAGGAGGAGGAGGCGCGCATAGAGAGGGACCGGGGCAGGGAGGGCACCTGGTACCACGAGGGCCCCCCGGAGCTGAGGCAGGCGAGGCTCTGGATAGCCAGATATTCTCTGCCGAGGGCCAAGAAACGGTTAGATGGGTGATATTTTGTACATACATACATACATATGGTCACGTCTATATCCCTTGCGGGGTAGACAGAGCCAACAGTCTTGAAAAGACTGATAGGCCACGTTCAGCTATTTGGCTTAATGATAGAATAGAATTGAGATTGATATTTTATTATCGTCAGTGTTAATTTATTTGCCGTGTGGTTACCAGCTTCAGTACAAGAAAGAATAGGACCACTCCGTCTCTTTCCCGCGGAAGTCGTAAAAGGCGGCTAAGGTATAGGCTTACAAACTTAGGATTCTTTTATAGGCGATGGGCTAGCAACCTGTCACAAAGCCAAATAGCTGAATTTGGCCTCGATAAATGGTATATTCAACGCAAAAAGAATTTTTCAATTCGAACCAGTAATTTCTGAGATTAGCGCGTTCAAACAAACCAACAAACTCTTCAGCTTTATAATAGTATAGATTATGAAATATATATATATATATAAATCTCTATATCTTTTAATTTATTATGCTAACTTTTGTGCGGGGCTTCGCCACCGTGGTAATTACTAGAAAAAAGTAGCCTATGTAATTCCTAAAGGTGTATTTTTTATATTTTTATTATATTATATATCAAGAAAAAAATAATACAATTGAAATTAAGACTAAGGAGAAACTTTATACAATTGGCACTATTTGTTACTAAAGAAATTTCTTACAGTAGATCTATTCTGTGTAACGGAATTTCATCAATATCGGTTCAGTAGCATTTCAGTTTATTCGTTACAAACAACATATAGAAAAATACAAATCTTTTTCTCTTAAGTGTGGATTAATATAGATAATTAATTTCAATGTTAAATATTTATGAGTTATGATGTAAAAAACAGATTGACGAAAGCGCGTGAGGAGCTCTCGTTAGCGGGCAGCGTGCGCGCGGCCGCCCGGCAGGAGTCGCAGAGGCGGGCCTCCGCCACCGCCATATACTGCAGTCAGGTGCGGCTCACAGGCATACATACACGCATATATACATACATGCATGCGTACATACATGCATGCATGCATGCATAAATACATACATACATGCATGCATAAATACATACATACATGCATGCATACATACATACATGCACACATGCATACATGCATACATACATACATACACTCATAAATACATAAATATGGTCACGTCTATATCCCTTGCGAAGTAGACAGAGCCAACAGTTTTGAAAAGACTGAATGGCCACGTTCAGCTCTACCCCGCAAGGGATATAGACGTGACTATATTTATTTACGACAATATGATATAATATTGTTTTGTTTGCAGATCGGCGACACTCGTCCGATAAGTTTCTGCCGGTTCAGTAGCGATAGTAAGATGCTCATCACTTCCAGCTGGTAATTATGGTTTTTTATTTTTTTGTTGTGAATCACTACGTCATACGCCATCAGCCAATAGCTGCGAAGCGTGTTAGGTGTCAACCAATAGCGGCGAATCTAATATATTTAAACGAGCAATTCTTGTATATATATAATCAGGATCTGGGAAACGGCTCCAACGATTTTCATGAAAGTTACAGATCAGGGGCTTTTCAGCTCAAGGAATCGATTTATGAAGGTCCTAGGTTCGAGAAAAGCTCGGTTCCCAAGATATATAAACATTTTAAAAACCGCGTTTTAAGAAACTATGTATATCAGCGCCATCTCTGGTAGACCGAGCAAAGCTCGGTCAACCGGAAACTATTTTTAATCTGCGCTATATTGACTTAGTCTTGGACTCCATACTAATGAAAATGTGAAAGTCTGTTTGTTTGTTCGTCTTTAACGTCACAATATTATGTATGTATGTTTCGTTCACAAATTTCGAACGAAAGTCGAGAGGAATTCCACCTTTTTTTCTATTAAATTTGTAATTATATAACGTATGATGACATGTTTGTACATTTGTACATACATAAAATCACGCCTTTTTCCCGAAGGGGTTGGCAGAGACTACATCTTTCCACTTGCCACGATCTCTGCATACCTCCTTCGCTTCATCCACATTCATAACCCTCATGCAAGCTCGGCGGTTTCGGGTACTCTTGACCTGACCCTTTACCAGGACGTCCTTAATTTGATCAAGATACGTTCGTCTAGGTCTTCCCACTCCGACCTTTCCCTCCACACTCTCCTTGTATATCTGCTTAGTCAACCTGCTTTCATTCATCTCTCCACATGACCGAACCATCTTAACATACCTTTTTCTATTCCTGTAACTACATCTTCTTTCACATCACAACATTCCCTTACCACGCTGTTTCATATTAATGGTGGAGTTAATTGTAACATTCTAAATTAAAATAAATATTCATTACTAGCCCGCGACTTCGTCCGCGTGGAATAGTTATTTCGTGCATCATTGAAGTCCTCAAGGATGAATAATTTTCCCAAGTTTTTTTCACATTTTCCATTATTTCCTGTTTTCCATTATTTCTCCTCTCTTCTGGTAGTTGCAGCGTGATGTTATATAGCCTTCCTCGATAAATGGTCTATTCAACACAAAAATATTTTTTCAATTCGAACCAGTAGTTCCTGAGATTAGTGCGTTCAAACAAACTCTTCAGCTTTATATTATTAGTATAGATTATTGGACACTTCATGTTAATTAATAATTGTCATATCGTATGGTTTCACAACATTGGTTGACGTCAAATAAATTACATAAAACTAAGTTTACTGCCGCTTCCGAAGCGTCAGTGCAGAAGAAGCGGTAACAAACTGCACTGCAGCATTTTCTTCAACAGCGTCAACTCCACAACTGTCCAAGCTAAGAATAGAAATGTGGACGACATAATACATTGTTCAGATTAATTGATTTATATGAGACTAGAAGGTCCGCCCGCGACTTCTTCCGCTTGGAATCAATCCCGCGGGAACTCCGGGATAAAAAGTAACCTATATGTTATTCTGTGTCTTCAACTACACCTACATACCAAATTTCATCGTAATCGGTTCAGTAGTTTTTTTCGTGAAAGAGTAACAAACATCCATACTGACAGCCTGACACACAAACTTTCGCAGTTATAATACTAGTGGGATTTAAGGATTTTGTAGGTTGCCGTGTGGTTCCCGGCACCAATAGAACAGAATAGGACCACTCCATCTCTCTTCCATGGATGTCGTAAAAGGCGACTGAGGGGTAGGCTTACAAACTTGGGACTCTTTTTTTTTTTTAGGCGATGGGCTAACAACCTAAATTTTAACATTAAGCCAAACAGCTGAATGTGGCCTATCAGTCTTTTCAAGACTGTTGGCTCTGCCTACCCCGCAAGGGATATAGACGTGACCATATATATATGTATGTATGTGTGTTAATCAAAATTGACAGGTCAGGGCTGGTCAAAGTGTGGTCGGTGCCGGAGTGCACGCTGTTGCAAGTGCTCCAAGGTCACACGTGCAATGTCAGCGCGGCCACCTTCCACCCGCAGGCCGTGTCGCCCCCGCATTTCAACGAGAAGGTATGTTTGTTAGGGTGGGTCACTCTAGTATGGAAAAAAATAAAAGTACATACATACATATGGTCACGTCTATATCCCTTGCGGGGTAGACAGAGCCAACAGTCTTGAAAAGACTGAATGGCCACGTTCAGCTATTTGGCTTAATGATAGAACCGAGATTCAAATAGTGACAGGTTGCTAGCCCATCGCCTAAAAGAGGAATCCTAAGTTTATAAGCCTATCCCTTAGTCGCCTTTTACGACATCCATGGGAAAGAGATGGAGTGGTCCTATTCTTTTTTGTAATAGTGCCGGGAACCACACGGCACGGCACAAAAATAAAAGTTTATGAATCAAATTCTCATAATAATTTTATGTTGTAGTGTATTAAAAACAGTAGTTTTAGCTAAAAAACGGATAATTAGTCATAAATCTTCAGCCCGCGCATGCGCTTCAAAATTATACATTTTAGAAAAAAACACCTATAAACAAATGTCGTAATTCTTAATTAGAAATTACTTAAAATACTATTTAAACATAACAAATATTTAGATAAAAACACATATTAACGTTAGAAACAAAAAAACTTAACAAACATTGTTTGTACTGGATTTAGTGAAGAAAATATTTCAAGAAATTCTCACAAGAATAAACAAAGTATTTACATACATATAATCACGTCTATATCCCTATTATATATACTATATATCCCTATATTTCTGCTTGTTTGTATGTTTGTAGCAAAACACGAAAACTTTCAAAAAAAAATTTGGGATTCTTCTTTCAGGCGAAGGGCTAGAAACCTGTCACTATTTGAATATCAATTATATGGCCTTTCACTCTTTTTAAGACTGTCAGCTCTGTCTACCCCGCAATGGATATAGACGTGATTATGTATATGTATGTAAGTACGTATGTATGTTATATTATTTAGCTAATTATTGTTGTTTTTTCTCCAGATAAACGCCGCCAATGATCCGACATCTGACCATAAAATGGACGCGTCGGAAGCTAGCGAGCGTTGCGCAATGGCGTCATGCGCATACGACGGTAGTGTTCACCTTTGGAACTTTGTCAGGTAATTTAGATTGATTTATTTATTTATTTTTATCTGAAATACATACATAGATTGATTTAATTATTTTTTATTTACTTTTTTTATGCTACATACATACATATGGTCGCGTCTATATCCCTTGCGGGGTAGACAGAGCCAATAGTCGCGAAATGACTGATAGGTCACGTTCAGCTATTTGGCTTAATGATAGAATTGATTTATTTATTTTTTATTTACTTTTTTATGCTACATACATACATATGGTCGAGTCTATATCCCTTGCGGGGTTGACAGAGCCAATAGTCTCGAAATGACTGATAGGTCACGTTCAGCTGTTTGGCGTAATGATGGAATTGAGATTCAAATAGTGACAGGTTGCTAGTCCATCGCCTTTAAAAGATGCCAAGTTTGTAAGCCTATCCCTTTGTCGCCTTTTACAACATCCATGGGAAAGAGATGGAGTGGTCCTATTCTTTTTTGTATTGGTGCCGGGAACCACACGGCACAAGCTTCAATGATGCCCGAAATAACTATTCCACGCGGACGAAGTCGCGGGCACAGCTTGTTTTATGTACATATAAGATGTTCATGTATGCATGTTAAACGCGTAATAGGCTATTTGACAAAGTTCTAAAAACTATCTTAGGGTATTTATTTGTTTATAAGGAGCCCTAAACAAACACTTTTCAGTCTTTATTTTAGCTATTTGACGGATTTTGTTAAAATAATGCTATATTTTTATCTCGCGTTATTACAAATCGCTCCCAAAAAAATAATATTAAGACTGATGACATAAAAGAAATGTATATATTTATAACAGTCAAATAGCCTAATGTATGTATGTATTTTCAATCGTACCAGCTCATCGCCGATACAATCGCTTCCCGGACACGGGCCGAGTCGCGTGTCCAGGGTAGAATTCCACCCGTCCGGCAGATTCCTGGCGACAGCCGTCTACGACAACTCTTGGAGGCTGTGGGACCTTCACACTGGTGAGTTGCAGTGCAGTTTGTTCCGCCGCTTCTTCTGTACATGCGCAATGGATATAGACGTGATTATATATATGTATGTATGTACAGGTAATGTGGATGAAGCGAAGGATGTGTGCAGAGATCGTGGCAAGTGGAAAGAGGTAGTCTCTGCCTACCCCTCCGGGAAAGAGGCGTGATTTTATGTATGTATGTTATATTATGTAATTTATTAGGCTTTGGAGACGGTGGTAGTTATGATTAGATTTGAGTGATGTGACGTCAATTAGTGGTATCTTGTGTACGATTTTGAAAATTAATCTTTTATATTTTATTCTAATAAGAATGTTTACTGGCCTTTGATTGGATTTAATCCAAAATTGTTCGTTCATCAGGACCATATGTACCTATTTTCTATATATGTATATGTGTGTGTGTGTATGTATATTTAGTGCCGGTGCGTTTCCGGTACCAATAGAAAAAAAGAATAAGAAAAGGCGACTATAGGATAGATATATATATATTTTGGGCAATTTAGTTTTAAATAAAAAAATAACACTTCTTGATTGGATGTGTTTATATTACATATATATATATATATTATATGGATTGGCAATAAATATATACGGGACAAATTACACAGATTGAATTAGCCTCGAAGTAAGTTATAGACTTGTATTAGACTTGTATTGCGAGATACTAACTCAACGGATAATACTTATTTAGATGAACAAATTAATAGATGATACCTATTAATTTGTACTACCTACAATTCTTCACGAGGATCATGCCAAATGAACATACATACATACATAAAATCACGCCTCTTTCCCGGAGGGGTAGGCAGAGACTACATCTTTCCACTTGCCACGTTCTCTGCACACTTCCTTCGCTTCATCCACATTCATAACTCACTTCATGCAAGCTGCCAAGCTTCTTCAATCTAGTACAATATGTGTAATTTGTCCCGTATATATTTATTTACATACATACATACATCGCCTAAAAGAGGAATCCCAAAGGCAAAGGGTCAGGTCAAGAGTACCCGAAACCGCCGAGCTTGCATGAAGAGAGTTATGAATGTGGATGAAGCGAAGGAAATATGCAGAGATCGTGGCACTATATATATATATATACATATATGTTATTATTCCCAGCCACGGAAGTTCTCCATCAGGAGGGTCACGCGAAGCCCGTATACTGCGTGGCGTTCCAGGGGGATGGTTCTTTGGCCGCTACCGGGTAATTATTACATACATATAGTCACGTCTATATCCCTAGCGGGGTAGACAGAGCCACCAGTCTCACAACGTACCTACCACTGATACCATTCTATCTTAACATAATATACATTCATAAATTAATAAACATTTACATATAGTCACGTCTATATCCCAAGCGGAGTAGACAGAGCCACCAGTCATGAAAAAACTGATAGGCCACGCTCAGCTGTTTGGCTTAGTGATTGAATTGAGATTCAAATAGTGACAGGTTGCTAGCCCATCGCCTAAATGAGGAATCCCAAGTGTATAAGCCTATCCCTTAGTCGCCTTTTACGACATCCGTGGGAAAGAGATGGAGTGGTCCTTTTTTTTTTTATTGGTGCCGGGAACTACACGGCACTGCGAAGAACCACACGGCAATTTTTTTAATATTACAGAATAAATCTTATAAACTTAATTGTTGGTGGCAACATTTTTTTTTAACTGCTTCCGTTTCTTTTTACGCTTTGGTGTCGCATCGTTTACATTTTTAACTAAATTAATAAATAAATAATTATTATATCAAACTTCAAACGTTTTTATGTTCTTTGCCTGAACAATGGTAAAATAAATCTTATACTAATATTGTAAAGCTGAAGAGTTTGTTTGTTTGTTTGAACGCGCTAATCTCAGGAACTACTGCCCGGCAAACGCTGTTTTGCCAATTATCCTACTACTATTATAAAGGCGAAAGTTTGTATGGATGTTTGTTACTCTTTCACGCAAAAACTACTGAACCGATTACCATGAAATTTGGTATGTAGGTAGCTGAAGACCCAGAATAACACATAGGCTACTTTTTATCCCAGAGTTCCCGCGGGATTGATAGGGTTTCCATGCGGACGAAGTCGCGGGCGGCCTCTAGTATTAGTATACATTGATGTATACTACATACATATGGTCACGTCTATATCTAGACAGAGCCAACAGTCTCTATGTATACTAATATTATAATATATATGTATAATATTACAATAAATAAATAATTAATTACACATAGCGGTCTGGACGCGTTCGGCCGCGTGTGGGACATCCGCACTGGGCGCTGCGTGATGTTCCTGGAGGGGCACCTCGGCGCGCTGCACGGGCTGGACTGGAGCCCCGCCGGACACCAGCTGGCGTCCGCCGCCGCCGACAACCAGGTCGGTGGCGCGCGCATGCATACATTCATACATACATACATTCATACATACATACATTCATACATACATACATACATACATTCATACATACATACATTCATACATACTTACATGTGGGATTGGTGAAAGTGCACATTCACATATAAACACGTCTATATCCCTTGCGGGGTAGACAGAGCCAACAGTCTGGAAAAAACTGATAGGCCACGTTCAGCTATTTGGGTTTATGATAGAATTTGGATTCAAATAGTGACAGGTTGCTAGACCGTCTTCTAAAAGAATCCCAAGTTTGTAAGCCTACCCCTTAGTCGCCTTTTACGACATCCATGGGAGAGAGATGGAGTGGTCGTATTCTTTTTTCTATTGGTGCCGGGAACCATATGGCACATTGAAATAAAAAATAAAATGTATTTGTAATCTGTATTTCACCAAAATAGCGTACAAATGGACATAGTACATACAATCATAAAATCACCTCCTCTCTCCCTCAGGGTAAGGCAGAGACGAATAATAAAATAATAAATAAAAAATAAAATCCATTTATTTCAGGCTACTGATAGGCCCATAATACAAGAGAAAATACAAAATCATCCATATTCACATTAAAATCAATCAAGTAATGTATAATAACAAATATTATAATTCATTTACAGACAAAAATATGGGATCTGCGTCGGCGAGCACCAATATACACGATACCTGCGCATACGCATCTGCAAAGCGGTTAGTGCTTATCTTATCATTTGTACAGTCATCTGAATATGTCGCTACGCAATCTTAACGATTCGAAGTGGTTATATTGACCAATTGTTTTGTGTGACTTTAATGATTCTAAGTTTATTTATTTGTTTGTTTGTTTGTTACCTCTTCACGGGTAATCTATCTACTGAATTACATACATATACATATGGACACGTCTATACCCCTTGCGGGGCAGACAGAGCCAACAGTCTTGAAAACACGTTCAGCTGTTTGGCTTAATGATTCAAAGATTCAAACGTTTATTTGCCAACTATGAGTCATAAATATAATAATGATAGAATTGAGATTCAAATAGTGACAGGGTGCTAGCCCATCGCCTTAAAAAGAATCCCAAGTTTGTAAGCCTATCCCTTAATCGCCTTCTACGACATCCATGGGGAAGAGATGGAGTGGTCCTTTTTTTTCCTCTTGGTGCCGGGAACCACACGGCTCACAGCTGTCTTACTGTGAATCTTTCATATACTAGTTTGAGTGAAAACATTTTGCTTGAGTTATATTATTCTCAATTCTATCATAAAGCCAAACAGCTGAACGTGGCCTATCAGTCTTTTCAAGACTGTTGGCTCTGTCTACCCCGCAAGGGATATAGGCGTGATTATATGTATGTATGTATGTTATCTTATATATAAAATTCTCGTGTCACAATGTTTGTCTTCGTACTCCTCCGAAACGGCTTGACCGATTCTCATGAAATTTTGTAGGCATATTGAGCAGGTCTGAGAATCAGCCAACATCTATTTTTCATACCCCTCAGTGATAAGGGTTGTCCACAATTAACATTTTTTTTTAACTAGAAATTACTTAAAAGTTATTTATATGGCAAAACAACGTTTGCCGGGACAGCTAGTATTAGGTATATAAAAAATATTGATATTTCAGACGTGAGATACCAGCGCAGTCACGGTCATTACCTACTGACGTCGTCATACGACAGGACGGCGAAGCTGTGGTCAAATCCCGCGTGGCATCCGCTCAGGACGCTATCGGGGCACGATAACAAGGTGAGAACGAATGAACGAATGCAAAATTAAAAAAAAAAAAATTCAAAATTTTTATTCATTATTATAGGATACTATTATATCGCTTAATAATTGTCGTATGGTTTAACAACATTGGTTGACGTCAAATAAATTACTTAAAAACTAAGTTTACTGCCGCTTCCAAGGCGTCAGTGCAGAAGAAGCGGTAACAAACTGCACTGCAGCATTTTCTTCAACAACGTCAACTTCACAATATTAAATTATACTTGAAATGAATGAATGAATGAACGAATTGTTTGAACAAGTCGACGTACACAACGAGCTTCTTAAACTTGTAACATATACCTACATACATATATTCACGTCTACATCCCATGCGGGGTAGACAGAGATAACAGTCTTAAAAATACTGATAGGCCACGTTCAGCTGTATGGCTTAATGATAGAATTTAGATTCAAATAGTTTATCCCTTAGTCGCCTTTTACGATATCCATGGTATTGAGACGGAGTGGTCCTGTTCTTTATTTTTTATATGTGCCGGGAATCACACTTAGTTCTTAAATTCATGACAATAAATATATATGTATATATAATAAAACTTGTAGCGGGAGCGATAATTCGGCTCGACCGCCACCAAAGGGAAGATCTTCCGCCAGGCTAGGTGTGACGCCTGGGGAACCGCGCGACAGGCAATGTTGTGTCGGAGTTTGTATTTGATTAAAATATCCAATACGGGTTAAGGTTCCCCTGCAAAAATGGTGGGGAGGTCAGACGGGAGTCGCTTCGTGTAAAAACCTGACTCACCCAATCCAGGGTCCATGGTCAAAGGCACACCCCGGGCTCCTCTCCAGAGCGGTGAGGATTCAACCGGGACTGAAGCTAGGAGGAAATTAAGATTTTAATGTTGTTCACCTACCCAGGTTATTTATATAATACATAAATATATTAAATCACGGCTTTTTCCCGGAGGGATAGGCAGAGACTACTACATCTATCTACTTGCCACGATCTCTGCATACTTTCTTCGCTTCATCCACATACATAAGTCTCTTCATTCATAGCTCGGCGGTTTCGGGTACTTTGACCTGACCCTTTGCCAGGACGTCCTTAATTTGATCAAGATACGTTCGTCTAGGCCTTCCCACTCCGACATTTCCCTCCACAATCTCATTATTAATTTTATTTATATATTCACACTCACTATTTATAAAATCTGTGACTTTAATATAATTTTGTTTGTTTGTTTGTCAGGTGATGAGCGCGGACATCTCATATGACAATAAATACATCGCGACATGTTCCTACGACAGGACTTTCAAGCTTTGGGCGCCGGAGTTGGCGTAAATCGTAAAACGCAAATGGTGTTACTAACGAAGAAAATACAGCGCCGGGCGTCTAAGTTGACCCTAGAATTTGACACTTCTTTGGCGCGAATTGGAAATTTTTCGTCTGTGGAAAATTTCTGAGTAGCGTCCATAGAGTAGATTTTTAGTTCAACTCTAGGCGGGCAATTTACTTTCGTGGTGTTGAAAACAGTGATGGGAAATCGTTTTTTTAAATATCGATATCGATTTTAATAAGGTGAAAGCTGTGCTTGACTAAACCTTGTTAATATCATGGAGAGTGAAATAATTTTGTATAATAAATGATTGAAAGAGTTGTGTGTTTTTTTTTATTTTTAGCAATGTTTTTGTTTTCCTTTGTATATTCTTCGACTTGGCTTTCCCGGTTGCACCCATATCACTCTAGAGAGGAGCCCGGGGTATGCTTTCGACCATGGATCCTGGATTGAGTGAGTCTGCACATCCAGTTGCCTGAATGTGCAGGTTTTCTCACGATGTTTTCCCTCACCGTAAAAGCGTTGTTTAATATTCAAACTACCGTACATAACTTCGATAATAGTCCGTATCCGGTATCCAATTTATCCGGGCACCTTACCGGTTCGACCACTGACTCTTACAGGCCACATTCAGCTGTTTGGCTTGATGATAGAATTGAGATTCAAATGGTGACAGGTTGCTAGCCCTAAAAGAAGAATCTCAAGTTTATAAGCCTATCCCTTAGTCACCTTTTACGACATCCATGTGAATGAGACAGAATGGTCCTATTCTTTTTTTTTATTGGTGTCGGGAACCACCTGGCACATTCACATCATCATATTGCAAACTTTCGAATCGATTTTGATATCAAACAAACAAGAAAAGTGTAAAGAACTTATCTACGTATCTTGCATTACAAACAAAAAAAAGGATTTTCGCCCTAAGATTATTGGTTGACCAAGTTACCAAGCAATGAAAAAAATCCATGTTAGTATCTGGATAATAAAGATCAGTTAAGAACGTGGATTAAATGGAACGAGATGAGGAAGGTTATTATGATCACCCAAATGAGGACTACACAAAAATGATGAAATAGCATCCCATGTACATTTGTTTATTTAGTATTATTCAGTTTATTCACTGTATTTGTCAATGATTCTGTGTTATTCAACTCATTTTATTTACAATGTAAATTAACAATTTATTACATTTAAAATGTAGTCACATTTTGTTAACATAATACAGAAGTTTTTGTCAGCAGAAATCATATTAAATAAAACTTCTATATATAACATTTTACACAATTTATTGTACAGATTGTCGATTCACCGATATCGCGCATCACTAAAAGGCCTGAAAAAACAAACTGTCAATGTGTCATTGACACTGACACGGGACACAGGAAAATCAAGTTTGATCAGCGAAATATTTTTTTTAGTCATCAATTTAAAGTTCTGCAGTATATACGTGTCGGTAATTAATTGAAATTGCCTTGAAACATCGTGTGCGCATCCAATTTCCTAGTACGAGTGGTGATAAGTGATTAATCTTTAGATTAAGTAACATACTATCACAGCAAACTAATTAATTTCGCAATGGTTATAGAGAAAATTTGCTGCTTAGGGGCGGGCTACGTCGGCGGCCCTACATGCAGTGTTATAGCGCTGAAATGCCCGAATATCAAGGTAACTGTTTGTGACAAAAGCGAAGAGAGAATACGCCAGTGGAATTCTGAAAAACTGCCGATTTACGAGCCTGGATTAGACGACGTGGTGAGACAATGTCGCGGAAGAAACCTATTCTTTTCTACGGATATAGTGAACAGTATTCAAGAGGCCGATCTGATATTTATTTCCGTGAACACGCCGACGAAAACGATAGGAAACGGCAAGGGTAGGGCGGCCGATTTGAAATTTGTCGAAGGCGCTGCTAGAATGATAGCTGATATAGCTACGAGCAACAAAATTGTCGTTGAGAAAAGCACTGTGCCGGTGAAAGCTGCGGAAATAATAATGAAAATACTTCGTGCTAATACAGGGCCGGGAGTGCAGTATCAGATTTTGTCTAATCCGGAGTTTTTGGCGGAAGGAACAGCTATTGTTGATCTGGTGGAGGCAGAGAGGGTGCTGATTGGTGGCGAGGACACACCGGAGGGCCAGAGAGCTATTCAGGAGCTGTGCTGGGTCTACGAACACTGGATACCGGCAAAGAATATAATAAAAACAAATACTTGGAGTTCCGAGTTGTCCAAATTAGCCGCGAATGCCTTTTTGGCACAGCGGATCTCGAGCATTAACTCCTTGTCGGCTGTGTGTGAAGGTACCGGTGCTGATGTCTCTGAAGTAGCCCGCGCTATTGGCCGAGACTCCCGTATTGGCCCGAAATTCCTTGAAGCCTCAATTGGCTTTGGAGGCAGCTGCTTCCAGAAAGACATCTTAAATCTCATCTATTTATGTGAAAGCTTACATTTGCCAGAAGTAGCAGCTTATTGGCAACAAGTTGTAAACTTGAATGAGTATCAGAAGACCAGGTTTACTCGCAAAGTCATTGAAGCATTATTCAACACTGTCAGTGATAAAAAGATAGCCATACTCGGCTTTTCGTTCAAGAAAAACACAGGTGATACCCGTGAATCGCCTGCGATTTGCGTATCCAGCACTTTATTAGACGAAGGTGCTAAACTACACATATACGATCCAAAAGTTGAGTATGAACAGATCATGTATGAGCTAACAAACCCGTACGCAACATCGGATCCGGAGAAAGTGAAACGGAATGTTGAAATCCATGATTCTGCGTACTCAGCTGTAGCTGGGGCTCATGCAATTGTTTTGTGTACGGAATGGGACGAGTTTAAGGAGTTGGATTATAAGAGAATATACGATGTGATGATGAAGCCGGCTTATATGTTTGATGGAAGGAAGATATTGGACCACGACAAGCTTCTGAGCATCGGTTTCCACGTGCAGACAATAGGAAAGAAATTGGGAAGGGCTAGCAGTATTAGAGCGCAAGGGAGTCAGACCATGCCCTAGGGTTTAGGTGAGTGTAACTAGATTTAAACTTATGTAAAATAAATTGCCGTGTGGTTCCCGACACCAATACAATAATGAATAGGACCACTCCATCTGTTTTCCATGGATGTCGTAAAAGGCGACTAAGGGATAGGCTTACAAACTTGGGATTCTTTTTTAGGCGATGGGCCAGCAACCTGTCACTAGTTGAATCTCAATTCTATCATTAAGCCAAATAGCTGAACGTGGCCATTTAGTCTTTCAAGACTGCTGGCTCTGTCTATCCCGCAAGGGATATAGACGTGACCATATGTATGTATGTAAAATAAATTATAGCTAACAGTAGGTAACGTGGTGAATCCGGGCGCCGCAGTCCCCTTGGATGTCTCGATAGTAATATCAATTATAGATCATCTGGATCTGAAATTAATATTAAGATACGTGTGATCTGATAAGATATTTTATTAAACGCGCCGATGTGATAAACATAACACAAATGTAGCCGTTTTATATCCGGCACTTAAGAATAGGATCACTTCATTTCTTTATGGATGTAGTAAAAGACGATTAAGGTAAAGGCTAACAAAGTTGGGCTTTAGAATAGGACCACTCCGTATCTTTCCGCATGGATGTCGTAAAAGGCGATTAAGGGAAAGGCTTACAAACTTGGGATTCTTTAATTTTTTTTTGTTTGTTGATTTGTTTGTTTGTTTGACCGCGGCACCGCGCTAATCTCAGTAACTACTGGTTCGATTTGAAGAATTCTTTTTGTGTGGAATAGACCATTTATCGAGGAAGGCTTTACGCTATATAACATCACGCTGCAATTATTAGGAGCGAAGAAATAATGGAGAATGTGAAAAAAAAAATCGGGAAAAAATTATTCATCCTTCAGGGCTTCAATGATGCCTAAAGTAATTATTCCACGCGGACGAAGTCGCGGGCACAGCTAGTATAAAATATGTAGATATAAATGTATGTTATGTTTAATGTAAGTACATAATTACATGTGATAGAAAACGTGATAATTAATTACGTGTTATAGATTATATTTTAAAAGATAAAAATATTTAATCTTCCAATTATCCTAATGCTTGAATTCCATGATTAGATTTTCCTAAGTCATATTATAATCCGTGCCGTGTGGTTCCCGGCAGCTATAGAAAAAAAAAAGATTAGGATCACCCCATATCTTTCCCATAGATGTCGTAAAATCGTAGAGTCAGTTTTTACACGAAGCGACTCCCGTCTGACCTCCGCAACCTTTGCAGGTAAACTTTGGTTCATGGTAACACATCTAGCTGTCTGAATGTGCAGGTTTCCTCACGATGTTTTCCCTCACCGTAAGAGCATCGGTTAGTATTCAAACTAATGTACATAACTTGGTCTATAATACAGCGACATACACATCGAAGATCCTGTTCAATACTAAAACTTTAAGATTGTAATCACTACATAGTATAAAACAAAGTCGCTATTTTAGTCTGTTTGTCTGTATGCTTAAATCTTTAAAATTACGCAACGGATTTTGATGCGGTTTTTTGTAACAGGTAGAGTGATTCAAGAGGAACGTTTTTATGTATTTTATTAATAACATTTATAATTTTGCACCCGTACGAAGCCGGGACGGGTCGCTAGTATGTCATAATTTAACCAAACATCATTTTAATGTACCTTGACCTCGAACATTTTGGACGCTATACAAAAAGAGGAAGGTCGACCGTGACTTCACGTGATGTGGTTGCACAAATCAACACACATTCGATAAATATGATCGTGATGCGATAATCAAAATATTCTTTTAAGGTTTTTTTGTTTTTTTAATTTAAACAACCCAAGCTAATAAAAGCGTAGTAAAAACGGAGAGAATAATAAATAAATATAAACGGTTTGTCCCGTTACACAAATTAACTTATTACTTGGTACATGATATAACAGCGCGCAAGATTTGAAATTTGTGCCGTGTGGTTCCCGGCACCAAAAGATAAAAATAGTAGGACCACTCCATATCTTTCCCATGGGCGGTATCCCATCCCATCCCATGGTATCGTAAAAGGCGACTAAGGGATAGGCTTATATACTTGAGATTCTTCATTTAGGCGATGCGCTAGCAATCTGTCACTATTTGAAACTCAATTCTATCATTAAACCAAATAGCTGTTGGCTTTGGTCTTACATTTATCTATACTATACTAACAATATAAAGCTGAAGAGTCTGTTTGTTTGAACGCTCTAATCTCAGGAAGTACTGGTTATATTTGAAAAATTATTTTTGCGTTGAATAGACCATTTATCGAGGAAGGCTTTTTATTTAAATTATCTAGTTCCTTTTTTTGCCGGTTGACTGGAATCCCGTTAATGGGATAAGTCCGCGATTGCAAATGATTAATTTATTTTTTTATAACTACATATGTACTACTTCTTGTAACTGTTTTATTCAAACAAACAAACATTTCTGACATTAATAATGTAACAAAACAATGTAAATATTATGACTACGATGAAAACTGGGATTGCCGATGACGCAAACAATGATACAGTATTGCATAATAACTTGACACATACATACATACATATGATCACGTCTATATCCCTTGCGGGGCAGACAGAGCCAACAGTCTTGAAAAGACTGAATGGCCACGTTCAGCTGTTTGGCCCAATGATAGAATTGTGATTCAAATAGTGACAGGTTGCTAGCCCATCGTCTAAAAAAGAATACCAAGTTTGTAAGCCTATCCCTTAGTCGCCTTTTACGACATCCATGGGAAAGAGATGGAGTGGTCCTATTCTTTTTTGTATTGGTGCCGGGAACCACACGGCACATTTTTCATTTAGATACATACATATAATGTAGTATTCTAGTGACTGTATGTACTATAAAACAAAAAAAGTGCTTTAATTGATTAATAAAGCTGTGTTTATCAACATTTCCTGCTGATAAGGAGTACATAGATGCGAGTTTACGTTGCTAGTTTTATCAAAACGTCATAACAATATTGCGTTTATAACACGTGTGCTGCTAAGTGGTAAAAAAAAATAATAATAAAAAAATAATTGAGCAGAAAACTTTAGCTTTGAATATACAATACAAAAAAAATATTACATATTTTTTTTTACATAGGAGTTGATGAAGTCACACACATAGTTTTGACATAATATTGAATAATCTTTGAGAAGAAGCCACAACGAAGAAAAAAAACAAGATTGTTTCCCGCCATAGTTTTTTTTTTTTAATATTTTTACTGGAGTACATATACAGAACATAATTTAGGAACGCTTTTTTTATATGTGTGTGTGTGTGTCATTATAAAAGCTTGACCATATTTTAATTACTTTTTTTTTTCTGTTTCAGGTTCCGTCAAAGAAGATGCAGTTTCAATTTCAATAACACTTTAAATCACTACCATCTCAGCTGTATTGAGTGCATTGCTAAATATAAGCAGGACATACATACATATAGTCACGTCCATATCCCTTGCGGGGTAGACAGAGCCAATATTCTTGAAAACTGATAGGCCGTGTTCAGCTTTTTGTCTTGATGATAGAATGTTGATGAAAGAAATTTGATGATAGAAATATTTGCAAGACATGTCCGAAAAATTCCATCCTGACGGGTTAGTAAATAGATGGCTAATAAACTTGGGATTATTCTTGTAAAGAATAGAATAGATTTATTTTTGACTTATTGACGTCACATCACTTAAATCTAATTATAACTACTGCCGCGTCCAAAGCGCATGTGTAGAAGAAGTAGTGGAAAAAACTACACTGTACCATTTTCACCGGACGTCAATTTATAAATACAGATCTCTTAAATCTAAATCGTGGACGAATGCACATTGTCTACATTAAAAACATGAATGAATGTAAAAATAAGAATGCGATCGGCCAGCAACCTATCACAAAAAGGTGGTTCTCAGTTTGACCTGTATGTATGTATGTTTGTTCGCCAATATCTCGCGTTCGGCTGAACGTTTCTCGCGTTTCGCTTGACGTTTCTCGCGTTTAGCTGGACGTTTCTCGTGTTTGGCTGAACGTTTCTCGCCATTAGTTTTTGATGCGGTTTTCAGGAAAGTGTTTGTGTGCACTTAGAAAAGTTTTTAGTTAATTAACCGACGTCAAAAAAGGAGGATATCGATTGGAGGTTCTCGTTTTGAAAAAGTTATTTTTACAACTGAGATGTTAATGGTATCTTATATTGTAATATATTTTTGTATGCCTTTAACTGTAAGGATAAGGACGTATTATTTTTAGAATAATTATGTTAGTGACACAGTTAGAATGATGATCATTGTATAAAATACATATCTTTTTTTGAATTTGTGGAAAAAAAAATCATTTATTTAAGAAAAAATATGACGTCGCTTGAATGACTTTTCTCATTCCATCTCTTTCAAATTGAGCTGATTAGAAAGAGATTATTACTCTTTGTGTTCTCCTCCGTTTTAGTAACATTTGTATTACATCAAAGGTCAATCTAGGTTATTTCTTTTTTTTTTAATGATTATAGAGTTTGTATACGAGATTGTGTGTTCATCTTTGAAGTGTGCTAATATGAACTGAATACTGTGTGGATGGCCCGTGTAAATAGGGCCAATCCTGCGGGGAGCGTAACCGAAAAAAGAAAGAAGTGTGAGAAAAAGAAATGGAAAAATATGATATAACTCAAGGCTAGACGACCGTATAACTAGGCAGTTTAAAGGTACTCACCAAAATCCACCGTGCAGAAGAAATCCTCGCAGCGAGGGTTCTGGGAGGCTTCCAAGTTATGCCGGCCGGCTATTGTGAAGTCCTTGAATAACACTGATAATGAAAAGAAGGGTCTTATCGGTCCAACCACTGTGTCATTAAATATGGATTTGAATTTATTTTCATTTACCTTGTAAGAGTGCTGTATTTTATTTTTAAATTGCGTATTTGTCACAAAGTATATTTTAATTATTTCTTATTTCAACTTGACCGGTTTTTAACATTGTTTAAGTTATTTTTAATTACCCCGTGGTGTAGTTGTTGGCACGCCCACTCTCGCGCGGGATGATCTGGGTTTAAATTTAGTTTAGTTATATAATTTGTTATAAAAAAAAAATTGTGCACTAAGTCGCAGAATATTCGGACACAGTACGCTCATTTATTAGCGAGATTTCGTCTGAATACGCTTGGACTCCTTTTTTAAATTTATTTATGTACACATAATTATATACAGGAGTATTTAATACAGTAATTCTAGTACAGAGTTGATACTTATTTCAATAGAAATCTCTTCCAGTAGACCCGTGAGAGGAGAGATGAATTTTGGAGCGGTATGGCGTGTGCATAAATATCGTTTAACATATTTAACTTAACATACATGCTAACACTTACATAATTAACCATGGAATAATAAAATAAATGACAATAATAAACTTTTTATTTTTGTTGAATAAAACGGTAAACTTTTGACTCCCTATTTTTTTTTTCTAATTATTTGGAACAAGAATCAGATTTTAAATTCCCCCTTTTAATATGCAACGCGATTTATCAGACACCCTGTATATGTAGAGGAAGCGACGGAACGAACAATAACTAATAATATGACAGAGTATGCTTACCTTACCCATGGTGGCATGGAAAAGGCGTCGGATAAATGCTTCACAAAATTTTCATATACAGAATAATTGTACATTTTAATACAGTTCTTCGTATACTTTTATTTACTATACCATGGATCGCATGTTAATATTGTGGATTCATTTAAATTTACTTAATTGTCATTGTCAAAATTAATCAAAAGATGTTAAAAGCTGGTCGACCTGTAAACTGAAAGAGAATCTTGTGGCTCAATATTATTTTTCTTAGATTTACATTTATTTTTTGTAATCTGTTCGAATTTAAATTTTCCTATTTAGCGTTAAGTAATTATGTATGTACGAGATATACTTAGTTTTATTTTATTTTAATCGACTGCCTACCTTTGTAGGTACAAGAATTATAAATTGCAATAAGTATTCATCATTTTTAAATAGTAAATTGCATTATAAATGTAACTAAATTAAAAAAAAGAAATATCTTTTTAAAGTATTATTATTAATTTGTAGCCTAAAGGAGAAAACTATGATAAAAAATCCATTAAAAACTAATAAAAGAAGCCTTTTTTACACATTTCTTTTTATATTGTACTAAAAAAATGTAACTGCATTTAATTTTTTTCCGAGACGATACAAAATTGTAATGTACAATCCCGCACATTCATAATATGTTGATTTTATTTAACATTTCAAACAAAACGTGCAATCTAAATGAATTGGCCGTCACTGCCATTAATGTAGTTAGTATTATTTTAATTGCAAAATGTATTACTTATGGTTTAAGATTAAATATATATTTATTTTAAAAAATTGTTTTATTTTGATAAAAGGAAATTGCGGTAGGTAGGTACAGTGGTCAAAGGTTTCCGAATTGTAAGCAAAATGTTTAAGATTCAAATCTTGAATTCAAAACGTATCATAAATATTATCCCTTATATTATCTATTAAAAAATAATAATGGAATGGTGACAAGTTTTTTGCTAAAACATACATACATATAATTACGTCTTTATCCTTATGGGGTACACAGTCTTGAAAAATTGAAAGGCTTACCTGTATGGCTTAATGTGCCCGGCGCTGGGGGCACGACAACTAATATTAAGTGTGGCGGTTAAAGGGTTAATAACAGAATTGAGATTCAAATAGTTACAGGTTGCTAGCCCATCGCCTACAAGAAGAATCCAAAGTTTATTAGGGGTTTCCTTAATCGCCTTTGAAAGATATGTGATTTGAGGAACGGCTAGCATTTTTTTTTACTATTAGTACCTATTAGTAGTAGAACCTTGGTAATTATTTCTGAATTCACGAAAACGCTTACCTAACCTGATATTATCACGAATTTACAAACAAACTTTGTTTCCGCGTTTACATGATTTTTTTGAATCGGTAGCCTTGCACCTTTGATAAATAACCTAAGCATTGCACGAATTTATGTGTAATTATACAAAAAGCCTGCTACTAAATTTGGCTTACAGAATAACTACTTTGTATAATAGGTATTTACAGAAAAGGAGACCGTTTTAATCCGCACTACGACGCCATTTTATTCGTCGCGCGAAATAGGTAGGTACTATCGGTATCCCGTTTCCACGTCATAATAAAAACAAAACAGAGATAACGTTTCGCGCGATGAAAACGGCTTCGCGCATACAATGTTTCGGGGCCTATAGTCTTCTTCCTCCTGGTTTTAGTCCCGGTTGCATCATCACCCCTCTGGAGAGGAGCCCGGGGAATGCCTTTGACCATGGATCCTGGATTGGGTGAGTCAGGTTTTTACACGAAGCGACTCCCGTCTGACCTCCGCAATCATTGCAGGTAAACCTGACCAATATTAGATCGATCAATAATTACACATTCAGTTGCCTGAATGTGCAGGTTATCTCACGATTTTTTCTCTTACCGTAAGAGCATTGGTTAGTACATAACTTTGAAAATAGTCATTGGTATTTGTTTATTTATTAAACTCTTATCTTGAAGTGCCTAAGAACTTACGGTTCCTGTCACGGCTATATTTAAATTAAACACTTTAAACCATGGTGATACATACATACACACACACACATATTCAACTTTTTAGTTTGATGATAGAATTGTGATTCAAATAGTGACAGGTTGCTAGTCTATCGCCTAAAAGAATCCCAAGTATATAAGCATATTCCTTAATCGCCTTTAACGATATCATGGGAAAGAGTGATCCTATTTTTTATTTTTATTGGTGCCGTCAACCACACGGCACCGTGGTGATGGTGTGCAGTGTTCCATTCACAAAATGTTGGTAACGTCTGATGTGCGGTATTTTTTATAGCCCATACTCTCAGTGCACACGTGTTCGAGACATAACAAGTTTGCATCTTTTTTTTTTATTTATATTCCTGGAATAACATACGTCGGGCTATTACAAATACTTACAATATTCTTCAAGATATTATCAAATAATACTTACATATATTAATGGATGCGAAAAGGTGACGTGTTGTTCCCGGCACCAATAAAAAAAGAATAGGACCGCTCCTTCTCGTTCCCATGGATCGTTGTAAAAGGCGACTAAAGGATAGGCTTATATACTTGGGATTCTTTGTTTAGGCGAAAGGCTAGCAACCTATCACTATTTGAATCTCAATTCTATCATTTACAGCTGAACGTGGCCAATCTGTATTGTCAAGTCTGTTGGCTCTGTTTACCCCGCAAGGGATATAGACGTGATAATATGTATGTTGTATTTTTGTAAAGAATAAACTAAAAAACGACTGGACTGATTTTCACAAAATTTGGCAAAGATAATAAATAGTCCGTCGTGAGTGACAGAGGCTACTTTTTTCCGAAATTTCCCACGGGAGCGAAACCCCGCGCAATTGAACCACTATACATACATACATACATAGAATCACGCCTCTTGCCACGATCTGCATACTTCCTTCGCTTCATCCACATTCATAACTCTCTTCATGCAAGCTCGGCGGTTTCGGGTACTCTTGACCTAACCCTTTACCAGGACGTCCTTAATTTGATCAAGATACGTTGGTCTAGGTCTTCCCACTCCGACCTTTCCTTCCACACTCTCCTTGTAAATCTGCTTAGTCAACCTGCTTTCATTCATCCTCTCCACATGACCGAACCATCTTAACATACCCTTTTCTATTCCTGTAACTACATTTTCTTTCACATCACAACATTCCCTTATCACGCTGTTCCTTATCCGGTCACTCAGTTTCACACCCACTGAGAATTTGAATTGCAAAACTAATTTAAAGCACTATAATTTTATCAATTAAAAAAAAAAAAAACAACAATTTGAAAATGCTAATTTTTTTATTAAAAATTACTTATCATAAACATGGCATACATAAAAATTACTATGTATAAAAAATAATAGTTATTAATATACAAAAAAACACATACATAACTTAAAACTATGCCTCTATCACAAAATAATTAGTTTGATTTGTTTAAAATGTTTAGACTGCGCGATTTTTTATTTTAAATTAATTAGATCACATTCTAATTACATACGTATAATGACGTTTTTTATCCATAACGGGGTCGACAGAACCTACAGTCTCGCAAATATTGAGAGGCCACGTTCAGCTGTATGGCTTTATTACGGAATTGAGATTCTAATAGTGACAGGTTGCTAGTCCATCGTCTAAAAGAATATCAAGTTAGACCACTGAGTTGACCACAAAAATAAAAATAAAAAAAGGAGTAAAAATTTCATGTTACTCCATAAAATTTTGTGATTACTTTACACTAGTTACAAATATAAGCTAAAACCATACATAATTATTATTTATCTGTGGTATAATAAATATTGTAATAAAAAAAAATATCTCTTTAAATAAATCAGTGCAGTCTAAACATTTACGACAAAAAACTAATCAATAATATTAAAAAAAATAATTAAATGCGTTCACGTGTGACCGGTTGAGTATTAATTAAATTAATTCACATAAATTACAAATACATACATACATTTCGGCGTTTTTTGGAATTATTGTTTAGTCGTGTAAACGCAGATTAGCGCATTAGGTACTTTTTTATGCAATTATACAGAATAACAGATACAATATCGAGCACTCGCTGACCTGACCTGCAATAAAAAAGTCAAGTCCACGTACGTTCACCATTAAAAATTTTTTTTGACAAATTACATAAATAATTACCAGCTTAAAATTAAATTTCTTCTTCGTCAAATTGTACACGTTTAAGTTTGAAGGAGCTGACATTTCAGCTCAATGGAAAAAATGAAAGGTTTAAACTTGTGTCATATTTTATTTGCAAGAGGTCATAAAACCTTTCTACGAATTTAAACAAAAGGTTATAAAAAATATTAATAATTGAGAACACAAAAATGACTGAATTATTCTTGCAAGAATCTCTCTTTAATTTAATTATGTGTACGTTAATTACCGTTTTGTTTATGCAATTATATTTTTTTGACGACTACACGATGTGATGAAATGCTAATAAAATCAATTAAAAAAATTAACACAGCTGTTATATAACAAAATGGCTGCCCTAATAAAATTAAGCTATCAAATAATTTGGCGACATAAGCACGTATGATATGTTTCTTAAAATACTAAATTATATTTTCTATTTAACATTTAAATATGGCGTTATTTGAAAATAAACAATTTTATACAAAAAGCGAAGTAAATTTTACATTTATGGTGGGAAAAAACTGTTTTAGTTTTTTTTTTCGAGTAGTTTCGCGCTAAAAATACTAACGTTCAACTTCGTTTTAGGCGACAGGCAAAGATAATCACTTACGAGTAGTATGCCAAATCATGAAGATATTTCGCGCAAAATTGTGACGTGTGCTTTTTTTTAAGTAGGCAAAGATATTTGCGCGCATTTATCTAAATCAAATAGACCAACCCTGTCTACGAAATTACGATTAAACATCCTTAGAGGTTAAGGTTAAATAATTTTATAATCTTACATACAGTCTAATAATTTTCCATACATTTTATTACCCTCATACGGTTACCTTTCGTTTTTTTTTTCCTTTTAATAGACAATTTCTACGTATACATACTTTTCATTTAATGTGCCCTAATTTTTTTTACAACATAATAATATTTTTCTTTTCATGGTCTGATTTAAAAAAATAAAAGAAATATGTATGTAAAATCATGTCTTCGTACTTAGGTACCTTAATAAACACCCCAAAACAATATTAAATAAAATAAATTCACTAAAAAGGGATTTTAAAACAAAACTAAGACATACTTTTTAAATATAAATCTGACCATAACATCCATAGGTACATATAATATATATAATACTCGCCAAAGTTTAAATAAATTAGACTTACAAATCAAAATAAATTATTAATCTTTACATTACGCTACTACGGAATTAAGACAATTTAAAATAATTTGGAAAATTAATTAAACCAACATAACAGTACAGTCAACAACAACAGCATATTAACCCACCCAAATCCATTGAAAATTCGTTTCTTTTACCAAGTTAGTTATATTACGGCTGACTGTACTTGGGCGTTACCATTTTTACAAACATTTCCACACGACTGGACTTATATAAATGACACAATAATCACTTATGTGATAAAAACATGGATTGTGTATTATTCGACTCTCAAATAAAATATACCAGCAGGGTCTAGCTGGACATATGTCTAAAAAAAAAATCACTCGTATCCGAACTTTGTACACCGTAGGCCTATTAATTTTAAATAACCTTTAATTATATACATACCAAAAGTACTTCAAATATAAAAAAAAAACAAAAAATGGCACATGATAAATCGTCTTGCAAAAAAAAAATACAATGGTATAAAAAAAAATATAGACGCGTCCAGTTTAAAATTGTTAAATATTTTTACACCCTCATCATCATACTACCTCCGTAGATTTTACATGACGAGAATGCAGCTAGTACAAATGTCTTATTTATGTAACCATAAATGTAAAACCGTGGTGCATATTAGATAAGTGCCGTGCGGTTCCCGGCACCAATAAAAAAAAAAAAGAATAGGACCACTCCATCCCGTTCCCATGGATGTCGTAAAATGCGACTAAGGGATAGGCTTATAAACTCGGGATTCTTCTTTTAGACGATGGGCTAGCAACCTGTCACTATTGGAATCTCAATTCTATCATTGAACTAGGCAGCTGAACGTGGCCTTTCGGTATTTTCAAGACTGTTGGCTCTGTCTACCCCGCAAGGGATATAGACGTGATTATGTGTATGAAACACACAAACAAAGAGATGGAGTGGTCCTATTCTTTTTTGTATTGGTGCCGGGAACCACACGGCACCTTAATAAAAGAATTGAGATACAAATAGTGACAGACAGGTTGTTAGCCTGTCGCCTAAAAGAAGAATTCCAAGTTTATAAGCCTATCCCTTAGTCGCCTTTTACGACATCCATGGGAAAGAGATGGAGTGGTCCTATTCTTTTTCCTATTTGTATCCGGGAACCACACGGCACTAATTTTTAGTCGGCCTTTTTGGCGGGAGGATCCCAAACGTCAATATTTTTCCAAAATATATTTTTGATTGATAAATTAATGTGGATCTGTAAATGTGTTCTGTTAGTAGCCTCAAGAATAAACATACGTATTGTTGTAAATTTCATTAATAAAAGTGGTAACACATTTTGTGTTTCTTTTTTATTGTTGGCATTACTGCCAATTAAAAAAAAACGCCCTTCGTCAGATTTTTTTTTTATCATTAAATATAGAAATTTGCTACATAAAGTTGTGTTTGCGTATGGTCCTTCGAGCCGGATATGAACCAGGGACGTGTAAAAGGCGCGTGTAACTTGTCTATGGCCTTAATTTATCAATAGACAAAGATACATACAGTCCGTTCCATAGATTTCTATCATTCTCCTAACCTGTCAGTTATACAATTCACGAAGACATTTTTTAAGCATTTAGCAATTACTAGCTGTGCCCGCGACTTCGTCCGCGTGAAATAGTTATTTTGGGCATCATTGAAGCCCTCAAGGATGAATAATTTTCCCCGCCCACATTTACCATTATTTCTTCGCTCCTAATAGTTGCAGCGTGATACTATATAGCCTAAAGCCTTCCTCGATAAATGGTCTATTCAACACAAAAATAATTTTTCAATTTGAACCACTTGTTCCTGAGATTAGCACGTCCAAACAAACAAACAAACTCTTCAGCTTTATAATAATAGTATAGATGTTACTATATCAAAACATTTTAATTTCATCAATGTTTAAACGAAATACATATATATGTACGTAAATTACATACTAAACTATCACTATATGTATGTACACATCCTGTAATGTTCCACGCACTATATATTTTTTAAACACACGACAAGATATTACCACAAAAACAGTAAATCAGTCTGTGTTGGTTGACACATCATAGAAAATTAGGCATTATATTTCTTATAAACAGCTATAAAAAAAGAAATTATTGATATTCTTTTTTTTCTTTTTCAAAAACCTATTGTTAATTGGTAATAAAAAAATTGTTTGTGCGATTTAGTATTTTTGCTTATGAGGCGACACAATAAAAAAAAAATTAATACATCTTTTGATTGAAATGTAGCTGTTTATTTTTTATTCATTGAGGGCAACACTGAACGTAGGCCCAGTCAAAAGCATAAAAAATATACAGAGCTGAAAATTCAACAAAAAATAATAATTGAAATCTAATTACGGTATGAAATGAAAATTTGAGAAAATAATATCATGTTTTTTATGTAAATGTTTGTTTAGGTTTGAAAAAAAATATATTGGTATATACACTTTTATACACCACAATTCTGTATACTTAATATACTTTCGACTGTCCATCTCTTTCTAGACACTTAGCAAAGAAAGAGACAGCAAGTATTGAGAAATATCATTAACTACGCGATTATTACGCGTTAAGTTAGTAGTGTGCCGCGGTTTCGCGCGCCACTTTTTACACCAAGATTATATTAATATAGTTTCAAAGTCGATGTCTTAATCTAAAATATATGTGTACATAATAATTATAACCTATATATATTTGGCAGTATGCACCGTTGACGCGCGCTCACAATTTTGTCCTGTGAAAAAAAAAATAATGTCAGCCTCTTTTTCTTCACAATTCAATTTTGGCGGGAATTTAAATGTCATTTTGTGCGGATGAGAGTCGTGAATATACAAGTTTATTTTACTGTTGTATTTGAAATATATATTTAGCAGGATCGTGAGTCTATTAAACATGAGTAATCTCGACTCGGAGGCGTGTTTTGACTCGTTAAATCTTAACCCTCACGCGGTACCGATTCCCCTTAATGATTCCGACTACCTTATCGACTCCCGCTAACGCTACGATCTACAACTCATCCCCTTAACGATTCCGACTCCTTTAGACTCCAGCTCACGCTATGGTCTACAACTCATCCCCTTAATGACTCCGACTCCCTTATCGACTCCAGCTCACACTACGGTCTACAACTCATCCCCTCAACGATTCCGACTCCCTTATTAACTCCCACTCACACTACGGTCTACAACTCATCCCCTTAATGATTCCGACTCCCTTATCGACTCCAGCTCACGCTACGATCTACAACTCATCCCCTCAACGATTCCTACTCCCTTATCAACTCCCACTCACACTACGGTCTACAACTCATCCCCTTAATGACTCCGACTCCCTTATCGACTCCAGCTCACACTACGGTCTACAACTCATCCCCTCAACGATTCCGACTCCCTTATCAACTCCCACTCCCGCTACGATCTACAACTCATCCCCTCAACGATTCCGACTCCCTTATTAACTCCCACTCACACTACGATCTACAACTCATCCCCTCAACGATGCCTACTCCCTTATCAACTCCCACTCCCACTACGATCTACAACTCATCCCCTCAACGATTCCTACTCCCTTATCAACTCCCACTCCCACTACGATCTACAACTCATCCCCTTAACGATTCCGACTCCCTTATCAACTCCCACTCCCACTACGATCTACAACTCATCCCCTTAATGACTCCGACTCCCTTATCAACTCCCACTCCCACTACGATCTACAACTCATCCCCTCAACGATTCCGACTCCCTTATCAACTCCCACTCCCACTACGATCTACAACTCATCCCCTTAATGACTCCGACTCCCTTATCAACTCCCACTCCCACTACGATCTACAACTCATCCCCTTAATGACTCCGACTCCCTTATCGACTCCCACTCACGTACGATAACTAAATCTTAATCCACACTCGGTACAGATTTCCCCTTAACGGTTCCGACTCCCTAACCCACTCACACTACGGTCTACAACTCATCCCCTCAACGATTCCAACTCCCTTATTAACTCCCACTAACACTACGATCTACAACTCATCCTCTTAATGATTCCAACTCCCTTATCGACTCCAGCTGACGTTACGGCCTACAACTCATCCCCTTAACGATTCCGACTCCCTTATCAACTCCCACTCCCACTACGATCTACAACTCATCCCCTCAACGATTCCGACTCCCTTATCAACTCCCACTCCCACTACGATCTACAACTCATCCCCTCAACGATTCCGACTCCCTTATCAACTCCCACTCCCACTACGATCTACAACTCATCCCCTCAACGATTCCGACTCCCTTATTAACTCCCACTCACACTACGGTCTACAACTCATCCTCTTAATGATTCCAACTCCCTTATCGACTCCAGCTCACGCTACGGTCTACAACTCATCCTCTTAATGATTCCAACTCCCTTATCGACTCCAGCTGACGCTACGGCCTACAACTCATCCCCTCAAAGATTCCAACTCCCACTCCCACCACGTCCTACTCACCGTTACAAGAACAGCACGGGCCTGTCGCCCCTCGAGCTGCCGCTGGAGTGCGAGCGGTCCCGCCTTCCCCCCCCTCCGCCCCCCTCGTTGACGACGGAGGCCGCGGAACCGCTCGACGTGGACTTCACCTCGCCTTCTCTTGGGGCTGGAGGGGAAAACGCGAGTGATGAACAACTAACTATACACACGCATCTTCAATAAATAAATATAAATACGGGACAATATACACAGATCGAGTTAGCCTCGAAGTAAGTTCTGAGATTCAAATAGTGACAGGTTGCTAGTACAACTAGCCTTATCATGGATGTCGTAAAAGGTGACTAAGGGATAGGTTTACAAACTTGGAATTATTTTTAGGCGATGGTCTAGCAACCTGTCACTATTTGAATCTCAATTCTATCATTAAGCCAAACAGCTGAACGTGGCCATTCAGTCTTTTCAACACTGTTGGCTGTCTACCTCGCAAGGGTTATAGACGTGACCGTATGTATGTATGTATGTGTGTAAATTCTCACCGTGTTGTTCTTTAGCTGTCAAATGTTCCGAACCAGCGCTGGAGCCGCCGCTGCCTGATAGCACACTCTCTTCACGATTATACCTGCAATTATACATGTTAATATAAAGTTAATAAAAAAATAAAACAGTCAAGCGCGTGTCGTATTTATTTATAACAACAAACATATGAAGAGGGAATTAAAATTATATATATATAATTTATTGCAACAATACAAAATTTTAGGTATTTAACATACATACTTCACCTTAGTCGACGTTTACGACATCCATGGGAAAGAGATGGAGCGGTCCTACTCTTTTTTGTATTGGTGCCGGGAACCACACGGCTGATATATATATATATAACACTCACCCATATATAGTTTGCTCGCTGGCGACGCACGACGTATATTTGAAGGGTATCGGCTGGTAGCCGTAGGAGCCCCCGTAGGGCATATAACCCGGTCCCATGACGCTGTGGACAAAAAATATTTTAGAATAGAATAGATTTATTTTCAAAATTGGATACAAGGTATCACTTATTGACGTCACATCACTTAAATCTAATTATAACTACTGCCGCTTCCAAAGCGCATGTGTAGAAGAAGCGGCGGAACAAACTACACTGTAGCATTTTCATCGGACGTCAATCCACACTAATAATAAAGAGGAAAGATTTGTATTTTTGTATGTTTGTGTGGAATAAACTGAAAAACTACTGGTCCGATTTTGATAAAATTTGGCACAGATATAGAATAGACCTTCAAAAGTGACATAGGCATAAATTTGTTTTGAAATAAATTTGTTTTCAGGTAGATTATTCAACATTCATAAAGTAATCCGGGAAAAAAAGCGCTATCGAAAATCTTTCCGTGCGTGCGCTGGATCCAATGTTGATTATACAGACATACAATGTATTACAAAAATAAAGGTTTTTTGCAGATCTATAAAAAAGTCCGCGACACGATATATCTAACTTCTATAATTTAGTAACTACAAGGTATTTTGTGCGTAAAAAAATAATGTAAATTCAAAGGTGCGTTTTGAGAATTATTATTACACAAGCATATTAATCCTTGTAATTGAAAGTTGTTTTATCATCAAGATAATTTTACGGATATAAACTTTGTCCTTTACAGCTCAGTGATTGGATAAATAGATTCTGAAATATCGTGAAATTAAAAACACGCACTCCAAATAATTTTAAGTACCTACGTCACGCGAACGCGCTTGCCGCATAGGTACTTACGCGGTGTCTCGGTAACCTAAGCCGTGTGGTCAGTTCCTTACGCTTTTGGTTTCTTTTCCTTAAATTTTGAAGCTATTTGACTTAGGAGTGCTTATAAATTTGTTTTACTTTTAACGTCCTACTGATAAACCTATCCCAAGGGTATTTTATTTTTATTTGTGAGTATTCACATAATAATTGCTAATAAATTTTACTTCACTCTCTACCTATATTCTGTTGATCAACCTTTTCCGTACGTGTTTTACTTGTCACTGCCTACATATCCAAACCGTATTTTATTTTTATTTATCAGTAGGAATAGTTAATTAGCTAATATGCCTAGAAAAAGAAGATCGCAACTATCTAGACATAGTTCCCAAGCGAGAATAGAAAAAGTACGTCGTACTGAAGAATCATTTCTTTAAAAAACTTTGATTAGGTGCACAGATTTGTAATTTAAATTATATATATATATGTATATCTATAATTTTATATATATCTATAAATATAGTACATAATTGTAAAAATAAATATTATCGCCTGAGAGAAATGTTTTACTCTTTGTTTATTTCAAAATATAAAACACAAAAATATGTCCACCCGTGCGAAGCCGGGGCGGGCCGCTAGTATCTATACTAATATTATAAAGCTGAAGAGTTTGTTTTGTTTGTTTATTTGTTTGTTTGTTTAAACGCGCTAATCTCAGAAACTACTGAACCGATTTGAATAATTTCACTGTTAGATAGTCTATTTATCGAGGAAGGCTATAGGCTACATTTTATCCCGGATTTCCTACGGGAAACGTCAACAATGCAGGTGAAAGTTGAATGAGTCGGCCATCTGCGAGCTTTCCACGCGAACGCTGCGCAAACCAACAAAGATATAGTAAAACAATGTACTAAAGATGTGAAGTACTCATTTTTTGCCACAAAAAAGTCCGCGAGAGCATATATCTATCTCTTAAGGTTTTCTTACAATAACCACTTTTATGTTCATTTTTTAAGATTATTTTTTCATTATAAACATGAGTTATTTTGAAACCAATTTTCTTTAATTCAGTATTAATCCTTATCCAAATAAATATGTTTATTACTTTCGGCTTTTCATGTAGACTAAAATTGCCATTTACAGTATATAAATCAGACGAATAGGTTTTGAGATATAGTCGTTATAAGCAATTTGCAGCGAAACATTTAATACGGCGAACCAGCGTTCTTTCTAATACGCGTGACCGCCTGACCTTTTATTTATTAAAATCGGACCAGTAGTTTTGGAGATATATGCTAACATTGGTTTGCACAAACAAACGCACAACCTCTCACCCTAAACGCATATATACGGTCTCCGTTCGGTCGCGGGTAATGATGTGGGCCAAGTCGTCGCCAAGTCGCATAACAATTAGCAGCTATAATTGATAAAGCCGAGGAGGATGTTTGCAAAACTAAATATGATGCCCAAAATAACTATTCCACGCGGACGAAGTCGCGGGCACAGCTAGTATACAAATATAAATCTCTTAAATCTAAATCATGGACGAATGCACATTGTCTACATTAAAAAACATGAATGAATGAACGTGCACAAGCATTTTAGAGACCATTATGTCAAACTCGGGCCACACATGTTTATCATTAATATAATCCTCTGTGCTGAAATAGGCTTGTGATAGTATATATAATATACATATACACAGTTGTCTGATATCCTATAAAATATACTAGAGGCCGTCCGCGACTTCGTCCGCATGGAAACCCTTTCAATCCCGCGGTAATTTCGGAATAAAAAGCAGCCTATATATACACATATATATATACATATATATACACATATATATATATATATGTACTCACTTGGGGTTGGGCAGCGCGTCGCTGAGCCCGTCGGCGTCGCGCAGCCGCAGCGCCGCCATGCCGGCGCACAGCTCGCCGCACACGTAGTAGCACTGCTCGGAGAATGTTATCTTGTTCACCGTGTGCCGTATGAAGCCGGCCTGGGGGATTATCGTTTAAAAAATAAATCTACACTAATAGATATTATAAAGAGAAAAACTTCGTTTGTGTTGTGTGGTTCCCGGCACCGATACAAAAAAGAATAGGACCACTCCATCTCTTTCCCATGGATGTCGTAAAAGGCGACTAAGGGATAGGCTTGCAAACTTGGGATTCTTTTTCAGGCGATGGGCTAGCAACCTGTCACTATTTGAATGGAGTGGTCCTATTCTTTTTTTTGTATTGGTTCCGGGAACCACACGGCACAATAACAAAATATAAATTGAAATTAGTGAAACCAAAAATGGCCCTCGCTCAGCATGTGTCATGGCAGAGCCAATACGCTGGTTTTCTGCGAGTACCGTACTAAATAAAACAAAATAAAAAATTAAACATTAAAACCTATAACTAAGAGTTACTCTAAATTATATCATTAACAAAAGAAAAAAAAAAATAGAATATTCAGAATATTTTTCATTATTAGCATAAAATTTTGTATCATTATTTTACATGGCATTTTTACCTTTGTTTAGCCTAATAATTGTTACGCATAATATTATTTGGCATAACTTTTTAGGAATATTTCTTTAAGTATACCTACTATTAGCATAACCTAACCTAAGTAGTAGTCACCTTATAGTGCATTACACTACATCTGCTCCGCGCAAAAAATAAATAAGTCTTAACTATATTTATGCCTATTGTAATAGTATGCCAAAACCGATTATGGCAAAAACCTATTATGGCAAAAACCTATTATGGCAAAAAAAGGATGCGTCACTCGTTATGCCAAACAAAAATAGGGCAAAAAAAATTAGTCGAATGAAAGAGATCCCTAGATACATAAAATCACGCCTCTTTCCCGGAGGGGTAGGCAGGGACCTACCTGGGAATAATTATTAAAAAAAAATACATAAACAAAGAAAGAAAGGAAGAAAGGAAAAAATGTTTATTTTGTACACAATGAAAAGTGGAAAGATGTAGTCTCTGTCTTAAAGGCCTCTGTGGCGCAGCGGTAAATGCGTTTGTCTGTGACACCGGAGGTCCCGGGTTCGAATCCCGGTCAGGGCATGATGAGGAAAGAACTTTCTCTGAATGACCTGGGTTTGGATGTTTATCTATATAAGTATTTATTATAAAATATAGTATCGTTGAGTTTGTATCTCGTAACACAAGTCTCGAACTTACTTCGAGGCTAACTCAATCTGTGTAATTTGTCCCGTATATATTTATTTATTTTATAATGGAAAGTGGAAATAGCGAAGAAGTAATGGAAAATGTGAAAAAAAAAGGGGAAAATTATTCATCCTTGAGGGCAATTCAATGATTTCATATTGAGTATTTTATATAACCTTATAATACATACATACATATGGTCACGTCTATATCCCTAGCGGGGTAGACAGAGCCAACAGTCTTGAAAAGACTGATAGGTCACGTTCAGCTGTTTGGCTTAATGATAGAATTGTGATTCAAATAGCTCCGCGCAAAAAATAAATTAGTCTTAACTATATTTATGTCTATTGAAATAGTATGCCAAAACCAATTAGGCCAAAAAACTATTATGACAAAAAAAAAGTATGCGTCACTCGTTATGCCAAACAAAAATAGGCCAAAAAAATTAGTCGAATGAAAGGGATCCCTACATACATAAAATTACGCCTCTTTTCCGGAGGCGTAGGCAGAGACTACCTACCTGGGAATAATTATTAAAAAAAATACATAAACAGAGAAAGAAAGGAAAAAATGTTTATTTGGTACACAATGAAAAGTGGAAAGATGTAGTCTCTGTCTTAAAGGCCTCTGTGGCGCAGCGGTAAATACGTTTGTCTGTGACACCGGAGGTCCCGGGTTCGAATCCCGGTCAGGGCATGATGAGGAAAGAACTTTCTCTGAATGACCTGGGTTTGGATGTTTATCTATATAAGTATTTATTATAAAATATAGTATCGTTGAGTTTGTATCTCGTAACACAAGTCTCGAACTTACTTCGAGGCTAACTCAATCTGTGTAATTTGTTTCATATATATATATTTAAAAAAAAACCCCTCCGGGTAAGAGGCGTGATTTTATGTATTATGTATATATATATTTATATATATATATTACATATATATATACGGGACAAATTAACGTTACACCAAGAGATATGAAACAGTGACTGACTCACTTTGAGCATGTGCGATGCGTACTTCATATACATATATAATATAATATGAAGTACGCATATAACATAATATTATATATATATTATATATACGGTGCAAATTAACGTTCACCCCAAGAGATAACTGACTCACTTTGAGCATGTGCGATTCGTACTTCATATATACACACACACACACATACCTATATATACACACACCAAGAGATATAAAACAGTGACCGACTCACTTTGAGCATATGCGACGCGTACTTCCTCGCGTCGCGGCGGTCCGCTATGCCGGCGACGCGCTGCAGAATCCAATCCACTACGTCGGCGCCAATGAACGCATTCGGTATTGTTATCTTCAGCCACATCCTGTCTCTGATCTCCAGGCCTGCGGGGGAATTGGTCAATGTATTGAAATGCTGCAGTGTAGTTTGTTCCACCGCTACTTTTACACACGCGCTTCGGAAGCGGCGGTAGTTGTAGTTAGATTTGAGTGATGTGACGTCAATAAGTGTTACATTGTGTTGCTAGCCCATCGCCTAAAAAAGAATCCCAAGTTTGTAAGCCTATCCCTTAGTCGCCTTTTACAACATCCACGGCACATTGTATCCAATCACTACATAGTATAAAACAAAGTCGCTATTTTAGTCTGCTTAAATCTTTAAAATTACGCAACGGATTGTGATACGGTTTTTTGTAACTGGTAGAGTGATTCAAAAGGAAAGTTTTTATGTATAATTTCTTCCGAATTCTGCACTCGTGCGAAGCCGGGGCGGGTCGCTAGTTTTGAAAATAAATCTATTCTATTCTACTACACAATGAAAACTCACCGGAATCCGGCCTCAGCATTGCCCTGACCACGACCGCCATGTCCATATTCACGGATAGGTGGGGCTCCGCGCCGCCGGCGGGCAGAGTGCTGGCGTCGGAGGCGGCGCGCTCCGACGCCGAGGACGCGGGCAGCGCCGACAGCGACGGCGGCGGCGGCGGGTACGCCTCGCGGAGCGCCTGCGTGTGCGCAACCCACGCGCCTGACACACAAAAACGATCATTTTTGAGCTACTACATATGCGATGGGCTAGCAACCTGTCGCAATTTGAATCTCAATTCTATCATTAAGCCAAATAGCTGAACGTGGCCTTTCAGTCTTTTCAAGACTGTTGGCTCTGTCCACCTAGCAAGGGATATAGACGTGACGATATGTATGCCTGCTGGTTCGGTCATGTGGAGAGGATGAATGAAAGCGGGTTGACTAAGCAAATGTACAAAGGGAGTGTGAATGTTGGAGTGGGAAGGCCTAGACGGACGTACCTTGATCAAATCGGAGACGTTCTAGCTAAAGGTCAGGTCGAGAGTACCCGAAACCGCTGAGCTTGCATGAAGAGAAATATGCAATCCCCGCAAGAGATATGGACGTGATTATATGTATGTATGTATGTAGTAGTACATACATAGATACTCATACATATAATCACGTCAATATCCCTTGCGGGGTAGACAGACCCAAAACAGTCTTGAAAAGACTGATAGGCCACGTTCAACTGTTTGACTTAATGTTAGAATTGAGATTCAAATAGTGACAGGTCGCTAGGCCATCGCCTAAAAGAAGAATCCCAAGTTTATAAGCCTATCCCTTAGTCGCCTTTTACGACATCCATGGGAACGAGATGGAGTGGTCGTATTCTTTTTTTTTTATTTGTGCCAAGAACCACACGGCACACGGCCAAATAAAATATTTTTCATTTAATTTCTTTTTCAAAAAACAAAAAAAAATATTTATGTTCATTTAATACATACAGTTCATTAAATGCTACAGTAATAACATGTCACCTGGATCAATAGGCCTCACGGGCTCCGTCCTCGGTATAGTGAAGTACCCCTTGGGGTTCGGGTCCCAACATTTAGCCACCACCAGCTTGATGGGCCCCGGCTTCTGTACCACCTCGCGCAACACACGGACCGCTTCGTCATTGGTCATGTCCTCGAAATTAACATCGTTCACCTGCAAAATGATGTTACATGAATGATTAGGTAAAGGGTCAGGTCAAGAGTCCCCGAAACCGCCGAGCTTGCATGAAGAGAGTTATGAATGTGGATGAAGCGAAGGAAATATGCAGAGATCGTGGCAAGTGGAAAGAGGTAGTCTCTGCCTACCCCTCCGAGAAAGAGGTGTGATTTTATGTATGTATAATTATATAATTATTTTATTTTAAAGCTGATGTGTGTTCATCACTGCGCTTGTCTTTTTAAATGTTAGTCTGGTAAATTTTGAAAAGTATGTTGTAGCATGCATTTCTCCATACATACATATAAATACGTCTATATCCCTTGCGGGATAGACAGAGCCAACAGTTGAAAAGACTGATAGGCCACATTCAGCTGTTTGTCTTTAAGATATAAAATTGAGATTCAAATAGTGACAGGTTGCTAGCCCATCGCCTAATAGAAGAATCCCATGTTCGTAAGCGTATCTCTTAGTCGCTTTTTACGACATCCATGTGAGTGGTCTTACTCTTTTTTTTATTGAACCACTTGGCACTTTATGGAACCATTTATAATGCATAAATTCTAAATTTGAATCAGTTGGAAGATAATTCAACAATCATTTGACATTTCTAAATGATGGATCAGCCTGACCATACAATCAGTTTTCAAACAAATTAGGAACATCCTGTTTTGTACAAATACAAACAAATGCAGTGGGAGCGACGTTCCGGGCTTGAATGCCACAAAGCCCTCTTTTCAAGACTGTTGGCCCTTCTACCCAGCAAGGGATATAGACGTGATGATATGTATGTATGTTCTAATTTTGTATTATTAGTATAGAATAGAATAGGGAACCCGACATCTTTTCAGATTGTGTTTAAGAATAATCTTTATTTATTTATATATCCATAAAAAATAACATTTTAATGAAATAAATCTTATGGATTATTTAAAAACGTCAAAAATGTAATTAATTTAAAATTGCCGCGAAAACAGCACTTTACGTCAATTCAGATCGCGTGACGTCATATGTTTGGAAAACAAACTACAAGCCCTATTACAACACAAGTGATCAGTGCTTGGATTATTTAAGTATTTTCTCGCAGATCTAGAAACATGCAAAACCTATAAATATCAAACCTTGAAAATCATAAAAAAAACATATGTGAAAATAACTTGGTAAACAATGAAACTAGTTTTAGGTTATGTTTTCTTTTGTTATTTCTTCAATCATTTCTGTTGTTAAGATAAACAAAAAGAGGTTGAAATGCTTACACAAATGTTTTCACATTTCTTAATTCAGTAGAACAAAAAGAAACTGCCGACCATGATAATATCAACTTTTGGGAGATTTCTATTGTCGGCTTGTAACCTTGTTCCATGATAAAAGCTTGATTAGTGGCTTCAAGCACTAGCGACAACTTCTGTTATGACTATAGTACTTCAATTCTTAACTAATAACAATTAAATATTTTTAGAAAAATGCAAATAAATCATAGAATAACTCGAAATAACATACAAAGCAGTGTCTTACTTATCACTCATTATGTATGACCGCACCAACTGTGATTGGTGTTTGGGTTCTTCCGCTGCACAGATAATAAATATTTGATCTATGCAACTTTATTTATTGATTTAAAATTATAAATCATTGTTATTTCTTTAAAATCTTTAATATGTGATGTTCTTGTGTAACAAACTTTATTTTAAAACACAACATAGATTTTTTTCGATTACTGACTGGTACCTACCCTATTAATTTATTTTCAAAATTGGTCACAAGGTATCACTTATTGACGTCACATCACTTAAATCTTATTATAACTACTGCCGCTTCTAAAGCTCATGTGTAGAAGAAGCAGCAGAACAAACTACACTGCAGCTTACCTTACGCTAGCTTGGCTTAACTTAATGATAAAATTGGGATTCAAATAGTTTTAGGTTGCTAGCCCATTGCCTAAAAGAAGAATCCCAAGATTATAAGCCAATCCTTTAGTCGCCTTTTACGACACCCGTGGGAAAGAGATGGAGTAGTACTATTTTTTTTCTATTGGTGTCGGGAACCACATGGCACTTAATAAAATTAGACATTAGAAATATGACCATACCTGCAGTATCATATCCCCTGGTTCTATTCTTCCGTCCAATGCCACCGCACCACCTTTCATGATACTCCCAACGTAGATACCACCATCACCGCCTTTGTTCGACTGACCCACAATAGAAATACCTAGAAAATTCACTGTATCCATATTCAAAGTCACAGTTATTATGTGCATAGACATTGTAGAATCGGTTATAGAGGAATACGAAGAGGTTCTGGACATCACTTGCGGCCTTTTTCGTCTTCTCTGTGGGCGTTTACGATTGCTAACTTGAAGGTGTGAGACACTGCTGCATTCAGTGAGGGCACGGTCCACTGAGGCGTTCGTATGGCGTCCGGTGGTCGTCGTAATCTCAGATTGACTGTCAAACAGGCTGGTAGAGTCCAAATCTGAACTCAAAACTGAAGCAGTTTCGTATTCCAAGCCGTGGTGAGCGTATTTTGAATGTCCATTGATTCTGAGCCCTCTGTACTTGTATTTATCGCAAGAAGCTCTGTGGCCAGGTCTCGAGCTGATCGTACTGTCCGTATCAGTGCAGGTGTCTCTTGTAAGTGGCGCAGATGGAGCTCCATGGTTGGTTTGCTTGCCTTTCCCCGCATTGCTATCAGTGCACTGCGATGCCCCGTCTGAAGGATTTGAACCCTCCGCCGACACTAACCACGACACTACACGACCGTTGAAACAAGGTAAATGCGCGTTATCGTCCACTATTTCTTCTTTCACTACACCAAAGTCATCATCCATGGACTTGAAAAAGAATTTGTAGTTCGGCCTATTCAACTGGTTTTTGAAGTCCAATAAAGTCACTTTCTCAGGAGATATCGGAATTTTAACTAAATATGGGGTCTCCTCATCGTCTATGTAGTAAATTACTTTGGTTTCCTCCATTTTAATGCGTTTATATTCTAATAAACAACATTTACGAACGATCTATAAATATCAGCCGCCATCACAAGAATGGCGATTAAAATAGTTCCAAAAAATTACAATACGCGACGGCACTGTTCATGTCGTTCGGATACACAATCTACCATATAAGATCATAATCGATCGATTCAGCTGAGGGATAATGCTAGGTCCCACAGAAGGTGGAAAGGTAGGTTCAATAATATCGGCACCACCCACGTAGAACTTTAATTTTTACAGTCTACCGTCACACACAGTCATCTTGGCGTTCCAGATTCTATTTAATGCAGTTTACTTTTTGGTTGTTTTTTTTTACCAATAAATTTTTTTATGTGATTTTTCTGATAACATTTAACAAAAAACAAAATATCGCTCTGTCATTAGGGTACTGTCCTTAGTCAAATAACCTTTTTTAACGCTTGCCTGCGATTCGCAAATTGTTTCTGCTCACGTAGGTATTCACGAACATTGACAAGGCTATCTATTATTTCGGATAATCAAGAATAGAAAGACAAAAAAGGTAAGGCATGTACCCCTACAATAGCACTCCTGTTAGCAGTACAAGAACGCCTTTTTACTACGCTTTTTTTTTTAAATTTAATACGTCGGTCAATCCGTTTGGTCATCCCTGTGCATCAATCATTCAATTTAGGTCATTTTCTTGTACGTTGTCATTGTCATTTCAATTGTCATCGCGTTGTTTTGAATTTTACTGTTGATGTTACATTTAAAAATCTTCTTCTGAATTTCTCTAATTAAAATTAAATTATTAATATTGTAGTCTTAAAATGGGGCTGGATATTAATGATTCATGGCTTCTACAAATAAATGAGCAGTTAGATGCGTTTCGTGCGAAAGTTGATGGTAAGCCCAATAATTTATGAAACCTTCAGTTCTTGCGCTCCTTTATAAAATCTTCTTTCACGTGTAAATAAACTTAGTAGGGCTCCACTTCCTTTTAGTGATAGTAATCAAAAGTACAGTACTCATAAAATACTTGTACCATAATTTATATACACTAGAAACCTAAGTATTCAGCGTTTCATGTAACTATGAAGCTGTACATTAAAAAAAATTTTTTTTACAGAGAAAATAGAAAAAGAACAACAACAGTTAAAAGCTTGCAAAAAGAAAACTGAATTGGAATCAAAGTTAGCTCATGAAATTAAGTTGAATGTAAGTATCTACTTGTCATATTATTTGGCATCTTCAGGAAGCATGTAACAGGGATGTGACAATCTGGACCAAACCAGGGGGTTGATGACCCTTAAATGAGATACATTTGTCTGTGCTAATAATTTATTTATTCTTTTTTTTTTGCACAAAAAACATGAGGTAGTATTAGAATAGTGAAGGGACAACAAACTTAACTAACATTCGCATTTGTAATATTAGTAAGGATTTTATTCATCAATTAATGATTGTCGCATCTTTTCGTTTCACAACATTGATACATACATACATATAATCACGTCTATGTCCCTTGCGGGGTAGACAGAGCCAACAGTCCTGAGCAGACTGATAGGCCACATTCAGCTATTTGGCTTTAAGATAGAATTTAGATTCAAATAGAGACAGGTTGCTAGCCCATCGCCTAAAAAACGAATCTCAAGTTTGTAAGCCTATCCCTTAGTCGCCTTTTACCACATCCACGGGAAAGAGATGGAGTGGTCCTATTCTTATTTGTACTGGTGCCGGGAACCACACGGCACTACACTTCACACAACATTGAATGAATAATATTATCATATGTATTCTCAGGCAGAACTGACAGAGCGTCTAGCTGAGTTGACGAGGCGAAGTGGGGAGTTGGAACGCGTGTGTGCTGCGTTTGAGTCCAAGTTGACCATAGGGGACCGCGACCAGAACCGATTGGACAATGCTAAGTGAGTCTTACGTATATAAGGGCCTTATTTCCAAAGGGTCAGGTCAAGAGTACCCGAAACCGCCGAGCTTGCATGAAGAGAGTTGTGAATGTGGATGAAGCGAAGGAAATATGCAGAGATCGTGGCAAGTGGAAAGAGGTAGTCTCTGCCTACCCCTCCAGGAAAGAGGCGTGATTTTATGTATGTATGGGTAGACAGCGTTTACAGTCTCAAAAAGAGTAAAAGCTACATTCAGCTTTGTGGCTTAATAGAACTGAGATTTTTGTACGTATTTCAGAAACTATTAATTGGTGGTTGGTAATGTATATTAGTTTGAATGCTAACCAATGCTCTTACGGTGAAGGAAAACCATCGCGAGGAAACTTTGATATTCAGGCAACTGGATGTGTAACCGTGATCCAAAAAGGGTTAAGTACCCTTATTTAGGTTGCAGAGGTCAGACGGGGAGCCTGCTTAGAGTTGAGTTCTATTGAATTTATTTTATGTTTATGTATTTGAGAAGCTTGTGTTCATTGAGTTATTTCAAATATATCTTTCATTCATTCATTCATACATTCATCTACATTCATAACTCTCTTCATGCAAGCTCGGTCGGTTTCGGGTACTCTTGACCATACCTTTTTCTAGAACGATAAAGATTTATTAAATTAAGAATTTCTAGATGAAATTATTATAATAATGGTTTTTTTTAATTGACAAATCAAATAAGGCTTTTGTAATTTTTTATTTTATTTTAATTTCATTCTTGTACACATTAATTTAATTGCTTGTATATTTTTACATTGAAATTTATTTTAAATACGATATTGTACGTCCATTAGGACAAGCTCACAGCGATGATCACAAATATTTAACAGCCTTTAACCTGTGTTGCACAAAAATTATATTTGATTTGATTTAAATTTTTCACCTTTTTCCAGAGAGACATACCAACTCGGCAAGGAGCTGACTGGTGTACGTTTTGATTTCGTCGCGCCGCCGGACGTGGCCAAGGGGTGTATCCTTTTCATAAATACACGTTTTACTTAGCTGAATGATGATCAGACCCAGAGCTCTTGAAAAAGTTAATTAGGAGACATCACTTAAATTTTAATTACTAGCTGTGCCCGCAACTTCGTCCGCGTAGAATAATTATTTTGAGCATCACTCAAGGATGAATAATTTTCCCCGTGTTTTTTCACATTTTCCATCATTTCTTTGCTCCTTCGACGCAAAAAGAATTTTTCAATTCGAACCAGTAGTTCCTGAGATTAGCGCGTTCAAACAAACAAACTCTTCAGCTTTATAATATTAGTATATATACCTACTACCGCTTCCAAAGCGCACGTGTAGAAGAAGCGGCGGAACAAACTACGCTACAGCTGCACTGATGCTGATAAAAACTAGTCGAATAATATATTTACATGCATACATACATAAATCACGCCTTTTCCCCGGAGGGGTAGGCAGAGACCACATCTTTCCACTTGTCATGATCCCTGCACACTTATTTCGCTTCATCCACAATAATATTTAATAGTAGCTGTGCCCGCAACTTCGTCCGCGTAGAATAATTATTTTGACCATCATTGAAGCCCTCAAAGGTGAAAAATTCTTCCTGATTTTTTCACATTTTCCATTATTATTTCGCTCCTTATAGTCTAAGATCCGGCTGCAAAATCACTACGTTCATCGCGTAGTTAATCAAACTCACATTTTAACATACATTTATGAATAGGATAATACATAGATAATAGGGTGCCAGTCAATAAGTGGCCGCAAGTAATTTTAATTAAATTAATGTTAATTAATTTTCCAAAAAAAATTTCGTTCACTTGTTTTTTAAATAAAATATCATCCACATCATAGAAATGTATGTAAAGAATTCGAAAATCAATGGGTGCCGTTACACACTCGGCCGCAACTACTACGCAGCCAGGTGTAAACAGGTAATATTTTGGTCTATTTATACGTTCATGTCGTACGCGCATGTTTTTTATATCAAATTAAAGCTAATTTTTTTTTAATATGATGATATATCGCTGCCTGTGAATAAATGGCCGCAAATTAAGGTTGCTAGCTGTTAAAAACTCGAGGTATCCGAGATAAAGTGATAGAGAGTTAGCGCGTAACGCCACTTGTTAGACAAGGATGGCGAGTACCAGCTGTGCGAGTATTTGAAGCCATTGCGCACGCGTCAATAGATTGGGTTCTCAGCCAGCGATGCAAACAGTAATACGAACGACTTTACATTTACTCCAAAATTATAATTAAGTAATTAAAATTCTGCAAAAAAAAAATGAAAATAAGAAAATATTTATTTCATAATAAAACATTGTTTATAAGAATAATTTAGCTGCACTGTTGAGAACCCTATCTATACGCGTGCGCAATGGCTTCAAATACTCGCACAGCTGGTACTCGCCATCCTTGTCTAACAAGTGGCGTTACGCGCTAACTCTCTTTCACTTTATCTCGGATACCTCGAGTTTTTAACAGCTAGCAACCCTAATTTGCGGCTATTTATTCACAGGCAGCGATATATCATCATATTAAAAAAAAAATTAGCTTTAATTTGATATAAAAAACATGCGTGTACGACATGAACGTATAAATAGACCAAAATATTACCTGTTTACACCTGGCTGCGTAGTAGTTGCGGCCGAGTGTGTAACGGCACCCATTGATTTTCGAATTCTTTACATACATTTCTATGATGTGGATGATATTTTATTTAAAAAACAAGTGAACGAAATTTTTTTTGGAAAATTAATTAACATTAATTTAATTAAAATTACTTGCGGCCACTTATTGACTGGCACCCTATTATCTATGTATTATCCTATTCATAAATGTATGTTAAAATGTGAGTTTGATTAACTACGCGATGAACGTAGTGATTTTGCAGCCGGATCTCGTACTATTATAGTTGAAGAGTGATGTAATATAGCCTAAAGCCTTCCATAATAAATAGTCTATTCAACGCAAAAAGAATTTTTAAATTCGAACCAGTAGTTCCTGAGATTAGCGCGTTCAAACAAACAAACTCTTCAGCTTTATAATATTAGTATTAGTATACCTATCTAATAAATTTAATTCCTTAATTTAACATATCAGATATAAAGAACTCGGCCCGTAAAATTCTACAGCCGTTCTGCATAGACACAAAGACTGATGACAGCGAGATTCTGTGGGGGATGATGCAGTGTGCTGACAAGGAGAACACTCCAAATAATCACAATTAATTATAATTAATTTTATCATTCAAGTAGTTTCATTTTATTCCTAAGTACCTGCTTATTTTATTCCTATTTACTGAATGTAATCAAGATGTTGAAATAATTAACTTTTATAAGTTTTCTTGATGTTCCGGCAAACGTTGTTTTGCCATATAGACGGCCTCTGTGGCGCAGCGGTAGTACGCTTGTCTGTGACACCGGAGGTCCCGGGTTCGAATCCCGGCCAGGGCGTGATGAGAAAATAACTTTTTCTGATTGGCCCGGGTCTTGGATGTTTATGTATATAAGTATTTATTATAAAATACAGTATCGTTGTGTTAGTATCTCGTAACAAAGTCTCGAACTTACTTCGAGGATAACTCGATCAGTGTAATTTGTCCCGTATATATTTATTTATTAATATAAATAATTATTTAGTAATTTCTAGTTAAAAAAGAAAATATTAGGGGTATGAAAAATAGATGTTGGCCGATTTTCGGACCTACTCAATATGCTATGCACAAAATTTCATGACAATCGGTCGAGACGTTTCGGAAGAGTACGGGAACGAACATTGTGACACGAAAATTTTATATATAAGATATATTTTTGGTTGTATTTCATTTATTATATGTATATGTATTTCATTTATTATATTGCCAATATCAAAAGTTTTAATTATTTCTTTTTTGTTTGATTTAAAATTGACAATCCATAAAAAGAAATATTTTTTTTTTATCATTTCATTACATAGTATAAAGCAACGTCTTTTCCCGCGTCTGTATGTATGTATGTAAGCTTATATCTTTAAAACTACACAACGGATGCGTTTTTTTTTTAAATAGATAGAGTGATTTAGGAGGAAGGTTAATATGTATAAATGATACCCGTGCGATTTTCAGACTGTTGTTAGAAATTTAAATAAAACAAATACATCGTAACAAAAAAAATATAATATATTCTAAGCGTTATGGAACACGCTTTTAGCTTTCTTCTCTTTTTTCCGCTGTTCCCGTTTCTTCTTAGTCTTCTCTGTTTTCCGGAGAAGATTCCTTATCGCTTCATCGGAGTCTTCTTTCGGATTGGACTTGACTTTCTTCGTAGGAATTGGATCTGATTCGATTGGTGTTTCACTGTGAAAAAAAAATAATGATTTATAAATGCGAACGTTATTTTGTTTGTTTGTTGTCTTTTCACGCGTTATCTTCTTAACCAATCTTCTCGAAATTTAAAATACATACATATATATAGTCATGCCTATATCCCTTGCGGGGTAGACAGAGCCAACAGTTTTGAAAAACTGAAAGGTCACGTTCAGCTGTTTGGCTATGATATACGTAATTGAGATTCAAATAGTGACAGTTTGCCTATCACCTAAAAGAATTCCAAGTTTATAAGCATCTATCTCCCTTAGTCGCCTTTTACGACATCCACAGGAAAGACATGGAGTGATCCTATCCTTTTTTTTATATTTGTTTTCATTTTGAGAATATTTGACTAGTTGTAGAAACTCACGTAAAATCAAGGTATGTATGAGTGTGTATGTGTGTTTGAGTGTGCGCATATACGATACTGTTTGTGTGTGTGTATGCGTGTGTGTTGTAGAATGTCACGTAATAGCAAGGTATGTGTGTATGTTTATGTATGTGTGTTTATTTGTTTGAGTGTGTACATACACGAGACTGTGTGTGTGTGTTGTAGAAACTAGCGTAACAGCATGCTATGTATGTATGTATGTGTGTTTGTTTGAGTATGTACATACATACACGAGACTGTTTATGTGTGTGTATGCGAGTGTGTGTTGTAGAAACTCACCCGACAGCCTCCATATCATCGAACAGCTGGTCCATCTCGTCCAATTCCTCCGTCTTTGCCGCTTCGTCGGGTGTACGCAACAGCGGTGTGTTCCTCTCAGTCTGAGCCAATACTCTTGCTAGTTTCGATGTTAGGTAATGCTGTTTAAAAAAAAGAAGGAAAATAGTCACGTCCATATCCCTTGGCGGGGTGGACAGAGCCGATAGTATTGAAAAAAACTGATAGGCCACGTTCAGCGGTAATGCTGTGTAAAAAAATAAGGAAAATTGTATCTACACAGGTACATGTACAGTCACGTCTATATCCCTTGCGGGGTGGACAGAGCGGACGGTCTTGAAAAAACTGATAGGCCACGTTTAGCGGTAATGCTGTGTAAAAAAATAAGGAAAATTGTATCTACACAGGTACATGTACAGTCACGTCTATATCCCTTGCGGGGTGGACAGAGCCGACGGTCTTGGAAAAACTGATAGGCCACGTTCAGCTTAATGATGGAATTGAGATTCATATAAAAGTGACATTCGCTAGCGCATCGCCTAAAAAGAAAGAATGCCAAGTTCAAGTTTATATGAGTACCTTAGTCGCCTTGCACGACATCCATGGCAAACACATGGAGTGGTCCAATTCTTTTTTTCTAATGCCGCCGGGAACCACACGGCGTTCATTTCAAAAACAAGCAACTCATCAACTACTTGAATTTCAATTCTATCTTAAAGCCAAACAGCTGAACGGTGGCCTATCAGTCTTTACAAGAATATTGGCTCTTTCTACCCCGCAAGGGATATAGACGTGACCATAATGTATGTATGTATGTATGGTAAATAAAAAGCTTATGGAAAAATTTTAGTCAATCTCAATGTTTATCCTGTCTATGTTTTTGTAAACCAAATTTTTTTTTTATTTAATATTTATCTACATATATCGTTATCATATATTGTATCTCTTAACTGTTTGCATTTTCTTATATGGTCTTCGTATGTAGGTACACTGTTTTTGAATTGTAGTGCAGATCGTAACCTTATAATTTTACTACTATGTATATTTTTACTACAATTTGTTATGTTGTATTTAAATAAATAAAAATAAAATTTCCTATACTAACATGTAGTTATGTATGTATCCGTGAAACCTATGCTTGGGCGATTAGTGCGGTATGTAGGTAGCTGAAGACCTAGAATAACATATAGGCTACTTTTTATACCGGCGTTCCCGCGGGATTGATTGTTATGATAGGGTTTCCACGTGCACAAAGACGCAGGCACATACATACATATGGTCACGTCTATATCCCTTGCGGGGTAGACAGAGCCAACAGTCTTGAAAGACTAAATGGCCACGTTCAGCTATGTATTTGGCTTAATGATAGAATTGAGATTCAAATAGTGACAGGTTGCTGGCCCATCGCCTTAAAAAAGAATCCCAAGTTTGTAAGCCTATTCCCTATTTTCGATTGACAGAGTCGCGTGATTTGCTGTTGTTAGACACTTACGGCATGGAGATATCGCCACACTCCTGTCTTGTTCCACTTACCTTACAAACCAGCTCCTTAGTATCGAACTGGTGCACCCTGAGATGTCTGTCCAGGCTGGAGCTGACCACGAGCCTCTCCCGGGGGAAGACGGCCACGTCGGTGACGGCCCCTGTTGCACCCTTGTAGCCCTTGTCAGGCTTGCCCCTGCGAAGGTCCACCAGGTGGAGCTGGCCGCGGCCGAAGCCCACCAAAACTTGGCTGGAGACGGAAAAAACAATTGGCGAAAAGTCTTCTTTCTATTGGTTTTAGTCCCGGTTGCATCCTCACCGCGGAGAGGAGCCCGGGGTGCGCCTTTGACCATGGACCCTGGATGGAAAACCTGACTCACCTAAGTCAGGTTTTTTCACGAACCACTTAAGCATAGAAGCACCATATCTTTTCCATGGATTTCAACGTATGTTCAATGTGTAACATAAACATAGACTACTTTTCATCCCGGAGTGCCTTGATTGAAGATTGATTGTTAAATTATGATAGGGTTTCCACGTGGACAAAGTCGCAGGCACAGCTAGTATTATAATAATTGGTGACTCACCGCTCGTCAAAACTAGGCGTAATACAGGTGGCGGCCATTTCGAAATCCACGTTGATAACTGGTCTACGTTGGGCTCGCGAGTCGTATAATCTGAAAATAAAAAAAGAAAATCCTACTACCTAATAATATAAATGCGAAAGTTTGTGAGTATGTCAGGATGTCAGTACGGATGATTGTTACTCTTTCACGCAAAAAACTACTGAACCGATTACGATGAAATTTGGCATACCTATAGGTAGCTGAAGACCCACTATAACATATAGGCTACTTTTTATCCCGGAGTTCCCGCGGGATTGATAGGGTTTCCGTGCGGACGAAGTCGCGGGCGGCATCTAGTACCTACATACATATATACAAAAAAAAAATCGCGCATTTTTCCCGGAGGAGTAGGCAGAGACCACATCTTTCCACTTGCCACGATCTCTGCACACTATCTTCGCTTCATCCACATTCATAACTCTTTACCTGACGTATCCATGCCTCGAACATGCCGCCACCAGGTTCCCCCCCTCGCCCGGCACGAAGGCCAGGTCGGTCACCCACACGGGCCTCCTCAGTTGAAGCCAGTCGTGTGACAAATTCTTCGCGGAGAAAATTGGTGTCTCATCGCCAATACGATAGACTTTCAGATCGTTTTCTTCGCCCCCTGTAGACATACATACATACATGTAATCACGTCGAAATACCTTGCGGGATAGACAGAGCCAACAGTCTTGAATTGACTGATAGGCCACGTTCAGCTATTTGTCTCAATGATAGAATTGAGATTCAAATAGTGACAGGTCGCTAGCCCATCGCCTAAAAGAAGAATCCCAAGTTTATAAGCCTACCCCTCGTGAAATCTTTGCTTGCGCGATTTAGGTTTTTCGCTGTTTTCGACTGACAGCGTCGCGTGTTAAATATAATTCAAACTTCGCGCCTTTATAGAATCATAGATTCATTCACTCACTTCATGTCGCTGCTCTGTCTACTCTGTGACATTATCGAAGTGTACATGTGCTACTATTAAAAATAAAAACCCGTTTTAAATCGTCTTCCATCATTTCAAAGTTTATCATCGTGTGATTCTATTTATCTTATTTTTGTCACTTGTGGCGTATAGTATAGAGATCGTGGCAAGTGGAAAGAGCGTAGTCTCTGCCTACCCCTCCGGGAAAGAGGCGTGATTTAATGTATGTATGTATGTATGTGGCGTATAGATGTCGCCACAATGGTAACACATCCAGTTGCCTACCAGGACTAAAAGCCTGGAGGAGGAAGAAGACTCTCTTCTCCCCCCCCCCCTGGCTTCAGTCCCACCAGCAGTAGGTAGGTATAGTATGTAGGAGACCCTACCTGTAGCGAACATAGTTGGATCATCAGCGCACACCCTCATCCGATCAAGTTTACCAGTTTCTATGGTACACTCCTCTTTTCTGCTCCAAATCTTGACCACACCAGCGGATAATGCAGCTATGACCTTGAACAGGCATCGTCATAATTATGACCTTTTTGTGTTGCTGCAACTCACACGTCTATATCCCTTGCGGGGTGGACAGAGCCAACAGTCTTGAGAAGACTGATAGGCCACGGTCAGCCGTTTGGCTCGATGATAGAATTGGGATTCAAATAGTGACAGGTTGCTAGCCTGTCACTAATCAAAAGAAGAATGACAAAATTATGACCCTATCCCTTAGTCGCCTTTTACGACATCCATAGGAAAGAGTGGTCCTATTCTTTTTTATTGGTGCCGAGAACCACACGGCATAACAACAATGCTGCAACTCACACCCTTATAAATTTGTTATTTTCTATGTACATTGTAAATTGTGTGTAGCAAATCAAATAAATGAATTATCACTACATAGTATAAAACAAAGTCGCTATTTTAGTCTGTTTGTCTGTATGCTTAAATCTTTAAAATTACGCAACGGATTTTGATGCGGTTTTTTGTAACAGGTAGAGTGATTCAAGAGGAAGGTTTTTATGTATAATTTTTTCCGAATTTTGCACCCGTGCGAAGCCGGGGCGGGTCGCTAGTTATCTATAAATTAGATAAATATCCAGGACCCAGGCCAATCAGAAAAAGTTCGTTTCTCAACATACCCTGGCCGGGATTCGAACCCGGGACCTCCGGTGTCACAGACAGGCGCACTACCGCTGCGCCACAGAGGCCGTCAAATATTTTGAATTTCAACAATTCCAGTGCCCAACAGACTTGTAGCTATCACATTTTTAGTTTTTCCTGGCAGTTTAGTTAGAGCTCTATTTGAAATTTCCTGCTTAACAGTACATAACTTGAGATCGTGGAGTACTTTTTTTTTATATTGTGATGAATGTTCTACATTCATTCATGTTTTTTAATGTAGACAATGTGCATTCGCCCACGATTTAGATTTAAGCGATCTGTGTTTGTATATTTTGTGGACGAAGCGAAAGAAGTATGCAGAGATCGTGGCAAGTGGAAAGAGGTAGTCTCTGCCTACCCCTCCGGGAAAGAGGCGTGATTTTATGTATGTATGTATGTATATTTGTATATTGACGTCCGATGACAATGCTGCAGTGTAGTTTGTTCCGCCGCTTCTTCTACACATGCGCTTTGGAAGCGGTAGTAGTTATAATTGGATTTAAGTGATGTGACGTCAATAAGTGATACCTTGTATCCAATTTTGAAAATAAATCTATTCTATTCTAATGAATGAATGAAAGAATGAATGATTTACCTTCCGTTTACATCGGCCGAGGCCCACAAGATGTCCTGTGCCGAAGTCGGCCGTGTAAGTTTTTGTAACTGTCCTTCCCTCGGTGTTATAGATTTGGATCTGAAACATTATGCATTTTAGTTACATACATACATACATATGTATATATAATCACGTCTATATATGCCGTGCCGTGTGGTTCCCGGCACCAATACAAAAAAGAATAGGACCACTCCATCTCTTTCCCATGGATGTCGTAAAAGGCGACTAAGGGATAGGCTTACAAAGTTGGGATTCTTTTTTAGGCGATGGATGAGTTAGAAACCTGTCACTATTTGAATCTCAATTCTATCATTAAGCTAAATAGCTGAACGTGGCCATTAAGTCTTTTCAAGGCTGTTGGCTCTGTCTACCCCGCAAGGGATATAGACGTGACCATATATATGTACGTCTATATTACTTGCGGGGTAGACAGAGCCAACAGTAATTAAGTAAATATAAAACAGTAGTTTAGTACAAAGGCGGGCTTATCCCTTAGTGGTATCCTTTTCAACCAACCTGACAATAATAAGTTTTAAACAGTTTTGAAGAGACTGATAAGCCACATTTAGATGTTTGGCTTTATGATAGAATTAGATTAGTAACATAAGTAAAAACACACATCGTCGTTCACGGAATGGTCAGTAGAGCCTTCAAAAAAAGGAGGATATCTGTTGGGGGCAGAGATGAACAGCAAAGAAGACATGGGGGGTGCGGGCTGCGACCTTCTGGATGCTGAATCTCAGCCTAGTCAGACATTCAGCCAATTGACTCGCAAGTGTTAGAGAGACAAACCTCTTTAGAGTTTTAGAGGTTTTTCATCTAATTTCATGTTTGAATTGATTCTATTTTTTGATAGATTTTGTTTTAACTTTCATATCATGTCTCCGCCTCTCATATTATATGTAACTTAAAATAAAATGTCTTTTATATTACCGAGTGCTCCGTTATTTAAAATAAACCACTACTCTGCTAAATTAGTATGTCTCTAATCCAAACCTAGAGGTATACTAAAAGCAAGGCGCTGCGTGTCTTCGCTTCGCTGCTATTGGCTTAATGTGTCATATTCTTTTCTATGATTGACAGTTGGTGTGTGATGTTAGTGATGTGGGTGAACTCCATTTTGTTGTAAGTACAATACAATAATGGCCTCTGTGGCGCAGCAGTACTACGCTTGTCTGTGACACCGGAGGTCCCGGGTTCGAATCCTGGTCAGGACATAATGAGAAAAGAACTTTTTCTGATTTGCCTGGGTTTTGGATGTTTATCTATATAAGTATTTATTATGACATATAGTATCGTTCAGTTAGTAACTAATACAAGTAATATAAGTCTCGAACTTACTTCTAGGCTAACTCAATCTGTGTAATTTGTCCCATATATATTAAAAAAAAAATTAAAATAATATCTCACCTCCTGATTAGCTCGCCCTAGTAGAATCTCTGTCTGATCAGCATTCCCCCACTCCATACATGTAATGCTGTCATCTTTCTGCAGAGATTTTATGTCAACAAGATTTTCTATACATTTCTTATTGTTTTTAGAACTGTCCGTGTGGTATTTGACATCTGGAATAAACAATTATAAAAGAAATAATGTCATCATCATCTTTCTGGTGTTAGCGCTTTTTGCGCCCCTTTTTTAGTTTGGGGGAGCCGCTTTTGAATGTCATAGAGCAACACAAGATAGACTTTAGGAATTAAGTGGAATTTATTCAGCTATGTTGTTGCACCAAGTGATAGTGTTTTTATCCTTGTGATCTCTCACGATATCTATAAAAATTATCGGGGCAGTAGGGTATAGAAGGAATTGATTAAGGTAATTAATTAGAACTTGTGGACTTACGTTTAAAAGAACCTATTTTACTTGCGACGAATATGTCGACCTCTTTGTCTTCTGTTAATAACATAGTTCTGTTGTAATTGTTCTGCAAAATATTCACAAATAACCGCACATCGTAATCAAAACACACGTGAGGCTGACTGAGCAATTGAATTTATTTACTGTCAATGTCAAAACTGTCACTGCCAGTGTAGTGTTGCGCGTGTGTTGCGGTTTTCTACTAAATTTAATTTTTGTAAAAGAAATCTTTTAAAAATCAATACGTATCGTAGCGGGACGTGGAAAATTTATTTGATGAATCAAATAACAGAATATAAATGTATTCTTTTGTTGTGTTGAGTTGTGAGGTGAGAATTTTTTCTTTCAGACCCGTGAAATATCAAAGTAAATATAATCGAGAAGTTTAGTGTTGGTAACACTCGTAAAGTTCATTGATCTCGTTCGTTTTCAATTTTCGTGTTTTTATGTTTTGTTGCAGTATGATAATTCAATTGTATTTTCAACTTATTTAAATTCTATTAAAAGAATTTCCAGCATCATTTATTTACACTATAAATTAAGAGGAAGTGGCATAGTTATTATTGCTATATTATAAAAATGCTAGCCGTTTTATTATTGAATCGAATGAGTATGAAAAGGCGTAGTTCTAAAAGGCAAAATGCATTTAAAATTGAGACTACAGTTGACAAAAAGCCTGGCGTACAGGATTTGTGCAGGACCTGCCTCAGTACGCAAGATTTGGTGTCTTTATTTTTCAATAAGGAAACCGAAAAAAAGAGGTCTGAAGACTTGAAACTTGTCACCGGTTTGGAGGTAAATTTATTTGTTATTAAAGTCCTTTGAGTTTTTGTTTATCTTTTAACCATGATATGGCAGAATTATGATTCTGCCATATCATGGTTAAAAGTCTGGTGGAAGCCATAACATAGAAAAGAAAGAGAGAAAGAGTTTTTGTTTACTTTGTTTTCTCCTTAAGTTATACCTACCACCAAATTTTTATTCACAAAATTCCTTTTATATGTGTTAGTTCTGTTTTAGGCAAAAGGGAAGTAAAATTAAATCAACAAAAACTAAAAATACTTAAACAACAAAAAATATTATACTCTTTAGTTTAATTTTTTTTTTCTTATGTATGAAAAGCGAAATTATTTTACAAAACAGTTAAAAATTTATTGTGATTTCAGTCTTCTCCTATTTAAGATATAATTTTGTAACTTGTAGTCCACCTGTGTAAAATGAAACATCCCTATAATTTCCTTAGCGTACTGCGGGTTTTTGAGAAATTGTTTCTTAGCGCACACCTAGACCACATAACTCATCATAGGCTCACAAGGGACCGGAAAAAGTGGAAAGATCTGGAGGAGGCCTTTGTGTCTAAAGGATACGCTGATGGAGACTGATGTGTTTTTATTATAACAGTTGTATATGTGTAATTGTAGAATCTGTATGTCAGCAATAAAGGCTTTTGAAATTGAAATATGTTTACAGATCAAAATGGACGATGAATTATCACAGAAAATATGCGTCAAATGCGTTGAAGCCATAAACAGCGCATTAACCTTTAGAAGGACGAGTCGGAAAGCCGAAAAAGCTCTGTTGTCTATGGCACCCGTACCAAAAACAAAGAAAAAACACGAGGGCAAGTGCAAAAAGAGAGTTGCCAAGAAGAAAAATAAAAAATGTACTGAAAATGCGGATTTGGATTTTAAAAATGAAAACGATTTCGTTAATGATGATGATAATAATGACGGATTCAATAATGACGATTATGTTAATGATGTAAATGACGATTTTGTTAATGAAGTACTCGGTGATGGTGTGAGGTCCGACAGTTTGAATGACGATACTCTAGAGGAGGCAGTTACGGTATATATTTATTTCTCATTAAAAAGGAGTTTTTTTTTTATATATTTTTGTGTGGTTCCCGGCACCAATACAAAAAAGAATAGGACCACTCCATTTCTTTCCCATGGATGTCGTAAAAGGCTACTAAGGGATAGGCTAACAGACTTGGGATTCTTTTTTTAGGTGATGGGCTAGCAACCTCTATTTGAATCACAATTCTATCATTAAGCCAAATAGCTGAACGTGGTCATTCAGTCTTTTCAAGACTGTTGGCTCTGTCTACCCCGCAAGGGACATAGACGTGACCATATGTATGTATGTAAATATATTTTTATGTTGGTAAAAATATTTAAAAATTTAATTTATGAACAGAAAATACATACATTAAATTACGCAGAGACTACATGTTTCCACTTTCTTCGATCTCTGCATACTTCCTTCGCTTCATCCAGATTCATAACTCTCTTCATGCAAGATCGGCAGTTTCGGGTACACTTGACCTGAACTTTTACCAAGGACGTCCTTAATTCGATCAAGAAAAAGCGAAATGAAATAACAAATTATATATTATTTTTGTTAAATGTTATTTTGTGTCATGGACATCATGACACAGTGACAGGTTGCTAACCCATCAAACCTACAAATTGAATCCCAAGTTTACTAGCCTATCCATTGGAAAGATATGGAGTCTTTCTTATCCAAAGTGCTGGGAACTACACAGCAAATAGAATAGAATAGATTTATTTTCAAAATTGGACACAAGGTATCACTTATTGACGTGACATCACTCAAATCTAATTATAACTACTACCGCTTCCAAAGCTTGTGTATGTGTAGAGGAAGCGGCGGAACAAACTACACTGCAGCATTTTCATGGAGTTAACATTATTTTTTTTTACAGACAAGAAAACGAGTACACATTCCGAATGCGTCTTCCTACAAATGTCCTACTTGTAATAAGGAGTTTCGTATGAAAACCACTTACAAGGCACATTTGAGATTCCACACAAATTATTGCGTTTGTGAGGTGAGAAACACATACATACATACATTCAATCACGTCTACATCCCCTGCGGGGTAGACAGAGCCAACAGTCTCGAAAAGACTGATATGTAATGTTTAGCTGTTTGGCTTGATGATAGAATTGAGATTCAAATATAATATAAGTGATATGTTGCTATCCAATTGCTTACAAGAGGAACCCCTACTTTATAAACTTAGCCCATAGTCGCGTTTTACGACATCCGTGGGAAAGATATGGAGTGGTTCTATTCTTAAGTGCAGGAAACCACATGGCAACATTGTAACATAATAAGGCGACTAAGGGATAGGCTTATAAACTTGGGATTCTTCTTTGAGGCGATGGTCTTGCAACCTGTCACTATTTGAATCACAATTCTGTCATTAAGCCTAATAGCTGAACGCGGCCAATCATTCTTCCACGACTATTAGCTCTGTCTACCCCGCAAGGGATATAGACGTGTTCATATGCATATATCTATGTATATTTACTGACGGCCTCTGTGGCGCAGCGGCAGTACGCTTGTCTGTGACACCGGAGGTCCCGGGTTCGAATCCCGGCCAGGGCATGATGAGGAAAGAACTTTTTCTGATTGGCCTGAGACTTGGATGTTTATCTTTATAAGTATTTATTATAAATATCGTTGAGTTAGTGTCTCGTAACACAAGTCTCGAACTTACTTCGAGGCTAACTCGATCTGTGTAATTTGTCCCGTATATATTTATTTATATTTATTTATTTATATATTTTTCCAGTCGTGCGGTAAACGCTGCAGAAACAACAATCAGCTGCAGGAGCATAAACGGGCCCGACACGGTCTTGGCAGGATACACAAGTGCGCTTACTGTGAATACAGCTCGGCGACTAAGGAGGCTTTGGTGGTGAGTTTTTCGACACATACATACATAAATCCTACTACTATTATAAAGGCGAAAGTTTGTATGGATGTTTGTTACTCTTTCACGCAAAAACTACTGAACCGATTACCATGAAATTTGGTATGTAGGTAGCTGAAGACCCAGAAAAACACATAGGCTACTTTTTATCCCAGAGTTCCCGCGGGATTGATAGGGTTTCCATGCGGACGAAGTCGCGGGCGGCCTCTAGTAGGTACTTACATACATCTAGGTATCTATTCTATTCTTGTCTTGAAAACACTGAACTGCTTTATGATGGAATTGGTTGATACATATGTATTTCATTCATTCATATAATCACGTCTATATCCCTTGTGTGGTTGACAGAGCCAGAGCCAGTCTTGAAAGACTGATAGGCCACGTTCAGCTTTACGGCTGAATGATGGAATTGAGATTTAAATAAGTGACAGGTTGCTAGCCCATCGCCTTAAAAGAAGTATAAATCCAATAACTGTTTTTGTAATTTGTTATATTTATTTTTATGTGCAATAAAGTGTTAACAACAAACAAAAAGTAAATAACCAAATAAAAAGTTGTAAACTACCTACAACAACAAAAAAAAAAATAAACATCAAAAAAATTATTAAAAAAAAAATTAAAATTAAATAATTATCCGTTATTGTTGTATGAAGATACATGAGCGGCGTCACACCGGCGAGCGGCCGTACGTCTGCGATCATTGCGGCGCGACCTTCCATCGGCGCTCCAATCTGGTGCAGCATATAGCCATACACCTGCCCGAGAAGAACTTCCAGGTGGGTTGTGGTCACGTCTTTTCACTTTACGGGGTAGACAGAGACTGTGACGGTTTGACATGACAGCATATACATAGCTATACACCTGCCAGCATATAGCCATTCACCTACCCGAGAAGAACTTCCAGATGGGTTGCGGTCACGTCTTCACACTTTACAGGGTAGACAGAGACTGTGACGGTTGGAGTATAATCAATTTGGTGCAGCACATGGCTATGCGAAGGTATGGCTATACCAGGTGTGTTGCGGTCACGTCTTTTCATTTTACGGGGTAGTCAGAGACTGCCGATTGGCGCCACGTTCCACCGGCGCTCCAACCTGGTGCAGCACATAGCTATACACCTGCCCGAGAAGAACTTCCAGGTGAGTTGCAGTCGCGTCTTCACAGTTTACGGGGCAGACAGAGACTGTGCCGGTTTGACATGACAGCATAGAGCTATACACCTGCCCGAGAAGGTGTTGTGGTCACGTCTTTTCACTTTACGGGGTAGACAGAGACTGTGACGGTTTGATATGACAGCATGTAGCCATACACCTGCCCGAGAAGAACTTCCAGGTGGGTTGTGGTCACGTCTTCACACTTTACGGGGTAGACAGAGACTGTGACGGTTTGACATGACAGCATATAGCTATACACCTGCCCGAGAAGAACTTCCAGGTGGGTTGTGGTCACGTCTTTACAGTTTATGGGGTAGACAGAGACTGTGACGGTTTGACATGACAGCACATAGCCATACACCTGCCCGAGAAGAACTTCCAGGTGGGTTGTGGTCACGTCTTCACACTTTACGGGGTAGACAGAGACTGTGGCGGTTGGAGTATAATCAATTTGGTGCAGCACATAGCCATACCAGGTGTGTTGCGTTCACGTCTTTTCACTTTACGGGGTAGACAGGCCTCGTGCCGGTTTGACATTATACACCTGCCCGAGATGGTGTTGTGGTTACGTCTTTTCACTTTACGGGGTAGACAGAGACTGTGCCGGTTTGACATGACAGCACATAGCGATACACCTGCCCGAGAAGAACTTGCAGGTGGGTTGTGGTCACGTCTTCACACTTTACGGGGTAGACAGAGACTGTGACGGTTTCACATGACAGCACATAGCGATACACCTGCCCGAGAAGGTGTTGTGGTCACGTCTTTACACTTTACGGGGTAGACAGGGCCTGGTGCAGCATATAGCCATACACCTGCCCGAGAAGAACTTCCAGGTGTGTCGTGGTCACGTCTTCACACTTTACGGGGTAGACAGAGACTGTGCCGTTTGGACCACATCCAACTTTATCCTGCTCAGTATTCATAATTATGTGTGTGCGTTTCGTGACAATAGGGATGATGTCAAGGTCAAAACAAACAAGCACATTTGACCAATTTATCATAATTATAAGCACTCCACTTAGCCAACTAGCGTTTAAAATTAAGTAGTAAGAATGAGTTTGTGTCTTAAATTCCGCGGGAAAAGTACTTTTTAAAGAGATGAAAGGTAGACTATATCCTGCTCAGTATTCATAATTATGTGTGTGCGAAATTTCGTAACAATTCGTCCTGACGATAATGCGTTAGGATAACACAAATAAACAAGAACATTTGACCAATTTATCGTATAAGTAAGTACTTTAAATAGCGTTTAAAATGAATTTAAGAAGTAGTAAGAATGAGTTTGTGTGTCCAACAGTGCGACATGTGTCCGAAACGACTCAAGTCGCGCAAGTTCCTGCAGATACACAAACACAACGCGCACACGGGCCGCCGCTACGGCTACCTCTGCGCCGTGTGCGAGCACAGATTGTAGACACAGTTTATGTCATGCATTATATCAGCAAAATACATCTTTAAATCTGCTGACTTATATTCCATAGTTTATTAGCAAGTCGCTATAGGCAATGCTCCGGTATTAAAGTCTTAAATTCCGCGGGAAAAGTACTTTTTAAAGAGATGAAAGGTAGACTATATCCTGCTCAGTATTCATAATTATGTGTGTGCGAAATTTCGTGACAATAGGAATGATGTTAAGGTCAAAACAATTATGATAATTATAAGCACTTCACCTAGCCAATTAGCCAAATGAGTTTGTGTGTTCAACAGTGCGACATGTGTCCGAAACGACTCAAATCGCGCAAGTTCCTGCAGATACACAAACACAACGCGCACACGGGCCGCCGCTACGGCTACCTCTGCGCCGTGTGCGAGCACAGATTGTAGACACAGTTTATGTCATACATTATATCAGCAAAATTCATCTTTAAATCTGCTGACTTATATTCCATAGTTTATTAGCAAGTCGCTATAGGTATTACAGTCTTTAATTCCACAGTAAAAGTACTTTTTAAAGAGATGAAAGGTAGACTATATCCTGCTCAGTATTCATAATCATGTGTGTGCGAAATTTCAAGGTCAGATGAATGGCGTCAAGGTCAAAACAATTATCATAATTATAAGCACTTCACCTAGCCAATTAGCCAAATAAGTTTGTGTGTCCAACAGTGCGACATGTGTCCGAAACGACTCAAGTCGCGCAAGTTCCTGCAGATACACAAACACAACGCGCACACGGGCCGCCGCTACGGCTACCTCTGCGCCGTGTGCGAGCACAGATTGTACACACAGTTTATGTCATGCATTAATATCAGCGAAATATCTTTAAATATGCTGACTTAGTTTATTAGCAAGTCGCTTTAGGCAATGCTCCGGTATTAGTCTTTAATTCCGTGGTAAAAGTACTTTTTAAAGAGATGAAAGGTAGACTATATCCAGCTCAGTATTCATAATTATGTGTGTGCGAGATTTCGTGACAATAGGGATGATTTCAAGGTCTAAACAATTATCATAATTATAAGCACTCCACCTAGCGTTTAAAATGAAGTAGTAAGAATGAGTTTGTGTCTCCAACAGTGCGACATGTGTCCGAAACGACTGAAATCGCGCAAGTTCCTGCAGATACACAAACACAACGCGCACACGGGCCGCCGCTACGGCTACCTCTGCGCCGTGTGCGAGCACAGATTGTAGACACAGTTTATGTCATGCATTATATCAGCAAAATATCTTTAAATCTGCTGACTTAAAATCCATTGTTTATTAGAAAGTCGCTATAGGCAACGCTCGGGTATTTAAGTCTGTAATTCCGCGGAAAAAGTACTTTTTAAAGAGATGAAAGGTAGACTATATCCTGCTCAGTATTCATAATTATGTGTGTGCGAAATTTCAAGGTCAGATTAATGGTGTCAAGGTCAAAACAATTATCATAATTATAAGCACTTCACCTAGCAAACTAGCGTTTAAAATGAAGTAGTAAGCATGAGTTTGTGTCTTAAATTCCGCGGGAACAAATAAGAACATTTGACCAATTTATCATATACCTAAGTACTTTAACTAGCGTGTAAGAATAAGTTTGTGTGTTCAACAGTGCGACATGTGTCCGAAACGACTCAAATCGCGCAAGTTCCTGCAGATACACAAACACAACGCGCACACGGGCCGCCGCTACGGCTACCTCTGCGCCGTGTGCGAGCACAGATTGTACACACAGTTTATGTCATACATTTTATCAGCAAAATATCTTTAAATCCGTTGTGATAATCTATTCGATAGTTTATTAGGAAGTCGCTTTAGGCAACGCTCGGGTATTAAAGTCTTAAATTCCGCGGGAAAAGTACTATTTAAAGAGATGAAAGGTAGACTATATCCTGCTCAGTATTCATAATAATGTGTGTGCGAAATTTCGTAACAATTCATCCTGAGGATAATGCGTTATGATAACAAATAAACAAGAACATTTGACCAATTTATCATATACCTAAGTACTTTAACTAGCGTTTAAAATGAATTTAAGAAGTAGTAAGAATAAGTTTGTGTGTTCGACAGTGCGACATGTGTCCGAAACGACTGAAATCGCGCAAGTTCCTGCAGATACACAAACACAACGCGCACACGGGCCGCCGCTACGGCTACCTCTGCGCCGTGTGCGAGCACAGATTGTGGACACAGTTTATGTCATGCATTATATCAGCAAAATATCTTTAAATATGCTGACTTAGTTTATTAGCAAGTCGCTTTAGGCAACGCTCCGGTATTTAAGTCTTTAATTTCACAGTTAAAGTACTATTTAAAGAGATGAAAGGTATACTATATCCTGCTCAGTATTCATAATTATGTGTGTGCGAAATTTCGTAACAATTCATCCTGACGACAATGCGTTAGGAGAACACAAATAAACAAGAACATTTGACCAATTTATCGTATAAGTACTTTAACTAGCGTTTAAAATGAAGTAGTAAGAATAAGTTTGTGTGTTCAACAGTGCGACATGTGTCTGAAACGTCTGAAATCGCGCAAGTTCCTGCAGATACACAAACACAACGCGCACACGGGCCGCCGCTACGGCTACCTCTGCGCCGTGTGCGAGCACAGATTGTAGACACAGTTTATGTCATACATTATATCAGCAAAATATCTTTAAATCTGCTGACTTAGTTTATTAGCAAGTCGCTATAGGCAACGCTCGGGTATTAAAGTCTTAAATTCCGCGGGAAAAGTACTTTTTAAAGAGATGAAAGGTAGACTATAGCCTGCTCAGTATTCATAATTATGTGTGTGCGAGATTTCGTGACAATAGGGATGATGTCAAGGTCAAAACAAACAAGCACATTTGACCAATTATCATAATTATAAGCACTCCACCTAGCCAATTAGTGTTTAAAATTAAGTAGTAAGAATGAATTTGTGTCTTAAATTCCGCGGGAACAAACAAGAACATTTGACCAATTTATCATATAAGTATTTTACCTAGCGTTTAAAATGAAGTAGTAAGAATAAGTTTGTGTGTCCAACAGTGCGACATGTGTCCGAAACGACTCAAATCGCGCAAGTTCCTGCAGATACACAAACACAACGCGCACACGGGCCGCCGCTACGGCTACCTCTGCGCCGTGTGCGAGCACAGATTGTAGACACAGTTTATGTCATACATTATATCAGCAAAATTCGTCTTTAAATCTGCTGACTTAATCTATTCGATAGTTTATTATAGTATATATATATATATATATATACTATAGGCAACGCTCCGGTATTAAAGTCTTAAATTCCGCGGGAAAAGTACTTTTTAAAGAGATGAAAGGTAGACTATATCCAGCTCTGTATTCATATCATTATGTGTTTACAAGGTCAAAACAAACAAGCACATTTGACCAATTGTCATTGTTATTAGCACTCCACCTACCAACTAGCGTTTAAAATGAAATAGTAAGAATGAGTTTGTGTCTTAAATTCCGCGGGAACAAACAAGAACATTTGACCAATTTATCATATAAGTATTTTACCTAGCGTTTAAAATGAAGTAGTAAGAATAAGTTTGTGTGTTCAACAGTGCGACATGTGTCCGAAACGTCTGAAGTCGCGCAAGTTCCTGCAGATACACAAACACAACGCGCACACGGGCCGCCGCTACGGCTACCTCTGCGCCGTGCGCGACCACAGATTGTAGACACAGTTTATGTCATACATTATATCAGCAAAATATCTTTAAATCTGCTGACTTAATCTATTCGATAGTTTATTTAGCAAGTCGCTTTAGGCAACGCTCGGGTATTTAAGTCTTTAATTCTACGGGAAAAGTACTTTTTAAAGAGATGAAAGGTATACTATATCCTGCTCAGTATTCATAATTATGTGTGTGCGAGATTTCGTGACAATAGGGATGATGTCAAGGTCAAAATAATTATAAGCACTCCACCTAGCCAACTAGCGTTTGAAATGAAGTAGTAAGAATGAGTTTGTGTGTCCAACAGTGCGACATGTGTCCGAAACGTCTGAAGTCGCGCAAGTTCCTGCAGATACACAAACACAACGCGCACACGGGCCGCCGCTACGGCTACCTCTGCGCCGTGCGCGAGCACAGATTGTACACACAGTTTATGTCATACATTTTATCAGCAAAATATCTTTAAATCTGCTGACTTAAAATCCATTGTTTATTAGCAAGTCGCTTTAGGCAATGCTCCGGTATTAGAGTCTTAAATTCCGCGGGAAAAGTACTTTTTAAAGAGATGAAAGGTATACTATATCCTGCTCAGTATTCATAATTATGTGTGTGCGAGATTTCGTGACAATAGGGATGATGTCAAGGTCAAAATAATTATAAGCACTCCACCTAGCCAACTAGCGTTTGAAATGAAGTAGTAAGAATGAGTTTGTGTGTCCAACAGTGCGACATGTGTCCGAAACGTCTGAAGTCGCGCAAGTTCCTGCAGATACACAAACACAACGCGCACACGGGCCGCCGCTACGGCTACCTCTGCGCCGTGCGCGAGCACAGATTGTACACACAGTTTATGTCATACATTTTATCAGCAAAATATCTTTAAATCTGCTGACTTAAAATCCATTGTTTATTAGCAAGTCGCTTTAGGCAATGCTCCGGTATTAGAGTCTTAAATTCCGCGGGAAAAGTACTTTTTAAAGAGATGAAAGGTATACTATATCCAGCTCAGTATTCATAATTATGTGTGTGCGAAATTTCAAGGTCAGATTAATGGTGTCAAGGTCAAAACAAACAAGTACTTTTGACCAATCCTACTACTATTATAAAGGCGAAAGTTTGTATGGATGTTTGTTACTCTTTCACGCAAAAACTACTGAACCGATTACCATGAAATTTAGTATGTAGGTAGCTGAAGACCCAGAATAACACATTGGCTACTTTTTATCCCAGAGTTCCCGCGGGATTGATAGGGTTTCCATGCGGACGAAGTCGCGGGCGGCCTCTAGTTTATCATATACCTAAGTACTTTAACTAGCGTGTAAGAATGAGTTTGTGTGTCCAACAGTGCGACATGTGTCCGAAACGTCTGAAATCGCGCAAGTTCCTGCAGATACACAAACACAACGCGCACACGGGCCGCCGCTACGGCTACCTCTGCGCCGTGTGCGAGCACAGATTCGAGAAGCCTAACAAAGTGCGCGCGCACACGAGACGCGTTCACGGTCTGCCGGATGAACAGCAACCGCCTATAGTTAGGGTGCAGTTGTAGTGTGGATTTTTTTTTTGTTTGCTAGCGGTTCCCGTTTAGTCTAATCTATCTAATATATTTAAACGAGCAATTCTTGTATATATATAATCAATATCTCGGAAACGGCTCCAACGATTTTCATGAAAGTTACAGATTAGGGGCTTTTCGGCTCAAGGAATCGATTTATCAAGGTCCTAGGTTCGAGAAAAGCTCGGTTCCCAAGATATTTAAACATTTTAAAAACCGCGTTTTAAGAAACTATATCAGCGCCATCTCTGGTAGACCGAGCAAAGCAAATATTATAAAGCTGAAGAGTTTGTTTCAACGCGCTAATCTCAGGAAGTAGTGGTACAAATTGAAAAATGATTTTTGTGTTCAATAGACCATTTATCGAGGTTTTAGGCTATTTAATATCACGCTTCAACTATTAGGAGCGAAGAAATAATGTTAATTATGAAAAAAATGGGGAAAATAATTCACACTTGAAGGCTTCAGTGATGTCTAAGATAACTATTCCACGCGGACAGAGTCGCGGGCACAGCTAGTACGTACATATGATCACGATCGCCCTTGGGGGGTAGACAAGAGCTGACAGTCTTGAAATGACTTGATAGGCCGCGTTGAGATGTCTGGTTTAATGTTTATGGGAAATTATTCTGAAAATTATAAAATATTTGCGCTTGAAAAGAAAGATGATAATCTATCTAAATTGTCTTTTGTTAATGTTTTCTTTTTTCTTATTTCAAATTGCATTATGCTTGTTTTTTTTTAAAAAGGAGTTCGTAACACTCTCTACCCGCCAAATGCAAACTGTTTCAGTATCTGGTTTGAATTTTAAGCTACGAAATCGGGATGATGCTGATACGCTATTTATATATTCGGCTACAAAATGAATTAAAAATTTGAAGTTTATAAAAAATAATATTTTAAACAGTATTTTCATGTAAATATAGGGTAATAAGTCGCACAAATTCGCTACAATGTATTAGGTTATTTTATATTTTTTTTTATTTTAGTATAGGTAGTAGGAATTCTCATTTTTACTCGTAAGTACTTATACTAATTCGGTCTAGTCAAAATAAATCAGTATTACTTAAATGCATAAAATCTATTAAACTATATTTACAAAATTGATTTTTTTTTCTCAAATTAATGTCATCAATATGCTAAAAAGATGAATAGGATAGGACTGAAAAAGATTTTAAATAAGCAATCGAAAGACTTGTATTCACGGACGAAAAAAGTATTTTTGTTTAAGCTGCAGTATTAAAAACTTCTTTGCGGTATATTCACTTTTATAAAAAAAATATCATAAAATATAAAAATATTTAGAAAATTTATAGTTTTAAATCCACACTACAGCTGTTACTCTATAAATCTATGTTAAATAAATAATCCTATTAATATACTGATTATTTATTTAGAATAGACAAAATGGCGGCGAAGACTAACACTGGAGATGTCAGGTAAGGTAAAGGCACTTATTGCTCTGACATTTCATAAGTTTCTTTCTTTTTTTTAATTTAATTCAATTTTTTAAAAATTATATGTATTGTGCCTAATTGTAGTAGCTCAGAAATTTTGTAAATCGTTTTTTTTTTCTTTTTACACTTTTAATGTTTAAAGGCAGTCTTTATTTTTTTTAAATTTTCTCTATTTCAAGAAGGCACTGGTGGTTGGATGATATTATATATAGTACTTAAATAAAAAAAAATTGCGATTAAATTTTGTGTTAAATGAATAATTTAAAAGTATTTCTTTTTAATAATAAAAAATACAATTTGTATGTCAAGCACTAGTGCCTTTACCTACCTTCGATTTTAAAATCTTAATATAAATATTTTTTGTAACTTACAACAAGTTTTACAACTTATTTTATATCAAGCCAATTATCCTTGAAGTCCAGTCGTCGGTCGGTTAATTTTATTTATAACATTTCATCATACAGACACGAAGAAATAGGGAGTACTTGTAGTCAATAAGTCATATTTATAAACAAATAGTTACACCCTATTTCCTCGTGTCTGTATGTATGCATGCGTTAATCTCGGAAACCTGTAGAAATTTTGTTCCTGTTCCGAAATGTAGTTGGTGCCGTGTGGTGCCCGACACCAATAGGAAAAATAACAGGACCACTACGTCTCTTTCCCATGGATGTCTTAAAAGGCGACTAAGGGATAGGATTATAAACTTGGGATTTCTCTTGCTATCAATTCTATCATTCAGCCAAACACCTGAACGTGGCCTATTAGTCTTTTTAAGACGGTCGGCTGATGTTATTGATGATGTTATATAGCCTAAAGCCTTCCTCTATAAATGGTCTATTCGACGCAAAAATATTTTTTCAATTCGAACCAGCAGTTCCTGAGATTAGCGCGTTCAAACAAACAAACAAACAAACAAACTCTTCAGCTTTATAATATTAGTATAGATATAGAAATATAACCTCTCTTTTTTCCCGCCAGATATAAAATATAACCTCTCTTTTTTTTTCTTTTTTTCAGTGTGAACATTGCGACAAACGCGAATATTCGCAGAAACGTCTCAACCTGCACATCTATTGCCGTCACAAGATAACCAACTACAGATTCATGTGTCCAATGTGCGCCGGAGTCTTCACCAGGCCGAGGAATGTGAGGAAGCACCTGACGAGGATCCATGGCGTCGCCAGGCCGGATCAGGGCCGGATTGAGAAGATAGAGAAGATGATGGTGCCGCTGGCGTCTTATGCTTGTTAGGGAATTAAATTTTTATTAAAAAATAAAAAAAAGTTGTATTGTGCATTTTTATTTGTTTAACGGGCCATTTAGCATACATGCATAGTCACGTACTTTATTTGCTAGCGGGCCATTTAGCATACATGCATAGTTACGTAAAGACGTGACTATGCATGCTAAAAGGGATAAAGATCCCTTGCGGACAGAGTCGACAGTCTTGAAGAGACTGGTTGGCCAGGTTCAGCTGTTTGGCTTAATGTTAGAATTGAGATTCAAATAGTGACAGGTTGCTAGCCCATCGCTTAAAAGGAAAATTCCAATTGTATAAACCTATCCCTGGATCTGGCACCTAACAATTAAATAAAAAGGAATAGGTCAGAAATCATATGCAATTATTTTAGCCAATCAACTGATTTTTGAAATAAATTATACATATGTAAATTTTTTGGTATGGACACAATAGCAATTTTTGTACCTACGTACTAAGTACTACATCAATTTATATGTTGTTATTTGTATATCTGTCATAATAATATGTGAAACTGTATAGAAAGCAAAATAAAAATAAACGCTTCTCATAAAGTATTAAAATGTTTTATTTTTTTAACAAAAACCATGATCAATCCAATACGGGTCAGGTTTATCTGCAAAGGTTGCGGAGGTCAGACGGGTGTCGCCTTGTGGAAAAACCTGACTCACCCAATCCAGGATCCATGGTCAAAGGCACACCCCGGGCTCCTCTCCAGAGTGGTGTGGATGCAATCGGGACTAAAGCCAGGAGGAAATAACGTCAACTTCACAATTATCAAACTTAGAACAGATATGTATACGAGAAAAAACATAAATTAAATCACGTCTATTCAAATTCAAATTCAAAATTTTTATTCATTATTATAGGATACTATTATATCGCTTAATAATTGTCGTATGGTTTAACAACATTGGTTGACGTCAAATAAATTACTTAAAAACTAAGTTTACTGCCGCTTCCAAGGCGTCAGTGCAGAAGAAGCGGTAACAAACTGCACTGCAGCATTTTCTTCAACAACGTCAACTTCACAATATGTATTAAATTATACTTAGAATAGAATGTGGACGGGAGAATACATTGTACAATATATCGCTTGCGTGGTAGACAGGGTCAAAATTCAAGGGTCAACTTGAAAAGACTGATAGACCCCGTTCAGCTGTTTGGCTTAATGATAGAATTGAGATTTAAATAGAGACAGGTTACTAGCCCATCGTCTTAAAAAAGAATCCCAAGTTTATAAGCCTATCCCTTAGTCGCCTTTTACAACATCCATGAGAACGAAATGGAGTGGTCCTTTTCCTTCTTTTTTATTGTTACCAGGAACCACACGGCGAGAGAATACATTGTTTTGATAAAGTACTTAATTGATTTAATACATACATACATACATACATAAAATCACGCCTCTTTCCCGGAGGGGTAGGCAGAGACTACCTCTTTCCACTTGCCACGATCTCTGCATACTTCTTTCGCTTCGTCCACATTCATAACTCTCTTCATACAAGCTCGGCGGTTTCGGGTACTTTTGACCTGACCCTTTACCAGGACGTCCTTAATTTGATCAAGATACGTTCGTCTAGGTCTTCCCACTCCGACCTTTCCCTCCACACTCTCCTTGTATATCTGCTTAGTCAACCTGCTTTCATTCATCCTCTCCACATGACCGAACCATCTTAACATACCCTTTTCTATTCCTGTAACTACATCTTCTTTCACATCACAACATTCCCTTATCACGCTGTTCCTTATCCTGTCACTCAATTTCACACCCATCATACTCCTTAACGCTCTCATTTCCACTGCATTTATTCTGCTTTCATGCTTCTTTTGCCATACCCAACTTTCACTCCCATACATTAATGTCGGGACCAACACGCCCCTGTGCACAGCCAGTCGAGCCTTTTTGGATAGTTTCTGACTGCTCATAAAGGCATGCAAAGCTCCATTCACCATTTAATCGAAATTTAAATAATTTTATTTCGCTTGCCTCGATTCCCGTAAGCGAGTAGGTATAAAAATCTTCAACGACGTTCATCAATCTCTTCATTCAAACTCGTTTGCACACTCTGAAAGAATGAAATGAAAACCATGTTTCTTTTTAACAGACTTCATCTTTATTCCAATAACCTAAATCGTCTAGAAAATTGACACTTGACAAATTATTGTTGTTGAAAGATTCTTAAAGAATATGTAAAGCCGGAAGCATTTATATTAATAAATAAATACAGGTTAGGAACACAAATTATCAGTAAAGGAACTGAGTATAAATATATATAGTATATAAACCAGAGAAAAACATAGATATCAAGGAGTAAGTATCGGCAGATATCACATCTTTCCACTTATTGCCACGATCCTTGCATATTTCACTCGCTTTATACATACATACAAACATACATATCATCACGTCTATATTAAGTAAGTATAATTAAGTAAGAGTTATGAATGTGGATGAAGCGAAGGAAGTATGCAGAGATCGTGGCAAGTGGAAAGAGGTAGTCCCTGCCTACCCCTCCGGGAAAGAAGCGTGATGTTATGTATGTATGTATTATTAAGTCAGTAAGCTTACATGAAGAAAGTTTTGAATGTTGATAAAGCGAATAGAAAAAAGGACTACTCCATCTCTTCCCCACGGATGTCGTAAAAGACGATTAAGGGATTGGTTTGTAAACTTGGGATTCTTCTTTTAGGCGATAGGCTAGCAACCTGTCACTATTTGAATCTCAATTCTATCAAAAAGCCTAACAGCTGAACGTGGCCTTTCAATCTTTTCAAGACTGTTGGCTCTGTCTACCCCGCAAGGATATAGACGTGACCATATGTACGGATGCAGGTTTATAATCAGACATTATTTTCTTCAGCCTCAAGATACGGATCCAATTAAAAATGTTTCACTAAATATTACATCATCAAACCTTGGATCTGATGTCAGGTCATCCCTTTTGAAGCCATCTCCTGTATTTCATGAGACGACGTCACATTTCGCCGGCCGCGGATGGGGAATGGGTTCCTGCCTCAGTTCTCCTGATAGGCCAAGTGTATGTGTACCTATATAGAAATTCCTAGATTTATTTTCGTAATAGCATACAAGGTATCTTTAACTTTAAAGGCTATGTATAATTAACTAGCTGTGCCCGCGACTTCGTACGCGTGGAATAGTTATTTTGGGCATCGTTGAAGGCCCTCAAGGATGAATACTTAGTTTTTTTCACATTTACATTATTTCTTCGCTCCTAATAGTTGCAGCGTGATGTTATAAAGCCTAAAGCCTTCCTCGATAAATGGTCTATTCAACACAAAAAGAATTTTGCAATTCGAACCAGCAGTTCCTGAGATTAGCGCGTTCAAACAAACAAACAAACTCTTCAGCTTTATAATATTAGTATAGATTACGTATTGTAAGTTGAATCGGTAAGGTGCACGCTTAAATGCGTGATGCGCAGAAAGGCGCAGGTTCAAATCCCACCTCGGTCATGTACCTATGACTATCTTCAAAAGTAACGTAACTACATTTGTTTGAATACTAACCGATGCTCTTACCTTGAGGGAAAACATCGTGAGGAAACCTGTACATTCAGGCAACTGGATGTGTGACCATAATCGATTTAATACGGGTTAGGTTTACTTGCAAAGAAAGCTCCTTCCGCAAGGAAGTCAAATGGGAGTCGTTTCGTGTAAAAACCTGACTCACCCAATCCAGGATCCATGGTCAAAGGCACACCCCGGGCTCCTCTCCAGAGCGGTGAGGATGCAACCGGGACTAAAAGCCAAGAGAAAGAATATAATTAAATCTATTACCGCTTCCAAAGCGCAAGTGTAGAAGAAGTGGAACAAACTACACTGCAGCGTTCGCCGGACTTCAACCCCAACTAACAAAAGTTTCTTTGTTTATTTTCACATCACGCGAATTTCACATTGAACCAATCTTATGTCGGTTTATTAATCTTCGAGGTATAAATAAAGCGACATTGAGACATATATACATATACTTGAGATTTTTCTTTTAGGCGATGGGCTAGCAACCTGTCACTATTTGAATCTCAATTCTATCATTAAGCCAAACAGCTGAACGTGGCCTATCAGTCTTTTCAAGACTGTTGGCTCTGTCCGCAAGGCATATAGACGTGATTATATGTATGTATGTTTGTTTGTTTGTTTATAATATCTTTATTGCATAGAAATTTGCACAGTAACAAGAAAATAGTAGGTTCATAGTTATACTTAAAAGAAACAAATCACTTGCAATGGCGGACTATGTTATATTTATTTAATGATGACTTTATTCTGATTAGCCTCCAAATCCGCCTATGATGCAGGCACAGCAGATGCCGCCGCAAGGCTACTCTGCCTATCCCCATCCAGGTATTACACATTAATTTACAATATTACCTTACTGTTTTTTTTTTATCTATAGCTGTAAAATTTTTTTGAGCATAACATTTTTTGGCATAATCATCGTTTGACATAATTTGTATGCTTATAATCTTGTCTACCAAATTGTCAAAAAATTAAAAACAAAAGGCAATTTTACAATTAATAAATAATACAGGTATTAAACGCGCGCGTAATGTAAGTACCTTTATTCGCTCGGTGACCATGACTGACAACATGATTAGTAACATGATTCGAAAAGTCCGAGACAAAATAATGGTACGTTACAAAAAATAATTGCCTTTTGTTTTTAATTTTTTGACAATTTGGTAATTTGGTACCTGAAGTCCTATTTACAAAAAGTACCTACTTATAATGCAAAACGAAAGTTTAAAATCAGTTTAAAGATGAGTTTTGTTGCAGGCGGCTATATTTAAATTCACATTATTAGTGCCGTGTGTTTCCCGACACCAATACAAAAAGAATAGGACCACTCCATCTCTTTCCCATGGATGTCGTAAAAGCCGACTAAGGGGTAGGCTTATAAACTTGGGATTCTTCTTTTAGGCGATGGGCTAGCAACCTAGTATAGCAGCTACTATTTGAATCTCAATTATTCTATCTTAAAGCCAAATAGATAAACGTGGCCTATCAGTCTTTACAAGATTGTTGGCTCTGTCTACCCCGCAAGGGATATATGTATAGACGTGATTATATGTATGTATGTACCTATGTATGTATTATTATTGTTACAGGTGCTGTAATGGTAAGATGTTGAAATTACTACCTCATAATTTCATTGGTAATGTGAGTAGTGTCATTCGTTAAAATAATTTGATCATATATGTATAGAAAAAATTAAACGTTACAATTTGCCAACAAAAAAATGGCGGACGACGCTCCACTTAACTCCACCGACAAGACTTAGTCTTATGTTTTAGAAGAAAATGATTCATTCCCGCCAAAACTCCGGGAAATCATCTTTGAATTAATGTCAAATTCTACAAAATGTTAGTTCTGAACAGCCCCTACTATATATACTACTAGCGACCCGCCCCGGCTTCGCACGGGTGCAAAATTATAAATGTTATTATACATAAAAACCTTCCTCTTGAATCACTCCACCTGTTACAAAAAACCGCATCAAAATCCGTTGCGTAATTTGATAGATTTAAGCATACAGACAAACAGACTAAAATAGCGACTTTGTTTTATACTATGTAGTGATTATCAGTCCCTTACATAAGTACAATATTAGCGAAAGATATTGCAATGTGAAGAGGCTGCTTTTTGTTTTTTTATTTTATACAGTAATTCTCAGTTAATTGTTTCAAAAAAGGATTAACTATGTAACTACCTACTAAAGTGTTAAAATCTTATGCGCAGGCGCCGCAGCCGGGCTACCACCAACCAATGCAACAACATCAACAACAAATGGGTAGGTAATTAAATTTGGATCCGTAATTACATAAGTAGTGCCCTTGTACTGAATTTCTCTTTATTTTAAGATTTTTTTTTCTTATTTTCCTTGTTGTACATAAATATATAAATAAATAAATAAAAATACATTTCGAAAGTCATTAGAATCTCATATTAGGTAGGTATAGGTACAGTTATAATCACTTTGTGGAAAAAAAATTGCCGTGTGAAATTAAAGTGTGCCGTGTGGTTCCCGGCACCAATAGAAAAAAGAATAGGACCACCCCATCTCTCTCCCATGGATATCGTAAAAGGTGACTAAGGGGTAGGCTTATAAACTTGGCATTCTTCTTTAAGGCGATGGGCTAGCAACCTGTTATTATTTGAATTTTAAAGCCAAATAGCTGAACGTGGCCTGTCAGTTTTTACAAGACTGTTGGCTCTGTCTACCCCGCAAGGGATATAGACGTGATTATATGTGTGTATGTGGAAAAAAGGAAAATAAACAAACAGAAAAATTTAAATAAAGGAACTATGTCGGATAACTGAAAAAATAGGACCACTCCATTTCTTTCGAGACGGATAGTCTTAATAATTCTTCGGATTCTTCTTTTATGCGATGGGGCAGCAACCTGTCATTATTTGAATCTCAATTCTATCATTGAGCCAAACAGCCGAACGTGCCAGTCTTTTCAGGACTGCTGGCTCTGTCTACCCCGCAAGGGGTATAGAAGTGATTGTATTGCATGTATGTATAGTATTGATAAATACTAATATAATGTTATTTTACATTGGACGCCGCCTATTTGCCTAGCCTGTAAAAGGTAGCAAAGTTTTAGCTCCATTCTTAATTTTAAAGACCAATGTACCTACACTTAGTTGTCAAATAAATGAAAATATATACATACATACATATCATCACGTCTATATCCCTTGCGGGGTAGACAGAGCCAACAGTTTTGAAAAGACTGAAAGGCCACGTTCAGCTATTTGGCTTAATGATAGAATTGAGATTCAAATAGTGACAGGTTGCTAGCCTGTCGCCTAAAAAAGAATCCCAAGTTTATAAGCCTATCCCTTAGTCGCCTTTTACGACATCCATGGGAAAGAGATGGAGTGGTCCTATTCTTGCGTGCAATACACGGCAAATGAAAATGAATAATTTTATTAAAACTTTTGATATTTTTTCTTTTGTTGCAGCCCCTCATGCGGTAAGTACCTAATTATTAGCCAATCACGCGACGCTATTAGCCAATAACAGCGAAGAGTCTGAATCGCGCAAGCAAAGATTTCACGGATGGGATCATCGGGTCGGAGCCGCGGTTCCCCAGTTATAACACCAACTCGTGGTCACCCCGACGCGAAGGATTAATTAGGTGATGGGCTGGCAACCTGTCACTATTTGAATTTAAATTCTGTCATTTAGCCAAACAGCTGTCTTGCATTTCCGCAACACATGTTTAACAACCCTGATATATGTCAGACCTCCTGGTTTTAGTCCCGGTTGCATCCTCACCCCTCTGGAGAGGAGCCCAGGGTGCGCCTTTGACCATGTTTCCTGGATTGGGTGAGTCAGGTTTTAACACGAAGCGACTCCCGTCTGACCTCCGCAACCTTTGCAGGGGAACCTGACCCGTATTGGATCGATCATGGTCACACATCCAGTTGCCTGAATGTGCAGGTTTCCTCACGATGTTTTCCCTCGCCGTAAGAGCATCGGTTGGTATTCAAACTAACATACATAAATTTGAAAATAGTTATTTGTACATGGCCGCAGAGGGATTCGAACCTGTGCCTTTTCGCGCCATCCGCATTTTAACCAGGCATTTTACGGATTCGACCATCGACGCTCTTGTTGTGTATATACTTAATCTATAGATACTAATATTATAAAGCTGAAGAGTTTGTTTGTTTGTTTGAACGTGCTAATCTCAGGAACTAATGGTTCGAATTGAAAAAATATTTTTGTATTGAATAGACCATTTATCGAGGAGGTTATATAACATCACACTGCAACTATTAGGAGCGAAGAAATAATGGAAAATGTGAAAAAACACGGGGGAAATTATTCATCCTTGAGGGCTTCAATGATGCCCAAAATAACTATTCCACGCGGACTAAGTCGTGGGCACAGCTAGTATTCTATATTGTCCGAATTATATTTTATAGTTAGCGTGTTTTCAAGTAACACAAAATGATTTATCTATGGAACCAAAAAGTTTAATAATCATTTCTCTTCACAGACGCCACCGCAGGCAGGCTACCAACCGATGCCACAACAACAAATGGGTAGTAAATATAATTTTTTATACTTAATTCTATCATTAATAGGCCTCTGTGGCGCAGCGGTAGTGCGCTTGTCTGTGACACCGGAGGTCCCGGGTTCGAATCCCGGCCAGAACGAACTTTTTCTTATTGGCCTGGGTCTTGGATGTTTATCTATCGCACACACACACACACATGGTCACGTCTATATCCCTTGCGGGGTAGACAGAGCCAACAGTCTTGAAAAGACTGAATGGCCACGTTCAGCTATTTGGCTTAATTAAAGAATTGAGATTCAAATAGTGACAGGTTGCTAGCCCATCGCCTAAAAAGAATCCCAATTTTGTAAGCCTATTCCTTAGTCGCCTTTTACGACATCCATGGGAAAGAGATTGAGTGGTCCTATTCTTTTTTGTTTTTTGGCGCCGGGAACCACACGGCACTTGTGGTTCACATGTTTATCTATATAAGTATTATAAAAATACAGTATCGTTGAGTTAGTATCTCGTAACACAAGTCCCGAACTTACTTCGAGGCTAACTCAATCTGTGTAATATGTACCGTAAAAACAAAATCCAAACAGCTGAACGTGGTCTTTTCGAGACTGTTGGCTCTGTCTACCCCGCAATTAATATAGATGTGATTATATGTTTGTATGTATGTACGACTACTTATATAATATTATATTTCCCTAAAGATTTGCTTGAAACCTTTTTTCTTTCGTATGTGGCGCGAAAGATAATAAAATGTGCCTTTTGTTATCCAGTTCCTTCATTATCAATATTATCTGTGTAAAATAAAATAAAAAATATGCGTATTAAGAGCATTAATTGCATCTTGCTTGGCTTGGGTTACTTTAAAATTTATTAACAAATATTTTTATTATTGTTACAGCCCCGTTGGCGGTAAGTATTATAAATATATATTTAAATCAAAAGCAGTACGTATTTAAGACAAAATAATTTCTAATGCCAAGTATTGATCGTTTAAATTGTATAGTGTTGCCAAATTCTTTCATTTCACGTTGCAGATTCTTGATGTTTTTCAAAACCTTGATCATTTTTACATATATACGTTCAGTCACGTCTATATCCTTTGCGGGGTAGACAGATCTAACAGTTTTGAAAAGCTTTATGATGGAATTAAAATTCAAAAGGCTGCTAGCCCATCGCCTAAAAAAGAATCCAAAGTTTTTAAGCATACATATATAAAGCTTTAGATTATTTAATTATAATAAATATATTATATAATAATTATTATACATAATGTATAATGTTTACAGCCCTATCCAGCCCCGTATCCTATGCATCCACAGCCACCCATGGGTAATTATACATTTTGATCAATGTTAATTCAGACTTCACATAATTATCTATACCAATATTATAAAGCTGAAGAGTTTGCTTGTTTGTTTGTTTGTTTGAATGCGCTAATCTCAGGAACTACTGGTTCGAATTGGGAAATTATTTTTGCGTTGAATAGACCATTTATCGAGGAAGGCTTTAGGCTATTTATCATCACGCTGCAATTATTAGGAGCGAAGAAATAATGGAATATGTGAAAAAAACGGAGAAGATTATTCATCATTGAGGGCTTCCTCAGTGATGATGAATGATGCCCAAAATAACTATTCCACGCAGACCAAATCGCGTGAAATAGTTATTTATGAGCGCGTAGATTAATGAATTTAAAAATATTACACAGAATGCGAACGGAGGCCTGGAGTCCGACTATGTTCACATTTAACATACATATAATAACGTCTATATTCCTCGCGGGGTAGACAGAGCCAACAGTCACGAAAATACTGATAGGCCACGTTCAGCTGTTTGGCTTAGTGGTAGAATTTAGTTGATTTGAATTGACACTATATTATACATACACTCACACACATACACATTTTCTATATTATTAAGGATATAGGACTATACCTAATGTTTAATGGCACAATTGATCATTTGGCATAATTTTTTTTCGCATAATTGCGAAACGATGATTAGGTATGCAAAAAAAACGTTATGTCAGAAGTGATTTTCTAACTAAATATTATGGAATCTATACTTATATTATAAAGCTGAAGAGTTTGTTTGTTTGAACACGCTAATCAGGAACTACTGGTTCGAATTGAAAAATTATTTTTGCGTTCAATAGACCATTTATCGAGGAAGGCTTTAGGCTATATCACATCACGCTGCAACTATAAGAAGCGAAGAATTAATGGAATATGTGAAAGGGCTGCAATGATGCCCAAAATAACTATGCCACGTGGACGAAGTCGCGAGCACAGCTAGTCCTAAATATAAATATATTGTTACCCGAATAAAAGTAACCTTTTTTATTATACACTTTACACATTTTTTCTCTTTATAATAAGTAAGTATACTTACATTGATCATGTCAGATCAGGAAAAGGTAAAGATAATTACATGAAATTTTCTTTATTTTTACAGCTTATGGACCACCACAGATGGTGCCCCAGCAAGTAAGTGTATTTATCTATACATATATATAAAAGCGAAAAACACTCACTTAGGAATCACGAAATCTCGAAATCTAATGAGCCAATATAGATGAAATTTGGCAGGAAGGTAGATTTTAATTAGGATTTTTGAAAATTGCATTCCTAAGGGGGTGAAATAGGGGTTGCAACTTTGTATGAAACTTCGTCATTTTTAGTGTGGGATAATTACTTGAAATTTTAGATTTAAATTTACGGTTAGATTAAAATAATAATTCATTAATTAAATTTTGAAAATTGCATTCCTAAGGGGGTGAAATAGGGGTTGCAACTTTGTATGAAACTTCGTCATTTTTAGTGTTGGATACATTATATTTAAATTCACGGTTAGATTAAAATATTAATTCATTTATTGGATTTTGAAAATTGCATTCCTATAGGGGTGAAATAGGGGTGGTAAGTTTGTATGAAATTTTGTCATTATTTCATGTGTCCAACATTATATATATAATGTTGGACACATGAAATTAGTAAAAAATTCGAATACAGTAATAAGATTTTAAAAATTGCATTCCTAATAAATAGGGGTTGTAAATTTGTATGAAATTTCGTCAATTTTAAAGTTGGGCATTTGAAATTTTATAATTTAATTTTGGTTAGTATGAAATAATCATTAAAACATTGGATTTTGAAAACTGCATCTCAAGGGCGAAAAATAAGGGTTGGAAGTTTGTATGAAACTTCGATTTTTGATGGGTGTCGAAGTGCGAGAAGTCTTAAATATTGGTTAGTAAAAAATAGATATGTACGTATCAGTTGCGGAAAGCAGGATGGCACTACATAGGATGGGATGGGACAGGATAGGACTGGACGGCGCAGAACGGGACACAACTTTTTTTTGTGCGATGGACTAGCAACCAAACAAAGGAAACAAAAGTTGAAAGCCAAACAGTTGAACGAACGAGGCCTATCAGTCTTTTTATGACTGTTGGCTCTGTCTACCCCGCAAGGGATATAGACGTGACCATATGTATGTATGTATGTATCGTTGAGTTAGTATCTCGAAACACAAGTCTCGAACTCACTTCGAGGCTAACTCAATCTGTGTAATTTAATTTGTCCCGCATAATATATATATTTATTTATTTAAAAAAAATACCAAAAGAATATAACTTATGTGTGTTTATACGTTATGTTTTTTTGGTAGGTATATATACCATATTGGTATATACAATCAACTATATAAATAATACAAGTAATATGTTATCTATATAAGAATTTATTATACAATACAGTATCGTTGAGTTAGTATCTCGTAACACAAGTCTCGAACTCACTTCGAGGCTAACTCGATCTGTGTAATTTGTCCCGTATATATCCTACTACTATTATAAAGGCGAAAGTTTGTATGGATGTTTGTTACTCTTTCACGCAAAAACTACTGAACCGATTACCATGAAATTTGGTATGTAGGTAGCTGAAGACCCAGAATAACACATAGGCTACTTTTTATCCCAGAGTTCCCGCGGGATTGATAGGGTTTCCATGCGGACGAAGTCGCGGGCGGCCTCTAGTATATATATATATTTATTCACAGCAAGCAAGAGGCGGCGGTGCGGGCGCTGGTCGAATGCTGGGCGCCGGCCTCGCTGGCATGGCCGCTGGGGGCCTGACGGGATTCGCAGCTGGTGGTGGATTTAACCCTAATGTAAGTTTATTATATACCTCACATCTATACTAATATTACATACATACATACATATGGTCACGTCCACGTACATACATACATACATACATATGGTCACGTCTATATCCCTTGCGGGGTAGACAGAGCCAACAGTGTTGAAAAGACTGAATGGCCACGTTCAGCTATTTGGCTTTATGATAGAATTGAGATTCAAATAGTGACAGGTTGCTAGCCCATCGCCTAAAGAAGAATTCCAAGTTTGTAAGCCTATCCCTTAGTCGCCTTTTACGACATCCATGGGAAAGAGATGGAGTGGTCCTATTCTTTTTTTTAATTGGTGCCGGGAACCACACAGCATTATAAATGCTATACTAATATTATAAATGCGTAAGTTTGTGAGTATGTCAGGATGGCAGTATGGATGTTTGTTACTCTTTCACGCAAAAACTACTGAACCGATTATTACGATGAAATTTTATTATGTAGGTAGCTGAAGACCCAGAATAACATATAGGCTATACTTTTTATCCCGGAGTTCCCGCGGGATTGATAGGGTTCCCTTGCGGACGAAGTCGCGGGCGCAACTGCGTAATACGTAATATAACTGAATGTAACATATAATCACGTCCTCATCCTCTGCGGGGTAGACAGAGCGAACAGTCATCATAAGACTGGATGGCCACGTTCAGCTGTTTGGTTTAATGATGGAATTGAGTTTCAAATAGTGACAGGTTGCTAGCCCATCGCCTAAAAGAGGAATCCTAAGTATATATGCTTATATACTTGGATATATAATAACTTAAATAGTTTATGATTTAGATGTACAATTCTTTATTTTCATAACTACTATTTAACGCAACGTTTTTTTTTTAATTTATTTATTAAGGTAGTCATACGAGTACAGACAGATTACAAAATTGCGCTATTATCCTTAGGAAATATAGTATTTATTATATAGTGAACAAGTAAAATGTCCAACTTTAGTGTAGGTACTACTAATGAGTCATCATTAACAGAACAAGAACTCGAACAACAAGACATTAAAACAAAAAAACGTTTGTATTACATGTACAATCGCGTCTTTCTATTTTCGAAAATTGATAATTGAATGAATATATATATATTGTTCCTTTGAAAACAAATTACGACAGTGTTCTTTTTTTTAAATTAATTTATAGTTTTTTTTTTTAAACATAACACCATAATTTCAGAACCCAAATCCGCAAGCGGCTCCCCCGCCACCGGCGGGCGCTCCGCCACCACCGGGCGCTCCGCCACCCTCTGCCGCTCCGCCGCCAGATACACAGCCTGACGAAGACAATGAAATTGACAACTATGATGGCGATGATAGCTACGGTGGATTTGATGATGCTGATGATTAGGGAAAATTTATACTTCCATCAAATCTCCACACTCCTCAGCCTGACTGTCCTCTAATAATACATATACTTACAATAATACTTATTATATGAGCTTGACGAAGACTAAGTACAACGAAACTGCATGCAGCCGAGTGATTTTTGTTATAAGCGTACGTAAGTGAAAAAAAAAAAAAAAATCACGAACGTTCGATTTTATATCGGACTTTTTGGCGGGAACCTAAACGTCAAACGTCATGTTATTTGTGTTGTAATATTTTTCAAAATTTGTGTTTCACTATTAATTTTGGATAGAAGTATACCTGAGCACATAAGGCTAGTCTTTATTGCGAAAAAAAAACTGCTCATAAGCAAGTTTGATCTTGCCAAAACGGAAAAAGAAACAACTTTCTTATATTTCTTTAATATAGATTCGTTCCACATGAAACAGGCTAAAGTCTCCAACTTTCTTAAACTCAATTGACATTTTATTTTTTTAATAGACTCAAGTTTGTGGCAATGACAAATTTTGAGATGGTATTTTAGTACTTATAACATTCTTTGGCGGGAAACTTGCTGTCATTGTCATATATCTTTCCTGACCTTTACTCTTGACCTGGAAAGTTGGAATAATAATGACACATTAAATAAATACATCACGTCTTTATCCTTTACGGGGTAGACAGAGCCAACAGACTCAAAAAAGCTGAAAGGCCACGTTTTGGTTGGATTGGATTTGCGAACACCACTGCGTTGGCACCTCGTTGTGCAGGATTTTACAAGTTAAAATTGACTTGTATTTACTTTACTGTACATAGATATTATTTATGTGATCAATTTTTATTTGTTTTGTAAGTAAATATTTATTGTTACATTTTTAAATATTAAAAAATAATAACAAGAAATAAAGGCTCGAGTTTAATTTTAGACTGCTCTGAACTTTTAAATAGGTATGTTGAGTGGACAATGTAATGTGTTAAGGAAACTAATTTAACTAAACAAATTTATATATCGCATACCTAACTCATATTCGTAACAATACTCTCAGTTTGGATTATATACGATTGTCCGCGATTATCTCACTTTTCGCTTAACCGATTTTAATGTGGTTTTTAGGTAATTGTTTGTTACGAATAAGTTTTTGGAAAATTAGCCTACTTCAAAAAAGTTTGATATCGATTGGAAGCGATTCTGTTTTTACAAACGTTATACTTAAATACATACCTATAAGCACGTCTATATCCCTTGCGGGGTAGACAGAGCCAACAGTCTTGTAACGACTGATAGGCCATGTTCAGCTATTTGGCTTTAAGATAAAAAAAAACGACATGATGGAAAAACTGACAGGTTGCAAGCCAATCGCCTAAAAGGGGAATTTTAAGTTTATAAGCCTTCCCCTTAGTCGCCTTTTAAGACATCCATGGGAAAGAGATCGGAGTCTGCTGGCACAGGCATTCATATGCTTAAAAGTAGGCTCCAACAACAAACCTATGTAAAGATCTGTAATTACTGAATAAATTCTTTTTCATTTTCATTTTTCATCTTTCATCTTCAAAGAGATGGAGTGGTCCTTTTCTTTTTTCTATTGGTGCCGTGAAACAAATGGCACATGTTATAAGTACTTACATACATACATACATATGGTGACGTCTATATCCCTTGCGGTGTAGACAGAGCCAACAGTCTTGAAAAGACTGAATGGCCACGTTCAGCTATTTGGCTTAATGATAGAATTGAGATTCAAATAGTGACAGGTTGCTAGGCAATCGCCTTAAAAAGAATCCCAAGTTTGTAAGCATATTCCTTAGTCGCCTCTTACGACATCCACGGGAAAGAGATGGAGTGGTCCTATTCTTTTTTCTATTGGTGCCGTGAACCACACGGCACTTATAAGTACTTAAAAGAATAAAATACAATATAGCCGACAAGTATCTCAAATTGTCCGACAGACATTCAAAACATACACATTGTATTTGCTACGGTATCCACTCCGATTGTTGTGAAAATTTTTCGGTGCATTCAGTTATTTTATGCCGTCACAAATTTGGTTAATGTGGAAAAGTACCATAAAGATGATGTTACCTTGTAAGTAGGTACACGTAACCATGACGTGAGTCATAAAAGCATGTCGGACAGTCAACGATTACCTAGTGTTCTACAAAATTTCCTCGTTTCAGGCAAGATATAGACCTAATTTATTTAATTATTTATAAGGCAACACAACGGGCACTAAGTAACAAGATACGAGGTTTCTTTATAAATAAAATTGTTCCAATAATTGTGCCGTGTGGTTCCCGGCACCAATACAAAAAAGAATAGGACCACTCCATCTCTTTCCCATGGATGTCGTATAAGGCGACTAAGGGATAGGCTTATAAACTTGGGACTCTTCATTTAGGCGATGGGCTAGCAACCTGTCATTATTTGGATCTCAATTCTATCATCAAGCAAAAAAGCTGAACGCAGCCTATCAGTCTTTTCAAGACTGGTGGCTCTGTCTACCCCGCAAGGGATAAAGACGTGACTATATGTATGTGTGTATTTACAATAATAAAGTACTAAAATTACAAATGCATACAATACCTACAGTTAATTACAAACAATTACAAAAACAATGCCAGAATATGTAGGTACTAATTGTAATCATGTATTTTATCCTTTACGTGGTAGACAGAGCCGACAGTCTCGAAAATACTGAAACGCCACGTTCAGCTGTATGGCTTAATGAGGAAATTGAGATTCATATAGACTATATGACGGCCTCTGCGGCGCAGCGGTACTTAGTACGATTGTCGAATCCCGGCCAGGGCATGATGAGAAAAGAACTTTTTCTGATTGGCCCGGGTCTTGGATGTTTATCTATATAAGTAAGTATTTATTATAAAATATAGTATCGTTGAGTTAGTATCTCGTAACACAAGTGTCAAACTTACTTCGAGGCTAACTCAATCTGTGTAATTTGTCCCATATATATTTATTTTAAATATAGTATCGTTGAGTTAGTATCTCGTAGCACAAGTCTCGAACTTACTTCGAAGCTAAATCAACCTGTGTAATTTGTTCCATATATAAGTATTTATTTATTTAGTGACAGGTTGCTAGTTTGTCGCCTAAAAAATAATCCCAAGTTTATAAGCCTATTTCTTAGTCGCCTTTACGACATCCATGGAAAAGTGATGGAGTGGTCCTATTCTTTTTTGCTTTAGTGCCGCGAATCACACGGCAAAACTGATTAAAACAGATAGATAGATAGACTCTTTATTGCATCATAAGAAAAGAAAAACAGAAATATAATAAACACAGGTAAAGGGGTACAAAGGCGGACTTATCGCTAAAGCAATCTCTTCCAGTCAAGGAAATTAAAATAGAAAGGCTTTGGCTTTGATATGGCTAAAACAGTCCCATCATGCAGCCACGAAGTGAATTTCTTCTGAATAATGTAAAGTATCTGTCCTTGCATTATTCAGAGCTACAGTGACCATCGACAAACCGTCTATAACGTGCAATTTTTCCATAAATATTCGGCGGGAAAGCTGTATTTTATCCGTCATCATAACATAATTGAGACTTCAAGTTGAGTTGAATCAGGGTTGACATATTCAAATTTCAAATTTATTTTTACATACAATACATATAATCACGTCTATATTCCTTGCGGGGTAGACAGAGCCGACAGTCTTAAAAAGTCTGATAGGCCACGTTCAGCTGTTTGGCTTAATGATCGAATCGAGATTTAAATAGTGACAGGTTGCTGACCCATCGCCTCAAAGAAGAACTCCAAGTTTATAAGCCTATCCCTCCCTTAGTCGCCTTTTACGACATCCACGGGGAAAAGATGGAGTGGTCCTATTCTTAGATATAAATTTTGCACCTACTTACATGAGTGTATTGTTTTGTTATTATGTTTTTATATTTTATCAAGTACGAAGCAATAATAAGAATAATTTGCCAAGGAACTTGACCGGTCACGCAAATAAAATCACAGTTTGCTATTTTCCCGCTTTGGCAGCCCTATTTCACTTTTTAAAATATGAATGACGATTGATTTTAGCTGATGTTTGAATGTTTTATTTGAAAAAAGTTCAAATCAATAATGTAACTCTTTGTGCAGTCTGTAACTTAGACTTACCTATTTAATTAAAAATAATAATTAAGTACCTATTAACAGGGTGTAGTTGAATTGAATTGTCGTAAAAGGCGACTAAGGGATAGGCTTACAAACTTGGGATTCTTTTTTAGGCGATGCGCTAGCAACCTGTCACTATTTGAATCTCAATTCTATCATTAAGCCAAATAGCTGAACGTGGCCGTTCAGTCTTTTCGAGACTATTGGCTCTGCCTACCCCGTTAGGGATATAGACGTGACTATATGTATGTATGTAGTTGAATTGATTATCGTTTGTGCTAATGCGCTATGCCTGTGGTGGCCCGGTTCAAATCCGACCCCGGCCATGTACCAAACACTATTTTCGACGTTACGTACATTAGTTTGAATATTAACCGATGGTCTTACGGTAAGGGAAAACATTGTGAGGAAATCTGCACGTTTAAGCAACGAAATGTCCATGTCCATGATGATGAATTAGGTTCCCCTGCAATGGCTGCCAGCGGCGGTCTTATGAGAGTCGCTTCTTGTAAAAACCTGACTCACCCAATTCAGGCATACCCCGGGTTCCTCTCCACAGTGATGAGGATGAAACTGTGACTAACGCCTGGCATACTTTATCAAACACATAGTTACGTCTATATCCCTTGCGGGGCAGACAGAGCCAACAGTCTTGAAACGACTGAAAGGCAACGTTCACATGTACGGCTTAATGATGGAATTGAGATTCAAATAGTGACAGGTTGCTAGCCCATCGCATAAAAGAAGGATCCCAAGTTTATTAGCCTTATCATGAAAACTGTATCACTACATAGTATAAAACAAAGTCGCTATTTTAGTCTGTTCTGTCTGTATGCTTAAATCTTTAAAATTACGCAACGGATTTTGATGCGGTTTTTTGTAACAGGTAGGAGTGATTCAAGAGGAAGGTTTTTATGTATAATAACATTTATAATTTTGCACCCGTGCGAAGCCGGGGCGGGTCGCTAGTATAATATAAGAATAACATGCTGTAAACTAAATATATAAGTAAAACAACCTTATATATGTATAGCATAAGCAACCTTTATTATGTACCAAAGTAGGAGTTACTTAGAATGTTGTCAACATACATACATACATACATAAAATCACGCCTCTTTCCCGGAGGGGTAGGCAGAGACTACCTCTTTCCACTTGCCACGATCTCTGCATACTTCTTTCGCTTCGTCCACATTCATAACTCTCTTCATACAAGCTCGGCGGTTTCGGGTACTTTTGACCTGACCCTTTACCAGGACGTCCTTAATTTGATCAAGATACGTTCGTCTAGGTCTTCCCACTCCGACCTTTCCCTCCACACTCTCCTTGTATATCTGCTTAGTCAACCTGCTTTCATTCATCCTCTCCACATGACCGAACCATCTTAACATACCCTTTTCTATTCCTGTAACTACATCTTCTTTCACATCACAACACTCCCTTATCACGCTGTTCCTTATCCTGTCACTCAATTTCACACCCATCATACTCCTTAACGCTCTCATTTCCACTGCATTTATTCTGCTTTCATGCTTCTTTTGCCATACCCAACTTTCACTCCCATACATTAATGTCGGGACCAACACGCCCCTGTGCACAGCCAGTCGAGCCTTTTTGGATAGTTTCTGACTGCTCATAAAGGCATGCAAAGCTCCATTCACCATGTTCCCCGCGTTCACTCTCCTTTCAATATCACTATCATACTTGCCATCTGATGTAAACTTTGATCCTAGATATACAAACTCTTTCACTTGCTCCACTTTTTCTCCTGCAATCAAAATATTACATGCTGTCATTTCTTTCTCCATTTCAAAAACCAGTGTTTTAGTTTTACTTACGTTCACTTTCATTCCTTTCTCTTTTAAAGCTTCATGCATACAGTTTACCATCTCCTGTAACTCCTCCGCTGATGACGCCAGTATAACCTGATCGTCGGCATAGAGCAGACATTTGACGAGTAACTCATTCATCCTTAATCCACTTTTAGACTCTTTCAAAACTGTCAAACAGCTATCCATAAATAGGTTGAACAGCCACGGTGACGCAACACATCCTTGCCTAACGCCTTTCTCAATCTTAAACCACTCAGTGTGCGCTCCGTTTATCCTGACACAAGCACTCGAATCCTCATATAAGGATTTCAGTGCTCGTATTAAGAGACTGCTCACCCCATGCATAGAAAGTGCTGACCACAATTCATTCCTCTCAACTCTGTCATAGGCCTTTTCCAGATCTACGAATGTGCAATAGACTTTTTGACTCTTGGCCAAAAACTTTTCGGCTATGCACCGCAAGGAAAAGACCTGATCGGTACATCCCATTCCCTTTCGAAATCCCGCTTGAGCATCCCATATTTTGTCATCAGTTTCATTCCTGACTCTATTAATCAATACCTTAGCATACAATTTGCCGACGACGCTAAGCAGGCTTATACCACGATAATTTTTGCAGTCCAGCTGTGACCCTTTTCCTTTGTAAAGTGGCACGATAACAGCCTTACACCAATCTTTTGGTACTCGGCCACTTCTCCAACACAAATTGAAAAGGCAGTACAACTGACTAGCTACTACGCCTTTTCCTGCTTTAAGCATCTCGACCGACACTCTATCACACCCAGCAGCCTTTCCCGCTTTCATACTCTTAAGTGCTTCCACAATTTCGAACATTTCAATTTCGCCTTCCATCTCATTCTCTTTTTCTTCGCTATAGCAGAAATCTTTCTTATTTCCTTCCTTTTTTTCAAATAAACTTTCAAAATAGTCCTTCCATATCTTTAGTACACATTCTTCTCCTTTCACAACGCTACCATCCTGGCATCTGATCCTAGTCAGCTCTCTGGTTATAGTATTTCCTCGGGCTGACCTTACGGATTTCCAGAATACTTTCAGATTTGACTGAAAGTCTTCTGATAGCCTTTTATCAAAATCCTCTTTATACTCTTCTTTCTTTCTAATCACAGCTTTCTTAACCAAATCTTTCATTTTCTTATATTCCTTACGTGCTTCATTCACATCTTCATCTATAACCTCTTGCATTCTTAAGTTAGCTTTTGCTGCTAACAAATCCAGCCATGCTTTCTTCTTTAATCGCACAAGTTCTTGCACATCTTTACTCATCCACGCATTTTTGTGATTTTTTCCTTTCCTTCTTCTACTTACACCACACACTTCAACAGCTACTTTCACAATTCTTTCTTTAAATTCCTTCCATCCATCTTCAATATCGCTCATTTCCTCTAAATCTTCAAATTCATCCTTCAGTCTATTAATATACTTCTTACCTACATCCATATCTTGCAAATTTTCTACTTTTACTCTTTCCAAAGCGCTGGTTTGCTCCCTTACCCTGTGCCGCCAGCGATTGAAGATACCCCTTATCCGGGATATCACCAGTAAATGGTCCGAGTCAATGCCAGCACCGCGATATGCACGGGTATCCAGCACTTTGTTCTTCAATCTTTCATCTACAATCACAAAGTCTATCATACTTTTTAAAATACCTTCCACTCTTGTGTAGGTGTGGATCTCTTTATGTTGAAACATTGAGTTCGACACAAAAAGATCCCACTCTAGACAAATTTCTAATATACTTAAACTGTTACTTACTTAAGATGTTGTCAACATATACTTCAAATTTAACTTAAAACTGAATGTTTTATTAATGGTAAAATCTTAAGGGTCATTTCCACTGTTATAGGGACTAGCACGTGCGTTTTAAACATTTCAAAGACACTAGACATTAAAAAGTAGTTGTTGCGAAATCTCATTGTATAGCAAAATAATATAATTTAATTATATAAGCCAAAGGTCAGGTCAAGAGTACCCGAAACCGAGCTTGCATGAAAAGAGTTATGAATGTGGATGAAGCGAAAATATTATGCAATGATCGTGGCTAGTGGAAAGATGTGGTCTCTGCCTACCCCTCAGGGAAAGAGGCGTGATTTATGTGTGTATGTTATTTGTATATGTAGCGCCTACAATAATTATCTCATCCATTGAGATAGTTAATGGTTTGGGCTGCCGCGTCTCATCCTGTCTACACTAAATTAAATCGATAACACAAGCACCCCATTCAAATTCTTCGGAAAATTTTCGATCGCATTAATGAAATCATACCTTAAACATGTTTATCGCGCACATAAATAAAACTGCTTTAGTTTTCGTACCATCAGTTCGTTACATGATTTTGCGCGGGACAAACAACATAACGTAACGTGTTATTTATAGATTCTAAATTTAAATTAAATTGTATTCTCAATTGTTTTAAAATGGCCGCCGTCCCATTGATGAAATTTGAAAATGGTAACACTTGTCCCGTTATTGGATTGGGAACGTGGAAGGTTAGTTTTTTTAATTATATTTATTTATTTTTATTTTCGGAACGACTCTAACAACTTCCGGTTTTTGATATACAGAATGGGTGCAACAGCTAAATTTTCTAAATAAGTTTAGCGAAACTTAGAGTCCTCTAAAATTATGCATTTCGCCGCTAAGTTCGTACAGGTTACAGTTTCTGTGCGGAATCGAACGTTTTCTGAATTAAAATAATAATTATATTGTATGTATATGTACTTAAGAAAGTATACCATAGCACAACTTTTTATCTGTGGTCTGTGGTGTGTTTTTTTTTTTCAGAAAATAATAAATGTCAAAATAACGCCTTTTTTAATTTCTAGAAAAGTAAAGTTTCAGACATAAATTAAAATAGCTCCGCAAAATTAAGAATAAATATTTCGTGGAATATTAAAAAAATCTTTTAATTAGCGTTTAACAAAGTTTGGTGCTGAGAGGGCTTAACCGAATCAGTTAAAATTTATTGAGAGTAAACGCTTGAATGTCGCGTTATTTCATGTTTCTCTAGTTATACCTCTTAAACTTATAGTCACAGAATACTCGTTATACCAAGACAAATCTGTAATAATAGTATCTAAATATATAGGAGATATAGCATAATTCGGGAATAATGCCCGTCGAACCACGTTTTTTTTACATGTAGCCTAACTTAGACACTTAATATAAAAGATTGGTACTTTAGCAAGTAGGATTTTTTGGCTGAAAAGGGATAGGTATTTGGACACCTAAAATACGAGAAAAAAAATGTCACTTTATTATGATCGAATTGCAGAGTCGAACTAATGAGAATGAAAATGGCGGCTATTTTATGAATTTTTATTCGTATGACACACATAGATTATATTCTTTTAGTATCTTTTAACGTTATAATTTATGTTCTTATTTCTAATAGTGCTGTGTGGTTCCCGGAATCAATTGAAAAAAGAATAGGACCTCTCCATATCTTTCCCATGGATTTCGTAAAAGGCGACTGAGGGATAGGCTTAGAAACTTGGGATTCCTCTTGTAGGCGATGGACTAGCAACTTGTCACTATTTGAGTCTCAGTTCCATCATGAAGCCATACAGCTGAACATGGCTTTTCAGTATTTTTGCGACTTTTGGCTTTGTCCACCCAAAATATTTAGACGTGTCTTTATGTATGTATGTGTTTAATGTGTATGTAGGTAATAACGCAATAAATATTTTTATTATAACCTAATTCGAAAGCGGCCCCGTAAAATAATAAATATAAATATATACGGGACAAATTACACAGATTTAGTCAGCCCCGAAGTAAGTGCGAGACTTGTGTTACGAGATACTAACTCAACGATACTATATTTTATAATGAATACTTATATAGATAAACATCCAAGACCCAGGCCAATCTGAAAAAGTTCTTTTCTCATCATGCCCTGGCCGGGATTCAAACCCGGGACCCCTGGCGTCACAGACAAGTGTACTACCTACCGCTGCGCCACAATGGCAGTCAATCCTACTAAAAAGTTGGTTGGAAAGGGAATAAGACTGGTGTGTCGCCGGGCCATCCGGAACAATAAAATAAAACTTTATATACTGCACTGCGTTTATTTGTGACCGAGAATATAGTTTAACAATTTTAATAAGTGGAAAGACGTTCTCTCACATGGAAGAAAGAGGTAAAAAGGAAGGAAGAGTTGTTTTCTTAATGTTGCCAGCTTGTGTTCCGGCGCATAAACAAATACAAGAGTAATCTTATTATTTATGGATACATCACAAAGACTTTTAACCGTCTCCTGCACTTTGATTTCCTTTATTTATTGTTTAGGTTCAAAGTCACAACGTGGTCACAGGTCACAGATAAGAAATTTTCATAAATCCCGATTAAATATATCGTTACTTGCAAAAATTAAGTATGTTTATAAATAAATCGGCTGTATGTTGTGTTTATAATTCAAAGGTCATAAAAATGAGTACAATGTTTCTATTTTTTTAAGAACCGTGATAGTTTGCAGCTGATTTTTTTACTATTGTTGTGTTTCTGTTGCTGCTATTGAAATATCGACTCAGTCTACCCTGTACGGAAGGAAGACGTGGATTTATTGATTGAATTGGCGTCGTAAATAATTTGACTTAGAAACCTTTTAATTTTTCAATTTGGTTATCAACTTAATTAACTTGGGATTTTAAATATTTCATTGTAGGCAATGGGTTAGCAATCTGTCACTATTTGCATCTCAATCTATAAGTACTTATATTATAAAGCTGAAAGAGTTTGTTTGTTTGAACGCGCTAATCTCATGAACTACTGGTCCGAATTGAAAAACTCTTTTGCGTCGAATAGACCATTTATCGAGGAAGGCTTTAGGCTATATAACATCACGCTTCAACTATAAGGAGCAAAGAAATAATGGAATATGTGAAAAAAAAAATGGGGAAAATTATTAATGCTTGAAGGCTTCAATGATGCCCAAAATAACTATTTTACGCGGACGAAGTCGCGGACAATGCTAGTTCGATCATAAAGCCATACAGCTGAACGTGGCCTTTCAGTGTTTCCAAGGCTGTCGGCTCTGCCTATCCCGCAAGGGATATAGATGTGATAATATATGTATTCATGTATGTAGGTATGCTGAATTTCAAAGTTAATTCTCAAACATGTGTAAAACAATTCGCCGAGGTCTTATTAGCGCCATTAAAAACGTTAGGTCATTATCAAATTTGTAGAAATACCAGTTTTATAGGTTATTACATTTGTCCCGCTATTTTTTCTGTGATGATTTGAAACCGATATAAATAAAATAATTAATATACAAATATATATATATATTAATTATTATATATAATATATATATATATATATTAACTAGCTGTGCAGTATAGATTCTCGTCTAGATTTTCATGGCATCTCACTTTCCGTTCGATCTCGCCTGACCATAGCTAAATGTAGATATCTAGAATAGAATAGCTTTCTTTTCAAAATTGGATTCAAGGTATCACTTATTGACGTCACATCACTTAAATCTAATTATAAGTACTACTCTTGTTTCAGTCGAAGCCCGGCGAAGTCACCCAGGCAGTGAAAGACGCCATTGACATAGGTTACCGCCATATTGACTGCGCACACGTCTATCAGAACGAGAAGGAGGTGGGGGAAGCGCTCAAGGCCAAATTCGATGAAGGCGCTGTTAAAAGGTACATACATACATATGGTCACGTCTACAACCCTTGCGGGGTAGACAGAGCCAACAGTCTTGAAAAGACCGAATGGCCACGTTCAGCTGTTTGGCTTAATGATAGAATTGAGATTCAAATAGTGACAGGTTGCTAGTCCATCGCCTAAAAAAAATCCCAAGTTTGTAAGCCTATCCCTTAGTCGCCTATTACGACATCCATGGGTAAGAGATGGAGTGGTCCTATTCTTTTTTGTATTGGTGCCGTGAACTTATTTATTTAAAACTTTATTGCACAAAAAAGTGTACATACTTACAAAAGGCGGACTTAATTATGGTAAGCGACTATCAGTATTGACAAAGGATGACTTGTCCACGAGCCACATTTCGCTGTTTGTTTGTTCGCGTCACGTCGCCACCTTATCTCCGTAACTTTACCTTGATAATGATTGATCTTGTTTCAGATAAGCACTAGTATATTACTATAATCTAGATCATAGATTTGGATGACGTGTTCTTGCGAAGATTAAAGACTTATGACATTTTTTACGAGATAAAATCACACAGATTGACGTAGACTAAAGTATAGGACCACTGCTTATCTTACTTATTTTTCGTAAAAGGCGACTAAGGGAAAGGCTAGTTAACTTGGAATTCTTATTCTAGGCTATGGACTAGCAACCTGTCACTATTTGAATCTCAATTCCATCATTGAGCCATACAGCTGAACGTGGCCTTTAAGCCTTTTTAAGACTGATTGCTGCAGAAAGAAAATGCTACAGTGCAGTTTGCAAAATTTTAAGTTATAAATTAATTTGACGTCAATCAATGTTGTGAAACCAAAAGATATGACAATTGTTAAGTGATTTTTGAAATGTCACTTATTCATGAATAAAAATTTTGAACTTGAATCGATTTTTAAAATCTGCGCGGGAATTAAAGCCGGTGACACTATTCGCTTTAACGGAAACTTGCATTAGATTAACATGCGCTTATTGCCTTAGTCGCCTTTTACGTCATCCATGGGATGGGAAAGAGATGAGGTATGGTAGTTTTCAAAGATTGACTTGTCGCTTTTTTTACTTAATTATCTAGTTCCTTTATTGTTTGCCGGTCGACTTGAAGAGATCCGTTCGTGGGATAAGTCCGCCATTGCAAGTGATTTATTTATTTTATAACTATGTATTATTTCTTGTAATAATATATATTGAATACATATATATTGTCACGTCTATATCCCTTGTGGAGTATACAGAGCCAACAGTCTTAAAAAGACTGATAGGCCACGTTCAGCTGTTTGACTTAATGATAGAATTGGGTTTCAAATAGTGACAGGTTGCTAGCCCATCATCGCCTAAAAAAGAATCCCAAGTTTGTAAGCCTACCACTTAGTCGCCTTTTACGACTACCACGTGAAAGAGATGGAGTGGTCCTATTCTTTTTTATACTGTTGCCGGGAACCACACGACACTTGTATTTCTTTTAACTGTGTAAATTTCTGTGCAGTAAAGATATTATAAATAAACAAATAAATAAACAAATAAACAAGATCTATTCCATTTCAGGGAAGACATCTTTATAACCTCCAAATTATGGTGTACGTTCCACCGGCCGGACCTCGTGGAAGGAGCCCTGAAGGTGACTCTTGAGAACTTGGGCCTGGACTATCTGGATCTCTACCTCATTCACTGGCCGCAAGCATTCCAGGTATGGTTACACTGTGATTTTCCAAAAAAATAAGTACATACATACATACATAATGGTCACGTCTATATCCCTTGTGGGGTAGACAGAGCCAACAGTCTTGAAAAGACTGAGCGGCCACGTTCAGCTATTTGGCTTAATGATGGAATTGAGATCCAAATAGTGACAGGTTGCTGGCCCATCGCCTAAAAAAATAATCCCAAGTTTGTAAGCCTATATCTTAGTCGCCTTTTACGACATCCATGGGAAAGAGATGGTCCTATTCTTTTTTGTATTGGTGCCGGGAACCACACGGTAACAATCCAAAAAATTAGACCGCCACCAAAGGGTAGATCTTCCGCCAGGCTAGTTGTTATGCCTGGGGAACCGCGCGACAGAAGATGTTGTGCCGGAGGTTGTATATATGCTCCAATCCGTGAAATCTTTGCTTGTCCGATTTAGGTTTTTCGCTGTTTTTGACTGATAGCGTTGCGTGATTTAATTTTTTATTATTCTGACTTGAAAAGAATAGAATAGAATAGATTTATTTTCAAAATAGGATACAAGGTAACACTTTTTGACGTCACATCACTTAAATCTAATTATAACTACTACCGCTTCCAAAGCGCATGTGTAGAAGAAAGAAGAAGAAGAAAAGAAAAGGCGGAACAAACTACACTGCAGCATTTACATCGGACGTCAATAAACAAATACTTATAGATCGCTTAAATCTAAATCATGGACAAATGCACATTGTCTACATTAAAAAACATGAATTAATGTAGAACTAGTTATTTCAATACGAATATTTCGTCTTGTGGCGTATAGATGTCGCCACATACCTAACGATACACAAAAATTTGACCGCCAAAATTTATTAACCAGATTTTATAGGTTATGTTATCATCAAGGCCAAATATGATGTATGGCTGTTTAGTTTCATTATCGGTAGTCTCACAAGGCAAAGAACCTTGAGTGTCGTGTCATAGTCGTGATTTTTTATAACGTCAAATTCCGCGATAGTTATCTACTCAGTGCGTGACCAGTTATCATAAACTGAAACTATAAAGACAACATCAAAACTTCAGCAACAACCTTCGCCTTTGGTCTACTTCAGCGTTCACCAAGTAGCTTACTAATTCAAAACTTTTATTCATTACTAGCTGTGCCCGAGACTTCGTCCGCGCGGAATAGTTATTTTGCGCATCATTGAAGTCGTCAAGGATGAATAATTTTCTCCGTTTTCTTTTTACATATTTCATTATTTTTTCGCTCCTTATAGTTGCAGCGTGATGTTATATAGCCTAAAGCCTTCCTTGATAAATGGTCCAATCAACACAAAAAAAAAATTTCAATTCGAACCAGTAGTTCCTGAGATTAGCGCGTTCAAACAAACAAACTCTTCAGCTTTATAATATTAGTATAGATTATGGGAAATTTCAATATAACTTAATAATTGTCATATCTTCCGGTTTCACAACATTGGTTGACGTCAAATAAATTACTTAAAACTAAGTTTACTGCCGCTCCCAAAGCGTCAGTGCCGAAGAATGGTAACAAACTGCACTGTAACATTTTCTTCGGGCACTCTTGACCTGATCATATTAAATAACGTATTCGTACATTTATTTCGAGGAGTAAGAAGTCTTGTGGTTCACTCCATCTCTCATGGATGTTGTAAAAGGCGATTAAGGCAAAGGCTATAAACTTGGGATTCCTCTTTTAGGCGATGGGCTAGCAATCTGTCACTATCTGTATCTTAATTCTATCGTTAAGCCAAACAGCTGAACGTTGGCTTTGTATACCCCGCGAGGGATAGAAACGTGACTATATATATATATATGTGGGTTGTGAACGTTTTTTTTATATAAGTTATTCGTTATTTTTAGTTATTGCTAGCACTGGCAACTTTATTTTAGAAGAAAAAATGACGTTAGATGTCAAGGTGTCATTAAGATTTTGAAGTTTGTAAGATGTATAAGTCTATTATAAAAACCGAAATAAGATATTTGTTTTACTTAATCTAACTGAGTAATCCCACAACTTTTTTGGGGGCTCGTCCGGGATGGTGCTCAATATTGTGGTGGTCAATATTGGATTGAAGTGAAACAACACGACTGAAGACGAAAAATCAAGACGACTATTTAAGAAGGCAAGTCGTCGACGGACATATTACAGACTGTTTTACCGACTATTAGTATCCGACGGTTCATGTTTAACCGCTACGTGACGTCATTTCTGAATTCTGTTTTACCGACGCTGATGGAAAAATATTGCCAGATACATGAATAACGTTATTCGTATTCGTTATTTATTAACGTTATGATAAGTTGATACAACGATTTATAATATTCAGAAATAACGTTAACCCGATTTTATTATGAAGAAATAAAGACTTTAATTAATTTTCACATTGAAGACGAATATTATTGATGAGTTCAAAGAAAATATCTTATTGTACGGCACAAAGACGACTTTCATTTAAGACGAATAAGATTGCAACTAAGATGCCGCCGAAGAAAAATACCCAAGACTCAGATGTAGAAGACGTTGAAGATGTTGAGGTACAGATATCATTCAGAGACTTGGAAAAGTCTATGAATACTTTCACTGGAGATGATACTTACCCGGTTAACGAATTTATTGAAGAATTTGAAGATGTTGCTGATTTGATGAAATGGACTAACGTCGAAAAATCAATTTACGCGAAAAGGCTTTTAGGAGGTACAGCTAAATTATTTCTACGTTCAATGGGAAGAATTAAAGATTACTCTGGGTTGAAAAAAGCATTAAAAGAAGAATTTGGTCCGAAATTAAACAGCGCCACGATTCATAAAAGACTGAGCACCCGCAAGATGAAGAATGATGAAACGTATCAACAGTATTTTTTGACAATGAAAGAAATCGCTCTGCATGGTAAAGTTGAAGATGCTTCTTTAATGGAATACGTAATTGATGGTATTAGAGACACAGAATCTAATAAAGCTATACTCTATGGTGCTTCAGACCTAAAGGAATTTCGGAAAAAAATGGATATTTACAGCGAGTTTAGAAAGAAGATGTCTTCACGTTCCAATTATGTTTCTCCTTCAACATCAGTCCAGTCTGGATCTAGAAAGAAAAATGACGCCGCACCACTTAAGAAACGATGTTATAATTGTGGAGATTTAAACCACCAATCATCAGCGTGTACCAAAGGCATTAAATGCTTTAGATGTAACGAGTTTGGACACAAAGGACCCGACTGTCCGAACCAAGTAAAAAAGACGTTAAATATTTTGAAGAATGACAAGATCGAAGCTCCTTTTAAGCTAGTCAAGATTAATTCTACCCCGATGATATCACTTGTTGACACCGGAAGTGATGTTAACCTCATAACTGAAACTGGATTTGAAGATATAAAACGAAAGATTACTGACTATAAAGATATGAAGATTTGTTTAACTGGCATAGCTGAAAAAGAAATGTTTACAGAAGGAATATTTACTGCAAAAGTTGAAATTGATGATGGATTCTCGGATATGACTTTCTACGTTGTGAAAGATAATTCCATTCCTGTAAAATTGATTATTGGCAACCCGATCCTGAAAGAGTTTGAAGTTAAGTTCACTAAAGATGGAATCGAAATGGAAAAGATCATGCATCTAACCCTACTTGTAGAAAAGAATGACAATACTGAAGAATTTACTATGGAAGACTCACAATACACAGCTGAAATAAAGAAAATGATAAAAGACTATAATCCTAAAGAAGAAACTAAGAAAAGTAATGTAACATTAAAAATAATACTTACCGATGAAACGCCGATATACCAAAGTCCACGTCGCCTGTCACCACTGGAAACAGATATAGTTCGTAAACAGATTAATGAGTGGCTGGATAAAGAGATAATAAGACCTAGTAAATCAGATTTTGCATGTGCAATAGTTTTAGCTAATAAAAAAGATGGAACCAAAAGAATTTGTATGGACTACAGAGGAATTAACAAGAAGATAATAAGAGAAAGATTTCCTTTGCCGCTGATTGATGATCAGATTGATAAATTAAAAGAAGCTATTATATTTACGTCTCTTGATTTAAAAAATGGATTTAATCACGTGGATGTTGATGTAGATAGTCGGAAGTACACTTCTTTTGTGACACCGCAAGGCCAGTTCGAGTTTATCAAAATGCCGTTTGGCCTATGCACAGCGCCATCCGTTTTTCAAAGATATATCAACGATGTTTTTCACGATTACATAACTGATGGTACTGTACTATCTTATCTTGATGATTTAATCATTCCCGCAAAGACAGAAGAAGAATCACTGGCTAAAACAGAGAAAATATTTAAAAGAGCGGAAGAATTTGGTCTGATATTCAATTGGAAAAAATGTCATTTTATGAAGAAGGAAATAGAATATTTAGGATACATAATTTGTAACAATGAAGTAAGACCATCCAAAGAGAAAATAAAAGCTGTTGCAAATTTCAAAAAGCCCACTAATATCAAAGCCGTTCAATCGTTTCTTGGTTTAACTGGATATTTCAGAAAGTTTGTTCAGAATTATTCTCTAATAGCTAAACCTATGACAGATCTGTTAAAGAAAGGAGTTGTTTTTAATTTTGACGAAATATGTGAACAAGCCTTTATAAGATTAAAAGATGTACTTACCAATTCGCCGGTTCTCCGAATTTATAATCCTGCTTTATATACAGAAGTACACACCGATGCAAGTGCAGATGGTTACGGAGCTGTTTTATTACAAAAAAATCCGATTGATGATCAGTTACACCCAGTGCACTTTATGAGTAAAAAGACTACTCCAGCTGAGAAGAAGTATCATAGTTATTATTTAGAAATTTTGGCTATTGTTGAAGCAATAAAGAAATTTAGAGTATACTTACAAGGGATACACTTCAAAATTGTAACCGATTGTTCTGCATTAACGATGACACTACAAAAGAAAGACTTACCTCCACGAGTTGCACGATGGGCCTTATTGCTCGAAGAATACGACTATGAGATAGAACACCGATCTGGATCACGAATGAAACACGCAGATGCGCTGAGCAGATATCCTGTCTGTTTAGTTCTTTCAGAAACTACAGCTCGGATAAAGAAAGCACAAAACGAAGACGAACATGTAAGATTGATTAAGAAGATTTTAGAGACAGAAGATTACAAAGATTATGTTGTTCAGAATGAAATATTGTATAAGTGGAAAGACGGAAATAAAATAATTGTTATACCTAAAAAGATGCAATGGGAGATCATTAGGAAGAATCACGAGAAAGGTCATTTCGGAATAGTAAAGACTGAGGAACTTATTGAAAGAGAATATTATATAGAGAATTTAAGAGAAAAGATTAAGAAAATTGTTGATAATTGCGTTGAGTGCATAATTGTATCTCATAAAAAGGGCAAAAAAGAAGGTTTGCTTAATCCGATTGATAAGGGTAGTGTCCCATTGTCGACCTATCACATAGATCACTTAGGACCCCTTACATCAACAAATAAAAGTTACAAGTACATACTTACAGTAGTTGACGCGTTTACCAAATTTACTTGGATTTATCCTGTGAAGACTTTAACAACAGAAGAGACTATTAACAAACTGACTTTACAACAACAAGTTTTTGGGTCACCCGAACGTATAATAACAGACCGAAACGCTGCATTCACTTCAAATGATTTTAAAGAGTATTGTAAGAATGAGAACATTACACATTATTTGATTACGACTGGTCAGCCAAGAGGAAACGGACAAGTAGAGAGGGTACATCAGATTATTATAAACGTACTAGCTAAACTAAGTGCCGATGATCCTACGAAATGGTACCGTCGTGTATCAAATGTACAGCGTTGTTTGAACGGAACTTATCAACGTAGCATTGGAATGACGCCGTTTGAATTGATGTTCGGAGTAAAGATGAGAGATAAAGATGATGGAATATTAAAATTAATTGAAGAAGAAATTATTCAAGAAGTAAACGACAAGAGGCAAGAATTAAGGGAGAAAGCTAAAGAGTCTATAAGGAAAATACAAGAAGAGAATGTGAAGTACTACAATCGGAAGAGAAAAGAGGCTTTTTCTTATGATATTGGAGATTTAGTAGCGATCAAGAAGACACAGTTCTCACAAGGGAGTAAACTGTACCCTAAGTTTCTAGGACCCTACGAAGTCACCGAAAAGAAACGTAACGACAGATACGTACTAAATAAAATAGGAACGGCGGACGGCCCTATTAAGACGACTAGTTCTGCAGATAAAATGAAGCCTTGGGTCTCCTCGGAAGATAGTATTTCATCTGGGACAGATGAATAGTCAGGACAGCCGTGTGGGTTGTGAACGTTTTTTTTATATAAGTTATTCGTTATTTTTAGTTATTGCTAGCACTGGCAACTTTATTTTAGAAGAAAAAATGACGTTAGATGTCAAGGTGTCATTAAGATTTTGAAGTTTGTAAGATGTATAAGTCTATTATAAAAACCGAAATAAGATATTTGTTTTACTTAATCTAACTGAGTAATCCCACATATATATATATATATATATATATATATATATATATATATATATATATATATATATATATATATATATATATATATATATATATATATATATATAGTATATACTAAGCCAACGTTCAGCTATATATATATATCTCATCAGCTTGACCTGACTGTACCATTTGATTAAGAAACTAACTATTTACAAACACGACAAAATCTAACATACAACTAAAGCCCAAAAACTACACACACAATCTTAGAATAAAAAGTAACTTAATTTAGATACTATTTGAGGGAGCACAGCTGTGCAAAAAGTTGCCTAATGAACTTAGAACAAGTATGAGCTTAAATGTATTTAAGAAAAAAACTTAAGACTACACATCGCGACCACTACCATATAATTTGTAGCGATAGATTCAAAGCTTACTTGATAGAAGGTGAAGCGCAGTCAGAGTAAGAGAATAGGGAAATGGATATAGGATGAAATAAAATAATTAAATTAATATTCAAGCGTATAGCAACAAACGGGCCTAGAAATACAAAAAGATTCACACTTGTCAAACTGTCATTTTTTCATTTTACTTGTCCGCCGAATTTATGGCAGGACGAAAGAGTTCCGCGTATGAGTAGTGATATAGGTTGTCCGTTTATTACTAAATTATAATTTTATTTATTATTTGATGTATTTACAATTAAAACTATTAAAATTATTATGAAAATCCCTACATCAGCCCCCCCTTGAGACCGTCAAGGGCGATAATAGTCGGGGAATCTTACCTTACGACCTGATCTAGTTTTAGTATTTACTTCTCGATCAGGTGGGTTCTGATTATCTGATTGTTGTACATGACGTGTATCGGTGTCGTGTTTGTCATGCTTTTGTGAAGTATGTGTGTGTGATGCGTGATCTGAAGGTATGTATGGAGTGGTGTCTGGGTCACACAGTATGTAGGCCGGCTTGACTCGGTCTATCGATACCGTGACTCGTTTACCCCTAACCAAGATAGTGAATGCCTTATTATCTCGCTGAAGTACCTCATATGGTCCGGAATATGCAGGTTTCAAGGTGCCACCAACCGTGCAATCACGCAAAAATACGTGAGTGCAAGTGGTTAATTCCTTGAAAACGAATGTTGGACGTTTTCCGCCATGATGAGAGGCTGGTGTGGGCTTCAGGCTTTGGACTATATTCCTAAGTCTTGAAGTGAACTCCGTCAAGTCTAAGGGATAGTCAGTTTCAGAATCAAAAAATTCACCTGGCAGACGCAACGGTTCGCCATACACCATTTCTGCTGAGGTAGCTCGTAAGTCGTCCTTGAACGCGCTGCGGACACCCAACAATACAAGAGGGAGAGACTCGATCCAATTTGTGTTACCGTGGCAGATTATGGCAGATTTCAGCTGCCGATGGAATCTTTCCACGAGGCCATTACAGGCGGGATGATAGGCGGTTGTTCGGCGATGAGTAAATCCAGCGATGCGTGAAAGATTTCCGAATAACGCTGATTCAAACTGTCTGCCACGATCTGTCACGATATCAGCAGGGCAACCAAACCTAGAAATCCAGCCACTGAGTAAGACTTTTGCAACTGCCTCAGCCGTAATTTCTTCTAAGGGTAATGCCTCAGGCCAACGCGTAAAACGATCAATGGCTGTGAGACAATACTTGTAACCTTGGCATGAAGGTAATGGTCCGATCAGGTCAATATGGACGAATTTGAAGCGAGCTGCAGGAAGTTTGAAGTTGCTAAGAGGAGCACTAGTATGACGCGTGATCTTAGACTGTTGGCACGCTATGCATGCTCTCACCCAGTTCCTACAGTCCTTTTTCACCTTCGGCCAAACATAACGTTCAGAGACCAATCTGGCTGTTGCATTGGCACCAGGGTGGCTGAGACAATGTAGACTCTCGAACACCCTTCTCCGTAACAGCTTGGGAACAAACGGTCGAACCATGTCTGTGCTGGTGTCACAAAACAGCTCTGTGTTGGAACCTGGAATCCTAACTTTCTTAAGGCACAGTGAAGTCGTACCTTCTGCAAGTTGCCTAAGCTCTGGATCAGAACGTTGAGCAGCAGCCAGCTGTTCTGAATCGATTGGCTGGGAAATTTCCTCAACTCGCGAGAGGGTATCAGCTACCACGTTGTCCTTACCAGAGATGTGACGGATGTCGGTGGTAAACTGCGCAATCAGATCCAGGTGTCGGAACTGTCTTGGCGAGCAGTTTTCCTTTCGACTTTGGAAGGCAAAAGTCAGGGGCTTGTGATCGGTGTAGACCGTAAAAGTTCTAGCTTCGAGCATGTGCCTAAAATATTTTATGCTCTCATAAATGGCGAGCAATTCTCGATCGTAGGGTGAGTATTTCTGCTGGGAAGGACTCAGCCCACGAGAGAAAAATGCCAATGGCTCCCAGGACTCACCATCAGACTGTTGCTGTAACACCGAACCGATAGCTCTGTCTGACGCATCAGTAACAAGCGCCAACCTTGCGTCACACTTGGGATGAGCCAGCAAGGCGGCCTGACACAGACCTTCTTTGCAGGCTTCAAAAGCCTCAAGTGACTTACCAGTAATATGTACCGGGTGTGAACCTTTCACTGATCCTGTCAGCAGTGCGTTCAGAGGACCTTGTTGTTTAGCGGCGCCTGAAATAAACCTACGATAAAAGTTCACCATACCCAAGAAGCGGCGTAGTTCCTTTACCGTCTTTGGGACAGGGAAATTGGTGATAGCTTCGACCTTTTCAGGTAGGGGTGTGGTACCTTTACCTGAAATTCTATAGCCTAAAAAGGTTACCTCAGACGCGCCAAAGACACACTTCGCTGTGTTGACGACCATGCCGTACTGCTTGAGTCTTTCGAAGAGTTGACGAAGGTGCTCTTCGTGGGTCTTCTGATCCTTCGAGAAGACCAGAAAATCGTCCAGATATGCATAGGTAAAATCCAGGCCCCGCAGCATCTCATCGACAAATCGCTGAAACGTCTGTCCGGCATTACGAAGTCCGAACGCCATGAACGGAAATTCGTAAAGACCGAACGGCGTTGTGATCGCTGTCTTCGCTATGTCGTCTGAATTGACCGGGATCTGGTTGTAGGCCTTCACCAAATCAATGGTAGAGAAGACGGTGCAGCCTGATAAAGAGTGGGAAAAATCATGAATGTGTTTAATGGGGTATCTGTCGGGTATTGTCCGGGCATTCAGCATGCGGTAATCCCCACAAGGACGCCACCCATTGTCCTTCTTGGGCGCAAGATGAAGGGGTGAAGCCCATGCTGATTCGGAAGGCCGACAAGTACCATTCTGTAACATAGACTCGAATTCCGATTGAGCAATTTTCAGTTTATCAGGCGCAAGCCTACGGGGAGTGCAAGAGACCGGTGGCCCAGGTGTAGTGCGGATGTGATGGACAGTGTTGTGGTGCAGTGTACGATGTATTCCATGTGGGCGAGTGATTTCGGGAAATTTTGCTAGTATGTTGTGATAGACAGAGTTACCAGAAACCACCTTCACGGAAGAAATACTTTCGTTACTAAAGGCAAGCGAAGCCACGGTCGCGACCATAGTGTTACCGTCGATAAGGCGTTGATTTCGGACATCTACTATAATATTGTAATGTGATAAGAAATCCACGCCTATTATCGCCCTCGTTACGTCGGCTACAATAAAATGCCAAGCAAAGTCACGACGCAGCCCTAGGTTTAGTACGCAATGATAGAAACCGTACGTATTTATGATTGACCCGTTAGCGGCACACAATTCAAAATTTGTTTTCGCACGATAATCTTTTAAAAATTTGCGAGGAAATACACACAAATCACTACCTGTATCTACTAACAATTGTAACTTCGTCCGTTTGTCCGTAACAAACAAGCGACCGGTACTTGGGCAGTCGTCGGTCGCCATTATCGACTGCCTTACGCATTTCCCGTATAGTCACACGGCTTGACACATCTTTTTGCTTTATCACCGAACTTGTAGTGATACCAGCATGTCGGGAACTTCCTGTAATTCGAGTGCGATCTTGTTGACGTAGAGCGACCTCGCCGACTTGAAGACTGCCTGGTTCTTGACTTTGACCGCGACATACGGTCGACCTTGTCAGCTAGCGCTTCGACTTGTCGTGTTAACGCAGCAATCTCACTCGACCCACTATCGTGTTTTGTGGAAACTCCTGCTGCTTGCAAATTCGGTGATACTGCATCCAGCACTTGATCAGCTAGCTCGGCGACCTCATCGAGTTTCATCCTAGCCTGCGACGCAATGATGGGTTGTACGCTGTTGGGTAAACGGCTGGCCCAGAGAGTTCTGAGTAAATCGTCTGGCACCTCAGAACCAGCTAATCCCCTTAACCGCCGCAGGAACTGCGATGGTTTGCGATCTCCCAATTCTTCATGATGAAGTAGTTGCTGGACCTGCTTTTCGCGGGACGCTGACAACCTCTTTACGAGCTCCGATTTAAGCGTCTCATACTTATCTGTCGTAGCTGGCGCCTCGATGATATCTTCGACGATCTCTACGTACTGAGGTTCTAGATGCGATACTGCATAGTGGTATTTCGTCGCCTCTGACGTAACTCCAGCTAGAACAAATTGGCTTTCCAGCGAAGCAAACCAAAGCTTGGGTTTCGATGGATAAAAAGGAGGTACTCTTACGCCCACGCGATCCAAGGAAAGCGGCTCTCCGGCTCCTTTGTTCTCACTTTTTGATTGCGACATCGTGTTAAAGCGGGGTCACCAATGTAGCGATAGATTCAAAGCTTACTCAATAGAAGGTGAAGCGCAGTCAGAGTAAGAGAAGAGGGAAATGAATATAGGGTGAAATAAAAGATTTGAATCTGAAATCTGAAAATTAATATTTAAACGTAAAGCAACAAACGGGCCTAGAAATACAAAAAGATTCACACTTGTCAAACTGTCATTTTTTCATTTTACTTGTCCGCCGAATTTATGGCAGGACGAAAGAGTTCCGCGTATGAGTAGTGATATAGGTTGTCCGTTTATTACTAAATTATAATTTTATTTATTATTTGATGTATTTACAATTAAAACTATTAAAATTATTATGAAAATCCCTACAAATTAATTTGTGATTTGTAAATATTTTTTGATGTACCCTACTCATGTCATTTTAAGTGGAAGTACCCGGTTGACCGAGCTTTGCTCGCTCTACCAGAGATGGCGCTGATATAGTTTCTTAAAACGCGGTTTTTAAAATGTTTATATATCTTGGGAACCGAGCTTTTCTCGAACCTAGGACCTTGATAAATCGATTCCTTGAGCCGAAAAGCCCATAATCTGTAACTTTCATGAAAATCGTTGGAGCCGTTTTCGAGATCCTGATTATATATATATACAAGAATTGCTCGTTTAAATATATTAGATGTGATTTCTTTATGAGAATGAAGTTCTTTAAACCTTATTACATTCTTTATCAGGAAGGCGACGACCTCTTCCCAAAGGATGAGAACGATAAGTTCATCCCCTCCGCTGTGGACTACGTAGACACCTGGGCGGCCATGGAGGCGCTGGTGGAGAAGGGGCTCGTCAAGAGCATTGGAGTCTCCAACTTCAACAAGAGACAGCTGGAGAGGGTTCTCCAAGCGGCCAAAATCAAGCCAGCTGTTCAACAAGTGAGTTTGAGTTACAAACATACATACATACATACATATACAGGGTGACCTTTAATTCAACTGCATAAATTTAACTGTTAAGTGTACTCATCTAAAGGATATTTAAAAACGTTAAAAGAAAAATATCGGTTCATATTTCAGAAAGTACGAAAAAAAATAAAAGTTTCAAAATCCACGATCCTAAATACGTAATATCACCCCGGTCGGCGGAAAAGCGACGCGTACGATTCAGAGGTCAACGACACAAGTCATTCAGCTGAGCGATCTCGACAACTCTGTGATCTACTTGATCTTGATACTAGAAAAATAATTTATTTTTCAGACATTTATTTACATGTTTAGTTTTTATTTCTTTTTGTAGTATTGGTCTTTAATAAAGCGTGTGACGTAGTTTTTGAGGGTTTTTGAAATGTGAAAATGATGACGTTTAATTTAAATAAAAATAGGCTTAAACGGCTCAGAAGCATGGGTATAGTCTATGTTTAAAAGGATGCAGTTGTTTTAAATGTCACCCTGTATAGGTAGACCCTCTTTTCTCCATCTATCTTCTGTTGGAATAAATAACTTTATAACTATACTTCCTACACATACATACTTACATAAAATCACGCCTCTTTCCCGGAGGGGTAGGCGGAGACTACCTCTTTCCACCTGCCACGATCGATCTTGAGTTACAAAATCTGGAAATTATCTGGGCCCAGAGAAATAGCATTGCCATTCAAATTGGCAATGCTGCCAGCTTTCTGGGCACACTCCCGCATGTCGATATGCAGGGACATGTACGATTTGTGAATTAAATTTTAGTTTGTACTCATCTCTTTTTCTTTCTTTTTTACAAGTAGTTTTGGTTTTAATTTGATTTAATTGTAATCTAATTATTGACTGATACATACATAATCAACACGTCCATTTCCCCTGTGGGGTAGACAGAGCCAACAGTCTTGAAAAGACCGATAGGCCACGCTTAGCATAGACTATATTGACTGATATTTTATTATATTTCTATCAATATAGTTACAAAATTCAGTTAGAAGTAACTTCTATCCGCAGAATAACCTGCGTTAATTAGGCGCCGCGCCGTAAAATACCAGCGAATATAACGCCATCTATAAGAAATCTTTTTTTCTATTGGTACCGGGAACCACGCGGCACCAATAGAAAAAAAAATGGGACTAAATACTCCATCTCTTTTTCCATGGATGTCGTAAAAGGCGACTAAGGGATAGGCTTACAAACTTGGGATTCTTTTTTTAGGCGATGGGCTAGCAACCTGTCACTATTTGAATCTTAATTCTATCACTAAGTCAAATAGCTGTGCGTGGCCTATCAGTCTTTTCAAGACTGTTGGCTCTGTCTACCCCGCAAGGGATATAGACGTGACCATATGTATGTATGTATGTATTAACGTGCTGATATAACATAAAACTATCTATGTGCAAAAAATGTCCTAGTCTGCGGTGGGTACTATTGCTATTGCTATTCTTCTCCTGTTAGATGCATTAAAATAGTACATACATACATAAAATCACACCTCTTTCCCGGAGGGGTAGGCAGAGACTACCTCTTTCCACTTGCCACGATCCCTGCATACTTCCTTCGCTTCATCCACATAACCCTCTTCAAGCAAGCTCGGCGGTTTCGGGTACTTTTGACCTGACCCTTTACCAGGACGTCCTTAATTTGATCAAGATATGTTCGTCTAGGTCTTCCCACCCCGACCTTTCCCTCCACACTCTCCATGTATATCTGCTTAGTCAACCTGTTTTCATTCATCCTCTCCACATGACCGAACCGATTTAAATAGTATATCCTCAATATTCCAGATCGAAGTCCACCCCTACCTGAACCAGCAGCAGATGTTCGATTTCTGCCGCAGCCAGGGTATCGTGGTCACAGCGTACTCCCCCCTCGGCTCCCCGGACAGACCCTGGGCCAAGCCGGGTGACCCCAACCTGATGGAGGACCCAAGGTTGACGCCCATCGCCGAGAAGTACGGAAAGAGTGTGCCTCAAGTTCTGATCAGGTTATTTATTTATTTATTTATTTAAACTTGCCGTTTAAGTGCCGCGTGGTTCCCGGCACCAGTACAAAAAAGAATAGGACCACTCCATCCCTTTCCCATGGATGTCGTAAAAGGCGACTAAGGGATAGGCTTACAAACTTGGGATTCTTTTCTAGGCGATGGGCTAGCAACCTGTCACTATTTGAATCTCAATTCTATCATTAAGCCAAATAGCTGAACGTGGCCATTCAGTCTTTTCAAGACTGTTGGCTCTGTCTACCCCGCAAGGGATATAGACGTGACCATATGTATGTAAATAAATTATAAGTTAGTAACAAATGGACAACTGTAGGTATAAAACTCATACGCGGAACTCCTTCGTCCCGCCATAAATTCGGCGGACAAGAAAATTTGACAAATGTCAGTTTGACAAGTGTCAAGTTTATTGTGTTTTTGCCCGTTTGTTTCTATACACTTCAAACCTTTCATTTTATATTATTCAATCTCTATTCTTCCATAGAATTCGGAACAGGAAAATAGAGAATAGATTGGATTAGAATGAATTAATAGGTCCATGCTATTCTCTTACACTGACTGCGCTTCACCTTCAATTAAATAAAGCTTTGTTTGAATCTATCGCTACAAAATAATTCATTTCATCCAACCAGATACGCCATTGACCGCGGCATGATCGTCATCCCCAAGTCTGTGACCAAGAGCAGGATCGCCCAGAACTTTGACGTGTTCAATTTCAAGCTGAACACCGAGGACATTGTCCAGATCGCCAGCCTGGAGTGCAACGGGAGACTCTGCAGTATGGGGGAGTGAGTATCACACACACACATACATAAAATCATGCCGAAAAAAAGAGAGAGGGAGAGAGAGAGAGAAAGAGTGTGAGAGAGAGAAAGAGTGGGAGAGAGAGAGATAGATAGAGAGGGAAAGAAAGAGAGAGAGAGAAAGAAACAGAGAGAGAGAGAGAGAGAATTCCCTTAGTTGCGCCGGCCTTTTATGACATTCATGGGTGTGGGAAAGAAATTGAGTGGTCTTAATTCAAATTCAAATTCAAAATTTTTATTCATTATTATAGGATACTATTATATCGCTTAATAATTGTCGTATGGTTTAACAACTTGGTTGACGTCAAATAAATTACTTAAAAACTAAGTTTACTGCCGCTTCCAAGGCGTCAGTGCAGAAGAAGCGGTAACAAACTGCACTGCAGCATTAAATCTAAACTGCAAGGGACCGTATTGAATTTTTCCTCCAACCCGTAAAAAGTATTATTGCGCAATTAAGACTCTTCGCTGCGATTGGTTGATGGCGTGTGACGTTTGAAATGTCACCACTATCAGAGGCGAATTAACTGTCAGTACCTAGGCTGTTCACATTTTGCCGCCTCTCGTGATCTGTGCATTTCGAGAGAAAATGAGTAGGAGGTGAAATGTCAAATTTTATAAGTAAAAAATGTTATATTTATGTTTCATATAGGACTTTATTACTTAATAAAACCACACTAAGATTCAGTTGCATGATGACGCCATCACAAACTTTTTTATTGTATCTCTCTCTTGACAATGACTTTGACAAGCATAGATAATTAATCATATGACACAATTTAAGTTGTTATTTTTTTTATTCTGTAACAAAGGAACAATTCTAGGGTCTCGAATTTGCCGCCATCTCAAATCCGTCGCCCTAAGCTTCAGCCCACTCAGCCGCCGGTAAATCCGCCGCTGACCACAACAACTAATGAATGATTCACTTTTCATTTCAGCGTCCACCATCCGGACTACCCTTTTCACGAGGATTATTAAACACGCACAATTAAGCAGAAATAACAATAGATTCATCCACGTGTCCAACTTAGGTTCGAATCTCTGAGACCAGGATGTGCAAGATCGATTAGCCTGGCACCACGCACGAGTGTAACATTTAAAAGCACGTCACAATTTTATTGGCGCGAAATTAGCGCAATACTAGTGATAAATTATGTCAAAATAAATTATTTTGTCATTATTTTTTTTTATTTTATCAACCCGTATCTGTGGTGTGGTACCCGGCACCAATTGAAAAATGAATTCGTTCATGTATTGATTGTATGAATTTTTTAATGTAGACAATGTGCATTAGTCTACGATTTAGATTGAAGAAATATAATTTTGTAAATTGACGTCCGGTGAAAATGCTGCAGTGTAGCTTGTTCCGCCGCTTCTTCTACACATGCGCTTTGGAAGCGGTGGTAGTTATAATTGGATTTAAGTGATGTGACGTCAATATGTGATACATTGTATCCAATTTTGAAAATAAATCTATTCTATTCTGAATAGGATCACTCCATTTCTTTCCCATGGATGTCGTAAAAGGCAATTAAGGGATAATCTTATAAACTTAGGATTGTTCTTTTAGGCGACAAGCTAGTAACCTGTCACTATTTGAATCTCAATTCTATCATTAAGCCGAACAGCTGAACGTGGCCTATCAGTCCTTTCAAGGCTGTTGGCTCTGTCTACCCCTCAAGGGAATAAACGTGACTATTATGTACACGTATCCAATCCATCTACTGTCAATCATCCTCTCCACACGACCATACCCATTAATAAAACAAACGTAATTCTTAAAACATTTATAAGTACTACGATTAAGACTGATGATTATATCAATAATCATCAGTCGATGGACTTTTTGTAGCTAAATATTGCAACGCGCGCTGAATTGCCGGCGGTATGGGCGGCGGTGTTGGCAAATGCTGACCCTGGGGTTGGAAGCCGTTCTCGTCTGCCTTGTAAAGGAGGTTTATCACCTGTAATAGAATAGACATTACATTACATTACTTTACATTACATTACATCACATTACATTACATTACATTACTTCACATTACATTACATTACATATGGTCACGTCTGTATCCCTTGCGGGGTAGACAGATCCAACAGTCTTGAAAAGACTGAATGGCCACGTTCAGCTGTTTGGCTTAATGAGAATTGTAATTCAAATAGTGACAGGTTGCTAGCACATCGCCTAAAAAAAGAATCCTAAGTTTGTAAGCCTATCCTTTAGTCGCCTTTTACGACATCCATGGGAAAGGTATAGAGTGGTTCTATGAAAACCACACGACAATATATATCACATCACATCATATAATCTTAATTCTATCATTAAGCAAATGCTGCAGTGCAGTGCCCGACACTGCGGCCGCTTCTTCGGCACTGACGCTTTGGAATAGTTACTAATAGAAAACGTAGTTTTAAGTCTGTATATGACAATTGATTAGTGACTAGAGGCCGCCCGCGACTTCGTCCGCATGGAAACCCCATCAATCCCGCTGGAACTCCGGGATAAAAAGTAGCCTATATGTTATTCTGGGTCTTCAGCTACCTACATACCAAATTTCATCGTAATCGGTTCAGTAGTTATTGCGTGAAAGAGTAACAAACATCCATACTGACATCCTGACATACTAACAAACTTTCGCATTTATAATATTAGTGGGATTCACACATTTTTAGAGATTAATTTCTTATATTTTAATTGATAACGTCATTGTTTTATAAATAATAATTAAACTGAACTCAAATCAAAACTAAAGCTATATCTACCATAATAATGAAAAAAAAACTCAAATTCAAATTCAAAATTTTTATTCATTACTATAGGATACTTCATATCGCTTAATAATTGTCAAAACGTATGGTTTAACAACATTGGTTGACGTCAAATAAATTACTTAAAACTAACTTTACTGGTGCAGAAGAAGTGGTAACAAACTGCACTGCAGCATTTTTTTCAACAACGTCAATAATTTATTATATATATTATGTTATACAAACAATAATAATTTGAATTAAAAATAGATACATTCTTTTTTAATTAAAAGTTTAATAATTTTTACCTGGCCATCCGGCGCTGTGTACTGATATTGTCCTTCAACGACTAAACTAGACTCGCCGCCCGGATTTGCTTGCAAGGAACCACGCTGCTCGTGGTAGATACCTCCCTCTGAAAAAATATCATTACGGTAAGATAATTTATATTTGTCAAAACACGTAATCGTACATTCATGTTTAACCGTTATTATGTAGTAGTTAAGATAAAGATAATTTATATTTGTCATAACAAGTAATCGTACATTCTTGTCCATTATTATATACTAGCTGTGCCCGCGGTTCGTTCGCGTGGAATAGTTATTTTAGGCATCAGTGAAGCCCTCAAGGGTGAATAATTTTCCCCGTTTTTTTTTCACATTTTCCATTTTTTCTTCGCGTCTAATAGTTTCAGCGTGATGTTATATAGCCTTAAGCCTTCCTCGATAAACGGTCTATTCAACACAAAAATAATTTTTCAATTCGAACCAGTAGTTCCTGAGATTAGCGCGTTCAACAAACAAACTTTTCAGCTTCATAATATTAGTATGTATAGATAATAGAACACTAAACAGTGTGGTTCCCGGCACTAATAGAAAAATAATAGGACTCTCTCCTCGTCTCTTTCCAATGGATGTCGTAAAAGGCGACAAAGGAATATGCTTGTAAACTTAGGATTCTTCTTATAGGCGATATGCTAACAACCGGTCACTATTTGAATCTTAATTCCATCGCTAAGCTAACAGCTGAACGTGGCCTGTCAGTCTTTCAAGACTGCTGGCTCTGTCTACACAAGGGTTATAGACGTGATTATATGCATACATACATACATATGGTCACGTCTATATCCCTTGCGGGGTAGACAGAGCCAACAGTCTTGAAAAGGCTGATTATATGAATGAATGAAAATTAAGATAAACAAAAATCGAAATACAAAAACACAAGTTACCAGTTTGCAACGCCCATTTATACGACCCGTCAGCGTCAGGTCCTTCAAAGTCATTCCGAACTATCATGTCATTATTCTGCCCTTGTATAGAAGTTACCGCCAAAAACTGAAAATTAAAAAGTTGTTTTTTTTTTTTAAATGGATAGGTTCACAAACTTGGGATTTACTTTTTTAGGCGATGGGCTAGCAACCTGTCACTATTTGAATCTCAATTCTATAATTTAGCCAAACAGCTATCCGTGGCCAATTGTTCTTTTCGAGACTTCTGGCTCTGGCTACCCCGCAAGGGATATAGACGTGATTATGAACATAACACATTTTTTTTAGTACATAGCATTACAAAAAAAGTAATGCATAGATAACGGCGGACATTTCCCTAAGAGGGATTTCTTTTTTTTTTATAAGAATGTCAATAAGTCAAAACTGGTAATGAAAGTTTGTTGAACTTTGATGGATAAATAAATAAATAAGTAGGTATATATGTGTAACATTTTCTTTTTTTCACCAGCAAATTGAATAAGACAATCTCGGGCTTCTTTTACGCGTGAAAAGTTAAAAAAGCTACCGATTTGTTTTCTGAATCTCAACATGTGGCGTATACCTATCGCACCTAAAGTTTATGAAATTGATATAAAACCTTTTTTTTTAATTGGTCGAATAATAAACAGTCGAGTCGAGTTTTGAAACTAGATGACATTTACCATGCCGTTTTATGTGCCGTGTGGTTCTCGGCACAAATAAAAAAAGAATAGGACCACTCCATCTCGTTTCCATGGATATCGTAAAAGGCGACTAAGGATGGGCTTATAAACTTGGGATTCTTCTTTAAGGCGATGGGCGATAGACAGGTTGCTCTGTCACTATTTGAATCTCAATTCCATCATAAAGCCAAACAGCTGAATGTGGCCTATCAGTCTTTTCAAGACTGTTGGCTCTGTCTACCCCGCACGGGATATAGACGTGATTATTTGTATGTATGACATTTACCAAAGATTTGAACCTCAGGATTTGAGATTGCCAGAATTCCCGCCAAAATGTCGCACAGTTTCTGGCATAGATAATAATCTATGGTAACCGAATTCAAATAGGTTACGTACAAAATAGTTTAGTCAAATATTTGCAAGATCGTGAATCGGTAAGTCGTGCCCTTCGGATCAGCATTTGCCCTTTTTAATGATATTTAGGATCAACATTGTCTCATGAGAGCGAAGATGTGTTTGACGTGACAATACTTTGTTTGGGCCACGAAAGGGCAGTCTTGTATAAAGAAGTTCGGGTAATAGGCACCTATAAAAATAAAAGCGAATTCAAATGTCATGTTGTTCAAATTGTAACGTTTTTCCAAATTGTACTTACCTACATATGTTTCATTGACTAATAATGATTTTTAAGTGGGGTTAATTTAATAATGTACCTACATTATTCGCGTATTTATTTAATTTTCTCATATTTCATTTTCATAATATTTATATCTATATATATATAAAAAATTAAAATTTAAAATTTGTATCTTCACCAGCGGCGGAGTGAAGCAAAAGTCAGGCAAAGTAAAGCTACTCGACCATTAAAGTTTAACATAACATGATGAGGACTGACATTAATAGATACATTATAAAATAGTATACCGAAGAGGACGTCACTTCGAGAATCGCCAAGGCAAGAGCAACCTTCGCACAGCTCCGTCCTGTATGGCAATCACGGAAACTGACAAGGAGAGTTAAGCTCAAAATATTCCGGTCCAATGTGAAAACCGTTTTTCTGTGTGGGTGTGAGACGTGGAAGGTGACTAAAGACATCTCGCACCGTCTCCAAGTCGTCATTAACCGCTGTCTTCGCCGTATTCTCGGTGTTTACTGGCCTGAGAAAATCTCCAACGTAGACCTGTGGGAACGCTGCGGTGAGACTCCGATCGACCAGCAGATCAAACGCCGCAAATGGAACTGGATCGGCCACACGCTCCGAAGGGACCCCGAACACATACCGAGGCAAGCCCTAGACTGGAATCCCCAAGGAAAGCGTAAACGTGGCCGCCCTAAACAGACCTGGCGGCCGACAATCACCGCAGAGGTGAAGAACCTAGGGAAGACTTGGAGCGAAATAAAACGCGAAGCTCAAGACCGAGCGGGATGGCGACGCACTGTGGATGCCCTCTGCCCCAGCTAGGGGACATAGGACCTTAAGTCAAGTAAGTCATACTCAACACTGGCACAAAATAAAGAAGTTTTAAAGCGACAATGAAAAAAATAAAAAAAGTTAAAGCGGCAAAACGCATAACTTGATAACTTGATACTTGACCTCATCGGCAAATCTATTGACAATTACATAAAAAAACAGACATCAAGAAATCGAAGCTATTTATGTTTCAGCAACAATTTATCACTTTACATCGCGTGAGATTTGCACATTGCGTAATAGAGAAACATTAAGATGTGTGTACATTGAGTGCCGAGTGATTTTTTTTTTTTTACTATGCTTAAGCATTATGTTGACAATATTTTTTCAAGATAGGGTTTTCAAAATTTATAGTAGACACAGGTCGCGCCGATGGGCACCTAGTGCCGAGTGGTTTCCCGCACTTCAGAATAGAATTACTCCTTTTTTTTCCTATTAAAGGTGGCCAAGAAATCAGGTAAGTTAGGTTTTTACAGCTGAACGTTGAAGCTGAAGACTGTTGGTTCTGTCTACCCCGCAAGGGATAAAGACGTGATTATGTATGTATTTACGACCGGAACTCCGTCTAACCTCCACAACCTTTGCGAGGACCTAACCAATAACGGGTCATGTTTACATAACCAGTTGCCAATGTGCAAATATACAAGGAGAGTGTAAATTAGAACCGCATAAGATGACATGCGAGCCAATGGACTGAAAGTCGAGGACGCCGGAAACCGGTCCAAGTGGAGAAAGAAAAGTCGGAAGACGGACTGTTAAATGTAATTCAAACTTCGCGCCTTTACCTATAGAATCATACACTCATTCACTCACTTCATATCGCTGCTCTCTCTCTACTCTGTGCCATTATCGAAGTGTAGATGTGCTCCTATTAAAATAAAGTTTTCTCGTTTTAAATCGTCTTCCATCATTTCAAAGTTTATCACGGACCCCGAGCCCCGAAACGCTTCTGTGAAGGGTGCTACCGGGAACACGCAGAGATGAAAGAGAATGTAAATTAGAACCTTAAAAACATTAATTAAAAAGTATTACCACACCAAGCCTTGCTAATTTGGTATCATTTGTATATTAAGTATTTTATGTAAATGCATTATTTGGTATTTACATATGTATTTTATAATATTTTATGTATGTTTTTATTTATATATATATATATAAAAAGTTGTGTGAGTTTAGTGCACGCCCGTCACTTTTTCCATCATGTCTCCTGTCTCGGGTCGGCTGGAAGAGATTTCTTTTGAAATAAGCAGAACCTTAGTACCTAATTTTGTTTCTTGTGATTCAGTCTCGATGTTTTCTGTGTACCTACATAAATTAGTGAATAAAGAAATAAACTTTTGAAGAGAATTATGAATGTGGTTAGAGCGTAAAAGTATGCAGTGATCGAGACAATGTAATCTGTGCCAACTCCTGGAATGGGTATGATTTTGGAAAAATAGATTTTAATATAGTTACGCCTCTTAACCAAATGGGTAGACAGTTACCGAATATTTCACAAAAATCTGCTTATTTTCTGTTGGTCGGTTAAAAAGTGAATGTCTCCGCCTAATTTTTTGCCTAATGCCAATTAGCAAGTTAAAGCTGAGGTTTTCAAATATATTACACACACAATAACTGTCACTAATGTTATAAATAGAATTTTTTATGCCGCTTCATAATAGCTTATTAAGAAAAAAAAATTGTTTATGTACCGACAGAGTAACATTACATCACTTTATTTAAAGTTTTAAAATAAGAACGTTTGAAATGGGAAGGCGATGACGAGCCTTGATCAAAATTGAAGTCTTAATCTTAATTGAAGTCACAATAACAGCGAAGAGTCTAAATGGCGCAAGCAAAGATTTTACTGACAGGAGCATTTCGCGGTTCCCCAGGCATCACCCCTTTTTTTGCTATCGAAGGGGAAATCGTTTTTCGGACAACCCCGGAAGAGTGTGGGATTCCTGGCATCTAATGTACCAGTCTACCCACTAAAAACTCTCCGTGCGCCCTTTCCATGAAATCTTTGCTTGCGCGATTTAGGTTTTCCGCTATTTTTGACTGATAACGTCGCGTTATTTTTTATTTTTGTGACGTGTGGCTGAGAGAGACAATCTCATTCATGCACCCCTCATTGTCATTGAATTAAAAGACGGAAAATTTGTGATTCAAAAAAAAAAGAAAGAAAGAAAAATATTTATTTGGCGCAAAAGGTAACATTACAGTGTTAATGAACATAGAAATATAAAAAAATTACATGATGCGACCAAAAGGGTTTCCACTCAGCATATGCATGTGTATGATGGGGTTACACAATGCGATGATTTTCAGTGCAAACTAGTGCGGAGGGGGCTTTGCCATTCAATATAAATGATACATATTAAAAATATCAATACAAAATAACAAGTAGACAGCAAGAGTTACAAATTTAAGCTTTTCAAGATGCGATGTTAGATGACCTTTTGTTTTTTTTTTACGATTTTAACAAGTTTTATTTTCGTTGCTCTGACAAACTTAATTTTAGTTTATTATGAATTAAATTATGTTAATTCCGTATGCTTATGATATTATAGTTTAGCTCCAGGCGTAATTATATTATTATTGCGAGAAAAAACGAGTTTGAAGTAATATAGCGGGCGAGAGATCGCGTGATTATTAATTTTATTGACTTTGATTGAGATTTCCTTGATCTTAGCCTAGACATCAAAAGGAACGTATTAAATTCCGTCATATAGTCACGTATGTATCCTATGCGGGGTAGACAGAGCCAATCGTCTTGAAAAGACTGAATGGCCACGTTCAGCTTTAGGGCTTTATAAATGATGAAATTGAGATTTAAATAGTGACAGGTTGCTAGCCCATCGCCTACAGAAGGGATCCCAAGTTTAGCTTATCCCTTAGACGCCTTTTACATGGAAGAAATATGGAGTAATTCTATTCTTAAGTGCCGAAAACCACACGGTATTTCTTCTGACTTGAAAATTCGCTCGCAAAATTTAATTGTCTTATTCGGCGTACTTAACTTATTTATTTTACATTCATTTGCTGTTGTTACTTAAGTTTTAAGGTTCAAGTAAACTAGTATTTTAAGTGCTAACGTATACTAATTCCAGCTTTTACCAGCCATGCAATAAAACGCCTAATCAGGCACTTACCATGAGAAATCCTATGGTGTTCTTCATTTTATGTAAAATTATTAAAAGACCTTGTGATCTACGCGGATCAATTTATTAAAAATACACCAAATATTTGCAAACGTGATAACTGATTGGTTTACCGACCAAATTATTTCCTTCCTTATTGAATATCCGTGCGCAAATAAAATAAAAACAAATCGCTAATACTCTATGAAAAAAAAAAAAAACACAGACAAAAAAAAATATATAATTGGGTAGCTAAAATTCGCGCCCTTTCTTTTAAATTTCGAATTTTCTGTCAAAATTTAATTCACCCAGTGATGGCGGGCGGGTTCCGCGACGTTCACTAAATGTTTGAGGTTGTAACAGGTAAGTACTGCGGCCTATGACCTCTACTTTTGATATGTATAACGTAATATTTGCGTGGGAGCAGTGAAAGAATGTTTAAAAACTCATCAATTCAAACGTGTCATCAATAAAACGCCATAATTATGTTATTTCTTGTGACTGTGTAAATTTTTGTGCATTAAAGATATTATTACAAAGAACAATTGTAATGTTTGCAAATGAATTTTCATAATTTTGTAAAAAATCTATACTTACTGATCTTATAAAGCTGAAGAGTTTGTTTGTTTGTTAGTTTGAACGCGCTAATCTCAGGAACTACTGGTTCGAATTGAAAAATTCTAGAGTTGAATGCGGTTTACAAGAACTGTTATTAAGATAATTTATATAAAGCTAGAATTTCTACTTAGGGCTTAGTGATAGAATTAAGATTCAGATGGCTTCAGGTTGCTAGCCTACCGCCAAAAATAATTATCCTAAGTTCATGAGCTTTTCTCTTAAATGACTTTTACATCGTCTTGTTCATAACATTTTTATTTGAGGAAACTGTCTAAACTTCTATGAAAACTACATTGAACCTTTTTGTATTACTGCTTGTGTTTGTTGCTAGCCAAGTGCTGGCCAGTTGTAAAAACTATATTTTTTTTTTAATTTATAGAATGTTGGTGAAAAAATACGAATTTTTTTTTCACGAAAAAGAACAATTAGGTATATAGTGCTTAGATAACTTTCTTCTTCGTCACAAGTTCCAGTTTTAATTTTTCTCCATTAATTTCAAATCCCAGCCAACCTACAACAGTTCAGTATTAAACACTGACCGTTCGACCACTGACAACAAGCTAAGATCTACCCATAAACATAGAAAACCAGCGTCATGACAACAGGTGAGTGGAACCTTTAATGATAGCGTAAAAGTAAGAAAAAGATTTTTATGTCATTACGTCTATATCCCTTGAGGGGTAGACAGTTCCAACAGTCTTGATAAAACTGATAGTCCACGTTCAACTAAACAGTTGAACGGCTTAATGATAGAATTGAGATTCATATAAAGTGAAAGGTCGCTAGCCCGTCGCCTAAAAGAAGAATATCAAGTTTATAAACCTATCCCTTAGTCGCTTTTTACCGACATCCATGGAAAAGAAATAGAGTGGTGCTATTCTTTTTTCTATTAAGGCCGGGAACCACACGGCATAAGTGTTTTAAGATATGTTTATTTGTATTTCATACTCCAATAAAAAAAATTCTTTCTTTCTTACTTAAAAATCCCAACTATCAATGATGATGAAATTAAAAGGTATCTAGGTTAAAATTAATTATACCATCACACCCATATATAAGTATAATTTAATTAAATTTCATTAGATAGATATGTTAATTAAATGCCACCATTACGTCTATTTATATTTTAATTTTTAATATATTAAGTGAATATAAAGGTCATGTCACATGTATCACGTAAGTGACCTTGGGGCCGCGATAAATCATCGGAACGTAGTGTAACTGCGCTTGCGACATGGAAAAGGTTGGGAATACATAAAATGATCATCTTAATGATCAATGTCAACATTTTTTATAAATTAGCGCGTTTTATTTTTATGAAAAAAAAAATACAGTGTCGTGTAGTTGCCGGCACTTAAGAATAGAACATATCTCTTTTCTATGGATGTCGTAAACGACGACTAAGGGACAGGTAAATAAATTTTGTATTCTTCTTGTAGGCGATAAACTAGCAAACTATTGCAATTTCATTATGTAGCCATACAGCTAAATGTGGCCTTTCAGTCTTTTCAAGATTGTTGGCTCTGTCTACCCCGCAAGGTATATAGAGGTGATGATATGTATGTGGATATGTCTATAAAATAGTGAAGAATATTCACCTCCATTCATATGTCAAGGGATATAGATATTTTGAAGGTTTACGAGACGTAATAAATGTGTGTATGTATGTATGTTTCATCTATCCGTAGAAACTGTAGAGTCAATCATGAGAGGCTAATACACTTAAGCCGTCACTGTATTAGTTGTTAAAGTTGGTAAAGGGTCAGGTCAAGAGTACCCGAAACTGCCGAGCTTGCATGAAGAGAGTTATGAATGTGGATGAAGCGAAGGAAGTATGCAGAGATCGTGGCAAGTGGAAAGAGGTAGTCTATGCCTACCCCTCCGGGAAAGCGGCGTGATTTTATGTATGTATGTATTGGTTGTTAGTGATAGTCTCCTTTAACCTCCTCTTACGACATCCGCAGTGGTCCTTTCGACGGAAAACACACGGCATAAGCCATTCGTATGAATCAGAATATTATTTGGCTTAATCATATTAGACTTACGTAATATAGTGTATGTTTGTCTTGTACTTGACTCAAAAACCTCGGATGAGGTCAAGAGCGATGTTTATGAGAAATAAACATACATACATATAGTCACGTCTATATCTCTTGCGGGGTAGACAGAGCCAACAGTCTCGAAAATACTGATAGGCCACGTTCAGCTGTTTGGGTTAATGATATAATTGAGATGATGGATACTACATACATATTGTCACGTCTATATCCCTCGCGGGGTAAACAGAGCCCGCAGTCTTGAAAAACTGAAAGCCCCGTTCAGCTAAGATAGAATTTCATAGAATTCATATATTCATCATTTCGTTTATAGAATTGATATTCAAATAGTGACAGGTTGCTAGCCCATCGCCTAAATGAAGAATCCCAAGTTTGTAAGCCCATTCCTTAGTCGCCTTTTACAACATCGATGAGAAAGAGATGGAGTGATCCTGCTTCTTCTACACATGCGCTTTGGAAGCGGTAGTAGTTATAATTAGATTTAAGTGATGTGACGTCAATAAGTGATACCTTGTATCCAATTTTGAAAATAAATCTATTCTATTCTATTCTTTTCCTGTTCTTTTTTATATTTGTGCCCGGAACCACGTGATTGATATCTACTAATGGGTATTAAATAAAATATTAAATTGGCATGTGGTATAAATATAATATGTACATCACTATTTACATGTTCATTACATTAAATAAATGTCGAAAACATATTACAAGCTAACATATAAAACATATCAATGATAATGAGTAAACATTTCTTTAAAAAAATAAACGATTACATAAAAAAAATTGTAAGTAGCATATTTTTTATTTTCTAAAACATATACATAATTGTTATGGATTCGTTTTGATCGGTAGACCTGAAGCGCTCCTTGTTTCAGAGATGCCTCTAAATAGCGGCAGGAATAAATAAAAATATAGATGAATGCAAAAATACGGTGTTCATTTTTCCACTGACAAAACGAGACAACATCAAAACACTATACAAAAAATTACATACATAAGAATAAAAGAAACATTGTCAAACCCAACCCTTTTTGGTCATCCACAACAATATTAATTCCTAACCAAAAAAAAACAGTGCAATATAAAAAAAAGCGAGCATTATAAAGTCAAATTAGTAACATAATTTTAATGAGTGTACATATTGGGTTCCATAATTTTTAAGGCATAATCATCATTTTTCATAACGCTCTTTGGCATAAACATCGTTCCGCATATTTTTTGTATACCTACGAAAAACGTTATGCTTATCGGTGATTATGCCATTAATTTTTAAGGTATACTCATCATTTTTCATAACGCTCCGCAGCTCCGACGATGTTGTGTCGGAGGTTGTATATATAGCTCCAATTCATGAAATCTCTGAAATCGCGATTTGGGTTCTTCGCTGCTATTGGCTGAGCGCGTCGATTTCTTCGAGATGATTGACACTTGTTGTGTGATTTGATGTTTGTGACGAGTGGCGTAGAGATGTCGCCACAGCATAAACATCGTTCCGCATAATTATTTTTTATACGAAAAGCGTTATGCTCATCGGTGATTATGACATTAAATATTTTTTGGGATCCAATAGACATTTTTCATTAGGTACTCACTATCGTCAATTTAAAATAAAAACACGTTTACATATCTATAAATACAGTGGAGTACATTTAAAAGTATATAGAGAAATCGTTACATACCTACGTTATAACTACTACCATTTTTATAGGTTACACCAATATACCTGCGCAGGAGTCTAATGTTTACTGATACCTTTATTTATTTTTTATTTTATTTTATTAAAGAAACCAACAGCGTATACATTAAATATTAATACAGTATTAATCTTATGCTATTATAAGGCCAATGACAGGTTTCTCTTACTATTACTGTAATAAAGTCAATAGTTACTGATGAAGAAAGTACTTATCGCTTAATCAAGACGCAAGTATGTTTTAAGTCTCTAATTTTAGGTGTGAAGTTAAATTTAACCGAATTGGAATGGCAATCTGTGGAATGAGTGGTTTGAAGTCAGACACTTCATCCAATATCACACCGAACTAAAATGGACTGAGAACCGAGTCTTGGTGAACTCCTACTGAGACAGAGAAGGGTTTAGAGCGGTCTGAACGAATTAACCGGAGTCGTGATATTTTAAAATTGCGATGCCCAACAGGGCTTATATTGTTCCTCTTTATAAGCAGTAACTGTAATTCAACTGATGTACTTTATGACGTGCAATAAAGATTTTTAACTTGAATTGATACATGTCGCGGATTACATCAATATTGATTTCAGGAACCCCTTTAGACTTTACATCAGAGGTGGTGGGGTAAGGTTTGATAGTTTTATTTTCTGTTTTTTTAACGATTTTCATGGTTTTTCTGACGTCCATCGAGCACCGCTCGGTCAACCAGGTACTGACTATTATGAGCGAGATAGCTGTAGACATGTTGTTTTTGGCTTTTAAGTTTAATATACTTGTAATAAGGCCTTTATTTCATTGAGTTTTCATCCAGATTTATACTCGGATGCGTTATTATCGCCTTATAAAAATGGTTGTAGCGTACGTACCCTATACTTTTAAGTGGCCCACTATAATTAAAAACATAAATAATAATAACATGTCCAATTTACTCCATGTACTATAACTAACCTTAATTAAAAAAAAAAACAAGAAAATCTGTCAAACGGACAATTTTGTATTGGTTCCCACGGTTTGGTCATGATGTTAATTACAAACTCTTTCTGATCTGCATAGGTGTTGGATGTTTATATATATATATATATATATATATATATAGTAGTATATATATATATATACTACTAGCTATGGTCAGCGACTTACTCCGCCTCAAATATCTATAAACTTATTGTGTCATTCCAATGTTTGTAGAGATTTGAAGACGAATTTTCATGAAACTATGCAGTAATGTATTTATTAGTACGTATGTCTGTAAAAGGTCGCTAAGTTATAATGTCCATTTCTAATTTTAAAACCTTTTTAAGTACCTTCTTTTTTAATTTTTCTGTGCCTACGGAGACGAAATAAATACTTTTTTACTTTACTTTAATTTACAAAATGAACATGAATCTAGCTTAGACATCACTGCAAAGTTTCATGAAAATTCGTTCAGTACTTTTTGACGTTACAAACAAACACACAATAATATTCGCACTTATAATATTAGTAAGATGTATTTTTATTTTTTTTCAAAATATATTTAAGTTATTCACATATGTATTTATTAATTTTTACATGTAAATAGTCCGTTTGACAGATCTCCCGTTTAAACTTTAAATTACATTAGATACATTAATTCACAAAAGGCACTATGAAATATTTCATCTTTTTTTTTGTAATTTTTCCAAATATTTTTTTTTTCATGACTATCTAATAATATATTTACATCATTTGTTTAATCCACTTAACCTATTATCACTCGTATTGGTTTTAAATATTAAATTTTAAGCTATTTTTTGCTGTGAGAATTTCCAATGATAACTACTTATTTAAAATAATGAACAGATTTCATATACAGTTTGTTTTTATTTCTGCCTACTGCAGTTCTGCCTGCGCTAAACTTAAATTTCCAATTTTTCACTTCCTTATGGAAAATTCGAAAAAAATGTATTATTATATTCACAGCGAAAACGGCAAAGATAATACATACAAAATTGAATTAAAATCGGTACAGCGGTTTCGCCGTGAAAGCGTTACAGACAGAGAGGCAATCCTTTGCATTAAAAATATTAGTACGGATTCAGCTTAACGTAATGACTATAAGAAATTAGATTAAAACTAAAGAGATGACGAAATTTAACATAACAATTTTTTTTTATTTTAAAATTTTTTGGTCAATTTTACTACGTCCAAATATTTTTATCTAATTTTTATCTTTGTGAAAAATTTTACCTAGACGATTATGGCAGTAGGTTTAATAATAGCTATTTTTTTAAATCTATTTACAATATTTTCCATACACAAGCGCTCTGAAAAGTAGGTACGTTACATAAATCAAAGTTTACAAATAAAACGAAAATACAAAAATAAATATGATAAATTTTACCTAAATATTAAACATGTTACCACTTCTGAAAAAAAAAATAATATAATTTTAAACAAAAAATGATCAAAATAATTTAAATTCAAATAAGTATACTAAAATCCGAATAAAATGAAATTATTTATTTTTTTTATAAGTTTTTTTGCTTTTTATTTTTTTTAAATCCCTTATGTGAAGTCCCTCAAGAGTGTCCTGACCTTGAAAATATATTTTACACACACACTTATATATACACAACATCCCGCCTCTCTCCCGGAAAGGTAGGCAGAGATTGCACTGTCCACACTTCCACTCGACCTCCGCCACCTTTGCAGAGGAACCTGACCCGTGTTGGATCGATCATGGTCACCCGTCCAGTCGCCTGAATGTGCAGGTTTCCTCACGATGTTATCCCTCACCACTATAATAACAAAGTCTCTATTCGTATCATACATGGAGTATATAACGTTCAAGGACGTTACAACTTGAACCCTCTCAAGTTCTTCAGCCTCCTCTCGAGGTCGTCCACGGCTTCCTCATCATCAGGCCAGGCCGGCTGCTTCTTCCTCTCACCGCCGGGAGCCATTTGGAACGAGCCACCGGTCTTTCCCGGACTCTCGGTACTGAAACAAATATACATATAATCACGTCTATATCCCTTGCGGAAGGGTAGACAGAGCCAACAGTCTTGAATTGACTGATAGGCCACGTTCATCTGTTTGGCTTATTGATAAAATTTATATTAGAATAGTGACAGGTTTCTAGCCCATCGCCTAAAAGAAATGTTCCAAGTCTATAAGCCTATCCCTTAGTCGTACTTTACGAGATCTATGGGAAAGAGATGGAGTGGTACTATTCTTATTTCTATTGGTGCCGGGAACCACACGGCCGGGCAGTATTAAAAACTGATAATATAAATAATCATTGCCTCACCGCTACCCCCAGTAACTGTTAGAGAACTTTTCATCCTACTCAGAGAGCAGGCAGAAGAATCTTTCAACATACAACGATCCCAGAATATTTTATTGCTTCACCTGCATTCATTGAAACATTATGGGCTCCTACATAATTAATTATTTAGTTATCCCACCGCTGACCCCCAGGATGTTAACGATGACCACGTATCAGTCGTGAAATCTCACCTAACCCACCCAAGCTGTGTAGCCCACTTCCGGCAGTTCTCACTTACTTAACTAAATAGTTGTGTCCCACCGCTGACACCAAAATTTCAACGATGAACTTTTTAGTGTTTTATGTGATAGATATAAATCTCACCTAATGTATTCTGTGCTGGCCGCAAAAGCGCCATCTTCCATGTTATTGTTGAAGTACCACACCCCGTTGTCTATCTTGTGGTCGCGCACTTGGAAGTCGCTGCTGTACAGCCGCGGCGGCGATGTGTAATCCACTTCCGGCGGTTGTCCTGTACCAAAAAAAACACATATATTAAAACATAAACTGACCGATGTTTGTACTTAAAAGATAGTATATAACGAAACATCAGAATGATCTGTGGCAACTATTCTGCTGTGGAAGTTTATAAGCCCATCCCTTAGTCGCCTTTCACGACATCCATGGGAAAGAGTTGAAGTGTAGTCCTATTCTTTTTTATATAGGTGCCGGGAACCACACAGCACTTTGTGTCCAAATAAGATATAATTAATGGTTACAATTTAAAATGTTCGTTCGATGCCTTGAAACTGTTACATTAAAAAAAAAAAACAAAAATACAATAAATATTTAGGAGTTCAACTAAATAAAAAAATCTAAACAAATATATACGGGAAAATATACACAGATTGAGTTAGCCTTGAAGTAAGTTCGAGACTCGTGTTACAAGATACTAACTCAACGATACTATATTTTATAATAAATATGTACTTATATAGATAAACATCCAAGGCCCAGGCCAATCAGAGTAAGTTCGTTTCTTGCCCTGGCCGGAATTCGAACACGGGACCTCCGGTGTCACAGACAAGCAAATTCAAAATACATAAATAACTTAAAATGGCCGTCAAAATTAAAAGTTAAACTTTAAAAAATTCTCATCAGGCAAATCTGTAACTCGTACCTGGATGTAACCTTTCGTCCTGTCTCAGCTCACGCGGCCACGTGTCGACGAGGCTCTGTCCGGCCGCCGGGTACCAACTCTTGGACGGTCTACTCGGAGATTCTTTAGATTTTTCTGTTGACAATAATACGTTATTATAGACAAAAGCGTCGTTGGTCGAATCGGTAAGATGTCCGGTTAAAATGAGTGTTGCTCGATTCCGTGTGATTCAAATAGTGACAGGTGGCTAGCCCATCGCCTAAAAGAAGAGTTACAAGTTTGGAAGTTTTGAAGACTGGCTTTTTCAATGTAAAATGTAATGATTAAAAAAAAATCAAACCTTCCACTGGCCAAACGGGTACAGCCACTTTTTCGGGTTTCTCGCGCCGTTTCTCGGGTTTCTCAATGTGTTTCTCGGGTTTAGGACTAGCGTCCTCGATGTCCAGTTTGTCCAATTCGGCCAGGATCCGCTCCTCGCCGTCGAACACGAACTCCCGCTCCGATACCTTGCGCGGTTCCTTCTTCGATACTGGAACACAAACAGACATACAAACCAAATTATCTCACATACATACGTAAATGTATTTTTTGTACTCGTGCCGTGTGGTTCCCGGCACCAGTACAAAAAAGAATAGGATCATTCCTTCTCTTTCCCATGGATGTCGTAAAAGGCGACTAGGGGATAGGCTTACAAACTTGGGATTCTTTTTTTAGGCGATGGGCTAGCAACCTGTCACTATTTGAATCTCAATACTATCATTAGGCCAAACAGCTGAACGTGGCCATTCAGTCTTTTCAAGACTGTTGGCTCTGTCTACCCCGTAAGGGATGGAGACGTGATCATATGTATGTATGTATGTACTATATGTATGTTTGTACGTACTACATGTATGTTTGTAATATATGTATGTATGTATGTACTACATATATGTATGTAAGTACTACATATATGTATGTATGTATATAAATAAGTACCTCTATCCTGCTTGCCGGGAGCGCCGCCCCCGGGAGCCCCCGGCGGCTGCTGCAGCAACTCCCTCAGCTCCGTCTCCAGCTCGGCCGCGTCGAAGTCGTCCACGGTCGAGCTGAGCGCTTTCTCCACCTCGTTATACTCTTCCAACACCTAAGAATTGGGTAGAGGTTCTTAAAACAATATATACTATAGTAGAACCGCCTAAATGAGTCCTCGCCCGCGGAGTACAGGGGCGCGGGGGTATGACGACGAAGGGGACCGAGAGAGGTGCGGGCGGCGGGCGCATTCTTGTAAAAACTCAGTTCGCTCGCTACGCGGTTAGCGATCACACGTGTTGACAGTTGCGGACGCCTTGTGAAAATTATACATGAGATTACATTCTCAAGATGAGTCGAAATATTTTCGGACATAGAATTAATAGTCAGTGCAAACAAATGGCGTTTAACGTATATGAATATTTTAGAAAAAAGAAACTCGACCCAAATTCTGATGAATATAAACAAGATATACCTTTAAATAAAACTGTAGCAGAAGTTACTGGACTATCAGAAAAGACTGTATCTAGAATTGTACAACAAGGGAAAGCATTAAATGACAACGAGAGATTTAAATCACCGAGAAAACCAAAACAGGTTCGTAGAAAAAGAGTGGAAATAGACGATTTCACAAAAGGAGTGGTAAGAAGAAAAGTCACTCAGTTTTACACAATTTTCAAAAAAATACCTACTCTGAAAACTTTGAACGCTGTACTTAGAGAAGAGAATATATTACACTGCGGCAGGGAATATTTAAGGCTATTATTACATGATCTAGGTTTTAAATTTAAGAAATGCGGATCTAAAAGGAAACTCCTTATCGAACAGCCAAATATCACATCGTGGAGGTGGAAATACCTAAATACTATTAAAAAATATCGTAGAGAAGGAAGACATATTTTATACCTTGACGAAACTTATGTAAACGCGTCTCATAACGTTTCAAAATGTTGGCAATCAAAGGATGAACTTGGCGTTCTATCTCATATTGGTAAAGGGGACCGTTTGATCATCGTACATTGTGGAGGTCAAATTGGATTTGTAGACGGAGCCCTTGTGATATTCAAATCCAAATGTAAAACAGGTGATTATCACGATTCTATGAATTTCGCAAATTTCAGTAAATGGATAAATGAAAAGCTCATGCCTAATATACCGCAAAATTCTGTCATAGTAATGGACAACGCAGCTTATCATTCGGTTCGAGAAGAGAAAAAGCCAACTATGGCTTCTACCAAGCCAACTATGCAAGAATGGCTACGACGACATAACGTGCCTTTTGATGAAAAACTTAGAAAGGATGACTTATATAAATTAATTAAAAGTAATTTCACAGAAGATATTTACAAAATTGACGAGGTATTGAAAAGAAACGGACACGAAGTATTGCGTTTGCCTCCATATCACCCAGACCTGAACCCAATTGAGTTGGTCTGGGGTGATATCAAAGGACAATTAGCACAAAAAAGTATCGACTCTAATTTGGACCAGAAAAAAGAAATATTAGAGAGATTATTTGCTGAATATCCCAAAGAGAAATGGGAGAATTGTGTTAAACACGTGATTAAAATCGAAGACGAATATTGCAAACATGATGGAGTCCTAGATGAAGTTGTTGATTTTATTATTAATGTGCAAGACGATTCTGATGATTCTGATGATGGCTGTTGTGAAAGTGAAGAATCAAGTTCCAGTGATAGTGATATTATGGACATAAGTGATTGATTTATAATTTTGATAAATTTTGCATAAATAAATATTACATACATAACTTTATTACCTTTTTTTTACCTACATATCATACCTATATATCATAAAATCACATTTTTATCGAATTGTTTTGTATGAAAAATAAAAATTTGAAAATAACAATAATCGAAAAATGCTTATGCTATTTAATTCATGTACGTGGTCTCGTTGATACCATGGAGTTATGGGATAACAAAAGGAACACGTTGTATAGTTTACAGTTGTTTCATTCAAATTTTGTATAGCCATTATTATTTTTTTAATAAAAATCTTCACCTGTTTGCCGCTAACCACTATGACGTCACATATCTCAAGAAATGTCCAGTAACATTTCGCCCCTTGTATTACACGCTACGCTCGACCGCCGCCCGCACCTCTTTCGTTCCCCTTCGTCGTCATACCCCCGCGCCCCTGTACTCCGCGGGCGAGGACTCATTTAGGCGGTTCTACTATAGCTACCCGCCCCGGCTTCGCACGGGTGCAAAATTCGGAAAGAATTATACATAAAAACCTTCCTCTTGAATCACTCTACCTGTTACAAAAAACCGCATCGAAATCCGTTGCGTAATTTTAAAGATTTAAGCATACAGACAAACAGACTAAAATAACGACTTTGTTTTATACTATGTAGTGAAGACTAGCTGTGCCCGCGACTCCGGCCGCGTGGAATAGTCATTTTGGGCATCATTGAAGCCGTCGAGGGTGAATAATTTATCCCGTCTTTTTTTCAAATTTTCCATTATTTCTTCGCTTCGTATAGTTGCAGCGTGATGTTGTATAGCCTAAAGCCGTGTGGTTCCCGGCACCATTACAAAAAAGAATAGGACCACTCCATCTCTTTCCCACGGATGTCGTAAAGGCGACTAAGGGATAGGCTTACAAACTTGGGATTCTTCTTTTAGGCGATAGGCTAGCAACCCGTCACTATTTGAATCTCAATTCTATCTTAAAGCCAAATAGCTGAACGGTGGCCTATCAGTCTTTTCAAGACTGTTGGATCTGTCTACCCCGTGAGGGATATAGACGTGATTATATGTATGTATGTATGTACTTACTTCCTTCAGATCGTCCATGGTGTCGTGAACGGCGTCTCCCTCCAGACCCGACTCCTTCATACCCCGCCGCATGGCTTGAGAGCTAGTCCTGAAATTGATATATATACAACTGTTAATATGTGCCATGTGGTTCCCGGCACCAGAAAAGAATAGGACCACTCCATCTCTTTCCCATGGATGTCGTAAAAGGCGACTAAGGGATAGGCTTACCAACTTGGGATTCTTTTTTAGGCGATGGGCTAGCAACCTGTCACTATTTGAATCTCAATTCTATCATTAAGCCAAATGGCTGAACGTGGCCATTCAGTCCTTTCAAGACTATTGGCTCTGTCTACCCCGCAAGGGATATAGACGTGACCATATGTATGTATGTAACTGTTAATACTGTTCTACGACCTCTGTGGCGCAGCGGTAGTACGCTGGTCTGTGACACCGGAGGTCCCGGGTTCGAATCCCGGCCAGGGCGTGATGGGTAAAAAACCTTTTTCTGATTGGCCTGGGTCTTAGATGTTTATCTATATAAGTGTTTATTATAAAATATAGTATCGTTGAGTTAGTATCTCGTAACACAAGTCTCGCATTTACTTCGAGGCTAACTCAATCTGTGTAATTTGTCCCGTATATATTTATTTATTTAATAGCATAGAAGAGGACTAAGGCGAAGAATCACGAATCCTCTGCCTACCTCTCTCAAGACACTTTGTTTACGTATGAGATTGCCTCAATATACCATTAGTTATGTTGACCGGTCAGGCGCATTATGTCCAATTCGAAAAATGTCCAATTGGTCCAGTTCGAAATTGGTCCAATTCGCGATTGGTCCAGGTAACTGAACCAATTTCGAACTGGACAATTGGACATTTTGCGAATTGGACATAAATGCGCCCAAAAGATGTTAACTACAAATGGGGGGAGACTAGTTTTTCTGAGATACAAGCATCTGCTTAGTTCAGACACTTGTCTTTCATAATCTTATGTAATGTTCTTACTGCTTATTATGACACTGTCCACCCCGCCAGCTCACCTGTAAATGTCCACTATCGCCGCGTTGACGTCCACCTCCCTCATCTGATGTAACAGTTGCATGACATTGTCCAACGCTGACTCGGCCACTGTCTCCCCCATTGTGACACTGTCTACGCCATTATGACACTGTCTCCCCCATTATGACACTGTCTCCCCCATTATGACACTGTCTCCCCAATTATAACACTGTCTACCCCATTATGACACTGTGTACCCCATTATGACACTGTCTCCCCCATTATGACACTGTCTCTCCCATTATGACACTGTCTACCCCATTATGACACTGTCTCCCCCATTATGACACTGTGTACCCCATTATGACACTGTCTACCCCATTATGACACTGTCTCCCCCATTATGACACTGTGTACCCCATTATGACACTGTCTACCCCATTCTGACGCTGTCTCCCCCATTTTGACACTGTCTAACCCATTATGACACTGTCCACCGCGCCAGCTCACCTGTAAGTGTCCACTATCGCCGCGTTGACGTCCACCTCCCTCATCTGATGTAACAATTGCTTAACATTGTCCAACGCTGACTCGCACCGAGTGAGCCGCTGCTGTGCTTTGTGCTTCCTACGGAGATGGTTCTTGGCCTAAGATAAATATAAGAAAAAATAGTTAAGTAGTTAGTATAGAAAATAAGTGAATACATACAAACATACATACGGTTAGTTAATAGAAAATAAGTGAATACATATCAGCACGTCTATATCCCTTACGGGGTAGACAGAGCCAACAGTCTTGAAATACTGAAAGGCCACGTTCAGCTGTTTGGCTTTTTGATAGAATTGATATTCAAATAGTGATGACAGGTTGCTAGCCCATCGCCTAAAAGTAGAATCTCAAGTTTATAAGCCTATCCCTTAATCGCCTTTACTATATGTTTGTTACCACTTTTGAAGCGGCAGTAAACTTAGTTTTAATTAATTTATTTGACGTCAACCAATGTTGAAACCGTATGATATGAATAAAAAAAATGAAATGAATTATTAAGCGATATGAAGTCCTAACCCATATGGTCACGTCTTCATCCCTTACGAGGTAGACAGAGCCAACAGCCTTGAAAAGGCTGAACGGCCACGTTCAGCTATTTTCGGCCATTTGGCTTAATGATAGAATTAATAATTTTTTAAAAAATTAATTATTATGTCCTAACCCATAATAATTAATAATTTTTTATTTTTTAATTTGAATTTGTGCCGTGTGGTTCCCGGCAGTGCCGTGCGGTTCCCGGCACCAATACAAAAAAGAATAGGACCACCCCATCTCTTTCCCATGGATGTCGTAAAAGGCGACTAAGGGATAGGCTTGTAAAAATGCGATCCTTTTTTTAGGCGATGGGCCAGCAACCTGTCACTATTTGGATCTCAATTCCATCATTGAGCCGAGCAGCTGAACGTGGCCATTCAGTCTTTTCGAGACTATTGGCTCTGTCTACCCCGTAAGGGATATAGACGTGACTATATGTATGTATGTGTGTATGAATTTGAAATTAAACTCACAGCGAGCCTGTTGCCAAGTTGCAACGCCGCCCGCGCGTCGCAGTCTGCGGTCGCGACGTCGCGCGACAGTCGCGTCGCGTCGCCCGACAGCCGCGACTCGGCTGTCATTAGTTTCACCAACGCTTTGTCGGTTTCTGACACAGGTGACGCTTTCTTGTCTGGCTCGGCTGTGGATTAAACGTTTGATATTAATTCTTCATCATTATCATATCATATGACCTATGACAGGAGAGTGTGGAGGGAAAGGTCGGAGTGGGAAGACCTAGACGTATCTTTATCAAATTAAGGACGTTCTGGTAAAGGGTCAGGTCAAGAGTACCCGAAACCGCCGAGCTTGCATGAAGAGAGTTATGAATGTGGATGAAGCGAAGGAAGTATGCAGAGATCGTGGCAAGTGGAAAGAGGTAGTCTCTGTCTACCCCTCCGGGCAAGAGGCGTGATTTTATGTGTGTATGTATGTATGACCTACATAGATATGACGGCCTCTGTGGCTCAGCGGTGGTGCGCTTGTCTGCGTCAAACGGAGGTCCCGGGTTCGAATCCCGGCCAGGAAATGATGAGAAACGAACTTTTTCTATTAGTTTAACTATTTATAAGCATTAACTATAATTCAACTGATGTTCTTTATTATATGCAATACAGATTTTGAATTAAATTTAATCTCAATTCAATTATCAAGCTAAACAGATGAGATTTTCCTTTCAGTCTTTTCAAGACTGTTGGCTCTGTCTACCCCGCAAGGGATATAGACGTGACTACATGTATGTATGTAACTTCAAACAAATCTTGTGTGGTTCCCGGCACCAATACAAAAAAGAATAGGACCACTCCATCTCTTTCCCATGGATGTCGAAAAAGGCGACTAAGGGATAGGCTTTCAAACTTGGCATTCTTTTTAAGGCGACGGGCTAGCAACCTGTCACTATTTGAATCTCAATTCTATCATTAAGCCAAATAGCTGACTGTGGCCATTCAGTCTTATCAAGACTGTTGGCTCTGTCTACCCCGCAAGGGATATAGACGTGACCATATGTATGTATGTAGGTATGCTTACCCAATTTAACCACATCATCTTCCTTCACGGCGCTGCCCGTGGACACCAGATATCCTAATAAGATCTCAAACGCTTCCCGTCCGTGCTTGTAACCGCTGGTTCTCATCAGCTCGTCTATTGTGCCAATTCGCTCTTCTCCGGCTGGGTAGTTGTATAATAGGTCTGTTGCTTGGTCCTGTGGGAGATATATGTATTAATAATAAATATATATTAAGCCAAATTGCTGAACGTGGCCGATCAGTCTTTTCAAGACTGTTGGCTCTGTCTACCCCACAAGGGATATAGACGTGACCATATGTATGTATGTATGTATAATAAATATATACGGGACAAATTACACAGATTGAGTTAGCCTTGAAGTAAGTTTGAAACTTGTGTTACGAGATACTAACTCAATGATGCTATATTTTAGATTAAATACTTAAATAGATAAACATCCAAGACCCATGCCAGTCTGAGAAAGTTCGTTTCTCATCATGCACTGGCCGGGATTCGAACCAGAGACCTCCGGTGACACAGACAAGCGCACTACCGCTGCGCCACTGAGGCCGTCAATATAATAATAATATATTAATGTTTTACATACCTATATACATATAATCACGTCTATATCCCTCGCATTTAGGTATTATCTCATAAAAAGACTCAAAAGGTATAATTATATTTATTTAATTAGACCCCACATAAAGTTCTCTGTCAGACCCAATGGTTGACTGGTAGATATGCTTCCAGCATTAAGTCCGCCAATTGTGCTATACATATGTTTTTTGTGCAATGAAGTTTAAATAAATAACTCATTTCTTTCTTACAGATTCATCTCTTAAAAAGCCATACAGTTGAAGGTGGCCTATATTCAGCAAAAGAACTTTTTCCGATTGGCCTGGGTCTTGGACATTTATCTATATAAGTATTTATTATAAAATATAGTATCGTTGAGTTAGTATCTCGCAACACAAGTCTCGAACTTACTTCTAGGCTAACTCAGTGTAATTTGTCCCGTATATACATATTTACCTTAACAGCACTCTCCAGTACAAATCTCTGTGTGGAATCAATACTGGCTTTAGGCAACCCGTCATTGTCTAACTGCTGTCTCGCCGGCAACAGGGACGTGACCGCTGTGAGAGCGAACGCCGCGGGTTTGAACGCTAAACGGGCCCCCCACCGGACCCAGCCCTCGGGGCCATTGTGTAGGATCTGCTGGTATTTTGAAAGAGGTGACAGTTCGCTGTTTCTGAAAAATGAAAAATATATTTGTATATTTTATATGCCTGTAATAACAAATTAGAATGTTTGGGGGTCGGCTGGAGACTGACTCAAACTGTATAATATCATGGAAATAAAAATGTATGGAGTTTGTAACTTGTATCTTTTGACAATTAGTAATAATTTAGAAGGTATAACTTAAATTTATTGTAATATAAAATTATGAGAAAAAGTGCTTGTGAAGGCTTATTTTCTGAAAAATATTTTATTTTGATTTTGTAACTGTGCTTGGAAATTTCTAAGCGTGGATTTGACTATTACAACCGTTTTACTAACTACCACAACAAGAAACTGTCGAATCTCTGGTCAAGTCAATTTTTTTTTTGAACCACAATCCTAATGTGTCAGATCTTACATCTTAATCAAAAATTTAGGCATCGTGTGCACATGACAAAAGATTCCCTTCATACCCAGGGTCATAATAACCGGATCGTTGCAGCTATCAACAATACATACATTCATAAAATCACGCCTCTTTCCCGGAGGGGTAGGCAGAGACTACTTCATTCCACTTGCCACAATCTCTGTCACACTCATATCTCTCTTCATGCAAGCTCGGCGGTTTCGGGTACTTTTGACCTGACCCTATCAACAACAATACAAATAGCTATTTATAAACACTTACCTGAACAGCTCTTCAATCACTATATCCAAGCAAGCGCAGGTTCTTCCCTTACGCTGGAAAGCAAATTTTGCGTCCGCCGAGCACAGTATGGGATCGCCCTTGTATTTACACCACTGTCTCAACATATCCGACCAAAATTTCATTTTCATATCCCAAGATTCAGGGTTAGCGGACTTTATACGAAATGGAGCGAATAAAGCATTCATTCGGACGTCGTCCGACCAACATTGCGGTAATTTGTCTTCGGGGAACACAGAACCGGGTAAAACCATATTGGTTTCGAGATAACAAAATCAGATTTTAAAAGGTTAAAGATTTTTTGCTACAGCAGCAAAATTAACTTCATTTAACAAAACACAATGGCGAGCGATTGACTTGACGGACGAAGCGAGGCTAGGTTGTTTTTCCGTTTTGACATTGACAGTTACGAGCACGTTACGAAGCACAATATATTAGGCAGACTGTATTCTTAGCCGAAAAAACACGGTATACTACATGAGAGGAAACTGTGTTTGTCCTCTTCTAAAATAAATAGATTTAGACTTTTCGTTGCTATTGACTGGGCGCGTCATTTCTTCGCTATGATATTAGTGATGTCGCCACATATGTATTTCTAGTAACTACATTTTTGAGCTTGTTGGGGTGGAAAGTTAGAAACCTTGGGTCCATCAGCTTTTTAATTTTACTTTCTAAGAGATTAGTCGAGATATCCCGTGACCAGCGGGCTGGAAACTTCTTAGGTCAAAGATTAAGCATTGTCATTCAACGTGGCAATGCAACCAGCCTTCTGCGCACGTTGCCATGGGCAAACGATTTACAGGTACTACATAATTTATAAAACGAGCTTTTTGTTTTTCATTTCTCTTTTTATTATTATTTAAAATTCCGATTTTGTGGTTACTTTTTAAAATTGTTTTATTAGAATACAATTTGACTAGATTGTTAGCCTCAAAGTAAGTTCGAGACTTGGGTTACGAGATACTAATCCAACGATGTCCAAGACCCAAAACGACTTAGAAGATAAAGTAAATGCGTTCCGGGATTCGAACTTGGGACCTCCAATGTCACAGACCAGCGCGTTACCGCTGCGCCGCAGAGGTCGTCAAAAAAGTAAGGCAAATTGTGGTAAAAAAATAAAACAAATTAATTGTAATAATAGTTTTAATTCTATAATATAAAACATTAAATAGCCCAAATTTTACATCACGTTGCGCACATAGTTCACTATAAATGCTAAACCTGCGTTAATATACAAAAAAAAAGAAGAAAAGTTCATGTCAAACGACATTATTTTAATAATCTGTAAACTACATAGGCAATGAGAAACTATAAATCAAAGATTTTTGACAATTGTCTGTCACACACGTCCATCCTTCATCAAAATAATTCTATCAATCAATATTTTTTTACAAATTCCACTGCCTACGATGAAGTTTTTCGCACAAGGATAATATCACATATCTAAAATACCGTTTCCATAGTCAAAACTAACCTCAATTGATACAAAAGTGTGATTCAAAGAGTACTTCGTTGACTTGTGAGGTGCATATGCAGCATTTTCAACCCCAGTGTAGAGTAAAATTACCTACTATTCATAAATTGCAGGCAAATGTTAAGACTAAAGAATTCTTCGTGTAACAAGTTTTTTACCGAAATAGCACATACATATAGAAAAAGAAAAATTCATTTAGTCGAAAAATCTATAATTCTACAGATAAAAACTAAGAGGGGTTGGCAACACTGACCAGTTGAGTTACCATTGTTACAAAGCTACCAATGGTAACAAATTCGGATCATAATTTAGTTTGTTGACATTAAATATATAAGATTATATTTTTACAGGAGAAATCATAAAACATAAATAGGTAAAATTTAAAAAGATGGTCTGTATTTATTACAAATTAAGTTAGCCTTGAGTTCGAGACTTGTGTTACGAGATACTAACTCAACGATACTATATTTTATAATAATTACTTATATATAGATAAACATCCAGACGCGGGCCAATCAGAGTAAATTAGTTTCTCATCATGCCCTGACCGGGATCCGAAACCCGGGACCTCCGGTGTCACAGACAAGCGAATTACTACTGCGCCACAGAGGCCGTCCAGATATTATACAATATCTTTGAGTTACAATTCCATAAAACAACCCTCTAACTTACTTACCTCTTTCAAATCTGATAAGCTAACTTTTCTATGACTTCTAAAACGAGGCACCACGCGGTTACAAAAGTACTCTCAATCAATCTGGCGCAAACATACAGAGTATTTTATCATTCGCATCGCCTTTCTAAGGCTAGTATATTATAGGTACATTTAAAATTCCCTTTAACAGAAGGGTTAGTGTGAGTTTTAGCGTTTTTTCGGGCGAAACGCGTCGAGTAAGTAAAACTCGCACTAACCTTTCTGATCAACGGCATCCGGAAGTAAAAGGAGAGAAATCCTAAAAAAAAATATATTCCTCGGTCCATTTTGACATCTGTCAAATTTTGGCGGGAATCGTAACGTGATCTTTCTCGTTTTGGATCTCCGCCAAAAAAGACGCGAATAACAGTAATTTGTGCATAGTATCTTCACGCAATTTAAAGTGAATACCAGGAATTACGTCTAAGAACTACATAGTTTCCCGGCTCACATAATTGTTCATGTAAACATCCCAAAATGTACAGACGTTTTTTCAAGATTTCTTATGCTTAAACAACGTCACTATAATTACATTTGTGATAAATTTTATACCGGGACTTCGCTCCAGTGGGAATTCCTAAAAGCATTGGCAGCTGGTTCAATTATAACAATGTATCTAAACGTAACAAAAACCTTGTCCGATGAACAAATAAGATATAAAAAGTGAAATGTAAAACAAAAAGAAATTAGGAAATAAAGTATAAATTTAAAAACTTTAATTTCCCCAATATTTGATATTGACAATGAAAATCGACATGCCCAAGTGTAGCCATATAAAGTTACTGTCTGTAAAATTAAATTTCATATACTTTTAATACATATATATAGTACATAATCAGAGATCGGATATTCGGATGCATATTTACCTAAAGTAGGGGTATTGGATTAGTATGGAACGTACTTCTGTAAAAAAAAACCACGTGGTATAATTCTGGAATCCCGGTAAGTAGGTAATTTTTTAATAAATATCCATCACTTATGTTTATAAAGGTGTTTATCATACCTAATATACGATAAGTTTCAATTTCTTGTTTAATAAAATTTCAGGGATTCAAAATAATTCGAATCCCGAAAGCAAGAAGCCGCCTCCATACTTTCTTAGCCGAAATATTAGTTTAGGTAAATATGCATCCGATTATCCGATCTCTATACATAATTCATATGAATTCTGTCACACACATAAATAGAACGTTTAGATACTTCCCAAGATGACGTTCAAAGCTCGGACAGAGTTTTCGTTACAAATATTCTACAGTCGCCCGTAGTCAAATACATATATCAAAATACAAACCAATATTAAAGCGGTCAGGTGTCCCTGCAGGTGACAGTACCGATGTGTAAAAGGTAAGTTTTGATCAATGCAGTGGCCGTGCCATAATAAATTCACCTAATTTTTTTTTTATTATACATTTCTCTCAAGTAATTTTAATTTAACAATCTTTAAATTACATTTATGACGAACTATTATGCAAAACAATATTTATGCATGATGACCTGAAACCTTTTTACTATAAACCCGAATAAATATTTACATTATATTCTACGACCTTGGGTAACTTACAACGCAGATAATTTAGATGGACCGCCATTTTTTTGTTTAGTGCAATCTGGATCCGGTGCCGTGTGGTCGTAAAAGGCGACCAAGGGATAGGCTTATAAACTTGTAGGTAGGCGATGGACTAGCAACCTGTCACTATTTGAATCTAAATTCCAACATGAATCCATCATAACGTGGCCTCTCAGTTTTGTCTCTCACTGTTGGCTCTGTCTACCCCGCAAGGGACATAGACGTGACTATATGTATGTAAAATTAGGATAATGCGACCTCGCTTTTTACGTTTAATTCTTAATTACGACAGTGTAAAATCAAGTAATTTCATGTTACTTTTTATACGACAAAATTAGCCGGTCCCTTTGACATAATTACGTCCGAATTCTAAATTAATTTGAACGATCACGCTTGCCAACGAATTGCACTATTTAAAAAGGCACACATGCCACTAAAACCCCATTGATTTTACTTTTCAAATTTTTATGCAATATAATATAATTTTACTAAATACCATTTTTTTTTTTCATAATAAATTTACGACAAAACTAAGTTATGCGTAAAAAAAATATGTGTAGGTACCGTTTCGAAATTACGCAACTGTAATATAACAATTGCTTTTTATGTCAGAAGATTTTATGCGTAATAAATAATCTTTATGTGTTCCAACCTCAATATAAACTTATATTACATTTTGCATCAACCAAAAAAAGAATTTTGTGACTTGTTGTACCCAGTATATTTTTTCTTCTTTTAAATTTCACTAAGTACCTATATAAAAAAACAAAATAAACATATTTCCAATTAAATAAATCTGAATAATAAAATATCTATCTGGAGCTCAAGACTTAAAAACAATTATACCAATAGTAACGATGATTAACATATTTATATAATCACGTCTAATCCCTTACGGGGTAGACAGAGCCGATAGTCTCGAAAAGACTGAAAGGCCAATTGTGTTCAAATTACTATGGTATAGACTACCGAACATACATTCATATAGTCACGTCTGTATCCCTCACAGGGTAGACAGAGCCAATAGTCTAAGTAGACTACCGAATAACAAAAATATTAAAATCCATTGACAATACAATCAACATACTATTAATATATAAATATTATCTCAATCCTAATCTCAGTTCTATCTTTAAGCAGCTAACAGCTGAACGTGGCCTATCAGTCTATCAACACAGCTTTCTCTATCTACCCCGCAAAGAATACAAACGTGATATATATGAATGACCGAATGATTCGTTTTACAATTTAACCCCGCATAAAATAATAATCACAATTCACAGTAAATCTGAATGTTTAAATATGATCTGCGAACCCGCTACCCGATGGTAAGCGGTCACCCCGTTGTTACCCTCGGTCTTTATTGCTCTCTAGCCGAACGTGAGCTCATCTGTCCTCTGCGTTGCTATTGGCATGCGCGTGCGCACTACCCTTCCGCCCGTTCAGGTGTAACAGACAACCTACGGCGCCGAAATACCTGAAAATAGAATAAATAAAATAATAATATATAGGTAAATAATCTATACTATATAATATTATAAAGCTAAAGAGTTCGTTTGTTTGTTTGAACGCGCTAATCTCAGGAACGACTGGTCCAAAATGAAAAAATATTTTTGTGTTGAATAGACCATTTATCGGGGAAGGCTTTAGGCTATACAACATCACGCTGCAACTATAAGAATCGAAGTAATAATGGAAAATGTGAAAAAAAAAACGGGAAAAATTTATTAAACCCTCAATTTCAATGATGCCCAAAATAACTATTTCGCACAGCTATATTTAATAAATTAGCTTAATTAATGTTTTTTAACCGGGACTAAAGCCAAGATGAACAAGATAAAGCCTCTTCTCACCCCTCGTGCTCCAAGAACAGCGCTTTCAAGGAGCCCCTGGACCAGTAGGTCATGGCGTATGACAGCAGCTTCATGGAGAGCGGGTTCACGCGGAGAAAGTTGCCACAGAACACCACCTGGAGACAAAAAAAATTAGGAAAAATTATTATTGAAATTCATTCAATGCCGTGAGGTTTCAAGCATTTTTTGTACTGGTGCCGTGCGGTTCCCGGCACCAATACAAAAAAGAATAGGACCACTCCATCTCTCTCCCATTGATATATTTTCCAACTCATCCTCTCGATCCCCTAGTTGCTGTTATGCAGAGATCGTGGCAAGTGGAAATAAGTAGTCTCTGCTTACCCCTCCGGGAAAGAGGCGTGATTTTATGTATGTATGTATAATTTCCAACTCACCCTCTCGATGCCCTAGTTGCTGTTATGCAGAGATCGTGGCAAGTGGAAATCAGTAGTCTCTGCCTACCCCTCCGGGAGAGTGGCGTGATTTTATGTATGTATTGTATGTGTTCGCGCCCAATACGAGGAACGGAACGCAATGCCGGGGAAGTGACGACTGCGTGCGCACACGTCATTTAGTATAAGTAAAATAGCGTGCTTGTACAGTATGTATGTATGTATGTATATATATTTCCCAACTCACCCTCTCGATGCCCTCGTTGCTGTTATGCTGAGATCGTGGCAAGTGGAAAGTGGTAATCTCTGCCTACCCCTCCGGGAAAGGGGCGTGATTTTATGTATGTATGTATAGAATAGAATAGATTTATTTTCAAAATTGGATACAAGGTATCACTTATTGACGTCACATAACTTAAATCTAATTATAACTACTACCGCTTCCAAAGCGCATGTGTAGAAGAAGCGGCGGAACAAACTACACTATAGATGTAGCTGAACGTGGCCTATCAGTATTTTCAAGACTGTTTGCCCTGTCTACCCCGCAAGGGATATAGACGTGACCATGTGTATGTATGTATGTTTAAAAAGATATATATTTTCCAACTCACCCTCTCGATGCCCTCGTTGCTGGCGCACAGCCGCGCTATGGAGCCGATGTTGTTCGTGATGGTGACCAGCGTGGCGCGCGCCAGGTCCTCGCGGGAGACCTTCGCCCGGCGGTCAGACGAGCACATGTGGCCGAAGCTGGAGGCGAGAAACAAAAATCAGAGATGAGAAACTGGGTGAGAAATAGTGAGAAACTATATTTTAAAGGTGAGAAACTAAACGTAAAAATTACATCTATATCCCTTGCGGGGTAGAGAGCTGACAGCCTTGAAAAGACTGAAAGGTTACGTGCAGCTGTATGACTTATAATGATGGAATTGTGATTCAAATAGTGGCAGGTTGCTAGGTTCTCGCCTACAAAAAGATTCTCAAGAGTTTATTACCCGTTCCCCTAGTCGCGCTTTACGACATCCATTGGAAAAAGACACGAGTGAACTGACGAGATTTGTATCGTGAAGCCATTAAGTTGAACGTGGCCTTTCAGCCTTTTCGGGGCTGTTGGCTCTGTATACCCCGCAATACATACAATACGTGATTAAATATATATGTTTGTATGTATGTTACTATACAACCACCGTTCTTCCGGCCACCAAAAAGCATATAGAATATAATTTGTAGCGCATTAATTCAAATGGTAGTGATATTAAATCCGATATGACGGTTTTTTTAAACTATAGTAAAAGGAAAAATTTATGGAAAGAGTGGAAGAGAAAGACCAAAAATAAAACTAGTTTGTAATTTAGGAATTTAACTTTTTTTTCAATTAGGTAGATTTGTTAATAGCATAGTTTAGAAATTGTAATGATCACATTTTGTCAACTTTATCCGCTTTAAGCCGAACAGCTCAACGTGGCCTTTTAGTCTTTCCAAGACTGTTGGCTCTGTCTACCCCGCAAGGGATATAGACGTGACTGTATGTATTTTTAATTTACTTAAAAAAATGTTAAACATATTTTGATCAGTTCAAAGAAAATAACAAACAAAACGAACGATGAATGTAGGAAGCTCCACGTAACTCCACAAAATACAAAAGCGTATTCCCCCCCCCCCGCCCTCCCCCTGTACACCCCCACCCTCCCCCTATACACCCCACCCTCCCCCGCACACCCCCACCCTCCCCCTGCACACCCCCACCTTTCCCTGTACACCCCCACCCTTCCCCTGTACACCCCTCCCTCCCCCTGCACACCCCTACCCTCCCCCTGTACACCCCCACCTATCCCTGTACACCCCCACCTCCCCCTGCACCCCCCACCTCACCCTGCACACCCCCACCTATCCCTGTACACCCCCACCCTCCCCTTGTACACCCCCACCCTCCCCCTATACACCCCACCCTCCCCTGCACACCCCCACCCTCCCCCTGCACACCCCCACCTTTCCCTGTACACCCCCACCCTTCCCCTGTACACCCCTCCCTCCCCCTGCACACCCCTACCCTCCCCCTGTACACCCCCACCTATCCCTGTACACCCCCACCTCCCCCTGCACCCCCCACCTCACCCTGCACACCCCCACCTATCCCTGTACACCCCCACCCTCCCCCAGTACACTCCCACCCTCCCCTGCACACCCCCACCCTCCCCCTGCACACCCCCACCTTTCCCTGTACACCCCCACCCTCCCCCAGTACACTCCCACCCTCCCCCAGTACACTCCCACCCTCCCCCTGTACACCCCCACCCTCCCCCGTGTACACCCCCACCCTCCCCTGCACACCCCCACCCTCCCCCTGCACACCCCCACCCTCCCCATGCACACCCCCACCCTCCCCCGGCACACCCCCACCCTCCCCCTGCACACCGCCACAGCAAGCGACACATCCCCCCGCGCGCCCGTTACCTGCTAGCCACCAGGTCGCCGGGCAGACCGAACCTAGCGTAGTCACCGCCGTATATGTCCCGCACCAGCTTGTCCACGGTCGTGTTGTCCCCGGACGCGGCGAGGGATATCGCCTCCTCGAAGCTGCTGCAGCCTGTCAGCAGGCAGCACAGTCCGAGGAAGGTGCCGCCGCCGAGACTGCGCGTGAGTATAATGATAAATATACACAGCTTTGCTGGTGAAGCTGACAATACAATGTATATGTATATGAGTTGCCCATAACAAAAAAATCCGTGTGGGTTCCCGGCATCAATAACAAAAAAGAATAGGACCACTCATTCTTTATACCATGGATGTCGTAGAAGGCGACTGAGGGATTATAAACTTGGGATTATTTTTAGGCGACGGGCTAGCAACCTCCCACTATTTTATTCTAAATTCTATCGTTTATCATGGCGGCTCTGTCCGCACCGCAAGGTATATGTATGTATGTAAAAAATAACATATGTAGTAGAAACATAGTACCTACATTAAGAATATGTTGAGCAAAGCAAAAAGATATAGACATGTCTATATGTATGTATGTTTAATCTATAATCAGTGTAGTTTGTTCCGCCGCTTCTTCTACACACGTGCTTCGGAAGCGGTAGTAGTTACAATTAGATTTAAGTGATGCGACGGCAATAAGTAGGTACCTATAGGTACCTTGTACAGTACTACCACTTTAGTGCGCCATTTGAACGCGGAATCAAAACCGTTCGCTATTGGCTAATTGCGTACGCGCCATGTCTGGAGTTCGCAGGAGCGCCACGCCCTCGCGGTAGTCGGTAATGAGCGAGATAAACGAATCCTGTTGTTTTGCGATTTAAAATCCTATGCAGTAGCAATAAGTTCGTTATTTCACTGATGTTTTCATTCGGCCAGATTCGGCGGTCGGTTGTTCTAATATCTGCGCCGTCGAACAATGCCGATAAATAAATAAATAAAGATGTATGGGACAAATTACACAGATTGAGTTAGCCTCGAAGTAAGTTCGAAACTTGTGTTACGAGATACTAACTCAACGATACTATATTTTATAACAAATACTTATATAGATAAACATCCAAGACCCAGGCCAATCAGAAAAAGTTCTTTTCTCATCATGCCCTGGCCGGGATTCGAACCCGGGACCTCCGGTGTCACAGACAAGCGTACTACCGCTGCGCCACAGAGGCCGTCGCCGATGTGACTTATAAAATTGGTAGACCTGTATCGAATTTTGAAAATAAATCTATTCTATTACCTATATATACCAATACAAACCTTGTGCCGCTGACCCTGTAATAGTCCTCGGGCCCGTTCACCACCAGCATCGAGACGCCGCTGCCGACATTCACCAGCAGGAACGGGTACGGGTTGGAGAAGTTGAACGGTTTCCTCACGTAAACGCTCAACGCCGCTTCCGAATACGGCGGCTGGTCAGGAGTGATAAACATTTATTTATTTATTTATGTACACAAAATTATATACAGAAGCAACAAACATTGTTTGTTTTTTGTTGTTGCGTTTTTTTCTATAGGCGCCGTGTGGTTTCCGGCACTTTAGAATTTATTTAGAGAATTTATGACCTTCTTATGTTATTACTTAACAGGTCATAAATTCTTGTTATACTGTTCTGTTGGTGCCGTGTGGTTCCCGGCACCAATTCAAAAAAGAATAGGACCACTCCATCTCTTTCCCGCGGATGTCGTTAAAGGCGAATAAGGGATAGGCTTGTAAAATTGGGATTCTTCTTGTAAGCTTGTATGTTTGTTTATACATACATATAATCACGTCTTTTAAACTTACCGTGAAGGCAGAGCCAACAGTCTTGAAAAGACTGATAGGCCACGTTCAGCTGTTTGGATTAATGATAGAATTGAGAGTCAAATAGTGACAGGTTGCTAGCCCTTCGCCCAAAATAAGAGTCCCAAGATTACAAGCCTATCCCTTAATCGCTCTTAAACGATATCCATGGGAAAACGATGCAGTGGTCCTATTCTCTTTTTCTATCGGTACCGAGAACCACACGGCACCAACAGAACAGTATAACAAGAATTTATGACCTTAATAGGTCATAAATTCTTGTTATACTGTTCTGTAATAACTTGATAGGTCATTAATTCTCTAAATTCTAAAGTACCGCTGTGAGAACTTATAAATAAATAGGTTCTTCTTATTATTTCAGGCGATGGTACTAGCAACCTGTCACTATTCGAATTTCAATTACATCATTAAGCCTGTCATCATCTTTTCATGACTGTTGGCTCTGTTTACCCCGCAAGGGATACAGACGTGATTATATGTATGTATGTATATGTAAGTTATTAATTATTAAGTTAATGTACACCAAAGGTCAAGTTTTAGCGAAACCTTGTAAATGAGTTTATGATCGCAGTTCAAACGTACATATAGCCACGTCTATATCCCTTGCGGGATAGACACAGCCTACAGTCTCGAAAAACTGCTGAACGAACCCAATGTTGCCAGATTAATGAAATGTGCTTTCCCGACAATGTTTGCGGTATAAAATAGTAAATTGACGTTCGGTGAAAATGCTGCAGTGTAGTTTGTTTCGCCGCTTCTTCTACACACGCGCTTTGGAAGCGGTAGTAGTTATAATTAGATGTAAGTGATGTGACGTCAATAAGTGATACCTTGTATCCAATTTTGAAAATCTATTCTATTCTAAAGAATGCCAATGAGAGCGTGAGATGAAATACCACCATTCCGCTTATAGGTTGCGGAGTTTTGAAAATGGAATCTACCCATTTTTTTAAAATTACCTTCGAATTTATGTAGTGTTGTATGTACCCATCCCAAAAACAATTAAGAAAAAAAAAGCATATTTCGTAATAATAAAGATTCCGTCGCAAGACCGCATGCAAAGCTTGAAATACCGTTACCAGCGCCTTAAAACAATCTTTTAAAAAGAATGATTTCAAATTAGGAATGTTATGAAACCGTCATACCAACCCACAACAAACTTTTTCAAAAAGAACCAATTCAAATGAAGAATTCGAAACGCCAAAAAGCTGCGTACACAACGGGCCAACGTAACTTATAAATTTATTCATTTGCTGTTCGCCAAATCATTTAAATACGACCGAGTAATGCCAGTTTTCACCAACGAGTCTCTTAACTCACCTTTTACTAAATACCATCAAAGCTAGGCGTCTCCTAAATTAGGAATCATTAGTAAAAACGGGAATAAGTCTTACAAAACCCATATATTGGTACAGTGATTTTATCTAACACCGTTTCTACCCTATTTAAATGAAAATAAAAGACTATTAATTCATATGTTGACCTGGTGTGTACGCAGCTTAATACCAACCAACCGAATTATACCGAAATCCCACAGGCCAGTAACACCTCCATAGAAAAAAAAACAAGTCTCACCGTACCCACGGGTCAGTTTCAGGCCAGCCACTCGGCGTCAGCTGAGGCAAACATTATTTCAATTTAGAACATGCGCGTTAATTAACGCCACTAAGATAATGGCAACTACAAATAAAGATTTAAAAAAAATAGGCACCGCTTCCATTTTTGAAATGTTACATTTTGGATACGAATAAGTTCCAACTTACACAGTTTCTTACGATACAAATAATATGTTGAATAGAATTTTAAAATTAATTAATTAATTTATAAGATTTTTTTGACGAATGCTACCCATCACCTATTAAATATTTAAATATCAAATATAAAAAATCCAAAAAAAAAATCATTTTTATATCACTGTTAAACTGACTTTTTAACGCTAAGAAAGTAAAACTTTATTAACGCATGAAAAGATTATTTTTAACGCTGCCAAAGTCAACTTTTTGTCTAGGTAATTTAAAAATTAAAAAATTGATTTTTATTAACGATAAGAAAAAAACATCTTTATAACAGTTTAAATCGATTTATTAGACTATTTATAAATAATACAGGTATTAATCGCGCACGTAACGTACCTTTATTTTATATCGTACAGATACATACATCGTACTTTACGAAATATTCATATTGAAATATTTAGTTTAACAAGCATTCATGTTTTTTAATGTAGACAATGTGCATTCGTCCACGATTTAGATTTAAGCGATCTGTGTTTGTAAATTGACGTCCGGTGAAAATGCCGCAGTGTTGTTTGTTCCGCCGCTTTTCTACACATGGGCTTTGGGAGCGGTAGTAGTTATAATTAGATTTAAGTGATGTGACGTCAATAAGTGCTACCTTGTATCCAATTTTAAGTTCAAATATGTTTATTTCTCAATAAGACATACATAGTCACTTAGCTGAGAATCTACAATATACTTAAAATAAGTTTTATCGTTTGCACTGCCACTGGGTAATCTGGGTATACGAACATTATCACAAAAAAGACTATTGAGGTAAAATTGCACAAGTCATTGGTTCATTAACTTAAATTTAGTATCTACTTAATTACATATTTTTATAAATGTAATTAAGTAGATAATAAATTTCAGTTAATAAAATTTTGAAAAATAAATCTATTCTATTCTATACTACATGTAAATAAAGGTACGTTACGTACGTGTTTAATACATGTATTATTTATAAATATTTTTATGCAACGCGTAAGTTTAAAAACGATATAATAGACTTACAAAAGTAGACTTTAACGCAGCCTCGCTATACCAAAGCCGTGATCAATTTTACACTGAAATAAAATACCATTCACTTCTACCTCCCGGCTTCAGTCCCGGTTGCATCCTCCCCGCTCTGGAGAGGAGCCCGGGGTGTGCCTTTCACAATTGGATAAACAAAAAATTCAATACACCTCCACCCAAAGCTAGTAGGGTACCCAAAACCGTAGCACGCGTTTAAAAAAAAACAATAATTACCCTTACCGAGTCACTCTCAGAACGTCGTGTCTGTAGGAAAGAATAAAAAAAAAATTCTTATTTAATTCTCAAAGTACTTGAGATTCAAATAGTGACAGGTTGCTAGCCCATCGCCTAAAAAAGGATCCCAAGTTTGTAAGCCTATGTCAATATTTCAATGTCAAATAATGATAATCTATACTAATATTATAAAGCTACAGAGTTTGTTTGTTTGTTTGAACGCGCTAATCTCAGGAACTAATGGTTCGAATTGAAAAATTCTTATTGCGTTGAATAGACAATTTATCGAGGAAAGCTTTAGGCTATAGAACATCACGCTGCAACTATAAGGAGCAAAGAAATAATGGAACATGTGAAAAAAACGGGGAAAATTATTCATCCTTGAGGGCTTCAATGATGCCCAAAATAATTATTCCACGCGGACGAAGTCGCGGGCACAGCTAGTATCTAATAAATTGGTCAAATGTCCACTCCTAATCAGTTCAGACTCGTATTAATGAAATGACGCCGTCGAACGACGAAATACTAACAATGTATTGGATACCTTTTTTAAATTACTTTATTGTTATAGAATTATTTATTTTGAAAGATAATATACAAATAGCTGAACGTGGCTTATCAGTCTTTTTAAGACTGTCGGGTCTGTCTACCCCGCAAGGGATATTTATAGACGTGACTATATGTATGTATGTATGTATAATATACAAATGTTAATCATGCTGACCTACACTAGTTTTTGGTTTTACAACTGGTCAGGTTTCTATTGTTTATTTTTATATTAAGTTTGGTTGTAAAACTGTTTTGTGTACCTAATAAATAAATAAATATTGTGTGAAAATCTTAAGCGTCCACATGTCACGGTTTTTAATATTGAGCAAAAACAAACACGTTCATTGTATGCGGTGCCCCCATAATAAATTTATTTTTAATTTTTATTCTTTGTTGTTTAAGACATAATTTAAAAAAAAAGCTTTCTAGCTATCACTGTTTACGAGATACAGCCTGGTGGAAAGACAGATGGACAAACAAACAGCGGAGGCTTAGTAACGTCCCGTTTTTACCTTTTAGGGAAAGGAAGGATTTTTTTTAAATCTGTGAACCTTGTATATATATATATATATATATACTAGAGACCCGCCCCGGCTTCGCACGGGTGCAAAATTATAAATGTTATTATACATAAAAACCTTCCTCTTGAATCACTGTTACAAAAACCGCATCAAAATCCGTTTCATCAAAAAGATTTAAGCATACAGACAAACAGACTAAAATAGCGACTTTGTTTTATACTATGTAGTGATAACTAAGTGCCTCTGTGGCGCAGTGGTAGTGCCTTCGTCTGTGACACCGGAGGTGCCGGGTTCGAATCCCGGCCAGGGCATGGTGAGAAAAGAACTTTTTCTGATTGGCCTGGGTCTTGGATGTTTATCTATTTAAGTATTTGTTCTAAAATATAGCATTGTTGAGTTAGTGTCTCGTAACACAAGTCTCGAACTTACTTTGAGGCTAACTCGATCTGTGAAATTTGTCCCGTATATATGTATTTATATACTAACTATATATATATATATATGATGACCAATAATAATCAAATTCTAGCATTGAGCCAAACAGCTGAGCGTGGCCATTCAGTCTTTCCAAGACTGTCGTCTCTGTCTACCCCGCAAGGGATATAGACGTGAGCATATGTATGTATGTATCTATCAATACTCACAGAGTCAGTGGCAGGCGCGGGCTCGTCCCTCGGCGCCCAGTAGTAACACTCCTGGGCGTACATTTGGTCCACGAACAGAACGCCAGCTATTAAAGCGTCCAACTCGTCCATTTTTGACAGACGCATGTTCACTTCCTGCAAAAAAAAAAACATATATATATATATAAACATATATATATTTAAACATATATATATATATAAACATATATATATAAACATATATATATAAACATATATATATAAACATAAATCTGTAATAGTGGTGGTAGTCACTGCCTACCCCTCCGGGAAAAAGGCGTGATTTTATGTATGTATAAACATAAATCACGCCTCTTTTCCGGAGGGGTAGGCGGAGACCAAATCTCTTCCACTTGCCACGATCCCTAAATACTTCTTTCGCTTCATCCACGTTCAGTTTCGGGTACTCTCATATATATATATATTTATATCCCTTGCGGGGTAGGCGGAGCGAACAGTCTTAAAAACACTGAGAGGCCACGTTCAGCTGTATGGTTTCGTGATGATTCAAATTGTGTTATTCTATGCTCTGCCATGGTGTAACTAAAATGCCGTTATCTGACATCAGGATTTACACCTTTTTTACCAGTAGAATAAGAAAAAAAAATCTCTTTCGATCTCTATTTACGACTTTTTGGTACCTTTAAGTCATAAATAGGCGTTCTTATTAATGAATGGCATCAGTTTAAATTTTTACCGCATTTTTGACGTTTTATTTAAAACAAGGATTTGGCAGATAACGGCATTTTAGTTATACCAGGGCAGTGCTAATAAGTCACGGCACCATATTGAGCCTGTCAAGAAGGAAAGAGATAAAGAATTTATGATACCCGAACTTTAGGATACAACCACTCTATATCTTTACCATGGATGTCGTAAAAGGCGTCTACGAAAAGGCTAATTAACTTGGGATTCTTGGGAACTTGGGATTCACAGATGGAGTGATCCTATACCTTTTTTGTAATGGTGCCGGGAAACCACACGGCACTAGATAGTTAGTACATACATACATACATACATATGTTCACGTCTATATCCCATGCGGGGTAGACAGAGCCAACAGTCTTGAAAAGACTGAATGGCCACGTTCAGCTATTTCGCTTAATGATAGAATTGAGATTCAAATAGTGACACAGGTTGCTAGCCCATCGCCTCAAAAAAGAATCCCAAGTTTACAAGGCTATCCCTAAGTCGCCTTTTACGACATCCATGGGAAAGAGACGGAGTGGTCCTATTCTTTTTTTGTAATGGTGCCGGGAACCACACGGCACTAGATATTTAGATATTTACCTTAATAAAGTCCTCCTCGAACTTGTAAGCGCCCCCGCCGGTCGCGTATATAGTGTTGACAAGATCAGCCATTCCCTTGGAGCGGGCGAGCTGAAGGAACGCGCCCACCTCCGATGTGGGGAACCTGATGAAGTGCAGTGTGCCACGTCTGCCTCGGATTGTCACGTTGTCCATCTAAAACAGAGAGTCCCAAACTTATTTTGTCTACTGCCCACTTTGAGAATAAATATATTTTTTTAGCGCCCCCATTTTTTCACCTATTTGAGTTTGAGCAATCTTTTAATTCATATTAGTTGATGTTCACAAGTTGTTGTGAGTCGAGAGCTATTGAAGTCGTTGTTTGAGAGGCCTCCTAGCTAAATAAAATAACAAATCACTCCCCCCCGCCTCTACACAACGCCCCCATTTTTTTTCTGGGTCTCTTACCGCCCCCCTTGAGACCTGCAGCGCCCACAAGGGGGCGTTATCGCCCACTTTGGGAAAGACTGATCTAAAACAATGAATATGTTTAACTACATACATACATGTCAAAAGTACCCGAAACCGCCGAGCTTGTATGAAGAGAGTTATGAATGTGGACGAAGCGAAAGAAGTATGCAGAGATCGTGGCAAGTGGAAAGAGGTAGTCTCTGCCTACCCCTCCGGGAAAGAGGCGTGATTTTATGTATGTATGTATGTATACATGTGGTTCCCGGCAGTGCCGTGTGGTTCCCGGCACCAATATAAGAAAGAATAGGATCACTCCATCTCTTTCCCATGGATGTCGTAAAAGGCGACTAAGGGATGGGCTTAAGAGCTTGGGTTTCTTCTTTTAGGCGATGGGCTAGCAACCTGTCACTATTTGAATCTCAATTCTATCATTGGGCCAAATAGCTGAATGTGGCCATTCAATCTTTTCAACACTGTTGGCTCTGTCTACCCCGCAAGGGATATAGACGTGACCATATGTATATATGTATGTATGTATGTAACAATATTCCTCACCTGCAGATAAGCATCACGCCTCCCCGTCTTGCCGTAAGCGGAGTTCCTCGTGAGGTACCTCCTTATATTCTTCAGCACCTCCGTCTCTTTGGCTATCTCGCGACGGTTTATCAACACACCATCATCCCACTCTGAAGTCTCCAAAGCCAAGCCCACCTATAAAGAACTGAGAAGAACAACTATTCCTCACCTGCAGATGAGCGTTCGTACTATCGACCCACTCTGAAGTCTCCAAAGCCAAACCCACCTAAAAGAACTTAGAAGAACAACTATTCCTCACCTGGAGATGAGCATCACGCCTGCCCGTCTTGCCGTAAGCGGAGTTCCTCGTGAGGTACCTCCTTATATTCTTCAGCACCTCAGTCTCTTTGGCTATCTCGCGACGGTTTATCAACACACGATCATCCCACTCTGAAGTCTCCAAAGCCAAACCCACCTAAAAGAACTTAGAAGAACAACTATTCCTCACCTGCAGATGAGCGTTCGTACTATCGACCCACTCTGAAGTCTCCAAAGCCAAACCCACCTAAAAGAACTTAGAAGAACAACTATTCCTCACCTGGAGATGAGCGTCGCGCCTCCCCGTCTTGCCGTATGCGGAGTTCCTTGTGAGGTACCTCCTTATATTCTTCAGCACCTCCGTCTCTTTGGCTATCTCGCGACGGTTTATCAACACACCATCATCCCACTCTGAAGTCTCCAAAGCCAAGTCCACCTATAAAGAACTGAGAAGAACAACTATTCCTCACCTGGAGATGAGCATCACGCCTGCCCGTCTTGCCGTAAGCGGAGTTCCTCGTGAGGTACCTCCTTATATTCTTCAGCACCTCAGTCTCTTTGGCTATCTCGCGACGGTTTATCTACACACCATCATCCCACTCTGAAGTCTCCAAAGCCAAGCCCACCTATAAAGAACTGAGAAGAACAACTATTCCTCACCTGGAGATGAGCATCACGCCTGCCCGTCTTGCCGTAAGCGGAGTTCCTCGTGAGGTACCTCCTTATATTCTTCAGCACCTCAGTCTCTTTGTCTATCTCGCGACGGTTTATCTACACACCATCATCCCACTCTGAAGTCTCCAAAGCCAAACCCACCTATAAAGAACTGAGAAGAACAACTATTCCTCACCTGGAGATGAGCATCACGCCTGCCCGTCTTGCCGTAAGCGGAGTTCCTCGTGAGGTACCTCCTTATATTCTTCAGCACCTCAGTCTCTTTGTCTATCTCGCGACGGTTTATCTACACACCATCATCCCACTCTGAAGTCTCCAAAGCCAAACCCACCTATAAAGAACTGAGAAGAACAACTATTCCTCACCTGGAGATGAGCATCACGCCTGCCCGTCTTGCCGTAAGCGGAGTTCCTCGTGAGGTACCTCCTTATATTCTTCAGCACCTCAGTCTCTTTGTCTATCTCGCGTCTATTGGTCTCGCGTGGTTCGAAGTACACCAGCTTGGTCAGGGTGCCTCCGATGTCCATGCCGAACCACGGCATCGCTGTAAAGGGCGAACGCATGCATGCATATCATCACGTCTATATCGCTTGCGGGGCAGACAGAGCCAATAGTCTTGAAAAGAGTGAAAGGCCACGTTCAGATGTATTGAGCTTCAAATAGTGACAGCCCATCGCCTTAAATAAGAATCCAAAGTTTTATAACCTTTCCCTTAATCACGACATCCACGTAAAAGACAGGAAACGATTGTCGTGCCAATCCCTTAATCGCCTTTTACGACGTCCACGTAAAAGAGAGGTAGCGGTCCTATTCTCAAGTGCCGTGAACCACACGGCAAACGATTGTCGTGGCAATCCCTTAATCACCTTTTACGACGTCCACGTAAAAGAGGGCGCGATCCTATTTTCAAATACCGGAAACCACACGGCAAACAATTGTCGTGTTAATCCCTTAATCGCCTTTTGCGACATCCACGTAAAAGAGAGGAAGCGGTCCTATTCTCAAGTGCCGTGAACCACACGGCAAACGATTGTCGCGGTGGTGTTTGGTTGTTAGTTACATACGCGGCGAGTTGTCGGGCGGCGCGGGCGCCGACGGCTCCGCCATTTTGTGGCGGCTCGTGCAGTGCGGCGAGCGCCTGGTGCGTTTCAGCGTTTGTTTCCTGCGAAAGAGAGAGAGAGAGAGAGAGGCGCGTGAGTTTAATTGTTCTACTACCACCTGGCTTCAGACACGGTCGCATCCTCACCACTCTAGGGTTAGGAGGTAAGCCCTTGACAATGGATGCTGGATTGGGTGAGTCAGATTTTACACGAACAATTTTATTTGTTACTGGCTGTGCCCGCGACTTCGTCCGCATGGAAACCCTATCAATCCCGCGGGTACTCCGGGTAAAAAAGTACGTAACTATATGTTATTCTGGGTCTTCAGCTACTTACATACCAAATTTCATCGTAATCGGTTCAGTAGTTTTTGCGTGAAAGAGTAACAAACATCCATACTGACATACCTACTCACAAACTTTCGCATTTATAATATTAGTAGGATTATGGGACAGAATAGAATAGATTTATTTTCAAAATTGGATGCAAGGTATCACTTATTGACGTCACATCACTTAAATCTAATTATAACTACTACCGCTACTGTACAGCTTTTTCTTCGTCGCAAGTGAAATGATGTAGTCCTCGATTACCCCCACCAGGAGAGATACGTGATTTTATGTACATGACAGGTTGCATGCCCATCGCCTAAAAAAAAGAAGCCCAAGATCCTTTAGTCGCGTTTTACGACATCCATGGGAAAGAAATCGAGATGTCCTATTCTTTTTTTTTTGTATTGGTGCCGGGAACCACACGGTTTATGTATGTATGTATATTTATACAATACCTTTGGAAAGAGTAATGCCTTTTCAACAGGCACTTGGTTGATATGAACGACGGTGAACACCTGTTTATGCCGGTCAGCGGCGCGGCGCGGCCGTCGCGCCCGCACGCCGCTGTACAGCCCTCACAACGATGCAGGCGCATCTGTGGATGAAGGATGATATTTATCGTGTTTATTCTTTGAAATATATTATTTAACTGTGTATTGCCCGCGACTGTTGGGATTGGATGGGATAGAATGGTATAGAATGGAATGGAATGGAATGGAATAGAATGGAATGGAATGGAATGGAATAGAATGGAATGGAATAGAATGGAATGGAATGAAATAGAATGGAATGGAATAGAATAGAATGGAATGGAATAGAATAGAATGGAATGGAATAAAATAGAATGGAATGGAATGGAATAGAATGGAATGGAATGGAATAAAATAGAATGGAATGGACACCAGTCCTAGACCTGGTCCAGTGTCACAGACCAGCGTACTATCGCTGAGACACAGTGGCCGTCAGTCAGATGATGAGCGATGATGTAGCAGAGTCCAATGCCCGGAGTAAGAAGAATTTCGGTGATATTATTTTAACCCATTTCGTTAAAAAGTGGTTGTCGCCCCGCACGCATTATGTCGCCACGCAAACGTCAGTAATACAAGCCTATTGTATTCCACAAGACAAAAGGTCATATAAATTTTAATGAATTTACTGAATAGCTCCATGTATCAGATAGGTACTCATTTGAATACTAAGTAAAATATACTTTGTTATAACATATAGGCCTATTATTTAGCTGCAGATGCATAAACGAAGTACATATATACATGTTAACGGAAATGTATAAAATCTAGGAATTGCATACAACTCCTAGGAAATGTATACAATTCCGAAGCTATTTAGGAAATGTATAAAATAATGTTTTAAAAATTATTAACGGGTTTTACATTTCCGATTGCTATTTAGGAAATGTATTTATTTCACACATTTCCGGGCTATTTTAGGAATTACATACATTTCCTAGGAATTGTATACAATGACGGTTTACATACATTTCCGTTAACATATACAAATATCAATGAAGTCATTATTAGTTTTTTGAAGTATTTATCTTTTTACTAGCTGTGCCCGCAACTTCGTCCGCGTGGAATAGTCATTTTGGGCATCATTGAAGACCTCAATGATACCCAAAATGACGATGAATAATTTCCCCCGTTTTTTTCACATATTCCATTATTTCTTTGCTCCTTATTGTTGCAGCGTGATGTTATATAGCCTAAAGCCTTCCTCAATAAATAGTCTTTTCAACGCAAAAAGAATTTTTCAATTCTAACCAGTAGTTTATGAGATTAGCGCGTTCAAACAAACAAACTTTATAATATTATATTAGTATAGATTTGTGCCATGTGGTTCCTGGCACCAATAAAAAAAGAATAGGACCACTGCTCATTCCCGTGGATGTCGTAAAAAGTGACAAAAGGATACCCTTATAAACTTGGGATTCTTCTATAAGGCGATGGTCTAGCAACCTGTCACTATTTGAATCTCAATTCTATCATCAAACCAAACATATGATCGTGGCGTATTGGTATTTCCGAGACTATTGGCTCTGTCTACCCCGCAAGGGATAAAGAAGTGACTATACGTATGTATGTACAATATAGCATTCTGTTAAGTGTCAGGTTTTTTCTCCGCAACCCTTGCAGGGGAACCAACTCGTATTGGATCGCTCATGATTTGAAATCCATTTGCCTGAATGTGCAGGTTTTGCCACGATGTTTTCCCTCACCGTAAAAACATCGGTTAGTACTAATTCAAACTAATGTACATACATAACTTCGAAAATAATCATTGTTACATGGCCTTATCGGGATTCGAACCTGTGCCTTTTCTGCGCCACACGCATTTTACCGGTCACCATACAAATCCGACCACTTACCTCCGACGCACGAGGGTATAAACCACATGAGCGCATGCTCATATCTACTATCACGCGGCTTGGTGTCACGTGATAGAAACGGAAGATTTATTGCTGTATGAGGTCAAGGGGTCACCTCTGCCGTGTGACGTCACTAATCGCGCGTTCACGTTTAATTAATTTCTACAGGAGGACAGAGCCAACAGTGTTGAAAAGACTTATCCCACAAAAACATTTCATGTTAAATGTTGCCAATACGATACCATATAGCTCGCACTGTCAAAAAGCAATCAGATCTCGTGTAGAGCCAAATTTCTAACCCCAAAATGCCCAGCCCTAAATCGATAAGCCCTAATTTTACACTCAAGTTACGGGGAAATACTACAGCCATAGCTCGTACTGCGTAGTTCGTAGCAGAGTTTTGCCACTATAATCTTGTAGGCGTGCAAAACGTGGATTTTTAACGACATTTATTGCTGTATGTGGTCAAGGGGTCACCTCTGCCGTGTGACATTGTGTGACGTCACTAATCGCGCGTTTACGTTTAATTTCTACAAGAGGACAGAGCCAACAGTGTTAGAAAGACTAATAATTCGGCTGTATGAAGACAATGTGCATTCGTCCACGATTTAGATTACTACATTTGTAAATTGACGTCCGGTGAAAATGTTGCAGTGTACTTTGTTACGCCGCTTCTTCTACGCATGCGTTTTGGAAGCGGTCGGCGTCGACATCAATAAGTGATACCTTGTATCCAATTTTGAAAATAAATCTATTCTGTTTGGCTAATATTTATTCACTAGAGGCCGCCCGCGACTTCGTCCGCATGGAAACCCTATCAATCCCGCGGCAACTCCGGGACAAATATTCTTTGTTTTATTGGTGTCGGGAACCACACGGCACATCTATATCAATAGTATAAAATACTAATAAATAAATAAGATCACTTGAAATATCTATACCGGCTCGACTGATAGTGTTATCGCAGAGAGAAATTAAGATAAAGGCAGTTCGCAGGTGGCGTACGCAAATATAAACTAAATATAATAAAATAAGTAAACATACATACATAAAATCACGCCTCTTTCCCGGAGGGGTAGCTACCTCTTTCCACTTGCCACGATCTCTGCATACTTCCTTCGCTTCCTCCACATTCATAACTCTCTTCATGCATGTTGAAAAATAAAATAAGTAAACTTTATTTATTTTTCAACATTTTCAATATTCTAAATTTAAAATTCCGTGTGATTCTCGTGCGCTTTAGAACGGGACCACATCATATCTTTCCTATAGTGTAGTATATAAGTGTCGTAAAAGGCGACTAAGGGCTTTTCCTTAGTCGCCTTTTACGACATTTCCATAATTTTTTTTTGTAGACTTTGGGCAGACAACCAGTGACTTTCTGAATTTCAATTCCATCATTAAGCCATACAGCTGAACGTGGCCTTACAGTCTTTTCAAGACTGTTGGCTCTGTCTATCCCGCAAGGGATACATACGTGTATATCTACATTATAAACACGTACATATATATATATATGTACGTGTTTATAATGTAGATAAAATTCTTAGATAATTCACCAAATTTCATTAGAAAATTGGTTAGAATAATTAATACATTAACATAATACGGATGACCGACCGACCGACACACTGACTGCCTTTATATATACGTAACCAGTAGGACGGGTTGTTTGCAAACGATTATTACGAAAATAACTGCTTTTTTAACACATCGGTCCATTTTGTCGAGTTAGGAAGCAAATTATTTAATAATTAGTGTGTAAAAGTAATAAGCCGTATGGATACCGCTACTAATAAAAAAAAATCCAATCTCGTTCCCGTGGTTGTTGTAAAAGGCGACTAAGTGATAGGCATATAAACTTGGGATTATTCTTTTAGGCGATGGGCTAGCAATCTGTCAATATTTGAATCTCAATTCTATTATTAAGCCTAGAAGCTTAACGTCGCCTATCAGTCTTTTCAAGACAATTAGCTCTGTCTACACCGCCAGGGATATAGACGTGATTATATGTATGTATATGCACGTTTCACGATATGTTAAAAATAACTTTTTATTTCTATTATGGACATTGCCAACAATCTTGAAAAGACTTAAAGGCCACATTCAGCTGTTTGGCTTAATGATAGAATACATATAAACATACATATGGTCACGTCTATATCCCTTGCGGGGTAGAAAGAGCCAACAATCTTGAAAAGACTTAAAGGCCACGTTCATCTGTTTGGCTTAATGATAGAATTGAGATTCACATAGTGACAGGTTGCTAGCCCATTGCCTAAAAGAATCCCAAGTTTATAAGCCTATCCCTTAGTCGCACCTTACGACATCCATGGGAAACGCAGTGGTCCTTTTCATTTTTTTATTGGTGCCGGTAACCACACGGCACTAATAAATAAAAATGTAAAAATAATCACATACACAGGTTATTTGCAATAACTGTTTACACAATTTGCGGAACTTATATCCTTTTAGAAGGTCATCAAGTGTCGGGAATGAGGCATGTCGACTTTGAACTTATAAATATCAATCAACACATTGGCCGTGCCGTGTGGTTCCCGGCACCATTACAAAAAAGAATAGGACCACTCCATCTCTTTCCAATGGATGTCGTAAAAGGCGACTAAGGGATAGGCTTATAAACTTGGGATTCCTCATTTAGGCGATGGGCTAGCGACCTATCACTATTTGAATCTCAATTCTATCATTAAGCCGAATAGCTGAACGTGGCCATTCAGTCTTTTGAAGACTGTCGTCTCTGTCTACCCCGCAAGGGATATAGACATGACCGTATGTATGTATGTATGTAACACACTAATAGCTGATCAGCTTCCACTCATGGTTCACCTGGGTGAGGAAATACCGAAATACTTTTATTAAAGTTAAAAAATTAATAATAATTTGTGATTGAAATACATAATTACATACATACATCAAAAAATCACGCCTCTTTCCCGGAGGGGTAGGCAGAGACTACCTCTTTCCACTTGCCACGATCTCTGCATACTTCCTTCGCTTCATCCACATTCATTACTCTCTTCATGCAAGCATTTGATGTCAACCAATGTTGTGAAACCAATCGTTTTGACAATTATTAAGAGATATGAAGTATCCTATAATAATGAATAAAAATTTTGAATTTGCTCGGCGGTTTTGTGATTGAATTTATTTTTTTAATTTATGTAAATTATCTATTCAGGTTAGGTGCCGTGTGGTTCCCGACATCAATAAAAAGAAATAACAGGACCACTCCATCTCGTGCCCATGGATGTCGTAAATGAATGAATGAATGAAACATTATTTATTCAAGCAACCAGACTCATTGTGTTAGTATACTTAAAAACTGGGATCCTTTTTTAGGCGACGGGCTAGCAACCTGTCACTATTCGAATGTCAATTCTATCATTAAGCCAAGCAGCTGAACGTGGCCTGGCAGTGTTTCCATGAATGTTGGCTCTGCCTACCCCGCAGGGGATATAGACTATATCACTAACCACGATCCCTGCATTTTTTACTTTCTTCATATTCATAATTCTCTTCATGCAATCAGTTTCGGGTACTCTTGATTAGCTTATCGCCTTAAAGTAGCATCTTTATTAGTCGCCTTTTACGACATCCATGTGAAAGAGATGGAGTGGTCCTATTTTTTTTATTGGTGCCGGGAACCACACGTCACGTAAGAATAGTGATTAATACCTTTGAGTAGTAGTTAAGTATAATTACCTATTTTAACTTAATTTGTAATGAACACACCAAATCTAAGATACCTATTATCAAACGACATTCAATTAAACAATACATTATAAATGTGGGCGCCATTACCTTCAATCAAAATATGATTCACATTAAGTAATTAGCGTTTAGCGAAATTTTTAAACATCGACCTCTATAGTGCTTATCGATAAGTGATTAATTAATTTATCGATAGTTTTTAATTGGGCCAATGTCATAACATATATATACATACATATATCTTCTTCTGACATACCAAAGCTATCGTATAGTATATTAGAGGCCGCCCGCGACTAGGTCCGCGTGGAAACTAATCATAACGTAACAATCAATCCCGCGGGAAATCCGGGATAAAAAACAGCCTATATGTTATTCTGTGTCTTCAGCTACCTGCATACCAATTTTCATCGTAATCGGTTCAGTAGTTTTTGCGTGAAAGTAACAAACATCCATACTGACATACTCACAAACTTTCGTATTTATAATATTAGTAGAATTAGTATATTGCTAAGATTGCACTTCACTTCAACAAAGGAGGTTCTTAATTCGACAGTGACGTGTGGTTCCCAGCACCAAAAGAAACAAGAATAGGACCACTCCATCTCTTTCCCGAGGATGTCGTAAAAGGCGACTAAGGGATATGCTTACAAACTTGGCATTTTTTTTATAGGCGATGGGCTAGCAACCGGACACTATTTGAACCTCAATTCTATCATTAAGCCCAACAGCTGAACGTGGCCTATCAGTCTTTCAAGACTGCTGGCTCTGTCTTCCCCGCAAGGGATAAAGACGTGACTATATGTATGTATGTACAATATAGAAATCTGCTAAATGGGAAATCCAATTCTTATTCATGAAACAATTAATATATTGCGTTTGTATTTCTTGACCATATAATGAGTAAATATTGCTAGTGATATCAATATTTTCCTTCCTTAGTTTTAAGACTGATTACAGATTGATAAAACTCACTTTAGACAATTGTGTGGATCAGTTTTGGCGTCAGTTCAGTCTATCAGTTCGCTCAGAATGATGCGAGAGTTATCTAGATACTATACGGTTGAATGACGAACTGATGGGCCAGAATGACAAATCTATCACAAACTATGTACAAACTATATACAAACTATACTAAATGATAAAAAATATTCGATTTTTGTCACTCTCATCACTCACATTTCCAAAAAGAAATGAAATCTTGACAAAATTGTGCCACGTCTTAAGTATACCAATGAATATTTTCGAAGTTTTGTACATTAGTTTGAATACTAACCGATGCCCTTACGGCGAGGGAAAACATCGTGAGGAAACCTGCACATTCATGCAACTAGATGTGTAATCATGATCGATCCAATACGGGTCAGGTTCCCCTGCAAAGGTTGCGGAGGTCAGATGAGAGTCGGTTCATGTAAAAGCCTAACTCAATCCAGAATCCATGGTCAAAGGTATACCCCAGCTTCCTCTCCAGAGTGGTGAGGATGCAACCGGGACTAAATGAATGAATGAAATAGTATTTATTTAAGTAACCAGGACTCATAATATGGTAGTTAACTTAAAGCTATGTTAGTACTAATAGTAAATAATTAAATTCATAAAATTACATTAATAAAATTCATAAAATTATATTAATAAAGTTCATAAATGTCATTTATATAATTTTATTGTTAAATGTCATAAATGTCATTAATATAATTATATTCTAAAGCTAGGAAGAAAAAAAAATGTATATCTATGTAGTTTATTATTGACATTTACTGTTCCATGTTTAATTATGTAAGTATTAGCATGTGTGTTTAGTTAAATATGTTAAACGTTATTTATGCACACGCCGTACCGCTGCAAAATTGATCTCTCCTCTTACGGGTCTACTGGAAGAGATTTCTACTGAAATAAGTAGCACCTTTGTACTAGAATAACAGTATTAAATGCTCCTGTATATAATTTTGTGTACATAAATAAATAAAAAAATAACAAACTTACATGATTTATAGTGATCACTCCTTGTACCGCCATTTCTCTACAATTACTACAACTAATATCACAGGTTGAATAAATAATTGTACAAACAAACAAAAATCACATATCACTCATAATCTTCATCAACGTCCAAATTCCACATATCCGAGACACTTATCATTAAATCTTTCACAAAGGAATCTATTATTTTATAAAATATTAAATTATATAAAAACAAAACGCAAGAATATTCAATTAAACAACGGAGGTCGACCAGCATGTGGACCGTTCGCAGCGGCGGTCGCGTTGCGAATGAGCCACGCCGGTTCCAATTTCGAACTTCAAGTTCCTCGTGTGACACGCGATGATGCGCGGGCGCAACGCACTGATAACCTGTTGTGCTTGCATTGGTGAAATGTGGTGATATGATTGTTAATTATAATTATTATGTTTCTCCTCTTGGATTTCACGGGTCTATACACCCCGGATTTTTGAGAGGCAAGCCTCTCAAAAATCCGGGGTGTACGCAAGTGTGGGGATATAAATCCAACACGTAGAGGCCCATTGGAGTAGTTGATGTTATGTTGTTCTCCTACCAATTATTATTACTTTTATACTTTTTTTTCTCGTTATAAAACCAGTTTCCTATTTTTTCCAATATTTACGCTCCAATGCCGAGTATACCTATATCGAGGTATTATCACGTCTATAGCCCTTGCGGGGTAGACAGAGCTGACAGTCTTTAAAAGACTTAAGGGCCACGTTCAGCTGTATGGCTTTAATGATGGAACTTAAGATTCAAATGATGAGAGGTGCTAGCCCATCGTATAGACCAGTCTTAATGACGTCAACAATTTATGACGCAACTAACAAGTAGGTATGGTTTATATATTTTTTTATTTTTATTCTAAAGATTATATTTTCAATGACGTCAATGAGAATACGTGGGTGATGTCATTAAATACAAAAGTAGGTATATTTTATTAATTTCAATTCTCAATTTTCAAGTAATTTTTTTTAATTAATAGAATCTACAAAAAAAAACAACCTTCGAGCGTACTCGGTAGTGTGCCTACCCAAGGCTGAGAAATTACAGAACTATCTTTTATAACCTGAACAATCTGTGCCCGCGACTCCGTCCGCGCGGAATAGTAATTTTGGGCATCATTGAAGGGTGTATAAATATCCCCGGTTTTTTTTTCCAAATTTTCCATTATTTCTTCGCTCCTAATAGTTGCAGCGTGATGCTTTTTAGCCTAAAGCCTTCCTCGAAAAATGATCGATTCGAATCAAAGTTCCTGAGATTAGCGCGTTCAAACAAACAAACAAACTCTTCAGCTCGGTTCGTCGGTTCCTAAAGCCCATTTCCTTGAATGTACCTTTCGCGGATTGTTTAATTCCACGACTGTCTAATATCCCGACAGCAAAATTAAAAAAAAATTGTACAAGTGAATTTATTTAATTCTATATATAATATTTATATAATTTTTAAGTAATTTTAAATTTAAAAAATATGTTAAAGGTGTGTCGGGTGTGCTCGCTGTGTCGCTCTACATAAAAATGCAATTCAGCAAGTTTGCATGTCGCTACATCTGGTTTGATTGATTGGACCATGCCATCTCAGGAACAAGCACTACCGCTGAGTCTGTCGAATTGTCAGCTTATTTGCCCCCACTATTTCCAAAAAATACTTTCTTTCAACATAAGCACCGTAACAGCATTTTTAGGTACTGGACTTGGCCATTTTTTTACATATTTTTTCTCTTGTAAAAAATTTCAAGAATAATTGTCGACCTTGCCCGTGTTAACCTTATTAGTGAAAACATGTTTCAAAGACAATGAAACGCGTTTTCAAAAACATAAAAAAATACAAAAAATACTTCTTTTTCATGACCACGCTAATTTCAATCTAGAATGTCCGTATGAACTTTGGTTTTGGGGCGTAAGGGGTTAAACACATCACACACATCTTTTCCGTAGGGGTAGGCATTCCATCACGAAGCCATACAGCTGAACGTGGCCTTTCTAGACTGTTGTCTCTGTCTACCCCCCAAAGAATATAGACATGACTAAATGTTTATACTATTTCACGCGTTACGTGCCGTGTGGTTCCCGGCACCAATACAAAAAAGAATAGGACCACTCCATCTCTTTCCCATGGATGTCGTAAAAGGCGACTAAGGGAAAGGCTTACAAACTTGGGATTCTTTTTTAGGCGATGGGCTAGCAACCTATCACTAGTTGAATCTCAATTCTATCGTCAAGCCAAATAGCTGAACGTGGCCATTCAGTCTTTTCAAGACTGCTACCCCTACAGGCTCTGTCTACTCCGCAAGGGATAATAGACGTGACCATATGTATGTATGTATGTATTTCACGCGTACGAAGTAGCGGGTCATCACCTAGTTATTAATAGCTGTAGAAACACAAAACGTCCGATTAGAACTTCAATAACATTTCTAGCCGTCACGCCAGCAAAAATCTAGGCCGTGTGATGCCGTGTAAAATTTCGAGACCCCCGACGCCATCTTGGTCCAGAAATAAATAAATAGGGGATGATTACAGGAATGCCGTGTGGCTCCCGGCAGCAAAAAAGAATAGGACCACTCCATCTCTTTCCCATGGATTTCGTAAAAGGCGACTAAGGGATAAGCTTAAAAACTTGGGTTTCTTCTTTTAGGCGATGGGCTAGTAACCTCAATTCTATCATTAAGCCAAATAGCTGAATGTGGCTCTGTCTACCTCGCAAGGGATATAGACGTGACCATATGTATGCATTACAGTAATCGAGTTAGCCTCGAAGTAAGTTCGAGACTTGTGTCACGAGATAGTAAATCAACGATACTATATCCTACTAATTATTATAAATGCGAAAAATTGTATGTCAGAATGTCAGTACGGATGTTTGTTACTAGAACGGTCTAATTGAGAACCACCTCCTTATTTAAATAGGTTAACAATAAATATTTTCACACGAATATGATATAGGAAAGCAAATATTTTGCAACATGTGACGTCACGGACACACCTCTAGCTCAAATCAAGTTTTCAAGGAAATTCAAATTATAGTACCTCTAATTGATAATGACACATTGTAACAATTTATGCCGTGTTATCCCGCACCAATAAAAAAAAAAAGAATAGGACCACTCCATCTCGTTCCCACGGATGTCGTAAAAGGCGACTAAGGGATAGGCTTATAAACTTAGGATTCTTCTTTTAGGCGATGGGCTAGCAACCTGACTGGTTGCTAGCCCATCGCCTATTGCTATTTCAATTCTATCATTAAGCCAAACAGCTGAACGTGGCCTGTCAGTCTTTTCAAGACTGTTGGCTCTGTCTACCCCGTAAGGGATAAAGACGTGATCATATGTAACAATTTATAAGTAGGTACACAGAGATATAATCACATCTTCATCCGTTACGGGGTAGACTTCAGAGATATTGGACGGACTCACAAAAAGACCGAAAGGCCAAGTTCAGCTGGCTGATAAAATTGAGATTCAAATAGCGACAGGTTGCTAGCTCATCGCCTAAAAAAAGAATCCCGAGTTTGTAAGCCCACCCCTTAGTCGCCTTTTACGACATCCATGGGAAAGACATGGAGTGGTCCTATTCTTTTTTGTATTGGTGCCGGGAACCACACGGCACTACACGAACATAATGAAAACAAGACTGTTGACGTCTACTAACATCAAAATATTGACTATGCTCATGTTTTGGTCATGTTCTCAAAGTTGTTACTTGTAATGCGACATTAAGTAAAGACATTGGAATACACGAAAGAATAAATGTACTGACATCACAGATAAAAAAAAACAGTTGAAATTAATTTGATAGAATAGAATAGATTTATTTTCAATATTGGACACAAGGTATAATTTATTGACGTCACATCACTCAAATCTAATCAAAACTACTGCCGCATCCAAAGCGCGTGTGTAGAAGAAGCGGCGGAACAAACTACACTGCAGCATTTTCACCGAACGTCAATTTACACATTTGATGTATATGTATGACGTGACCATATATATATATCTATATATCTATATACATACATATGGTCACGTCTATATGCCTTGTGGGCTAGACAGAGCCCACAGTCTTGAAAAGACTGAATGGCCACGTTCAGCTATTTGGCTCAATGATAGAATTGAGGTTTAAATGTATATGTATATACATTTATTCATACAAAATTAATTACAGGAGCATTTAATACAGTAATTCTAGTACAAGGTGCTACTTATTTCAAAAGAAATCTCTTCCAGTAGACCCGTGAGAGGAGAGATGAATTTTGGAGCGGTATGGCGTGTGCATAAATATAATTAATAAACATATATAACTAACTAATTAGGTAACTTCATAAAAAAATATTCATTACAACACACCTGTCTCCCATTGGGGTAGGCAGAGAATATGGAATTCCACTTGCTATGATCCTTACAGACCTCTCCCGCTTCCTCCACACTCATTACTCTTTTCATGCATATTCGACAACTAGCTGCGCCCGCGGCTTCGTCCGCGTGGAATAGTTATTTTGGGCATCATTGAAGCGCTCAAGGAGGAATAATTTTCTCCGTTTTTTATTGTTCTTATAGTTGCAGCGTGATGTTAAATAGCCTAAAGCCTTCCTCGATAAATGATCTATTCAACGCAAAAAGAATTGTTTTAATTCGAACCAGCAGTTCCTGAGATTAGCGCGTTCAAACAAACAAACTCTTCAGCTTTATAATATTAGCATAGATTACGGGCACTCCTAACATCTCCCGTTTTTTATCTAAACTACACAAAGTTATGTAACTACTTCAATAATAGGATAGGATAAAGGTCAAAGGATAGTCTTACAAGAAACGGGCGGAGGATCCTGAGGGAAGCCCTATTCAGCCTCCTCAGAAAAGGTATACCTGGAAGAAGGCCCAGTCTTATTGAATTCACCCAAGGTGGTCACTATAAATATATATACGGGACAAATTACACAGATTGAGTTAGCCTCGAAGTAAGTTCAAGACTTGTGTTACGAGATACTAACTCAACGATGCTATATTTTATAATAAATACTTATATATAGATAAACATCCAAGAGCCAGGTCAATCAGAAAAAAAAAAGTTCATACTGTACACAATATTTCTTGACATGGATTAAATTTAAAAAAAAAACAGAGAACACTCACCCATTACGATGCCACGGGACAGATTTGCCTGGATGCGGCTCCTCATTGAAGGTCACCGACCGGTCATGCTATAACTGAAAAAAAAAAGTCATAAAGAATTAACAATTCACTTACTGAGAAACTTACAATATAAGTATAGCATGACAGCGAGCGTATAAAAAACAAAAATATAAATAAGGAACTACATATGTTTGACGGCCTCTGTGGCGCAGCGGTAGTACGCTTGTCTGTGACACCGGAGGTCCCCTGTTCGAATCTCGGCCAGGGCATGATGAGAATAGAACTTTTTCAGATTGGTCTGGGTCTTGGATGTTTATCTATATAAGTATTTATTATAAAATATAGTATCGTTGAGTTAGTACCTCGTAAAACAAGTCTCGAACTTACTTTGAGGCTAACTCAATCTGTGAAATTTGTCCCATATATATTTATTTATTTATGTACTTTTATTTACCATAATTTATACCGGAATGAAAAGTACCCCATGTCCAAAGTGCCCTAATAAATATAAAAATACTTTAAAATTTCCTGTTTCAAAGCCGTGTGGTTCCCGGCACCAATACAAAAAAGAATAGTACCACTCCGTCTCTTTCCCATGGATGTCGTAAAAGGCGACTACGGGATAAGCTTACAAACTTGGGATTCCTTTTTAGGCAATGGGCTAGAAACCTGTCACTTTTTGAATCTCAATTCTATCATTAAGCCAAATAGCTGAATGTGGCCATTCAGTCTTGTCAAGACTGGTGGCTCTGTCTACCCCGCAAGGGATATAGACGTGACCATATGTATGTATGTTTCCTGTTTCACTTAGCCGGAAACCAGGCATTATTGTTATGCCAATTAATTTTATGCCGTTCAACGTTATGTTAATATCTATTGTGTTACAGACACGCTGTTATCCAGATTATTCAAGTACGTCTCGTTATCATTCTTATCAGTGTAACCTTTTCATCTTCAGTCATACAATTCTATTCTTAAGGTGACTTGTGATTTATCTGTAGTATTTTTTTTTAAAGGCGCCTGTATTTTCTGTCTCAAATAAAAAAAAATTGGATCTTTCCTCTTACCCATGGCTCTCATACAAGGCGACTAAGGGATAGGCTCATAGAATAGATTTATTTTCAATTCTATCATTAAGCCAAAAAAGCTGAATAGTGTTTACAAGACTGTTGGCTCTGTCTATCCCACAAGGGAAATAGATGTGGCTTATATGTAAAAAAAAATATTGTGTAATTGAGAACCTCCTTTTTTAAGTCGGTTAAAAGGAACCTTCACTGGAACATGACAGATTGGACTTCAAAGTTTTTATCAGTAAGGGAATTAATTACCCAGTAGTCTGAGAGTAAAGAGACTCTCAGCTACTGCTCAGCAAGAATAAAGTTTCCGAATTTTATAGTAACTCAACATACAAAATAATCACGCCTCATTCACGGAGGGGTAGGCAGAGACTATTTTTTTTTTAATTTGCCACAAACACTGCATTCTTCAGCCACATTTATAAATCTTATCATGCAAACTCGCCGTTAAATAGTATAACCTACATCACAAAAGTAAATATTACCGATGTTACAGTTCAAACATCACTAAACAAATCATACAAAGTCCAAACCGGTTTGATAGGCACACACTTCGAAATAACACAATTTGTATCAAGTAACTTATAGAAATGATTCAGAACTGAAGTCCGTTGCGTTATACGGCGTAGATGTAACAGTAATTCGAGAAGATTAGTCAATTAAATGTAACAATTAGACCTCAACCAAAAATCGCTATACGTAACGAACCGCGGTCACCGTGTTACATGAATTCGAGATATTTTGCGATTCGATAAATGAATATAAGATAGTACTTACAGAGATATATACCAAGATTGAGCGCCGTAGACTTATTTTGCATAAAACAAATAATTTTTAAGAGGAAAGTTTACAAAATCACGTTACGTACACTGCACGGGAAAGTGACAAGACGGACAAGCGAATGACTTTTGTTTTTCTTCTATTCGGCGTGGCACAGATCAAGCTCAAAATCAAGCTAGCGAGCGCTAGTGTCTATGCCATAGAAATTGACACAAGGGAAAATAACATGTCAAGTCAACTCAACAAATTAGGTTATGTTTTCATTTACGAGTTTCTTCCTCCTAGCTTATTTATTTTTTTCGTAAATTAAAAATAGCTTAAAAACTAATTGCCTGTCTAAACAATTAAACTTGGTTTTTAAAGGTTCTAGCTACCTTTTCATTGCGCACAAAATGTCTCCATCAGCTGGTAAAACTAAGGAGTTGGACTCAAAATACGATGAAGTTGTCGTGAAATTCGTGTCTGATGTAAGAAGTGGGTAAGTCGTGGCAATTGCTATGTTAATTTAATACAATCATAACGATAGAGATTGAGATTCAAATAGTGACAGGTTGCTAGCCCATCGCCTATAAGAAGAATCCCAAGGTTATAGCCTATCACTTAGTCACCTTTTACGACATCCATGGGAAAGAGATGGAGTGGTCCGATTCTTTTTTCTAATGGTGCCGTTAACCACACAGCACTTGAATGAATCAAATCCTCCTATAATACGTATTATAAATGCGAAAGTTTGTGAGTATGTCATTGTGCATGTTGTGACTTTTTCACGCAAAAACTACTGAACCGATTACGGTGAAATTTAGTATGTAGGTAGCTGAAGACCCAGAACATCATATAGGCTACTCTTGGTCCCAGTGTTCCCGCGAGATCAATAGGGTTTCCATGCGGACGAAGTCGCGGGCGGCCTCTAGTAATTTCATATTTTGGTTTCAGGAAACTGCAAGGTTCATACAACACTGCCGTGTCGACGGTGAACCTGTTGGAACAGCTTATTGGAGATTGTCAAAATGCTACAGCTTTGTGAGTATTTTTCCGAATGTGTAAAACAAGGGATAGGCATATGAACTTGGGATTCTTCTTTTGAGTGATGGTCTAGCAACCTGTCACTATTTGAATCTCAATTCTGTCATTGAGCTTAGAATCTTTGAATGTGGCCTTTTTTCAAGATTGTTGGCTCTGTATACCTCCGGCAAGGGATATAGACGTGACTAGAAAGTAGAAACTCAACAGCCTGCTAGGCCGATTTTAAATGACAATCAAAGGGAAGCCAGGCTAGGAGTGACGCCTCGGAAACCTCATGACACACAATGTTGTGTTGGAGGTTGTATATTATATGCTCCAATCCATGAAACTTTGCTTGCGCAATTTAGGTTTTTCGCTGTTTTTGACTGATAGCGTCGCATTATTTTATTTTTTACTAGCTTCTCCCCGCGACTTCCTCCGCGCGGATGTGGGTTTCGCGTGGATGGTTTATTTCTCCATTTTGAGTAACTCTGACAATAACAACTTATAAATATCTATTGGACCCAATTACGGCTAGTCCTATAATAATTAAGGAGGTCCCTCTATTGAGCTACTGCTGTTGAGCTCGCGTTCTGTAGTAAGTTTTTCTTTTCATAGTAATTAGTAGCGGCCCGCGTGTGCCGCAAACGGTTCAAGCCAAATCCGACTTTCGGCGCTACAAATTACGGCGCTGAATTCACTGCGGGTAACGTAACGTGTGTTCGCGGTTCTACAAAACATCGTCTATGGATAAACAGAAATATAAAGAATTTTTTTTTCGTATTTTTCCAGGATAAAAAGTATCCTATTTTATGCCCAGGATAATAAGGTGTAATTATACCAAGTTTCATCGAAATGGAACCGTTAGTTTTCACGTGATACATATGTGTATGTATGATTACTAGAAAAAGGTTTATAAACGTTACACGAGCGATGCCGGGGCATGTATTGAATTTTCAAATATTTAGGGGTACTCTTTTGTTTATTAAGCGGCTACATTTATCACACATATGTATACAATTGAAACTTTAAGTCACGACACGAGTCTTTGTTTATTTATGTTTATTTTTTTGTTACGTGCGCAGATTGACCTGCACTAGCACCTAGGTCATAACTGAAAATCAGCGTATTGCTCTACAGCAATAAATTCGTTGAGTTGTGACCTTTTTGTGTTGCTGCAACTCACACCCTAGTAAATTGTATTACATATGAAATTGTAAATCGTGTGTAGCAAATCAAATAAATGAATTATCTATCTATCTATCTATCTATTTTTAAACGGTTTTATTTAGCTCACCCCGTTTGTTTTATTCTTGGGTCAAATTTAGTAATTCAAATTTCACCCTCTTCCTGTCAACCGATTAATCTGAAATTTTGTATACACTTTGGATTTTGGTGACAATATAATTATGTTTATTCATTATCATTATAAATTCAAGATGGCCGCCGTTACAAAATGGCGGATAATTTAGGTTTCATTAATCCCATCAATATGGGTATCAAATGAAAGGGCTCAACAAGCAGAATACAATATACTATAAAAAATTGAAATCCAAGATGGCGGCCTCTACAAAATGGCGGATAACTTAGGTTTTATCAATCCCATCAACATGGGTATCAAATGAAAGGTCTCAACAAGTAGAATACAATTTACTATTCAAAATTAAAATCTAAGCAGTGGGATAAAATGTAGCCTATGTTACTCCTGAAGGTTAAGTCTATCCCTGTGCCAAATTTCATTCAAATCGGTCCAGTAGTTTTTGAGTTTATTCGTTACAACTAAAAACTAGAAAATAAAAATAGGTAAAAAAACTTTTTAAGTTAAACGGTTTTATGTTAAACATACATTGCAATGTTTAATATAAATGTACTAAAAACCAAAAAATAATAAAATAGATACAGTCGTGGGAATTATAAACATATGCATAGACTAGACTAAAATAAAACCGTGGGGCACGTCAATTGTCTACAATCGTTGATTAAAATGTTTGTTTTGTAATGTTACTGTTGTTCAACCGACAACGATGGACGTGTGATAAGTAGGGCTAGAATGTGGAAACAAGTAAGCAAGCTCGATTAAGCGAGTTTTAGGGTTTCATAATGTTGAGCGAGTAGTACTTTTATCATAAGTTTTGTCGATTAAAGACAAACTACGAGCAGTGAAACGATTCCTCGCTAGCCAGCAAAATAGTAAGTAATTTGCGCACCGTCTGCGGGCCAACTGCCTAACGACGAATTAAACGATTCTTCTATCGCACATTAAGTCTATAATTTGTAGACAATTGACGTGCCCCACGGTTTTATTTTAGTCTAGTCTATGCATATGTTTATAATTCCCACGACTCTATTATATTATTTTTCATCACCATCATCACGTATCTATTTTATTATTTTTTGGTTTTTAGTACATTTATATTAAACATTGCAATGTATGTTTAACATAAAACCGTTTAACTTAAAAAGTTTTTTTACCTATTTTTATGTTATATACAGCGAGCTGTGTGGCGCTGTACGGGCGGTCGGTAACAGGATGTGCCGCGCCCTGCCCCAGGAGCTGGTGGCGGCCAACATGGTCCGCCGCGTGCTCAGGGCCATCCGGGACGAGCACAGCTCCCACGCTAATCAGGTTTGAAGAGTTTTGTAGCATTCACACACACACACATACAGATCTCACGCTAATCAGGTTTGAAGAGTTTTGTAGCATACACACACACACACATACAGACACATACACATACAGCTCTCACGCTAATCAGGTTTGTTGTAGCATACACACATACACATACTCACAGACACACACACATACACATACAGCTCTCACGCTAATCAGGTTTGTTGTAGCATACACACACACAGACACACATACACATAGATATACAGCTCCCACGCTAATCAGGTTTGTTGTAGCATACACACACACACACAGACACACATACACACACACATACACATACAGCTCTCACGCTAATCAGGTTTGTTGTAGCATACACACATACACATACTCACAGACACACACACATACACATACAGCTCAAACGCTAATCAGGTTTGTTGTAGCATACACACACACAGACACACATACACATAGATATACAGCTCTCACGCTAATCAGGTTTGTTGTAGCATACACACATACACATACTCACAGACACACACACATACACATACAGCTCTCACGCTAATCAGGTTTGTTGTAGCATACACACATACACATACACACAGACACACACACATACACATACAGCTCAAACGCTAATCAGGTTTGTTGTAGCATACACACACACAGACACACATACACATAGATATACAGCTCTCACGCTAATCAGGTTTGTTGTAGCATACACACATACACATACTCACAGACACACACACATACACATACAGCTCTCACGCTAATCAGGTTTGTTGTAGCATACACACATACACATACACACAGACACACACACATACACATACAGCTCAAACGCTAATCAGGTTTGTTGTAGCATACACACACACAGACACACATACACATAGATATACAGCTCTCACGCTAATCAGGTTTGTTGTAGCATACACACATACACATACACACAGACACACACACATACACATACAGCTCTCACGCTAATCAAGTTTGTTGTAGCATACACACATACACATACTCACAGACACACACACATACACATACAGCTCAAACGCTAATCAGGTTTGTTGTAGCATACACACACACAGACACACATACACATAGATATACAGCTCTCACGCTAATCAGGTTTGTTGTAGCATACACACATACACATACTCACAGACACACACACATACACATACAGCTCAAACGCTAATCAGGTTTGTTGTAGCATACACACATACACATACTCATAGACACACACACATACACATACAGCTCAAACGCTAATCAGGTTTGTTGTAGCATACACACATACACATACTCACAGACACACACACATACACATACAGCTCTCACGCTAATCAGGTTTGTTGTAGCATACACACATACACATACTCACAGACACACACACATACACATACAGCTCTCACGCTAATCAGGTTTGTTGTAGCATACACACATACACATACTCATAGACACACACACATACACATACAGCTCAAACGCTAATCAGGTTTGTTGTAGCATACACACATACACATACTCACAGACACACACACATACACACATACACATACAGCTCTCACGCTAATCAGGTTTGTTGTAGCATACACACATACACATACTCACAGACACACACACATACACATACAGCTCTCACGCTAATCAGGTTTGTTGTAGCATACACACATACACATACTCACAGACACACACACATACACATACAGCTCAAACGCTAATCAGGTTTGTTGTAGCATACACACATACACATACTCACAGACACACACACATACACATACAGCTCTCACGCTAATCAGGTTTGTTGTAGCATACACACATACACATACTCACAGACACACACACATACACATACAGCTCTCACGCTAATCAGGTTTGTTGTAGCATACACACATACACATACTCATAGACACACACACATACACATACAGCTCAAACGCTAATCAGGTTTGTTGTAGCATACACACATACACATACTCACAGACACACACACATACACACATACACATACAGCTCTCACGCTAATCAGGTTTGTTGTAGCATACACACATACACATACACACAGACACACACACATACACATACAGCTCTCACGCTAATCAGGTTTGTTGTAGCATACACACATACACATACTCACAGACACACACACATACACATACAGCTCAAACGCTAATCAGGTTTGTTGTAGCATACACACATACACATACTCACAGACACACACACATACACACATACACATACAGCTCTCACGCTAATCAGGTTTGTTGTAGCATACACACATACACATACACACAGACACACACACATACACATACAGCTCTCACGCTAATCAGGTTTGTTGTAGCATACACACATACACATACTCACAGACACACACACATACACATACAGCTCAAACGCTAATCAGGTTTGTTGTAGCATACACACATACACATACTCACAGACACACACACATACACATACAGCTCTCACGCTAATCAGGTTTGTTGTAGCATCAAATCAAATCAAATATTTTTATTTTCTCTCAAATATCAAGTAGTTAATACATAACATAGGTAAGAATATGAGAGACTGGTGTCTAAACTAAGCAGATGCCTGTATCTCAGAAAACCAGCCTCACACAGAAGTCTTGAAAGAAAAGTGTCATTAAGTCAATGATTGAATTGAGATTCGAATAGTCACGGGTTGCTAGCTCATCGCCTATAGGAAGAGTCCCAAGTTTATAGTTAGTACAGTAGTAGTAGTTATATAGTTTACCATATGTATGTATGTATATATGGAATGGATAATGGTCCCGTTTCAGACTGGAGATAGCTTGGGGGAGAGTCTGCAGCGGTTGGTGCTGGCTGCGCCTGCGCGGCGCGCCACGCTAGGGGAGAGGGCTGACCTCCGCGGGCCTCTGAGGGACCACATCGCAGAGGTATGTATGACTGTGTTACAAGTCTTAGTCTGTGTAAAGTTCAAATTTAATTTAATTGTTTTTTTTTTCAGTATCGTGCATTTCAAACATCTCCTAACCTAACCTAACCTAACTTTTTAAACTCATACATTACACGGTCGTCTTATAAAGTTTTATTTATCACTTAATAATTGTCATGTATTCTGTTCTGTTCTGTTCTATTGTATTCTACATAATATATAACTATCATCACGTCTATATCCCTTACGGTGTAGACTGGGCCAACAGTATAAAAAAGACTGATAGGCCACGTTCAGCTGTTTGGCTTACTGACAGAATTGAGATTCATATAAAGTGACAAGTTGCTAGCCCGTCGGCTAAAGGAAGAATGGCAAGTTTATAAGCATAACCCTTAGTCGCATTTTACGACATCCACTGGAAAGAGACGGAGCACACATGCACACACAGCTAGTGACATCTATATACATATAATCACGTCTGTATACCTCGCGGGGCAGACAGGGTTAGCATTCTCGAAAATACTGACAGGCCACGTTCATTTGTATGGCTTGCTTAATGAAGGTATAGAGATTCAAATAGTGAGAGGTTACTAGCCCATCACCTTCAAGAAGAATCCCAAGTTTGTTAGCCTTTTATCGCCTAATCGCCTTATACGACTCTACTCACTAATTATTAAATAAATAAAAAAAAAACTATTTATAATACTTCGCCGTGTTTTTCCCGGCACCAATATAAAAAAGAATAGGACCACTCCATCTCTTTCCCACGGATGTCGTAAAAGGCGACTAAGGGATAGGCTTAAAACCTTGGGATTCTTCTTATAGGCGATGGCCTAGCAACCTGTCACTATTTGAATCTCAATTCCATCATTAAGCCAAACAGCTGAACACGGCCTGTCAGTTTTTCAATATTGCAGGCTCCGTCTACCCCGCAAGGGATAAAGACGTGATTATATGAATGAATAAATGAATAGGAGGAAGTGTGCAGAGATCGTGGCAAGTGGAAAGAGGTAGTCTCTGCCCACCCCACCGGGAAAGAGGCGTGATTTTATGTGTGTATGTATGAATGAATCTATACACTTACAGCTGCGCGCCGAACTGGAGTCGAGCAAATCGTCCATATGCTCGCAAGCTCGCGAGCATGTTCACGCGGACGAGCTACTGCTCACGTACGGTGCGAGCGGACTCGTCGAGAAGTTTCTGAGGAACGCGGCGCAGAGGAGGTACCGGCTGATATTGGCCGAGGGCAGCGATGTGGCTCAGGTGAGTTGACCTTTGACCTTAGTGTGACCTTTGACCTTGATCTCAAGGACAAAATGTAAAGGTCAACCTTTACTCTATTTTCGCTCTTACTGTGAGGCTTGACCTTAAATTGACCTTTGACCTCAACTTGACCTTTGACCTTGACCTTCACTGTAGGCACAACAACTGACCTTAGACCACAATCTTAATCTTCTGACCTCTTATGTCTTTTTACCTTTTGGAAAAAACATTTGACCACAAACCATTAACCCTGACGATCGACTGCTCACGTACGGTGCGAGCGGACTCGTCGAGAAGTTTCTGAGGAACGCGGCGCAGAGGAGGTACCGGCTGATATTGGCCGAGGGCAGCGATGTGGCTCAGGTGAGGGGTCATTTTGATCTGAAACTTGATCTTTGACCTTAGTGTGACCTTTGACCTTAATCTCAAGGATACTCGATTTTCGCTCTCACTGTGAGGTTTGACTTTAAATTGACCTTTGACCTCAACTTGACCTTTGACCTCGACCTTCACTGTAGGCATAAAAACTGACCTTAGGTCACAATCTTAATCTTCTGACCTCTTATGTCTTTTTACCTTTTGTAAATAACATTTGACCACAAACCATTAACATTGACCCTGACGAACTACTACTACTCACGTACGGTGCGAGCGGACTCGTCGAGAAGTTTCTGAGGAACGCGGCGCAGAGGAGGTACAGGCTGATATTGGCCGAGGGCAGCGATGTGGCTCAGGTGAGGTCATTTTAATCTGAAACTTGACCTTTGACCTTGGTGTGACCTTTGACCTTAATCTCAAGGACAAAATGTAAAGGTTAAGGTAAAGGTCAACCTTTACTCGAATTTTGCTCTTACTGTGAGGTTGGACCTTAAATTGACCGCTGACCTCGACCTTCACCGTAGACAAAAAAACTGACCTTAGACCACAATTTTAACATTTTTTTTCTGGCAGTCTCCCGCGATGGCGTCACGTTAGGCGTCATCCGGCGTCGCCGTGACCATGTAATTAAAACAACATTTTGACAAACATACCCTAAATTTTTTGATTTTCATGCAGTCTCACTAACTTCTCACAAATTATGAAGAGTAAAAAAAACACACAATTGAGCAACACATCCACAATTGTTATAATGGTTGAAAACAGTTTAAATATGGCGTCGTTCGGCGTCGCCGTGACGGTGTAAAACAACATTTTGACAAACATACCTTCAATTTTTTTGATTTTCATGCAGTCCCACGCGATGGCGTCACATTTGGCGTCGTCCGGCGTCGCCGTGACGGTGTGAAACAACATTTTGACAAACATACCCTCAATTATTATTATATTATGTCGTAAAAGGCGACTAAGGGATAGGCTTACATACTTGGGAATCCTTTTTTAGGCGATGGGCTAGCAACCTGTCACTATTTGAATCTCAATTCTATCTCAAAGCCAAATAGCTGAACGTGGCCTATCAGTCTTTACAAGACTGTCGGCTCTGTCTACCCCGCAAGGGATATAGACGTGATTATATGTATGTATGTATGTATGTGCCCTCAATTTTTTGTTTTTCATGCAGTCTCACGCGATGGCGTCGCGTTTGGCGTCATCCGGCGTCGCCGTGACCGTGGTGGATAACGCATCAGTCTGCGCGGTCATGCCCAGAGTAAATAAGGTGACGAATAGAATAGAATAGATTTATTTTCAAAACTAGCGGCCCGGCCCCGGCTTCGCACGGGTGGACATATTTTTGTGTTTTATATTATATTGAAATAAACAAAGAGTAAAAACAAATTTATGCCTATGTCACTTTTGAAGGTCTATTCTATATCTGTGCCAAATTTTATCAAAATCGGACCAGTAGTTTTTGAGTTTATTCCACACAAACATACAAAAATACAAATCTTTCCTCTTTATTATTAGTGTGGATAAAGTTGAAAGCAGGTTGACTAAGCAGATGTACAAGGAGAGTGTGGAGGGAAATTCGGAGTGGGAAGACCTAGACGAACGTATCTTGATCAAATTAAGGACGTCCTGGCAAAGGGTCAGGTCAAGAGTACTTACCCGAAACCGCCGAGCTTGCATGAAGAGAGTTATGAATGTGGATGAAGCGAAGGAAGTATGCAGAGATCGTGGCAAGTGGAAAGAGGTTGTCTCTGCCTACCCCTCCGGGAAAGAGGCGTGATTTTATGTATGTATGTAGGTTTATTTTCAAAATTGGATACAAGGTATCACTTATTGATTATAAGGTAGGTAACGTATTGTATAGGGTTAATTTTAATTAAACGCGAACACATTAATTGTTATACGAATTTGTGAATTAAAAAAAAACCAAAGTACTTGACCGATTTTGATGCCTTGAAGAACTTAAGAGAACTACAGAGATTTGAAGAACTTAAAAATTGTATTTGTATTTTACGTAGGTACATAAATATAATCACTTCTATATCCATTGCGAGGTATATATATATATACATACCTACATACATACATAAAATCACGCCTTTTTCCCGGAGGGGTAGGCAGAGACTACCTCTTTCCACTTGCCACGATCTCTGCGTACTTCCTTCGCTTCGTCCACATTCATAACTCTCTTCATGCAAGCTCGACGGTTTCGGGTACTCTCGACCTGACCCAGGACGTCCTTAATTTGATCAAGATACGTTCGTATATATATATATATGTTTATTCCAAATATACATTGTACGCAGGTATTAGTGTCCGTTCGCACCGTGCTGCCGGGCGGCGCGGCGCTGGGCGCGGCCGGGCTGCACGCGCTCACCGCCGCGGCGCGCTACTACAGTGTGCCCGTGCGTATACGTTTCTTTACATTATAAACTAGCTGTGCCCGCCCGACTTGGTCCGCGTGGAATAGTTTGTTTGTTTGTTACCGCCGCGGCGCGCTACTACAGTGTGCCCGTGCGTATACGTTTCTTTACATTATAAACTAGCTGTGCCCGCCCGACTTGGTCCGCGTGGAATAGTTTGTTTGTTTGTTACCGCCGCGGCGCGCTACTACAGTGTGCCCGTGCGTATACGTTTCTTTACATTATAAACTAGCTGTGCCCGCCCGACTTGGTCCGCGTGGAATAGTTTGTTTGTTTGTTACCGCCGCGGCGCGCTACTACAGTGTGCCCGTGCGTATACGTTTCTTTACATTATAAACTAGCTGTGCCCGCCCGACTTGGTCCGCGTGGAATAGTTTGTTTGTTTGTTACCGCCGCGGCGCGCTACTACAGTGTGCCCGTGCGTATACGTTTCTTTACATTATAAACTAGCTGTGCCCGCCCCGACTTGGTCCGCGTGGAATAGTTTGTTTGTTTGTTACCGCCGCGGCGCGCTACTACAGTGTGCCCGTGCGTATACGTTCCCCTATGTTATAAACTAGCTGTGCCCGCCCCGACTTGGTCCGCGTGGAATAGTTTGTTTGTTTGTTACCGCCGCGGCGCGCTACTACAGTGTGCCCGTGCGTATACGTCTCCCTATGTTATAAACTAGCTGTGCCCGCCCCGACTTGGTCCGCGTGGAATAGTTTGTTTGTTTGTTACCGCCGCGGCGCGCTACTACAGTGTGCCCGTGCGTATACGTCTCCCTATGTTATAAACTAGCTGTGCCCGCCCCGACTTGGTCCGCGTGGAATTGTTTGTTTGTTTGTTACCGCCGCGGCGCGCTACTACAGTGTGCCCGTGCGTATACGTCTCCCTATGTTATAAACTAGCTGTGCCCGCCCCGACTTGGTCCGCGTGGAATAGTTTGTTTGTTTGTTACCGCCGCGGCGCGCTACTACAGTGTGCCGGTGCGTATACGTCTCCCTATGTTATAAACTAGCTGTGCCCGCCCGACTTGGTCCGCGTGGAATAGTTTGTTTGTTTGTTACCGCCGCGGCGCGCTACTACAGTGTGCCCGTGCGTATACGTTCCCCTATGTTATAAACTAGCTGTGCCCGCCCCGACTTGGTCCGCGTGGAATTGTTTGTTTGTTTGTTTGTAATATCTATTTTGAATGTGGCACTATCAATCTTTCTGTTGGCTCTGTCTACCCCTCAAGGGATATAGACGTGATACTCTCAAGGATGAATAATTTTCCCCGATTTTTTTTCACATTCTCCGTTATTTATTTTTTCCTTTTAGTTGCAGTGCGATGTTATATAGCCTAAAGCCTTCCTCGATAAATGGTCTATTCAACGCAAAAAGAATTTTTCTATTCGAACCAGTAGTTCCTGAGATTAGCGCGTTCAAACAAACAAACATACTCTTCAACTTTATAATGTTAGTACCTATAGATGTACAGGTGATAATGACGGCCTCTGTGGCGCAGCGGTAGTACGCTTGTCTGTGACACCGGAGGTCCCGAGTTCGAATCCCGATCAAGGCATGATGAGAAACGAACTTTTTCTGATTGGCCTGGGTCTTGGATGTTTATCTATATAAGTATTTATTATAAAAAACAGCATCGTTGAGTTAGTATTTCGTAACACAAGTCTCGAACTTACTTCGAGGCTGACTTGATCTGTGTAATTTGTCCCGTAGGTATATATTTATTTATTTATTAACAGGTTGTGGTGTTAGCGCCGCTGTACAAATTATCGCCGCTCCACCAGCACCATTGCAACTGGCTATCGACCCCGCACACCGCGGTCCCTTACGGGTGAGTTTACCGTTAATAAAATGTGAAACGTTAATTTTGACATATCAAAACCTATATTTCAAAGATTTTTATTATTAGATATTGCCGTGTGATTCCCGGCATCAATAAAAATAAAGAATAGGACCACTCCCATTCCCATGGATGTCGTAAAAGGCGACTAAGAGATAGGCTTACAAACTTGGGATTCTTCATTAAGGCGATGGGCTACCTGACACTAATTGAATCTTAATTCTATCATTGAGCATCAAGCAGCTGAGCATGCCCTATCTGTCTTTTCAAGACTGTTGGCTATGTCTAACCCCCAAGGGATATAGACGTGATTATACATGTATGTATGTATTTCAGAGTTTAACATTAAAAGAGGTTACCAAAAAAAAAATATTTTTAATAAGTACTTGTTAAGATTTTATTCATACAAAGCACGTTTATATCCCTTCCAAGATAGGCACAGCCAATCTTGAAAAGACTGATAGGCCACGCTCAGCCGCTTAGCTCAATGATGGGAGTCGCTTCGTTTGTCAAAGGATTCAGGGTCCATGGTCAAAGGCGCACCCCGGGCTCCTCTCCAGAGCGGTGAGGATGCAACCGGGACTGAAGCCGGGAGGAAGAAGACATATATATTACGTTTTCATCGCCTTACAGAGCGGTCAGAGCCTTCAAAACAAGATAACTTAAATTTTAAAAACAGTATTATGATTATGATAGACGAATATCTTATCTTATATCTTGATCAAATTAAGGACGTCCTGGCAAAGGGTCAGGTCGAGTTATGAATGTGGATGAAGCGAAGGAAGTGTGCAGAGATCGTGGCAAGTGGAAAGATGTGGTCTCTGCCTACCCCTCCGGGAAAGAGGCGTGATGTTATGTATGTACATACATACATATGGTCAGTGCCTTCAAAACTGGTTAACTGAAATTTTAGCATACTTCTTTTTATAAGTATAGGGTTTTTTTTTCAGGGCTCTGGCCGTGTCAGAAGCACACGTGGTGGCGCCATTGTACGACTTCGTACCGCCAGACCATATCACGCTGTTTGTCACTAACCTGTAAGTATACATATATACATACATTTGTCACGTCTATATCCCTTGCGGGATAGACAGTGCCAACAGTCTTGAAAACACTGATAGGCCACGTTCAGCTGTTTGGCTTAGTGAGAGAATTGAGATTCAAATAGTGGGACAGGTTGCTAAGCCATCGCCTAAAAGAAGAATCCCAAGTTTATAAGCCTCTTCCTTAGTCGCCTTTAACGACATCCATGGGAACGAGATGGAGTGGTTCAATTCTTTGTTTTTATTAATGCCGAGAACCACACGATTGTTTATTACAATTTATTTCACTGTTAGGTAGTAAGAGGTAGTCTCTGCCTACCCCTCCGGGAAAGAGGCGTGATTTTATGTTATGTTATTTCACTCTTTTTGTTTTTTTTTCCAGCGGCGGAAGTTCCCCGTCATACATATACAGGCTGTTGTCGGAATTGTACGATTCCAACGATCACCAGCTGTAGACGGCATGTATAATGTCATCAAATGTCATGAACATACTGACTGGACTGTGTAGCGCATGTAAATTAAAATTTTCAGTTTTTTTTTCATTATTATAGGAAGAGTACCACTCCATCTCTTTCTCATAGGTGTCGTTAAAGGCGACTAAGGGATAGGCTTACAAACTTGAGATTCTTTTTTTAGGCGATAGGCTAGCAACCTGTCGCTATTTGAATCTCAATTCTATAATTAAGCCAAATAGCTGAACGTGGCCTATCAGTCTTTTTAACACTGTTGGCTCTGTCTAACCCGCAAGGGATATAGACGTGATTATATGTACTTCATATCGCGTAACAATTGTCATATCTTTTGGTTTCACAACATTGGTTGACGTCAAATGAATTACTTAAAACTAAGTTTACTGCCGCTTCCGAAGCGTCAGTGCAGAAGAAGAATAAAAAAAATTAAACAAAAATCATTTCATGCATCAGCTCGTCGATTTCGGGTACTCTTGACCTGAAAATGCCAATTTATTAGACTTTCCTTTGACTGACTTTTGAAATCTGCACGTCTATAGCGAGGCAGCCGGGGAACACTGTTTTTTCTGCAAGAAATGTAACATACATCTTATTCCGCCATATTTGTCAAATGTAAATATTTACTAAGTGTGTAATAAATATGATTTTTGTATAATAATCTTTTTCTTTATTTCATGCTTCCTTTTACATACATCAAACATGTAATCATGTCTATCCCTTGCGGGATAGACAGAGCCAGCAAACTTGATACTGATAGGTCATGTTCAAATGTTTGGCCTATTGATGGAATTGAGATTCAAATAGTGACAGGCTTTTTCGGCATCCATGGGAAAGAGAGTATTTTCCTTGGTGAAATTTGTTTTGTGTTAAGCAGTTTATTGAAAATGCTTTAGGCATGTAATTGCATGCCACTTACATGCAATATAGTTTTGTATAAGAATAGAGAGTGGTATAAAATGAAAGAATATTTTAAGTCCAAAAATATGTATTCCCATCATAATATAATAGTACCTATATTATACAAAAGTACATAACTCTTTTTTAAATAAACATGCAGATTTTTATTGCTTCACTTACACTATTGCACATTGAAAGCGTACAATCATAATAGAAAATTAAATATATTACATACACAAAAAAAAACTTTGAACCTAAATCAAAATTCAGTACTAGACTAAGAGCCCGCGACGCCCAGACCTTCGTTATATTATAAAAGCTGAAAATTCTTCTATACATAGATATGTATAAAAAATTCTTCTATACATATCTATGTATAGAAGAATTTTCAGCTTTTATAATATAAGTATTATAATATAAGGTATTATACCTGTATAGGAGTTCCTATACAGGTATAATACCCAGCCTATGTATACTATAGAATAGATACATTACATACATACGTACACACTTATGCTGCAGTGTAGTTTGTTCCGCCGCTTCTTCTACACATGCGCTTTGGAAGCAGTAGTAGTTATAATTAGATTTTAGTGATGTGACGTGAATAAGTGATCCAATTTTGAACATTATTCTATTCTTATTGACGTCACATCACTTAAATCTAATTATAACTACAACCGCCTATAGCCTGCTGCCTGCCTTTATATACGTCGCGGGCTCTCACTCTATACACTCTGTACATCAATTTATTTAAATTTGACATTCGAAACGAAATTATTTTTTTTTTTATTATTTAAATTTCGATTAAATGAATGTTAAAAATGTATTCTCTCGTCCACATTTCTATTCTAAGTTTGGATTGTTGTGAAGTTGACGTTACTGAAGAAAATGCTGCGGTGCTGTTTGTTACCGCTTCTACTGCACTGACGCTTTGGAAGCGACATTAAACAGTTTTGTGTAATTTATTTGACCTCAACCAATTGTTGTGAAACCGAAACATAACACAATTATTGTGTGATATTGAAATGTCCCATAATAATGAATAAAATTTTTGAATTTGAAAGTTCCTTTTTGCATAATATAATAAAAAAAAAATTCATGTGTAAAGTTTTTGTTTAGTATATGTACAGTAATACCACGTTTAAAAGGACACTTCGACAATATTCGACTAAGCAGAATATCGCGACCTACCGCCGAACACAGAATGAAAAGTCAATGAAATAACGACCATATTACAAGTGCATTAAACTTTTAATCCAACAACAAAAAGTCTTTTGCTATCTCGACAGTTAGCGGGTTCAAATCGCGTGCTGTCAAATACTTTCGCGCCATACAAAAATTAACACTTTGCAGGTACTACGGTGCCGTATGGTTCCCGACACCAATAGAAAAAAGAATTGGACTACTCCATCTCTTTTCCATGGATGTCGTCAAAGGCGACTAAGGGATAGGCTTATAAACCTGAGATTCTTCTTTTAGGCGATGGGCTAGCAACTTGTCAGGATTTCAATCTCAATTCTATCATTAAGCCAAACAGCTGAACATGGCATATCAATCTTTTTAAGACTTGGTTCTGTCTACCCTACAAGGGATATATTTGCATGTACATCGGTGTAACTCATAAAAGTAGTATAACTATAAACTTGTGTTGTTTTATAATCCTAATTTGTGGCATCATTTAGGCAAATATAAATTATCTGGCTCTGTCTACCCTGCAAGGGAAATAGACGTGATTACATGTATGTAATATAAATTATTCCTCTTTCCAAATAAATCCACTAAGTCTAAAAGCACCACTCATGTCCCAGTTAAAAATCCGTTCACCAGGCTTTGAACCTCCCGCCCCAGCTATCACTATCAATGGCATGAAATGCTCCGCTGCGCGTATCGGATGAGCGTCCGTTGCACCCGGTTGTTGCCGCCAAGCCAGCAATCCGTCTCTTCTTTTACTCTCATCGTCTGCTGTGCAAACTCTATTCAGAAACTCATCGAATTCTCCATTAACTACCTCTCGCTTCGTACGTGATTGGAACTCTCTCATGTTATGATATGACATCCCGGATCCTATTATTGCTATGCCCTCTTTCCTGAATTGATGCAAAGCCTTTCCCAGTTTAAAATGCTCCTCCGCATCTTGGTTGCTCAAAACTGAAATTTGAACTATCGGAATGTCAGCTTTTGGGTTAATTAACATCATCGGAACAAAAACTCCATGGTCCCAACCTCTTTTCGGGTCTAATTTTGAATCTATACCACTGTTTTTTAGCGATTGATGGATGCGTTTAGCTAATTCCGGATCACCAGGCGCATCGTATTCATATTTATATGATTCAGGCGGAAATCCATAGTAATCGAAGTACAGACTATGGTGGCTGCCTGAGGATATAGTCACGACATTTTCCTCCCAATGGGCTGTCACAAGAATAATGCCCTTGATCAGCTTTAGATTAATATGTTTCTGAATATCGTCACGCAAGAATTTTGTCAATCCCGCATGATCCTTGTCCCCCAGAAGTGGCAGAGGACCTCCGCCGTGATTGACGAAGAGTGCAGGAGCTACAAAAGCCATTTGACGAGCACTGCCGCTGAAATATTTTATTATGTTCATAGAAATCAGTGACATAAACACTATGAAACAGATTTGTATCAAAATGGTCAAAGTATTGAGGATCAGCATGTAAATGATTTTTTTTTCCTTGAAATCTTATAAAATATTGAACTTGGAAGTTAGGAACTTCATTTAATTTGTATTATATTTCACTTTAATTAAGTAATTTGAATGGGTTTATTTGAAAATCAACAAATCAATCATATGATTTTGACAGTATGTTTTTTTTATAAATACCTTAAGTTTATTGAGAAGGCAAAGGATAATAGCCCATGCAGTCTAGCAAATTTTGACAGAGTGACATGGATTGGACAGCTGATATTTTTGTGGGTTGCCATTGTTTTAAAATTTAAGGTAGAAGTTCTGAGACCGTGACCGTGAGGTCCATTCGGCCATTAAATTTACCAAACGAATTAGAAATAGCAATGTAAGAGAAATGTGTGGTGTGAAAGAGAACGTTGTGAATAAAATTAAACAGGGTATGTTGAGATAGTTTGGTTTGTCGAAAGCATGAACAATGTAGAGCTGGACAAAGCCGGCTTCGTCAAATTTTCAAGGACCAAATTTCGAATGTGTTAATAAAGGCAGATGTTAGGAGTACTTGTAATCGTCGATTATGCATGAAAAGAGTAATGCATGGAGGAAGCGGGAGAGGTCTGTAAGGATTCTAGCAAGTGAAAATCCATAATTATAGCTTACCCCAATGGGAAACAGGCGTGATGTATGTATGTATGTATTAAATTTTGCAAATATCTTTGAAGACGTTAGTCGAGAAAACTTGTGTCGTGATTAATCTGGCTGGAAATAATATGGTCAGATAAGGGAAAATAGACTGTTTAATTACAAACTTTAAATTGAGGCTATTTGTATCTAATGCAAAACTTTCCAAAGGCTACTTTAATAAGTACATGAAAACAAGCAACTTAAATTCTATGAGTTCTTGTGATTTGTATATTTTTTTTTTGCTAAAACAAATACATTCCTTTTTGAAATTCCACACATCTTAACATTAGGTTTACGAATGTTTTTCTTCTTTTACTAGTCTTTATTGGAAAATCATTAAATAGTTTATCAACTAAATACTAGGTTCATAATCGACTACAATTATTAAGTTTTATTACAATCGATTTAATTTGACAACCACAGACAATATCGAAATGAAAACAACCATCGCTTAATTTAAATGAAAGAGACAAATCTATATCCACAAAAGAGAAAGCATGATCATCAAGGCAAAGATGGCGTCTTTCTGAGTTGTCCTTTTCGCACCTAATCTTTCTGACATAATTTCAAAAACCACCACGGCAACTTGTAAAATGATGAAAGCATCTATGATGTGTTTTTCTGTATTGTTTACTAATAATAAAAGACTAGTATTTGAAGCAATATCTTGTGCTTAAGTGGGACAATGCCTATGTTTGGGCGAGAAGCTTTTAGCGTGTTTTCACGACAATATTTGATCAACGGCGCGTCCCGGCGATATATTCGCGGGTTCTTGTAAATAATAGTGAATTAAAGTGCAAAAATGGACAAGAAAAATAAAAAGAAAGTTGTGATTAAGAGGAAAAGTGACGAACCAGTTGATGCAGAGAAAAAGGCCAAGATTATGGTGAATAGGAAGGCTGAGGGTGAAAAGGATAAAGTTGAGGTGGTGAACCAGGTGGTGGAAGTGCCTGTGGAACAGGGTCAGCAGATAGTTCATACAGGACAGCTTGTCGAAGGAAATTTTGAGCAACCAGTTTTTGTCAATATGAAGGGAGAGCCGGTTCAATTAGGTAAGTTTGTGATCGAATATTTGGTTATTCCTCACCTGATTATTGTTTAAAGTTATATTTACAACTCGCCCACGTCAACAATGCAATGAAAAACCTTGGTTTTATGTCAATTTGTGTTATTACTCATCATTCTTCTATATGTTTTGTCCCTTTCTAACTCAGATCGTTACAAAAAGTGACAGGTTGATGTTTTTGTGGGAAAATTAAAAATTACTAGTTTAATAAAACTCATGTTTTATACCTATGAAACTGTAAAAGAAAGAAAGAAACCAAAAAAATATTGTTTATTTGGTACAAAATACAGAGAAAACAATTTACATCTAAAAACAAGTGCCGTATGGTTCCCGGCACCAATACATAAAAGAATAGGACCACTCCATCTCTTTCCCATGGATGTCGTAAAAGGCGACTAAGGGATAGACTTACTAACTTAGGATTCTTTTTTAGACGATGGGCTAGTAACTTGTCACTATTTGAATCTCAATTCTATCATTAAGCCAAATAGCTGAACATGGTCATTCAGTCTTTCAAGACCGTTGGCTATGTCTACCCCGCAAGGGATATATACATTACCAGTCACTCAGCAAATGTCACAGTCCAAGCTGCCATGCTGGTCTTCCGCGAAACTCTTTGATACAAAATAAAAAAATGAAAAATAAAACATTAACAACATACTGAATAAAAATTAAGGATTTAGTGGTGGTGTGGTACTCTGTGTAGAAATATAAAAAAAAAAGTTCAATAAAATATAGACGAATAAAGATGAGTTTAAATAAAATATGGAGGAATAAAATAGCACAGCATAATGATATATGCACCATGTTCAATAAGGGTCCAATTAAATAAAAATACCGTGTCCTAAGCGAACTAAAAAAGAAAAATTTATTCCTCCATCTTACCAACTAATAACAAAGATAAAAAACCATAGCAACCGAACAATGCCAAAAATCAAAAGAGTCCATAAACTTACAACAAAACTTAATGCTTGGACATTCCGCCCACCATGGACATTATGTCCATAAAACAATGAATGAGATGTTATAAACATTCACTATGCTATCTTTAAACTTAATGTTTTACTTAACTAAAATCAAATCTTCATAAATGTAACGAAAGTAAAAATAACAAAAAGAAACTAACCTACTAATTCATAAGAAAAGGTTAATAGAAGTGCATGTGTATCACTGTAAATGATAAAAAAAATACCACACATTTCTATTTAGCTAAAGGTAAAATACACAACTTTGAGACGGGTCTCTTAATTATATTCCCTTTACATTTTAAAGTAACAACACGCGTAATCTTATCCAACCCAGGGTGCTTTTGAGTTATAACTCCATACAACCATCTGGCAGGGGGAAGATCATCTTCCTTTACTAGTACTATATCACCAATATTTGGTTCTGGCGTTTGATAACTCCATTTGTACCGATGTAAAAATTGTGTAAGATACTCCTGAGACCACCTTCGCCAAAAATCTTGTACCATGCGTTGCATAAACTGCCATCGTTTCAAGCTACTCATGTTTGACGTTTCATAGTTTGCATCTGGTACAAGTACTAATGGCTTCCCAATCAAGAAGTGACCTGGTGTTAAAGGCTCGGGATCATCAGCCGATGAGCTTAAGCTTGATAATGGACGCGAATTTAGACAAGCCTCAATTTGAGATAAGAGAGTGCTCATTTCTTCAAAAGTAATTGTAGAAGTTCCGATTATCCGTCTAAGGTGATATTTAGTGGATTTTACGCCAGCCTCCTTTCCCATATTTTACCGCCGAGCTTGTATGAAGAGAGTTATGAATGTGGACGAAGCGAAAGAAGTATGCAGAGATCGTGGCAAGTGGAAAGAGGTAGTCTCTGCCTACCCCTCCGGGAAAGAGGCGTGATTTTATGTATGTATGTATGTATGGAGGAATAAAGATGAGTAAAATATATATATGTACAATGAAAAATTAACTAGTTAAGACTTTGAGTAGACTTTATCCCCCAGTGGGCTTGACAAAGTCAACAATCTTGAAAGACAGCCAAAGCGACAATCTTAACTGTTGGCTTATTGATAGGACGGAGATTCAAATAGTGTCAGGTTGATAGCCCATGGCCCAAAAAAAGAATCCCAAGATTATGAGCATATCCTTCGATTGATATTTCAAATCCTATCCCTTGGTCACTTTTTACGACATCCATGTGAAAGAGGCTGAGTGGCCCTATTCTTTACTTTCATCAGGTCATATGTAATCTTTACTTTTATGGGGTAGCGCGGCTGATATACAAACTATTTTTATAATTCAGAAAAGGGCCGTTCGCGCAATTTACGGCTTAGGACCAAGAGACTCGTTAAGACAACTCTTTAAGAAAATAAACATACCTACAGTAGCGTCCCAGTACATTTTTGATCTTATAATGTATGTTAGGAAAAATACCTCTTTTTTTCAAAAAGTTAGTGCCACAACTGATAGAAATTTACGTAATAAACATAAATTAGTCATGCCGTTTCATAGGCTTAGCAAAGTCAGTAAATCATTTATGGGGAACTGTATACGATTTTATAATAGGTTGCCGGAGTCTGTTCTTGATATGCCCAACCGAAAATTCAAAGAGTATGTAAAGAAAGTACTTTGTGAGAAGGCTTATTATAGGACTGATGATTACCTTAATGATAAAAACATCTGGCTCGAGCTTGGCACAGGAACCTCGTAATTAATTGTAGTTTAATTTGAACTTAAATCAAAATTTCAGTACACTCTGTACATAAATCTTTTTAAAATTGGCAATCCATAAAATATATATATATATTTTTTTTTTCTTTTTTCAATATTAAATCTCATAAATATATAAATCTCCCGTGAACAATGTATTCTCCCGTCCACATTCTATTCTAAGTATAATTTAATATTGTGAAGTTGACGTTGTTGAAGAAAATGCTGCAGTGCAGTTTGTTACCGCTTCTTCTGCACTGACGCCTTGGAAGCGGCAGTAAACTTAGTTTTTAAGTAATTTATTTGACGTCAACCAAGTTGTTAAACCATACGACAATTATTAAGCGATATAATAATATCCTATAATAATGAATAAAAATTTTGAATTTTGAATTTTTTTGAATTTTAAATTTTGGCTCAGTTAAGAATTAAATATTATGAATCAATTATACTGTGAAAAGTTTCTGTGATTATGATTTTATCCTGATAATATCACTGTAGTAATTGAGACACACAAATCCACATTTCTATTCTAAGTTTGGATAGTGAAGTTGACGTTGTTGAAGAAAACTTTGCAGTGCAGTTTGTTACCGCTTCTTCTGCACTGACACTTTGGAACCGACAGTAAACTTAGTTTTAAGTAAATAATTTGACGTTAGCCAATGTTGTGAAACCAAAAGATATGACAATTATTAAGTGATATGAAGTGTCCCATTATAATGAATAAAAGTTATGAATTTGAATTTTGTTGGTTGAACCCTGATTTATTATTTCGCTACCCACATATGGTTCAATTAAATTAACAAATTTACCAGTATACTGCATCAACATACTATAATCACTATCAAATCCTACTACTATTATAAAGGCGAAAGTTTGTATGGATGTTTGTTACTCTTTCACGCAAAAACTACTGAACCGATTACCATGAAATTTGGTATGTAGGTAGCTGAAGACCCAGAATAACACATAGGCTACTTTTTATCCCAGAGTTCCCGCGGGATTGATAGGGTTTCCATGCGGACGAAGTCGCGGGCGGCCTCTAGTTTTCTATATTTATTTGTTAACTGATGATCTGAAGTTTAATTAAATTCCAAAATTTCAGGTCCAAACACCGTTATCCTGTATGAACAGAGCGGGAACCCGTCAAACTTTGCATTTGGCAGCATGTGGACGATGGACGGTTCGGGACGGATAGTGATGGCCGAGACCATATACGATGTGAAGGGTGAACCAGAAGAGGAGAGTGCGACGTTCGTTCAGAACACCAATGAAGTTAGCAATGTAAGTGGTTGTTAAGTAACTAGCTGTTGCCCGCGACTTCGTTCGCGTAAATTTCGATTTTTTTCTAAGTGTCCCTCTATCTAAAGTGCCCGAAACCGCCGAGCTTGCATGAAGAGAGTTATGAATGTGGATGAAGCAAAGGAAGTATGCAGGGATCGTGGCAAGTGGAAAGAGGTAGTCTCTGCCTACCCCTCCGGGAAAGAGGCGTGAGTTTATGTATGTATGTATGTATGTCCCTCTATCCATTTCAGTCAAAAATACTCAATGTACAGACAAAATATTTTTACTGTTTTATTATATGTATAGAAGAGATTGATGGACGCCGTAAAGGATAGTATGAGGAGAAAGGGAGTGACCAGTGAGATGGCAAGTGATAGAAGTAATTGGAAAAAACTAAAATACTGTGCCGACCCCAAGTAGAAAGTGGGATAAGGTAATGACGAAGAAGAATATAGAGCGTTGGTGGTTTAATTGGTGCCTGGTTAAAATGTGTAATGCGCAGAAAGGCACGGGTTCGAATCCCACCCTGGCTGTGACTATTTTCGAAGTTATGTACATTAGTTTGAATGCTAACCGATGCTTTTATGGTGAGGGAAAAACATCGTGAGGAAACCTGCACATACATCTATAGTAATATTATAAAGCTGAAGAGTTTGTTTGAACGCGCTAATCTCGGGAACTACTGGTTCGAGTTGAAAATTCTTTTTGCGTCGAATAGACCATTTATCGAGGAAGGCTTTAGGCTATAAAACATCACGCTGCAACTATAAGAAGCGAAGAGAAATAATGGAAAATGTGAAGAAAAAAATACGGGGGAATATTATTCATCCTTGAGAGCTTCAAAACATACATACATATAATCACGTCTATATCCCTTGCGGGGTAGACAGAGCCAACAGTCCTGAGCGGACTGATAGGCCACGTTCAGCTATTTGGCTTTAAGATAGAATTGAGATTCGAATAGTGACAAGTTGCTAGCCTATCGCCTAAAAAAAGAATCTCAAGTTTGTAAGCTTATCCCTTAGTCTTAGAGAGCTTCAATGATGCCCAAAATAACAAATTCACGCGGACGAAGTCTATCTATATAATAAACTAGAGGCCGCCCGCGACTTCGTCCGCATGGAAACCCTATCAATCCCGCGGGAACTCTGGGATAAAAAGTAGCCTATGTGTTATTCTGGGTCTTCAGCTACCTACATACCAAATTTCATGGTAATCGGTTCAGTAGTTTTTGCGTGAAAGAGTAACAAACATCCATACAAACTTTCGCCTTTATAATAGTAGTAGGATAATATCACCATTGTCACAGCAACAAGTGGAAGAGCAGGGGGGCACCTTCCAGCAGTATCAGATCAGCAACAGTCAGGTGGAGCCCCACGAGTTTGAGGTCGCCATCATTGACAGCCCGCAGAACAATGACAGGTGATTTATATTATAAACTAGCGGCCCGCCCCGGCTTCGCACGGGTGGACATATTTTTGTGTTTTATATTTTGAAATAAATTTATTTTTAAAACAAATTTATGCCTATGTCACTTTTGAAGGTCTATTCTATATCTGTGCCAAATTTTATCAAAATCGGACCAGTAGTTTTTGAGTTTATTCCACACAAACATACAAAAATACAAATCTTTCCTCTTTATTATTAGTGTGGATAATACAGGTATTGGTGCCGTGTGGTTCCCGGCACCAATACAAAAAGAAAAAGAGAATAGGACCACTCCCATCTCTTTCCCATGGATGTCGTAAATGGCGACTAAGGGATAGGCTTACACTAACTTGGGATTCTGTTTTAGGCGATGGATGAGCAAACTGTCACCGTTTCTCATCATGCCCTGGCCGGGATTCGAACCCGGGGCCTCCGGTGTCATACATACATACATAAATATGGTCACGTCTATATCCCTTGCGGGGTAGACAGAGCCAACCAGAGTCTTGAAAAGACTGAATGTCCACCTCCGGTGTCACAGACAATAATTGTAATAATTTACATGAACAGGGAGACCGAGTCGCAAGTCGTAACGACCGAGGAGCAACTCGTAGCGACCGGCACTGGCGCGGTGCGCTGGTTGAATCAGAAGTACGATTTTGTCGTGAGAAAATTGCAGCTTAATTATGGTAAGTGAATATATATGGTAGATATCATGCGAACTGATGTGATTCTAAAATCATATTTGTAGTGGGAGCGATGAATCGGCTCGACCGCCACCAAATGGCAGATCTCCCTGCAGGCTGGTGTGACGCCTGGGGAACCGCGCGACACACGATGTTGTGTCGGAGGTTGTATATATATATATACAACCTCCGACACTGTTAGTGCCGGGACCCAGATTTATAAGCCTATCCCTTAGTCGCCTTTTATATATCAAACGGTCGCCTATCCTATACCAAATGGCACTATATATATATATATATATATATAGTGCCGTTTGGTATAGGATAGGACCACTCCATCTCTTTCCCATGAATGTCGCAAAAGGCGACTAAGGGATAGGCTTATAAATCTGGGATTCTTCTTTTAAGCGATGCGCTAGCAACCTGTCACTATTTCTATCATTGAGCCAAACATCTGAACGTGGGCTATCAGTCTTATCCAGACTGTTGGCTATGTCTACCACGCAAGGGATATAGACGTGATAATATGAATGTTCGAGGAATTGTCATTCTAATTTTCATTTAGGCTAACTTACTTATAATACATTTATTTAATGAAAATCATGGAAACGTTTTGTTTATAATTACATTTCGTTTATAATTACGTTTTGTTTATAATTACATTTTGTTTGTAATTACGTTTTGTTTATAATTACGTTTTGATTATAATTACGTTTTGTTTATAATTACGTACATACATACATACATACATATGGTCACGTCTATATCCCTTGCGGGGTAGACAGAGCCAACAGTCTTGAAAAGACTGAATGGCCACGTTCAGCTATTTGGCTTAATGATAGAATTGAGATTCAAATAGTGACAGGTTGCTAGCCCATCGCCCAAAAAAGAATCCCAAGTTTGTAAGCCTATCCCATAGTCGCCTTTTACGACATCCATGGGAAAGAGATGGAGTGGTCCTATTCTTTTTTCTATTGGTGCCGGGAACCACACGGCACATATATATAATTACGTCTTGTTTATAATTACGTTTTGTTTGTAATTACGTTTTGTTTATAATTACGTCTTGTTTATAATTACGTTTTGTTTATAATTAACAGATGCCGGCGTGAAACTCCTCCACTCGGCCTCGGGTTGCATCCAATGCGTGTACTTCACCACTCCCAGCATGCAGTTGGCTTTCAACGCTGTGCCGCAGTTCCTGTGTATTGAGACGGGTATGTGTGTACAGGTTATACATCTGTTATGAATGAAAAATTATTACATACATACATAAAATCACGCCTCTTTCCCGGAGGGGTAGGCAGAGACTACCTCTTTCCACTTGCCACGATCTCTGCATACTTCTTTCGCTTCGTCCACATTCATAACTAAAAATTATTTATTCAAGTAAAAAGATTCATTATGTTAGTATACTTATAACTAGAGATCGGATAATCGGATGCATATTTACCTAAAGTAATATTTTGGCAAATAAAGTATGGAGGCGGCTTCTTGCTTTCGGGATTCGAATTACATATTTTGAATCCCGGAAATTTAATTAAACAAGAAATTGAAACTTATCGTATATTAGGTATGATAAACACCTTTATAAACATAAGTGATGAATGATCATATTTATTAAAAAATTACCTACCTACCGGGATTCCAGAATTATTATACCGCGTGATTTTTTAGTCAGTACAAAAACTTTCTGAGGTTATTGAGACCATAATTAGAACATTAAGTGTATCAATGCCGAATCCCGGAATTTTTGAGCTTTCTCTGACTGCGTTTCACCTTCGATTGAGTGGTGCTTTTAACTCTATATTATTCACTTTATATTCACAGGCATAGAGTTCAATTCCAACATACCGACAGTGGGGGGTACTGGGACGCCCAGCATCAAACAAAATGTCACATTGTTCCTGGCTGAAGACGGCAACGGGAAATCGGTGGTCGTGAGCGCTGGTGAGTTATAATACAGCTACTAGCTGTGCCCGCGACTTCGTCCGCGTGGAATAGTTATTTTGCCCGAATAATTTGGCCCTTTTTTTTTTACATTTTCCATTATTTCTTCGCTCCTAATAGATGCAGCGTGATGTTATATAGCCTAAAGCCTTCCTCGATAAACGGTCTATTTAACGCAAAAAGAATTTTTCAATTCGAACCAGTAGTTGCTGAGATTAGCGCGTTCAAACAAACAAACTCTTCAGCTTTATAATATTATAGTAAATAGTAATATAGTAATAGTAATAGTATATAGTATAGTATAATAGTATATAGTATAGATTGTTCCGCCGCTTCTTCTACACATGCGCTTCGGAAGCGGTAGTAGTTATAATTAGATTTAAGTGATGTGACGTCAATAAGTGATACCTTGTATCCAATTTTGAAAATAAATCTATTCTATTCTATTCCACAGAGATCGGAATAGGTAGATTTGAAATGGAGTCAATGAACTGAAACGTATATATTAATATGGACATGCCTCCGTCCGGGATTGCGGGATTTGTAAATTATTAAGATTCTTTCCGGAATTTTTACAAGTGATGGATGAAGAATATATTAGTGGTAGCTGTTTTTCCCCGACTTCGTTCACGTAAATTGTAGTCCTATGTTATGTTACCCGCGGACAATGTAGTTTACTGTAAGTGTAAGTACTGAAATGGAATCCTGGAAAAGAGGCTTATCCATGTTATGCTTTCTATGGTAATTCATGATCATGATGCAAGTACATAAAATCAATCTACCTATTCCGATCTCTGGTTATATACTAATGATATATCCGTCGCGGGGTGGACCGAGCCAATAGTCTTGTTAATATTGATAGGCCACGTTTGGATGTGTGTGTACCTAATATACTCACGTCTAAAAGACTAGCGTTTAGCTGTGTATAGCTTTATGGTGGAATTGAAATTCAAATAGTGACAGGTTGCTAGTCCATCGTCTAAAGGAACAATCCCATGTTAAAAGCCTATCCCTTAGTCTCCTATTACGACTTCCATTAAGTCTATTCCTTAGTCGCCTTTCACGACATATGTACATGGAGACGAGGTGGAGTGGTCCTATTTTTTCTTTTTTTTTGTTATTGGTGCCGGGAACCACACGGCACGGTATGGCTTCGTGAGATTCAAATAGTGACAGGTTGCTAGCCCATCGCCTCCAAAAAGAATCCTTAGTTTAAACAATTTTGAATTATTTGTTTGTTTGTATAATTATTAATATTGTTAAAATAGAAAACAAGTCATTGGATTAAGAAGAATATGTACAATGGCGGACTTATCCCAATCGTAATCAGAAAATGTTGCAGTGCAGTTTGTTACCGCTTCTTCTGCACTGACGCCTTGGAAGCGGCAGTAAACTTAGTTTTCAGTAATTTATTTGACGACAGCCAATGTTGTGAAACCAAAAGATTTGATAATTATTAAGCGATATGAAGTAACCTATAATACATACATACATAAACATAAAATCACGCCTCTTTCCCGGAGGGGTAGGCAGAGACTACCTCTTTCCACTTGCCACGATCTCTGCACACTTCCTTCGCTTCATCCACATTCATAACTCTCTTCGGGTTTCGGGTACTCTTGACCTGACCCTTTACCAGGACGTCCTGAATTTGATTAAGATACGTTCGTCTAGGTCTTCCCACTCAGACCTTTCCCTCCACACTCTCCTTATATAATGAACTAGCGACCCGCCCCGGCTTCGCACGGATGCACAGCCGATACTAAATATATCTCTATTAGAACTAACTAAAGCACCGCCCGCTAAGCGGCTAACTAAGTCTTGCTCCCGGCAAAAGTGTCACTTCTGCCTGCAGTCCCGCAGTGCATCGTGATATTTTAATTTCACCACAACTTAAAAACCAAACGTCCAATTTTAATCATTCAAAGACCAAATATTATCTACATAAACTGTACTTATTGATGAAATTATTTATTTTGATAAGGATTAATAGCATGAGTAAAAAAAACGCGTTTAAATGTAGACCAAAAAAAATCAAGATTTTTAAATAAAAATGTGGTTGTTGTGCCTCACTCGACATAGATAGGTATAGTGTGTCGCGGACTTTTTTGTAGATATTTATAAGATCTACAATTAATTAAAACATTTTATGGTTCTATCTTTTGTAGTTTAGGCAGCGTACGCAAAATAAGTAACTTTATTGATTGATTTTTTTCAGTTTGTGTCCGAAAAATCCAAATATATTACGGAACCCTATTTTTTTCCAAAATAAAATATAGTCTATGTTACTCGTGGATAATGCAGCTTTCGAATAGTGAAAGAATTTTTAAAATCGGTCCAGTAGTTTTTGAGCCTATTCATTACAACCAAACAAACAAAGTTTTCCTCATTATAATATTATATATTAATATATTATATTATAGTGTAGATAAAAAAAAAAAAAATTGAATCTGTACCGACTTGTTTCAGGTATATCCACTCTGATCGGTGACGACCTGACGTGGCTGCTGGACACGTTCAAATCGTGCAACCCGGCGTGGCGGCAGGTCAGGTGCGTGGTCTGCGACCCCACCAAGTGTCAGCAGGTCAGTGATACAGCGATCAATGTGCGGCAGCAGCGTTCAACGTTACATACATACATATCATCACGTCTATATCCCTTACGGGGTAGACAGAGCCAACAGTGTTGAAAAGACTGAAAGGCCACGATCAGCTGTTTGGCTTAATGATAGAATTGAGATTCAAATAGTGACAGGTTGCTAGCCTGTCGCCTAAAAAAGAATCCCAAGTTTGTAAGCCTATCCCTTAGTCTCGCCTTTTACGACATCCATGGGAAAGAGATGGAGTGGTCCTATTCTTCTTTTTATTGGTGCCGGGAACCACACGGCACAACATTTGTTTGTGTTTGTTATCTCTTCACGCGTTATGTACTGAACTAATTGAAATTCTTCTGTAATGACTTACCAAACATCTCAAGTCATCTCGTTCTCATTATGGCGTTCTCAATGGCCTATTTTCTGAATATTGATTTTGACTTTGTACATCTACGATCTAAGATAAGTTTGAAGCTTTTCTTTTAAAAAAAAAACGAAATAAAAGTCAGACAAGATACGCAAAAAAGTAAAATAATTCTTTTCCAATGAACGGCTCATAAATATAATATCGTCCAAGTAGCTAAAAATTAGTGAATCTGACTTTTGTTTTAAGATTTGATCTACCAACCATTTTTGTGTCTGATGACTTTTTAAGACCAAAATTTTGGTCTTACATTGAAAGAACCACAGTTCGGCATTTAAAATTCATTTTTGTAAGGGTTAAGCTTTTAATAGACATTTGCTGAAATGCTCTGTATAGATCAATATTAGAAATTTTCACATAGTTCAAAGACGAATTAACAAAAAAATACTAGCATTTAAAGAATAGTAATTGTAGTGCTCGACAGGGCTCATATTTATACTTTGCTTTTATTTTTTTGTCACCATGTAAACTCATGGAATGCAATAAATGATAGAGTATTGATTATTTCGTCAATGCTAATTGCCAACTTCGGGTCGTTTCGAGACCATTCATTCTGACCACCCCGTGGCGATAAAGACATATAATAAAATACAATTTAACATACATACATATTATGGTCACGTCTATATCCCTTGCAGGGTAGACAGAGCCGACAGTCTTGCAAAGACTGAACGGCCACGTTCAACTATTTGGCTTAACGCTAGAATTGAGATTCAAATAGTGACAGTTTGCTAGACCATCGCCAAAAAAAAAAAAGAATCCCAATGTTGTAAGCGTATCCCTTAATCGCCTTTTACGACATCCATGGGAAAGAGATGTATAGGTCCTATATCTTTTTTTGTATTGTTATACAATTTAATTTTAATGTATGTATTATTGTGTGTATGTTGTTAAACCAAAAGATTTGTATAGGTATATATATATATATATACCTGTACAAATCTTTTGGTTTATTTAGCTTTATATATATTATATATATATATATAAATACAATATCTGTCCGCAGTCGGTCCGCGCGGCGTTCCCGTCGGCGCACGTGACGTGCTCGGTGTGGCAGGCGGCGCTGGCGTGCGGCCGGCTGGCGGCGCGGCGCGCGGAGCCCGGCGCGGGGGGCGCGGCGGGGGCGGCGCCCGAGCTGGCCGCGCGCTGCAAGACGTACGCGCTGGCCGTGCTGCGCGGCGACCACACCGCGGCGCAGCTGCAGGTGCGCTCACATCACACAAACACACACACACAGACATACATACATAAAATCACGCCTCTTTCCCGGAGGGGTAGGCAGAGACAACCTCTTTCCACTTGCCACGATCTCTGCATACTTCCTTCGCTTTTTCGGGTACTCTTGATGAATAGAATAGAATATTTATTTGCTTTTGACTAGGGTTTACAAAAGGTGTAAAACATAACATATTTCCTCCCGGTCAGCCATTAATTATAGCATGCAAATTATTATAAAATTACACATAAGTCACTTCTTCTTCAGCCCATATTCATCCACTGCTGGATGTAGGCCTCTAGTAATGCACGCCATTTTCCACGGTTTTGTGCTTTTCTCATCCACCTCCTTCCAGCAATCTTGACCAGAACGTCCGTCCATCTGACAGGTGGTTTACCCACATTCCGGCGACCAGTTCTGGGTCTCCACTCCAGTACCACTTTGCCCCAGCGGTCGTGATATATGGCCCGCCTATCGCCACTTTCTTTGGGCTACTTCCTGAGCAAAGTCGGTGAGACTTGTCCGTCTTCTGATTTCCGTGTTTCTAATTTTATCCCGGATAGAAACACCAAGCATTGCCCGCTCCATAGCCCTCTGAGCGACTTGTAGCATGCTTACAAATTGCTTTGTAAGCGTCCATGTTTCCAAGCCGTACACTATTACGGGAATGACACATTGTGCAAAGGCTCTTCGTTTTAGGTTTATAGGTATCCTTGAAAACATCAGACAGTTTACCGAGCGCTCCCCATCGCTTTATTTCCCCCTTCTGTCTGCTATTGTCGAGGCTCAGCCGTTGACCGAGATATATCACTTAAGTCAAATTAATTCTCAATAAAATGATGATATTATTATGTCTATTTGTTACAATAAAAAAAAAATAACATACATATGGTCACGTTTATATCCCTTGCGGGGTAGACAGAGCCAACAGTCTTGAAAAGACTGAATGGCCACGTTCAGCTGTTTGGCTTAATGATAGAATTGAGATTCAAATAGTGACAGGTTGCTAGCCCATCGCCCTATCCCTATCCCTAGGCTAACTCAATAAAATGATGATATTATTATGTCAATTTGTAACACGAAAAAAAATAACTTCATAATAATAGATAGTACGCCTTTACTATATGTATGTATGTATGTATCAATGTTTCAGGTGCTGAAACGCGGCATAATCGGCACAGGAGCAGGTACTCTTCGATTATGGGAATCTCTTTTAAGGCCCAACGGAGCCATCACCAAGTTGGACTCCTGGTTGGAAGCTGATAATTACACGAACATATTGCACAAGGTGAGTTGAGCCTGTTTTTTTGAGTTGAGTTGAGTCTAGCGTTGAAAATTCCGAAAGAAACAAATTGGTCTTTTTTTCGGTAAAAGAAACGTTTTTTTGTTTTTTACCGTTTTATTGGTTTGTTACATTGAAATATATCAGATTAAAATCTTGGGGAAAAAACAGTTTTATTGAGATTCTCGTCGTTTGTTTCGAAAAATAAAAAAAAAACGATTGGAAAAAACACGTTTAATTACCAATTTTTAAAACAACAACTTTTCCTTCGTATTTTTCCGTTTCTTTCATATTTTTCCGTTTTATTAATAAAAAAACATGAAATATTTCATTCTTATTTTTCTTGAAACTTTCGTAAAAAACTTGTATAAATACGAGGGAATTTGAAAAAAAAAAACAGAAAAATTTCCCGCTTTTTTTAACCCTAGTTGAGTCACGTCCCAAATATCGAATATTTGTTACGCGTACTCCTTTTCCGAAGGACCAACATTTAGTAATTTAATACTTAATAAACAGATAAGAAAAAAAAATTTATAATAATTAAATGACAGTTTTGAGAGTGCATCATCTTTTCTTTTCATACATACATATGGTCATGCCTATATCCCTTGTGGGTTAGACAGAGCCAACAGTCTTGAGAAGACTGAATGGCCACGTTCAGTTGTTTGGCTTAATGATAGAATTGAGATTCAAATAGTGACAGGTTGCTACCCCATCGCCTAAAAAAAGAATCCCAAGTTTATTAGCCTACACCTTAGTCGCCTTTTCGCCTTTTACGACATCCATGGGAAAGAGATGGAGTGGTCCTATTCTTTTAAGTAATGGTGCCGGGAACCACACGCCAAATCTGTGTAATTTGTCCCTTACATATATTTATTTATTTAATTATTTAATCCACTCGCAGGGCCTGGAGAGGCTGTTAGCCAAATTCAACGGTGTGATCCGCTCGCCGCTGCAGCCGGAGGAGTTCGTGTCCCAGTTCTTCAACGTCGCCAACCAGCTGGAGGACGATAGGAGGAGCTTCGCCGTCAGCAGGCTTCGGGTGAGGGAACCCACATTATTTTATTTATTTATTTATTTTTTTACGTGTGGAAAGACCTTCGTGTGGTTCCCGGCACCATTACAAAAAATAATAGGACCACTCCATCTCTTTTTCATGGATGTCGTAAAAGGCGACTAAGGGATAGGCTTATAAACTTGGGATTCCTCTTTTAGGCGATGGGCTAGCAACCTGTCACTATTTGCATCTCAATACTATCAATAAGCCAAATAGCTGAACGTGGACGAACAGTCTTTCCAAGACTGTTGGCTCTGTCTACCCAACAAGGGATATAGACGTGACCATATGTAAGACCTTCGTCTACCCGGCCGGCTACGGGAAGCCGGACGGGTTATGTGGGGCTTGAACCCACTAAAACCACACGGTGCCATCGCCTACCGCTTCGTTGCCAGGAGTGGGAGCTGCCCTCGCTCATATTCCACATTATTACCCCAACACCTGAATGAAGTTAACGTATTGTGAAGTTGTAAATAACTAGCGACCCGCCCCGGCTTCGCACGGGTGCGAAATTATGAATGTTGTTATATATACCGTGTGGTTCCCGGCAGTGCCGTGTGGTTCCCGGCACCATTACAAAAAATAATAGGACCACTCCATCTCTTTCCCACGGATGTCGTAAAAGGCGACTAAGGGATGGGCTTATAAACTTGGGATTCCTCTTTTAGGCGATGGGCTAGCAACCTGTCACTATTTGAATCTCAATTCTATCACTAAGCCAAACAGCTGAGCGTGGCCTATTAGTCTTTTCAAGACTGGTGGCTCTGTCTACCCCGCTAGAGATATAGACGTGATCATATGTATGTATGTATGTATGTTATACATTCCTTCCTCCTCCTTCCTTCCTCTTGAATCACTCTACCTGTTACAAAAAACCGCATCAAAATCCGTTGCGTAATTTTAAAGATTTGAGCATACAGACAAACAGATTAAAATAGCGACTATGTTTTATACTATGTAGTGATTGTGAAGTTGACGTTGTTGAAGAGAATGCTGCAGTGCGGTTTGTTACCGCTTCTTCTGCACTGACGCTTCGGAAGCGGCAGTGAACTTAGTTTTAAGTAGTTTATTTGACGTCAACCAATTTTGTGAAACCAAAAGGTTTTGACAATTATTAAGCGACATGAAGTGTCCTATGATAATGAATAAAAATTTTGAATTGAATTTGAAGGTCATGTTGCGTGCGCGTTTAATACCAGTTATTATAAAGCTGAAGAGTTTGTTTGTTTGTTTGAACGCGCTAATCTCAGGAACTACTGGTTCGAATTGAAAAATTATTTTTGTGTTGAATAAACCATTTATCGAGGAAGACTTTAGGGTATATTACATCACGCTGCAACTATTAGGAGCGAAGAAATAATGGAAGAAGTGAATAAAAAAAAAACAGGGAAAATCATTCATCCTCGAGGGCTTCAATGATGCCCAAAATAACTATTCGAACACGCGGACGAAGTCGCGGGCACAGCTAGTTAATAATATAAAGAAACGTATACGTACGGGCACACTGTAGTAGCGCGCCGCGGCGATTTATCGACCGATTACGATGAAATTAGGTATGTAGGTAGCTGAAGACCCAGAATAACATATAGGCTACTTTTTATCCCGGAGTCCCCGCGGTAATGATTCCACGCGGACGTAGTCGCGGGCGCCCTCTAGTTTTACAATAAAAATAATATCTGATTTTTTTCTTTCTAACTAACAAGTTTTAAAGTTGGTTAACTGGTAGAAATGAACATTGGTTGACTGGAAAAAATCCCATTGGGGATAAGTCCGCCATTGTACATATTCTTCTGAATCCAATAACTGTTTTGTAATTTGTTATATTTATTTTTAAGTGCAATAAAGAGTTTACAAACAAACAAAAAAAAACAAGTCATGGCAACCGTTGCTATGTCTTAAGTACGTGTTAAGAATGTTGCCCACATCTTAATTTGTTGTTTTTTCTTTTTTTTTTTCAGGACACAGAAACGCTGAAGCAGTCGCCGACTGACACGATCACCCAGTACGCCTACAATCTGATGAGCCATCAGACGAAACTCGCGCAGAAATGTTTAGACGACCGAGCGGGGAGGTGAGCTTGTGTTTCATGTATATATTTGACGGCCTCTGTGGCGCAGCGGTAGTACGCTTGTCTGTGACACCGGAGGTCCCGGGTTCGAATCCCGGCCAGGGCATGATGAGAAAAGAACTTTTTCTGATTGGCCTGGGTCTTGGTTGTTTATCTATATAAGTATTCATTATAAAATATAGTATCGTTGAGTTAGTATCTCGTAACACAAGTCTCGAACTTACTTCGAGGCTAACTCAATCAGTGTAATTTGTCAATAAAAAAAAAAAAAAATAAATAAATAAATAAATATATATATATATATATATATATATATATATATATATATATATATATATATATATATATACAGTAGGGCCTCGGTAATCCTGAGAGGCATAAACAAGACCCCCTGCCGAATTATGGAGGCGTCCGGATTATAGTATACCATATTTAATAGAAATAAAAAACATCCTTAACCTAAGTTTCTTTTATCATTAGAGCATAATGACGAAAATGTACATGTTAAAAATTATGCACATACATCCATTTAAGAAAAAAGTTTAAATATCACATTATCATTATTTCTTCTTGAAAAAGTCTGTAATACTCTTCTGTTTATAATTGCACTTCGTTTCAAAAGCACGGTCTCGAAGTCGACGGAGAAAAATAACTTCGTGGGTATCCAATTCGTTATCTTCAGCCCATTTTAAAGCAGTGTTTAAAGCTCCTACTGCCTACTGACTAACGACGAATGTTCATGGAAGCCCGCACCTACCCGATCACCGAATTAGCGAAACTCCGGATTACCGAGGCCCTACTGTATATCTATATATTATATATATCTATATAAACAGGGTGACCTTTAATTCAACTGCATAAATTTAACTGTTAAGTGTACTCATCTTAAGGATATTTAAAAACGTTAAAAGAAAAATATCGGTTCATATTTCAGAAAGTACGAAAAAAAGTAAAAGTATCAAAATCGACGATCCTAAATACGTAATATCACCCCGGACGGCTGAAAAGCGACGCGTAAGATTCAGAGGTCAACGACACAATTCATTCAACTGAGCGATCTCGACAACTCTGTACTTAACTTGATCTTGATACTAGAAAAATAATTTATTTTTCAGACATTTATTTACATGTTTAAATTTCATTTTGTAGTATTGGTCTTTAATAAAGCGTGTGACGTAGTTTTTGAGGGTTTTTTAAATGTGAAAATGATGACGTTTAATTAAAATAAAAATAGGCTCAAACGGCTCAGAAGCATGGGTATAGTCTATGTTTAAAAGGATGCAGTTGTTTTAAATGTCACTCTGTATAGATATAGATATAGCTGTCCCGGCAAACGTTGTTTTGCCATATAAATAATTTTTAAGTAATATCTAGTTAAAAAAAATGTTAAGGGTCGACAAACCTTATCACTAAGGGATATGATAATAAGAAGCGTACTGCCGCTGCGCCACAGACGCCGTCAATGGTTCCTCTTCTTCTCCTTTTTTATTAATCTCGGCAACCGCACGGCATATAATCGAATCAAAATGATTGATTGTGCCGTGTGGTTCCCGGCACCAATAAAAAAAAGAATAGGACCACTCCATCTCGTTCCCATGGATGACGTGAAAGGCGACTAAGAGATAAGGGATAGGCTTATAAACTTGGGATTCTTCTTTTAGGCGACGGGCTAGCAACCTGTCACTATTTGAATCTCAATTCAAATTATCATTAAGCCAAACAGCTGAACGTGGCCTATCAGCCTTTTCAAGACTGTCGGCTCCGTCTACCCCGCAAGGGATAATGACGTGATCATATTATTTATTATTGAATTAAATGATTGATTTTTATTATTATTAATTATTAAATGATTGATAACAGACGCCACAGCAGCGCGGCGATATGCAAATACGGCACGTCCACTCAGGAGTGCTCGTGCCTGTTCAGCAAGGTGTTTCGGCTGCCGTGCCGCCACATCCTGATGCTGACCACCGAGCTCAAGGTAACGTGCCTCCGTGCCGTCAAACCAGCGTCAAACTAGCTTCAATCCATCGTTTGTCTGACGTGAAACCATCGAACTAACATTGATATAGCACAAATCCATCGTCAAGCTGCCATCAAACCATCAATCCATCGTCATACTACCGTCAAACCAACATCAATCTAGCCTCAAACTACCGTAAAACCATCAATCTGTCGTCAAACCATCAGTCTAGCACCATCAATCCATCATGAAACTACTATCATTCTAACATCAATCCATCATCAAACTACCGTCAAACCATCAATCTAGCATCAATCCAGCGTCAAACTACCCTCAAACCAACGTGTGACCGGCGTCATTGTTACTCGTGCCTGTTCAGCAAGGTGTTCCGGCTGCCGTGCCGCCACATCCTGATGCTGACCACCGAGCTCAAGGTAACGTGCCTCCGTGCCGTCAAACCAGCGTCAAACTACATTCAATCCATCGTCAATTTATCGAACAAACGTTAAACAACCGTCAAACCATCAATCTAGCATAAATCCATCGTCAAACCAACATCAATCTAGCATCAATCCATCGTCAAACAACCGTCAAATCATCAATCTAGCATAAATCCATCGTCAAACCAACATCAATCTAGCATCAATCCATCGTCAAACAATCGTCAAATCATCAATCTAGCATCAATCCAGCATCAAACTACCCTCAAACCAACGTTAGACCGGCGTCATTGTTACTCGTGCCTGTTCAGCAAGGTGTTCCGGCTGCCGTGCCGCCACATCCTGATGCTGACCACCGAGCTCAAGGTAACGTGCCTCCGTGCCGTCAAACCAGCGTCAAACTAGCTTCAAACCAACGTCAGACTAACGTGAAACCATCGAACTAACATTAATATAGTACTAATCCATCGTCAAACTACCGTCAAACCATCAATGCAGCATCAATACATCGTCAAACTACCGTCAAACCATCAATCCATCGTCATACTACCGTCAAACCAACATCAATCTAGCATCAATCCATCGTCAAACAACCGTCAAACCATCAATCTAGCATAAATCCATCGTCAAACCAACATCAATCTAGCATCAATCCATCGTCAAACAACCGTCAAACCATCAATCTAGCATAAATCCATCGTCAAACCAACATCAATCTAGCATCAATCCATCGTCAAACAATCGTCAAATCATCAATCTAGCATCAATCCAGCGTCAAACTACCCTCAAACCAACGTGTGACCGGCGTCATTGTTACTCGTGCCTGTTCAGCAAGGTGTTCCGGCTGCCGTGCCGCCACATCCTGATGCTGACCACCGAGCTCAAGGTAACGTGCCTCCGTGCCGTCAAACCAGCGTCAAACTAGCTTCAATCCATCGTCAGACTAACGTGAAACCATCGAACTAACATTGATATAGTACTAATCCATCGTCAAGCTGCCATTAATCTAGCATCAGTCCATCGTCAAACCAACATCAATCTAGCATCAATCCATCGTCATACTACCGTCAAACCAACATCAATCTAGTATCAATCCATCGTCAAACCAACATCAATCTAGCATCAATCCATCGTCAAACAACCGTCAAACCATCAATCTAGCATAAATCCATCGTCAAACCAACATCAATCTAGCATCAATCCATCGTCAAACAACCGTCAAATCATCAATCTAGCATAAATCCATCGTCAAACCAACATCAATCTAGCATCAATCCATCGTCAAACAACCGTCAAACCATCAATCTAGCATAAATCCATCGTCAAACCAACATCAATCTAGCATCAATCCATCGTCAAATCATCAATCTAGCATAAATCCATCGTCAAACCAACATCAATCTAGCATCAATCCATCGTCAAACTACCGTCAAACCATCAATCTAGCATCTAACGTCAATGAATATTTTCAAAATTATGTACCCATTAGTTTGAATACTAACCGATGCTCACACGATGAGGGAAAACATCGTGAGGAAACATGCACTTTCTCTGATTGTCCTGGGTCTTGGATGTTTATCTATATAAGTATTTATTATAAAATACAGTATCGTTGAGTTAGTATCTCGTAACACAAGTCTCGAACTCACTTCGAGGCTGACTCAATATGTGTAATTTATCCCGTATATATTAAGGTATTGTATTGTATATAGCGCCGTGTGTTTCCCGGCACCAATAAACAAAAACAATAGGACCACTCCATCTCGTTCCCACGGATGTCGTAAAAGGCGACTAAGGGATAGGCTTATAAACTTGGGATTCCTCTTTTAGGCGATGGGCTAGCGACCTGTCACTATTTGAATCTCAATTCCATCATAAAGCTGAACGTGGCCTATTAGTCTTTTCAAGACTGTTAACTCTTATTCCGCAAGGGATATAAACGTGATTATATGTATGTATGTTGTATTGTATATATTTTTTTTTATGTGAAGACACACATCCCTTTCGATAGTATATTGTATTGTATATATTTATTTGTGTTTAAGGTGAAGACACACATCCCTTTCGAGTGTATATTGTATTGTATATATTTATTTGTGTTTAAGGTAAAACACATCCCTTTCGAGTGTATATTGTATTGTATATATTTATTTGTGTTTAAGGTTAAGACACACATCCCTTTCGAGTGTATATTGTATTGTATATATTTATTTGTGTTTAAGGTGAAGACACACATCCCTTTCGAGTGTATATTGTATTGTATATATTTATTTGTGTTTAAGGTTAAGACACACATCCCTTTCGAGTGTATATTGTATTGTATATATTTATTTGTGTTTAATGTGAAGACACACATCCCTTTCGAGTGTATATTGTATCGTATATATTTATTTGTGTTTAAGGTGAAGACACACATCCCTTTGGAGTGTATATTGTATCGTATATATTTATTTGTGTTTAAGGTGAAGACACACATCCCTTTCGAGTGTATATTGTATTGTATATATTTATTTGTGTTTAAGGTGAAGACACACATCCCTTTCGAGTGTATATTGTATTGTATATATTTATTTGTGTTTAAGGTGAAGACACACATCCCTTTCGAGTGTGTATTGTATTGTATATATTTATTTGTGTTTAAGGTGAAGACACACATCCCTTTCGATAGTATATTGTATTGTATATATTTATTTGTGTTTAAGGTGAAGACACACATCCCTTTCGATAGTATATTGTATTGTATATATTTATTTGTGTTTAAGGTGAAGACACACATCCCTTTCGAGTGTGTATTGTATTGTATATATATATTTGTGTTTAAGGTGAAGACACACATCCCTTTCGAGTGTGTATTGTATTGTATATATTTATTTGTGTTTAAGGTGAAGACACACATCCCTTTCGAGTGTGTATTGTATTGTATATATTTATTTGTGTTTAAGGTGAAGACACACATCCCTTTCGAGTGTGTATTGTATTGTATATATTTATTTGTGTTTAAGGTGAAGACACACATCCCTTTCGAGTGTGTATTGTATTGTATATATTTATTTGTGTTTAAGGTGAAGACACACATCCCTTTCGAGTGTGTATTGTATTGTATATATTTATTTGTGTTTAAGGTGAAGACACACATCCCTTTCGAGTGTGTATTGTATTGTATATATTTATTTGTGTTTAAGGTGAAGACACACATCCCTTTCGAGTGTGTATTGTATTGTATATATTTATTTGTGTTTAAGGTGAAGACACACATCCCTTTCGAGCCTCGCTGGACGGTTCAGCACTGCCTCTTCGGATGCGAGACCGCCACTACACAGCAGACTGGTAAATAATATATATAAAATTCTCGTGTCACAATGTTTGTCTCCGTACTCCTCCGAAACGGCTTAACGGATTTTAACCAAATTTTGCATGCACATTCAGTAGGTCTGAGAATCGGCTAACAACAATTTTTCATACCCCTAAGTGTTAAGGGTTGTCCACACTTAAATTTTTTTTAAATTACTTAAGAAATATTTATATGGCAAAACAACGTTTGCCGGGACAGCTAGTACATATATAATATTGTATAGCTGAACTCGGCCATTCAGTCTTCTCAACACTGTTGGCTCTGTCTACCCCACAAGGGATATAGACGTGACCATATGTATGTATGTATGTATGTATTATCTATATATTAATATTGTTACAGGCGCCGGCGGCACATTCATGGAACAAGTCGTGGTGGAGACGGACGGACAGCACAGACAGACGGTGCCGCAGACGCAGCAGATACACCAGGTATACATATAATCACGTCTATATCCCTTGCGGGGTAGACAGAGTCTATTTTGAAAAGACTGAATGGCCACGTTCAGCTATTTGGCTTGATGATAAAATTGTGATTCGAATAGTGACAGGTCGCTAGCTCATTGCCTTAAAGCAGGATTAAGAGTTTAATAATCTTATATATCCCTTAGTCGCCTTTTACGATACATATGGGAACGAGATGGAGTGGTCCTATGCTTTTATAAATACATACATACATACATACATATAATCACGTCTATATCCCTTGCGGGGTATATATATATATATATTTATTTATAAAAAATAGCTGATATATATATATACGGGACAAATTACACAGATTGAGTCAGCCTCGAAGTGAGTTCGAGACTTGTGTTACGAGATACTAACTCAACGATGCTATATTTTATAATAAATACTTATATAGATAAACATCCAAGACGCAGGTCAATCAGAGAAAGTTCTTTTCTCATCATGCCCTGGCCGGGATTCAAACCCGAATAACTAACTTCGCGACTATACTTCCTACAAACAACTTGTATTGGGACTGACTGAAGCCGGGACGGAGAAGAATAAATGTTTTGAAATTAAATCTATTTTGTTATGTTTTCTCAAGGTGGGCGGTGTGAGACAACAGCAATACGTTTTAGCAGCTCCCGGACAACCGGCCACGCCCGTGTCACAGGTAATACATACATACTTGCATACATACATACATAACATACATACATACGTACATACATACATGCATAGATACATCGAACATACATGCATACCTACAAACATACATGCATACATACATACATGCATACAAACAAACATACATACATACATACAATTGAAAGAGTCCTATACATACATCTATACTAATATTATAAAGCTGAATTTTAAGTGATAACTGGAGAATCACTTTAAAAAATAGTTATATGGCAAAACAACGTTTGCCGGGACAGCTAGTATACTCGTATATATATAACGTTTATTTTTAGTTTCTTACAAAGATGATAACTTATTTAAACACACTATTATTATAACCTTACCTGAAAACAAAGAAACGACAATTAAAGTTTATTCTTCCACCAATTCTTCTTATTTATATATTAATTAATAAATCTATTGACAATGTAATTCTTGTCCAATGCAATATCCAACATAACCTCTCAACCGACCACAGGCTCTCGCAGTTGTCAATGTCACCGGCAATGTCGAAAGCGCGGCAAAATTCAAAATAAAGAAATATGCTATTCTGCTGCAAATGAGGCAGAAAACCTCAAAAGGCGCAAATATGTAGGTATCGGTAATACCTATACTTTTGAACCTTTTGGGCTAGAAACTCTGGGACCGTGGGGCCCATCTGCCCATCAGCTTTTCCGACAATTGTCGAAAAAGCTGATTGAGGTATCTCGTGACCGGAGGGCTGGAAATTATCTGGCTCAGAGAATCAGCATTGCCATTCAAATTGGCAATGCTGCCAGCCTTCTAGGCACACTCCCGCATGTTGATGCTATGCAGGGACTGTACAATTTATAAATTAAATTTTAGTTTGTAGTCATCTTTTTTCTTTATTTTTATAAGTAGTTTAAGTTTTAAATTAATTAGTTTGTAAGTATCTTTTTTCTTTCTTTTTATAAGTAGTTTTAGCTTTAGTTTTAATTTGATTTAATTATAATATTTTAATTTTAAAAGTAAAATATTATTAGGTAAATTAAAAGTCCTGAATATAATAAAGAAATATCATTTCTTTACATATTATATATGTCATATTGTCCAACAGGTGATATTCTGCGGCAGCGGCGTCGGGTCAGTGGGTTCCGTGGGTTCCGTGGGGTCGGTGGGGTCCGCGCCCGTCATCACGTCCGTGCTGCCGGCGGGCGGTGCAGTGCTCACACCACATCACACTATACATCATTGAAATGTTACAACAATTTATACAAGACGCGTCTAAAGAAAAAAGTTAAGATAAATTCCAGTGGGAATTTTTTTGGGAGCTATTCTCACCTGTACATACATACATATGATCACGTCTTGCGGGGTAGACAGAGCCCGCACTTGGAACCTTTTTGCCGTGAATATCATTCCCGCGGTAATTCTCGAAATTCCATCAACTATATGTATTCGAAACAGGAATAGTATATATCATTTATCTCATTAAAATGATGGTAGGCTATTAGTATTAAGATGTAAATATTAATTTTAAGTAGTATATAAATTGATGTTCTGTTGACATGACAAAAATTTTTTTACCCTTTTGTGTAATAGCGGTTGTGTTTCGAAATTTAATATATAAATAAATAAAATAAAAAAGTTGGCCTCGAACCAAGTCCGAGACTTGTGTTACGAGATACTAACTCAACGATACTGTATTTTATAATAAATACTTATATATAGATAAACATCCAAGACCCAGGCCGATCAAAAAAAGTTTCGATTCTCATCACGCCCTGGCCGGGATTCGAACCCGGGACCTACGGTGCCGCAGACAAGCGCACTACCGCTGACTGACACTAGAGGCCGTCTAGGATAATAATAGAATCAATGCTATCTTTAACTTTTATTCAACTTTTGATAGCAAATTGGCAACGCAAGTTACCTGCATTGGCAGAACACGCATAATACATACATACATACATATGGTCACGTCTATATCCCTTGCGGGGTAAACAGAGCCAACAGACTTGAGTTCAGCCACGTTCAGCTATTTGGCTTAATGATAGAATTGAGATTCAAATAGTGACTGGTTGCTAACCCAACGCCTAAAAAATAATCCCAAGTTTGTAAGCCTATCCCTTAGTCGCCTTTTACGACATCCATGGGAAAGAGACGGAGTGGTCCTATTCTTTTTTGTTTTGGTGCCGGGAACCACACGGCATAATACACAATACGCATAATGGAGATAATAATTTGTCTATGTCAACAGAACTCAAAAATGTGTATAAGTTCCGACGGAGTTATTTAAAGGACTTTTGTAAAAAAAAATATAGGTTTTATATACAATTGTGAGGGGCGAATCAGGGCGATAATTCTTGTGTGTTTAAGATTTCATCGGATTCTTGTTTTTGATATATATGCAAAATTATTGGTAACATAATTTTTATGGCTCACGGGGTAGACGGAGCTAATTAAGGGAAAACATGCAAGCCACGTTCAGCATGATGTTAAAAGTGACTAAAGTTTCATTTTAAACCGAAACTTCGATTGCGCGATTTAGACTCTTCACTGCTATTGGCTGAGCGCGTCGCAATAATCGCTGTGATTGGCCGATGACGTGTGACGTTATAGCTCAAGTGTATAATGTAAATGTATGTGCGAGACTGAATAAAAATTTGATGATTTCCAAAATTAAGTTGTCGCATTGATTCGCTCCGACTTATAGCCCTATGTAACTTATTACTACATAGCTTATATATATATTGTATCAAGTAAACTGAAGGTGGTATAATTGTGTGGTTTTATTTATTGAAGCTGTGACCCAAATTAGTTTAATTAACAACTTAACAGCACTTCGGAGCGCTATCGCTCGCGCGAGAAACTATAGCTGTCCCATTTCTTTTCATAATATGGCGAATAACAATACATACATACATATGGTCACGTCTATATCCCTTGCGGGGTAGACAGAGCCAACAGTCTTGAATAAACTGAATAGCCACGTTCAGCTATTTGGCTTAATAATAGAATTGAGATTCAATAGAGACAGGTTGTTAATCCATCGCCTAAAAAAGAATACCAAGTTTGTAAGCAGCTAGATTTCAATAAAAAGCGAAACAATGTCAACATCATCTAAAAGATGAAATTTATCGGAATGGGAATTATTAATAAATACAAAGTTTATGGTTTGTATTGGTTTAATTTTCAAAAAATTATAAAAAATAAAAGCCTTCAGTAGGTATGTATAAGCTACTGGATTTATTCATTTCTTCTACTATGCTCAACGGAGATATGTAGTGAGTCACGTTATTCAAGTGTTGCAAAAAAGTTACACTATTAATTGTAAATTCATCTTAAAACTAAATTGCGCCATGCGTGAATTAAATTAATCTGTATTAAATTCACTTTTACACCTATTAATAAAAGTGACAGACACAGAAACTTTCTCAATTTTCGTTGCAAAATTAAAAAGACAGCGCCAAAGTGAGCATAGACAAACACCGTTCTCGACGACAGTGCTTTGCATTAAAAAAATATAAATATTCCGCTCAATTTAAAAAAGGCGGGCGAACACAGTGACAGCTGTCAAAGTAAGCACAGATAACACAGTTCTCGTGGCAACATCGGGCACGGGCCCAGGCGAGGCCGCGCCGGTACAAGCCTCGAGATGTCTAAACAGCTCTACATAGTTCCTCGCTTGCTCGTTCCTGGCTTCAGAGCTGTATTCTTCTAGACCTGGAAGTAGAAAGCCGTCGTTGTAGATTCTTTGAATATTTATTATTTGCAGGTAGTTCAAACAAAAGTTTTATGCCTGGAGATCTCAAGCAAAGCACATTTTCTTTTCGGCTCGTGGTTTGAGCAAATAGCTCTAGCGTTGATACGTTACATATTATAGAAGCCTGCATTTCTGGGGCAAGTCGGCTATTCTGATTATCCTTCAAGGTCCATGTAGAATGGGGAGACCGAACAAATCTTGGCTAGACGTCGCGAAATATGCCCGAGAATATTTCACGAATTAACTTAAAACTAAGGTCACCAACGCTCGGACAAAGTGGAGAGAGAAAAGTTGGAAGGCCGTGCTATTATATACTAAAACTCCGGGCACTGAAGCATTTACGTCCAGAATGAAATCGGGAACACGTTTAATTTTTTTTAATAGATTTGAGTGCTTTTAACCTCGAATCTGTCTGGTGGTAAGCATTGTCTTGCTTAAAGTTATGCATGCAAGCTCAAATAGTGCCTATTCACTCTTGCCTTGAAAAGATGAGAGAAAATCCTACTATCCTACTAATATTATAAATATGAAAGTTTGTGAGTATCTCAGTGTGGATGTTTGTTACTCTCTCACGCAAAAACTACTGAACCTACTACGACGAAATTTGGTATGTAGGTAGCTGAAAACCCAGAATAACATATAGGCTACTTTTTATCCCGGAGTTCCCGCGGGATTGATAGGGTTTCCATGCGGACGAAATCGCGGGCGGCCTCTAGATAAAGATAAAAAAAAAACAAATTATAAAGATATAAACAGACCTATGGTAGTGTCCTTGAAGAGTAAGTCGCTGGAGCCGTCGAAAGGCGAGTACATGTGCAGGTTGATGAGCTGCTGGGAAGCGGCGACGTTGTAGCCGAAGAAGCGGTCGAGCGAGTCGAATAGCGTGTTCAGAGCGTTGTTGGCTGGGTCGTCTCTGTAAATTGATAATACACACATACATACATACATAAAACCAAGGCTTTTTCCCGGAGGGGTAGGCAGAGACTACATTTATTTATTTACTAGAGGCTTGCCCCGGCTTCGCACGGGTGGACATATTTTTGTGTTTTATATTTTAAAATAAACAAAGAGTAAAAACAAATTTATGCCTATGTCACTTTTGAAGGTCTATTCTATATCTGTAAATTTTATCAAAATCGGACCAGTAGTTTTTGAGTTTATTCCACACAAACATACAAAAATACAAATCTTTCCTCTTTATTATTAGTGTGGAAAATTTTATCAAAATCGGACCAGTAGTTTTTGAGTTTATTCCACACAAACATACAAAAATACAAATCTTTCCTCTTTATTATTAGTGTGGATGTGGATATTATTAGTGTGGATGTAGGTACACAATATTATATAGCATTCAATACAGTTAGATACTCTAGTACAAAAGTGCTACTTATTTCAAAAGAAATCTCTTCCAGTAGACCCATGAGAGGAGAATGAATTTTGGAGCGGCATGGCGTGTGCATAAATAACATTTAACTAAAGATAAGTACATCTTTCCACTTGCCACGATCTCTGCACCCTTCCTTAACTTCAACCACATTCATAACTCTCTTCATGCAAGCTCGGCGGTTTCGGGTACTCTTGACCGGACCCTTTGGCAGGACGTCGTTAATTTAATCAAGATAAAGACATCATTTTTCATCATCGACATCCATGGGAAAGAGATGGAGTGGTCCTATTCTTTTTTGTAGGTACTGGTGCCGGGAACCACACGGCCTTACCTTAAATACTAACCCACTTTATTTCAATCCTACTACTATTATAAAGGCGAAAGTTTGTATGGATGTTTGTTACTCTTTCACGCAAAAACTACTGAACCGATTACCATGAAATTTGGTATGTAGGTAGCTGAAGACCCAGAATAACACATAGGCTACTTTTTATCCCAGAGTTCCCGCGGGATTGATAGGGTTTCCATGCGGACGAAGTCGCGGGCGGCCTCAAGTTTGCAATAAAATAAAGGCACCACTAACCTTCTCGCCAAGACCTCAGCGTCCACTACATGCGCCATCAGGCAGCCATCGTCGATGTTGACCCCCGTGCTGTTAGCGAGGGTGTTGTTGCGGCAGAGCGCTCGATAATTCGCCGGATTCAAGTTGAGCGCCGCCATTTGCGCTGAAAAACCGAAATTGATAAATTATAATGCCGTGCGGTTCCCGGTGTTAATAAAGAAAAGAACAGGACAACTCAATTTCGTTCCCATGGATGTCGTATAAGGCGACTAAGGGATAGGCTTATAAACTCGGGATTATTCGTTTAGGCGATGGGCTAGCGACCTGTCACTATTTGAATCTCAATTCTATTATTAAGCCAAATAGCTGAAGGTGGCTATTCAGTCTTTTCAAGACTGTTGGCTCTGTCTACTCCGCATGGGATATAGACGTGAATATATGTATGTATGTATTTCTTTTTGATAAAAATATCATTCTACTCCATGCAAGAATATTTAGATTGAAATAATATATAAACATGACGTTTTTACTCTGCTCCCTTGATTTATTTTCTTTTATATTATTACTTTAGTATAAGTTAATTTAAGTAAAATTAATGATAATCGCCCATCAGTCTTTTCAACCCTGGCTCTATCCACCCCGCAAGGGATATAGACGTGACCATTATGTATTTATTTATGTACACAAAATTATGTACAGGAGCATTTATTACAGTACCTAATTCTAGTACAAAGGTGCTACTTATTTTAAAAGAAATCTCTTCCAGTAGACCCATGAGAGGAAAGATGAATTTCAGAGCGGTATGGCGGCCAATCAGTCTTTTCAACCCTGGCTCTGTCCACCCCGCAAGGGATATAGACGTGACCATATGCATGTATGTATGCTCTCGTTTCTCCATACCATCCTTTAGTTTAAATTAAATTAAATAATTAAATATATACGGGACAAATTACACAGATTGAGTTAGCCTCGAAGTAAGTTCGAGACTTGTGTCACGAGATATTAACTCAACAATACTATATTTTATAATAAATACTTATATAGATAAACATCCAAGACCCAGGCCAATCGGAGAAAGTTCGTTTCTCATCATGCCCTGGCCGGGATTCGAACCCGGGACCCCCGGTGTCACAGACAAGCGCACTACCGCTGCGCCACAGAGGCCGTTAAGTTTGTGTACTCACCAGCCAAATACTGCGTCTCCAAGAACGCCACGTCTGTGGCGGGGTCGGCGAGGCAGGCCAGGGAGCCGTTGTTACCGAAGTAATAGTTGGTGTAGTCCCACGCGCACGTGACTGGAAGATAGTGTAAATATAAATATTATATAGAAAGAAAGAAAGAAAAATATTTTATTTGATATCACAAACTTAACTATACTAAGTAACAGGATTTTACAATCTGTGCGTTTTTGTGAATATCTATCAAAAAGGCTATATAGGAAGTATAGTTATTAAAGTTATTTATTCCTACAGAAGAAAGAAGGAGAAATAATCAGTTTTTAAAATAACTAGATATATTATTAACATAAAAATTAAGAACATCTAACAATAAAAATTATTTTTGATAAACAACATCATCGCCGAAAAGTACCCGAAACCGCCGAGCTTGCATGAAGAGAGCTATGAATGTGGATGAAGCGAAGGAAGTATGCAGAGATCGTGGCAAGTGGAAAGAGGTAGTCTCTGCCTACCCCTCCGGGAAAGAGGCGTGATTTTCTGTATGTATGTATGTATGTAACATCATGGCAACCGTTGCTATGGCGTATATCAAGAAGGTTGCCTACAAATAAATAAATATAAATATATACGGGACAAATTACACAGATTGAGTTAGCCTCTCGAAGTTAGTTAGAAACTTGTGTTACGAGATACTAGCTCAACGATAGTAGGTATATTTTATAATAAATACTTATATAGATAAACGTCCAAGACCCAGGCCCATCAGAAAAAGTTCTTTTCTCATCACGCCCTGGCCGGGATTCGAACTCGGGACCTCCGGTGTCACAGACAAGCGTACTACCGCTGCGCCACAGAGGCCGTCAAACTAGATAACCTAGACTTCTTCTCCCACCTGGGTTCAGTCCCGGTCGCATCCTCACCACTCTGGAGAGGAGCCCGGGGTGTGCGTTTGACCATGGACCCTGGATTGGGTGAGTCAGGTTTCCACACGAAGCGACTCCCGTCTGACCTCCGCAACCTTTGCAGGGGAACCTGACCCGTATTGGATCGGTCATGGTCAACACATCTAATTGCTTGAATGTGCAGGTTTCCTCACGATGTTTTCCCTCACCGTAAGAGCATCGGTTATTATTCAAACTAATGTACATAACATTGAAAATAATCATTGGCACATGTCCGAGGTGGGATTTGAACCGGTGCCTTTTTTGCGAAACACGCATTTCAAACAGGCTCCTTACAGATTCGAAGACAGAAACTCTTCACGTGATTATATATGTATACTTACTTATGTAAAAGTCGTTTAATGTAGTTATAAACAAGCATTTACGTTATTACAGACTAGCTGTGCCCGCGACTTCGTCCGCGTGGAATAGTTATTTTGGGCATCATTGAAGCCCTCAAGAATGAATAATATATACCTATATCTTTTTCACATTTTCCATTATTTCTTCACTCTTAATAGTTGCAGCGTGATGTTATACAGCCTAAAGTCTTCCTCGATAAATGGTCTATTCAACGCAAAAAGATTTTTTCAATTCGAACCAGTAGTTCATGAGATTAGCGCTTTCAAACAAACAAACAAACTCTTCAGCTTTATAATATTAGTATAGATAACAATAATTTGTATTGTAATGTGATAACTTACACTGGTTATTAGCGATGACTGACACTGTAGGCTTACACGCCGTACACAATACAGTCGAGTTGAAGTTCTGAAAAAAATTGTCAACAAAAAATCATATTTTATTTCTTTCTTTCTTTTTTCTTTTGCCGTGTGGTTCCCGGCACCAATACAAAAAAAGAATAGGACCACTCCATCTCTTTCCCATGGATGTCGTAAAAGGCGAATAAGGGATAGGCTTACAAACTTGAGATTTTTTTATAAGCGATGGGTTAGCGACCTGTCACTATTTGAATCTCAATTCTATCATTAAGCCAAATAGCTGAACGTGGCCATAAAGTATTTTCAAGTCTGTTGGCTCTGTCTACCCCGCAAGGGATATAGACGTGACCATATGTATGTATGTGTGTTTCTTTCTTTCTCTAATCTTCTAATGACCTTTGTGTGTCTGTGTGACACCGGAGAAGGTCCCGGGTTCGAATCCCGGCCAGGGCATAATTCTATCGCTTAAAACGTGTTCGTTCTCAGCTTTGGAATAGGTAACCTCCCACAAGATATGAGATCTGCTCTTAACCTTAGTTCTTTAAAAACACTAATCAAAAGACTGTATTGTACATATTCTTCTAAATCAAATAACTGCTTTATATATACATACATATAATCACGTCTATATCCCTTGCGGGGCAGACAGAGCCGGCAGTCTTGAAAAGACTGATAGGTTCAGCTATTTGGCTTTAAGATAGAATTGTTTTTTAAGAAATTTGTTATATTTATTTTTATTTGCAATAAAGAGTTTACAAAAAACAAACAAAAATAGGTATTAATTTAGAACGATTGATCTTGTGGCATTCTGGTTAATGTTGCTTATTTTTAACCGCCTTAAATAAAAAGATGGTTCTCATTTCGACATGTGTATGTATGTCTCCTATTAAACAATGAAAACATTGTATTTCCTTTTCATATAAGTAATTATCCTAGCCAGCCTAACTATTGTGATAAAAAAATTTAAACTTGAATAAATAAAAAAACAAAACTAACGGACTCCTCGGTGAGCGCGTGCGTGTCGCTGTTGGCGCCGGGTGCGCACGCGCCGCTGAAGTACTCGCCGACGGCGCGCGCGTAGTCGCACTCCGCCGAGCTGATGATCTGCCGCTCGTGGGCCGTGCGCACGAACGCCACGTACGCTGTGACATACATATGGTCACGTCTATATCCCTTGCGGGGTAGACAGAGTCAACCGTCTTGAAAAGACTGAATGGCCACGTTCAGAGCTATTTGGCTTAATGTAAGAATTGAGATTCAAATAGTGACAGGTTGCTAGCCCATCGCCTAAAAAAGAATTCCAAGTTTGTAAGCCGAAAGTTTGTAAGTTTGTTTGTGTGTTTGTGGCCGAATTAATACATATATTGAAAAAAATATTAAGACATAAAAAAGAATAGGACCGACCACTCCATCTCTTCCCCATGGATTTCGTAAAAGGCGACTAAGGGATAGGCTTATAAATTTAGGATTCTTCTTATAGGCGATGGGCTAGCAACCTGTCACTATTTGAATCTCAATTCTATCATTAAGCCAAACAGCTGAACGTGGCCATTCAGTCTTTTCAAGACTGTTGGCTCTGTCTACCCCGCAAGGGATATAGACGTGATTATATGTATGTATGTATGTATAAAAAAAAATAGGACCACTCCATCTCTTTCCCATGGTTGTCGTAAAAGGGGACTAAGGGATAGGCTTATAAATTTAGGATTCTTCTTATAGGCGTTGGGCTAGCAACCTGTCACTATCTGAATCTCAATTTTATCATTGAGCTGAACGTGGCCAGTATTTCAATACTGCTGGTTCTATCTACCCCGCAAGAGATATATACGTGATTATATAACGGCCTCGGTGGCGCAGCGGTAGTACGCTTGTCTGTGATATTTGTGTGTGTATTTATTATAAAATACAGTATCGTTGAGTTAGTATCTCGTAACACAAGTCTAGAACTTACTTCGAGGCTAACTCAATCTGTGTAATTTGTCCCGTATATATATATACATACATATGGTCACGTCTATATCCCTTGCGGGGTAGACAGAGCCAATAGTCTTGAAAAGACTGAATGGCCACGTTCAGCTATTTGCCTTAATGATAGAATTGAGATTCAAATATGTAGTGACAGGTTGCTAGCCCATCGCCTAAAAAAGAATCCCAAGTTGGTAAGCCTATCCCTTAGTCGCCTTTAAGACATCGATGGGAAAGAGACGGAGTAGTCCTATTATTTTTTGCATTGGTGCCGGGAGACACACGGCACAGAAGATACATATATACCTACTCGTATATACATATATTTATTTATTATATGAATGAATAAATCACCTAATCCGCCATATTCCGGGAAACAGGCGACCTTATCCCGAAGGTTCTCGAACCGGGTGACGTTGCTCTGTGCCGACGCCTCCTTGACAAAAGCGGCTATACGCGATGCGTTCGCTCTGGTATTCTGTACCAGTTTTACGGCGGAGAGGCGGTAGTTTCTGCAAAAAGACAACGGGTTTACATACATACATATGGTCACGTCTATATCCCTTGCGGGGTAGACAGAGCCCATAGTCCCGAAAAGACTGAATGGCCACGTTCAGCTGCTCGGCTTAATGATGGAATTGAGATCCAAATAGTGACAGGTTGCTAGCCCATCGCCTAAAAAAAGGATCACATTATAAGCCTATCCTTTTAGTCGCCTTTAACGACATCCATGGGAAAGAAATGGAGTGGTCCTATTCTTTTTTTGTATTGGTGCCGGGAACCACACGGTACTAAGGTACATCAGCTGAATAAAATTTAGAAATGCAAGCACAAATTGGCATCTTTACCTACTAATATTATAAAGCTGAAGAGTTTGTATGTTTGTTTGTTTGAACGCGCTAATCTCAGGAATTACTGATTGAAAAATTATTTTTGTGTTCATCAGACCATTTGTCGAGGAAAGCTTTAGGCTATATAACATCACGCTGCAACTATAAGAAGCGAAGAAAAGAAAAAAAAAACGGGGGAAAATTATTCACCCTTGAGGGCTTCAATGATGGCCAAAATAACTATTCCACACGGACGGAGTCGCGGGCACAGCTAGTTTGAAATAAAGGTAGTTAAAAACCAACTTCTCTAGGGGTCACTAGGCCTATTTTACTACAAAAACTCATGAGTCAACTATCTGACTTACATCAGTCCTGTGGTCACATTTGCACTTGGCCAATTTACATTAAGTACCCGGTCTACCAGAGATGACGCTGATATAGTTTCTTAAAACGCGGTTTTTAAAATGTTTATATATCTTGGGAACCGAGCTTTTCTCGAACCTAGGACCTTGATAAATCGATTCCTTGAGCCGAAAAGCCCCTAATCTGCAACTTTCATGAAAATCGTTGGAGCCGTTTCAGAGATCCTGATTATATATAATATACAAGAATTGCTCGTTTAAATATATTAGATATATTATAGATGTAGCTACATTTCTCTTAATTATCATAATGCCATGAAGCAACTTCTGGATAATGGCGTTTCTATATCTCCATCCTGGACTTCTTGGCTGTCCAAGAGAGGTAGAGGTGTCCTGTCGGTATTTTTATTATGCTTAACCGATTGAAATAAAATTTGAAATAAAGGTAGTTATGAGGTAGGTACTCATGAGTCAACTGCCTCACTTACATCAGTCCTGTGGTCATATAGTCTAACCCCGTGCTCCTCAACATAGAACTCTTCCCGGAGACGCAATCTGGACTAGGATTGCGTCTCCGGGAAGAGTTCTATCCAGAGTTTCGTCCAGTAGGATGATGTAGGCTATAATGACTTACTTCCTAGCGATGTATCCGTAATGTGAGTCCACAGAGAACAGGTCTGATCTCCTGTCCCTAATGTCGGTGAGACACGCGAAGGTATCAGCTCTGCGTTCACAGGAGATGGCGGGCTGGATGCCCAGGGTGTACGCTGAAGCCGCCAGCCACTCGCACTTGGCCATTTCGGCCACGGAGACGGTACACCAGCGAACAGCTGCTAAGCAACTGCTGGATGTTGATAGGTTCTCGATCGGGCGGACTGTGGGAAATAACGAATAGGTAAATTGTTAATTATAAAACACTAGTGTTGGTAAAAGGTCAGGTTAAGAGTACCCGTAACCGCCGAGCTTGCATGAAGAGAGTTATGAATGTGGATGAAGCGAAGGAAGTGTGCAGAGATCGTGGCAAGTGGAAAGATGTGGTCTCTGCCTACCCTTCCGGGAAAGAGGCCTGATTTTATGTATGTACTATATATGTATGTATTACAACACAAAGGTTCTAGGTTAGATAATGGTTTACAAATTGTAATCTATGTATACTAATATTATAAAGCTGAAGAATTTGTTTGTTTGAAAGCTTTAATCTCAGGAACTACTGGTTCGATTTGAACCATTTATCGAGGAAGGCTTTAGGCTATATAATATCACGCTGCAACTATTAGGAGCGAAGAAATAATGGAGAATGTGAAAAAATCGGGGAACGTCCTAGAGACCTTCAATGATGCCGAAAATAACTATTCCACGCGGACTAAGTCGCGGGCACAGCTAGCAAAGAATAAATACTATTTAGAGACACAAAATTTAAGAAGTTTAATCCCAACTTAATATTATTAATGCGAAAATGAGTTTATTTGTTTTTTGCCTCTTATAGGATTATATATTGAATAAATCTTCTTGAAATACGTAGGTATATATAACTAACGAATGCAGGAATGCACATTGTTTGTTTGTTTGTTTGTTTGTAAACTCTTTATTGCACATAAAAATAAATATAACAAATTACAAAACAGTTATTGGATTTAGAAGAATATGCACAATGGCGGACTTATCCCAAATGGGATTTCTTCCAGTCAACCAAAATATAAAGGAAAATCCAAAATTTAAAAGGCAGCGCACATAAAAAGCAATGAAGATGCTATATAATAAACAGTACATTTCTACATAATTTAAAATAAACATACATAAATAATATATATATATATATATATAAACTTACATATTTATGAGTACACTCAATTGTTAGATGCATCAGAATACAGTCTTTTGATAAGTGATTTAAAAGAACTAAGGTTAAGAGCAGATCTCGTATCTTGTGGGAGGTTATTCCAAAGCTGAGCGGAACGAACACTAAAAGACAAGCCATAAGTCCGAGAAGAATAAGGAGGAATAAGTAATTTAAGATTATTATGAGATCGCATGCGACTATCCGTCTCACGGAACGAGAAATTTTTATGAAGATAGTGAGGAAATGAAGGATTGAAAAGGATATTAAACAAGAGAGATAGTGTGTGAACATTACGTCTAAGGCGAATTGGGAGCCAATTCAATTGGCGACGAAACTCAGAAACATGATCAAATTTGCGAAGACCGAAAACAAAGCGTATGCCCTGGTTCTGTAAACGCTCCAGTTTGTCAAGCAACTCTTCAGTAACATTTAGACAAGCAACATCGGAATAATCAAGAAGAGGAAAGAGAAGTGATTGTACAAGTAAAATTTTAGTGGCGGTGGGTAAAAATTTTTGCATTCGGCGAAGTGAATGTAACGACACATACATCTTACGGCTGATTTCATTGATATAGGGACTCCACGAGAGAGTTTGGTCCATGATGACACCCAGATTAGTCACTTTGGAAGATAAAGGAATAATATTGTTATCCAGAACCAAACTAGGAACCATCATATTTGCAAATCTTGAAATATAATGTGGGCTACCTATAACAATAGCCTGAGACTTGGCAGCGTTAACCAAAAGACCAAAACGGCTTGACCAATCTGCAATCCTTTCCAAATCCAAATTTATGGTACTAAAAGCATCGTGAATATTATTCAAACTGGCAGACGCATAGATCTGCAAGTCATCGGCATAAAGATGAAAATTAGAGGAAAGAGACGCAGTAATACCATCAATGAAAATTGAGAACAGAACCGGAGAAAGAATGCCACCCTGCGGAACACCAGCCACTAGATCACACCAGTCCGAAAAGCCATCATTCAGTTTTACACGTTGTCGACGTCCAGTTAGATAAGATGAAAACCAACAAAGGGAATTAGAGGAAAAATTTAAAGAACGTAGTATTTCAATCAAGACATCAAAATCAACTGTATTAAAAGCGCTTGTAAAATCTAAAAGGACGAGTACGGTAAGCTGTTTATTATCAATATTTAAACGTATGTCGTCCGTTATCTTCACCAGAGCTGTCGTAGTACTATGGCCACATTTAAAACCCGATTGAAAGGAACTTAACATATTGTAACGTGATAAGTGTGCACTTAACTGTTGATGGATATGATATTCTAAGATTTTCGAAAGTACAGAGAGAATAGAAATAGGACGTAAGTGAGATGGACAAGAAGGAGGTATTTTTTTAGGAAGAGGAATTATTAGAGCGTGTTTCCAAGCAGTCGGGTAGACACCCGTTGAGATAGAACAGTTTATAATATCTGTAATAAAAGGGGCAATAAATTCTGCAATTGGTTTAATCATATCAAGAGATATAGCGTCTTCCCCAACCGCCCTAGACTTTATGGACTTTATTAATTTTATTACGTCGTCAGCGGTAATTTCGTTTATACAAAAAGAGGGGTAATCATAGGCAGGATTAGCAGCTAGACCAGCAAGCGTAGCCTGTTTAAGGACTGATGGAAAATTCCGAGGTGAAGAACAAAAGTGCCTATTCAAATCATTGACGTCCATAACAAAACTCTCGTCAGGCCCACGCTTACCGAAACCCAGACCCCTCAAAAACTTCCATAGTTTACCAGGTGGACAGTTTTCTACATTTGAGTGAATGTAATTTCGCTTAGCCTCCCTACACTTTTTATTACAATGATTGCGAAGATATAAATAAGCAGAATGACTTTCCACAGACGGGCATTGGCGCAATCTTAACTTGGCTCTGTCTCTTCTGGCCATGCATTTTCTGATTTCGGGTGTGAGCCAAGGAGCTGGGTTATATTTAATACGAACAGGATGAATAGGAGCATGCTTATCAAAGAGCAATAACAAAATTTCATAGAATTTAGAGACTTTCAAATTAACATCTGGAGCAATCAAAACAGCGTTCCAGTTCGCATTATTAAAATCAGTTAAAAATGACTGTTCATCAATTGCCGTGAAATCACGACGGAATATAAATTTGTGTCTACGCTTAGGAGAACGCAATTTGAAAGACGCATAAATAAGATCATGAGCCGAGAAACACACTGCATTAATTTGCCCATGCGCTGACACAAGATCCGGGGAAGAAGTGATTATTAGATCAAGAAGAGATGGAGGACCATTGTGTGGAAAATGAGTAGCATTAAGAGGAAGGCAATGTAAATCTAAGGAATGAAGAAGAGAAAGGAGAGATCTTGATCTAGAATCATTTTTAATAAGACAGGTATTAAAATCCCCCATTATAATAATATGTTCAAAACGAGTACGGAAATCCGCCAAAAGAAGCTCAAAAGAATCAAAGTAATTTATATGAAGAGATGGGCTATAGTAAACACCTAGAAGAATTTTAATATGAGAAAGAGTAATTTCTAGGAAAAGATGTTCAGGATTTTCGTGAACAGATGGAGATTGAGATAAAATTTGGCATGGTATATCGTCTCGTAAGTAAATAGCTACTCCACCACACCTCACCATTCTAGAAACACCATTAGTGACGATTTCGTAAGTCCTATCATTTCTGATAAGTTTGAAACCAGGAAGAGGGTACATTGTAGAAGGAAGGGAAGGTTTTAGAAAGGTTTCCGAAATGAGAATAGCGTGAATGGAATAATTAGAAAAGTTTGACAATAAATCATGGTAATGCTCAGGTAAGCTTTGGGCATTTATATGTATAACATTAAAGTCCTTTGGAAAAGAAGAAAAGGTAATGTTCAAGTTATCACCTAAACATGGTTCAAAATCATTAACACTGTGTAGGCTGTCCGACGAAGGTGAAAGAGAAAAATATTCATCATCAGAACTGTCGCCAAAAACATTAGACATTGAGCGTAACAACAAATAAATAAAATAAACTATTTAACAAAAATAATATACAAAAATTAATATACAGTATACAAAACCACATTGTATACATTAAATAAAAGTAAATAGGTAACCATTTTTCAGATTCAAAACCCGCAATTTTTGATGGTAAAAATCTTCAAAAAACCTAAAGTTGCCTACCATTGTTGGTGTAATTAGAGACTGTGGTGATCTCCTCCTGGATAACCCTGAAGCCGGAGCCCCCCACCAGGGTCTGGTACAGGGTGGAGGTCCAGCCGACGCCAGGGTCAGCTCCATTCGGCCACCAGGTCGGCAGACGGTTGCGTAGCGATGTGGCTGTGTTGCTGTGAATTATTTGAGTATTGAGTAAGTCCCGGCAAAATATAATCTTGACAGTCTTCAATATTATAAAGCTGAAGAGTTTGTTTGTTTGAACGCGCTAATCTCAGGAACTACTGGTTCGAATTGAATAGACCATTTATCGAGGAAGACTTTAGGCTATATAACATCACGCTGCAACTTTGAGGAGCGAAGAAATAATGGAAAATGTGAAAAAAACGGGGTTTTTATTCATCCTTGGGGGCTTCAATGTTGCCCTAATTAACTATTCCACGCGGACAAAGTCGCGGGCACAGCTTGTTTCATATAAAAAAGGACAAAGAACAAGTATAATATGGGCAAGAAATTAAGAAAAGTTACTTACAGAAACAAACAAGGTGCCGTGTGGCTTTCGGCACCATTAGAAAAGATGGAATAGGACCACTCCGTCTCATTCCCATGGATGTTGTAAAAGGCGACTAAGGGATAGGCTTATGAACCTGTGACTCTTCTTTTAGGCGATGTTTTCATTAATACATCCTACTACTATTATAAAGGCGAAAGTTTGTATGGATGTTTGTTACTCTTTCACGCAAAAACTACTAAACCGATTACCATGAAATTTGGTATGTAGGTAGCTGAAGACCCAGAATAACACATAGGCTACTTTTTATCCCAGAGTTCCTGCGGGATTGATAGGGTTTCCATGCGGACGAAGTCGCGGGCGGCCTCTAGTACATACATAAAAATCACGCCTCTTTCCCGGAGGGGTGGGCTGAAAAAAGCGGGAAATTTTCCGGTTTTTCTCAAATTCCCTCGTATTTATACAAGTTTTTTACGAAAGTTTCAAGAAAGATAAGAATGAAATATTTCATGTTTTTTATTAATAAAACGGAAAAATATGAAAGAAACGGAAAAATACGATAGGAAAAGTATTGATTACCTTACAATATGCATAATTTTTTTTAACAATTTTAAATAAAATTATGCATATTGTAATTATACATAGAATATATATATAGTTTTCCAATAGTTTTTTTTATATTTTTTTATTATTAATAAAACGGTAAAAAACGTTTCTTTCACCGAAAAAAACAACTTGTTTCTTTCGGAATTTTCAACGCTAGTAGGCAGAGACTACCTCATTTTCGTTTTCATAAATCAATCACAACATTAGCAGAGGAACCTAACCCAATTAGATCATAGCTTTATAACTAGCATCAAAGATATAAAATTTCTTACCTAGAAGCGACTACTGTCTTCCAAGGTTGCCTGACCACAGAGCAAGGCGAGGTGGGGAGCGCTACCACCTCAGCAGACAGAGGTACCGTGGTGCCATTGGGGCACAGAGCTGAGAACTGGTTCACGTTCTGAGGGTTGCGGAGCTGTTGAAGATTATTTATACATACATACATACATATGGTCACGTCTATATCCCTTGCGGGGTAGACAGAGCCAACAGTCTTGAAAAGACTGAATGGCCACGTTCAGCTGTTTGGCTTAATGATAGAATTGAGATTCAAATAGTGACAGGTTGCTAGCCCATCGCCCAGAAAAGAATCCCAAGTTTGTAAGCCTAAAACTTAGATAATTAATGATGAAAAAATTTCTACTTAAATTTTATAATCTGAAGACAGTTTCCGAAAAAGCTGATTGAGGTATCTCGTTCGTGAGTTCGTTACTGGAGGGCTGGAAATTGTCTGGCGTTGAGAATCAGCATTGCCATTCTAAATGACAATGCTGCCAGCCTTCTGGGCGCACTACCGCAACTTGATGCTATGCAGTGACTGTACAATTTGAATTAAGTTTTAGTTTTCAATCATAATGATTAATTTTTTATTACATACCTAATTGTATAAAACGTATTTTAATGACACGTTATTTACTTTAATGAGGTCATTCAAGGATCGATGCTAGTTTGATGATATGTAGATTGATAGATACATGATTGATGAAGACTCGTGAGTCTTAACTTTGGCACGCTGCCACACTTCACATTCAACCCACAGAGAACAAAATCCCTGTATTCCGTGGTACCACCCTAATTTCTACTAAACTCACGGTAAAGAACTCCTGCACGTGCTGCCACGCGACGTAAGCAACAGTGCCTCTGCCCAACAAGCAGGCCAGGGCCTGGATGTGGCGGTTGTTGTTGGAAACACCGGCGACGTTAACAACATTCGACGTGCTGTAGCCTTTGATACTGATTGACGCTAGATTGATTGAGATGAGGAGGATTGACGATCAACATAGCCTGGAATGCTGGGTCATGCAAGGCTCAAGGCTAGACTGATACTAGGTCGATGATAGATCGATGCTGGACTAATGCTGGATTGATGAAGACTCGTGAGTCTTAACTTTGGCACGCTGTCACACTTCATATTCAACCCACAGAAAGCAAAATCCTGATACCACCTTAATTTCTACTAAACTCACGGTAAAGAACTCCTGCACGTGCTGCCAAGCGACGTAAGCAACAGTGCCTCTGCCCAACAAGCAGGCCAGGGCCTGGATGTGGCGGTTGTTGTTGGAGACACCGGCTACGTTGACAGCAGTGGAAGTGCTGTAGCCGCCATTACAGGATGAGTTGTCGCACAACGAGCACAGGTTCGGGTAACGGCTCTCTGGAACATACATATAGTCACGTCTATATCCCTTGCGGGCTAGACAGAGCCAACAGTCTTGAAAAGACTGGTAGGCCACGTTCAGCTATTATGCTTTAAGATAGAATTGAGATTCAAATAGTGACAGGTTGCTAGCCCATCGCCTAAAAGAAGAATGTCAAGTTTATAAGCCTATCCCTTAGTCGCCTTTTACGACATCCATGGGAACCACACGGCACACTCTCTGGAATTGACAGATAATGATGTGGGTGTTGTAATTTCTGCCGTGTGGTTCGCGGCGCCAATGAAAAAAAGAATAGGACCACCTTGTCTCGTTCCCATGGATGTCGTAAAATGCGACTAAGAGATAGGCTTGTGATATTTCTTTAAGGCGAGGTGCTAGCGACCTGTATTCACAATTCACTATTTGAATCTCAATTCTAGCATCAAGCACAAAAGCTGAACGTGGCCTATCAGTATTTACAAGACTGTTGGCTCTGTTTACCCCGTAAGAAATATAGACCAGGGATATGTCTATGTTATGATGTGAGATTTGTTTAGATTTCTCTCAAATTGACACGAAATTTGGTGTTAGAGAGCTTATTAGGATTACATACATACATACAGTCACATCTATATCCTTTGCGGGGTAGCCAGCATTCTGGAAAGACAGGCCTCGTTCAGCTGTACGGCTTAGAAATGTTAATGAGATTCAAATAGTGACATTTTGCTAGCCCATCGCCTAAACGAAGAATCCCAAGTTTATTAGGCTATCACTCAGTCGTTTTTTACGACATCCATTGGAGCCACACCGTCTCTCATGGATGTCGTAAAAAATGACTGAGGGATAGCATAATAAACTTGGAATTCTTCGTATCGATCGATATCGATCTTATTTCTTTATTCTAAACATACAATACTTATCAGTAGTGCCGTGTGGTGCCCGGCACTACTAATAATTATGTATTATACGTACTGAGATCAGCATCAACAGTGCTGTTGTAGCTCCAAGGTCCAGGTCTGCAGGCCTCGCTGAAGAACCCACTGAGGGTTTCCACCTCCAACTCCTCAGCTGTCTTGCGCTCCGTGCCCGAGCCGGGACAGCGGTCCGTGCGAGCAGCCTGGAAAAATGTATACGATTCTTCCACCTCTTTCTCCAGGTTAAGTCCCGGTTGCATCCTCACCACTCTGGAGAGGAGCCCGGGGTGCGCCTTTGACCATGGATCCCGGATTGGGTGAATCAGGTTTTCACACGAAGCGACTCCCGTCTGACCTCCGCAACCTTTGCGGGGGAACCTGACCCGTATTGGATTGATCATGGTTACAGATCCAGTTGCCCAAACTAACAAGAAACAGTTTATTTAAAAAGTATGACGGCCTCTGTGGCGCAGCGGTAATACACGTCTGTTACACTGAAGGTCCCGGGTTCTAATCCCAGCTAGGGCATGATGAGGAACGAACTTTCTCTGATTGGTCTGGGGCTTGGATGTTTGTCTATATAAGTATTTATAATTATAATAAAATATAGTATCGTTGAGTTAGTATCTCGTAACACAAGTCTCGAACTCACTTCGAGGCTAACTCAACCAGTGTAATTTGTCCCGTATACATACATACATACATATTTACATACATACATAAAATCACGCCTCTTTCCCTTATATAAAATAAAATTCCTTTCTTTCTTTTTCTTTTATATATATTTATTTATATTTATGTGGTTCTGTTCCATATGGCTATCGGTAGATGCAATATCTTCCAGTCAACCTTTAGGTGGACACCAATAAACCAGTGTAATTTGTCCCGTGTATATTTATTATGCTTTACCGAGACTTCTAAGGCCTTCAGCACCCTGGGCGACCAGCGGACCTCGGTGGAGTCGAGCCCTGGATGGCAGTATCTTCCGTTCCTCAACCCCTCAAGACCACCAGTGTGATTGTTAGGCACTATGGCTACTGACTCGAACGCGTATGGGACCGCTGAAAAAAAAATGAATCAATGTGTCATATGATTTATTATCTATGAGTGTCAATGTCATTGTCAAGAGAGAGACTAACAGTTTCAAATTCAAATTCAAATTCAAACTTTTATTTGTAACGGACATACAATAATAAATCAGTTTTGTGATGGCGTCATCGTGTAATCGAAGCTCGCTTTTATTTCATAAATTTCTATATGAAACAATCAATGTTAACAATTTTTGTTTATTCCTAATGCGATGAAAGTTAAATGTCAAAATGTAGTAACGAAAATATACATGTAGCAAACGGAAAGATCTGCCTGAATTGTAAGAAAATAATATTCGTATCTTATCTATTATAAAAGCGAATGTGTAGAAGAAGCGGCGGAATAAACTACACTGCAGCATTTTCATCGGACGTCAATTTACAAATATTGTATCTCTTAAATCTACATCGTGGACGAATGCACATTGTCCACATTAAAATATATTATAAATCAAAGAATATTTTGTCAAATGTAACAAATAATTTAAGCTAATAAGCTAAAGTAAAATAAAATACATAGTACCTAATTTTATATTATTTAAATATAATAATGATTGTACGCTCAACATATTTATCTGTAATAAATGAATTTTATTTTTTATATTCAATATTTATTAAAACTAGTCAAAACTAAATAAAATTAAAATAAATTTGTTTGTTCGAATATTTAAATAATTAAAGTTTTCCAAAGAAACATCGTCCCTTACCGGTCTTTTCAGTACTCCTGACAGTCGCTATCACCTGATGAGTGAGCGGCTGCATCTGAGACAGCAATAGAGTTTCTTCTTCAGAGAAGGCTCCAAAATCCGCCTCATTACGAGATATCTTGAGTGCGCAGTCCAATCTAGTAGGTAGAAGAACATTTGTTAGTGTCTATAATACCTACATAGTATACATATAATCACGTTTATATCCCTTGCGGGGTAGACAGAGCCAAAAAAAGTAAATATACAATACAATACAAATTATCTTTATTGCCCATAAAAAAATATAATACATATGTAGTAGAAACAAACATTATAAATATGATTAGACTATCTCCTCTATAGTATCCCTATTTGAAAATTAAACAACTATATTACTCACCTGGTTTCGACTGGCACGCAGGAGACTTCGCTGCCGCCCGTCTCGACGCTCTGGCACGCCACGGAGTCCCTGGCAGGAACGCATACTCTGTCTGGATGACAAATCATCATCATCGTCAGTTTACATATATATATATATAAAGTCGCTATCTTTGAATGCCTTTAAAACTAAATTAAAACTGTGAAATTTAAAAAAAATTAAAAATCGAAAACTCGTTTTATACTTACTGTTGACGAATATTTCGATAAAAAATAAATTTTGACAAGAACATTTTTAATATGACATTATTTTATTTAATTTAATTTTCATTTCAATTTTAATTTTCACTTAATTTTAATTCTCTGTATTTTTGCATGCCATGACTGGTTAAATGCGCGACATGTATATGCTTTGTAACACCTATAATTGTACCGCATTTATAGCAAATAAAGTATTTGTATTTGTACACATTTGTTTTGAAAGAGGCTCTAGCTACCGACACAACTCTCTCTCTCTCATCTCTGCGTGGTCGTGGTAGCACCCTCCACAGAAGTGTTTCGGGGCCCGGGGTACGCCTTCAGACTTTTCTCTCTCCACTCGATCCGATTTTTAAGTTATACCAAGTCTAACACATCCAGGAAAACGCAATAGTTTTCGCATCATACAAGTACAAACATACGAGTACATTTTTTTTCATGGATGTCGTAAAAGGCGACTAAGGGATAGGCTTATAAACTTGGGATTCTTATTTTAGGTGACAAACTAGCAACTTGTTACTATTTGAATCTCAATTCTATCATTAAGCCGAACATCGTGAACGTGGCGTCGTCAGTCTTTACAAGACTGTTGGAACTGTCTACCCCGCAAGGAATGTAGACGTGATTAGTTTTTTTGTCCTTGATTTGCTGTAAAGGGCAAAATCCATAGCAACTACAGTCGGCAATAACATTTCTCAGAATTTTAGCTGTTATCGCATCGCCCCAGTCATAAGAATACAATATATGTACCATGAAATAACATTTATTTGAACTTGATATGATACGCAATCTAATCTCAAAGCGGCAGTTACCTATCTACACATCTACATATACTAAGTCAGTTTGGTTAATGTGTATATTTTTAAATTAAACGGATTAATTTTAGATTAACTCTCGTGTCCTTCTTATTTGTCTTTTCGAGACTGTTGACTTTGTCTACACCGCAAGGGATATAGACGTGATTTTACCTATGTACATTTAAATAATTCCATACAAACCTACTTAAGAAGAGAAGTAACTAATCATAAAGTACTCGTAACATAATTATGCAAGGATCGTGGCAAGTGGAAAGATGTAGTCTCTGCCTACCCCTCTGGGAAAAAGGCGTGATTTTATGTATGTATGTAAACGTAACTTCTCTTCTTTCCGTGCATATTGTAAAAGTCAATGAAGGGAAATGCTAAAAAACTTAAGATTCTTCTTTTAGGTTATATGCTAGCAACCTGTCACTATTTGAATCTCAATTCTATCATAAAGCGAAACAGCTGAACTCGGCCTAGACGTAACTCGGATATAGACGTGATTGAATGTAAGTCTGTATGTTTTAATAGTTTAGCCGTGAAAGTATAACAGATTAGTGTAGATACCATAACAATCTCAATTTTGACGGCCTCTGTGGCGCAGCGGTAGTTCGCTTGTCTGTCTGGTGTCTGGGTCTTGGATGTTTATCTATATGAGTATTTATTATAAAATATAGTATCGTTGAGTTAGTATCTCGTAACACAAGTCTCGAACTTACTTCGAGGCTAACTCAATCTGTGTAATTTGTCAAAAAAAAAATCTTTTTTTCAAAATTTTTTTTTTTTTTTATATTTATCCATGACAATAATTATTTAAAAAAATTATTGTCATGGATATACTTTACCTTATTTCTTTTATCTATTTGTGCCGTGTGGTTCCCGGCACCAATGGAAATAGAAAAAAGAATAGGACTACATCTTTCGACTTGCCACTATCAATGCATACTCTTTCGATAATCATACAGTCATAAATCTCTTCAAGAGCCTGTTGGTTTCAGATACACTCGGGTACCATTTCCCAAACGGTCTTCGATTTGATCAAGCTAGGTACGTTCGTCTGGGCGTTTCCACTCCGATAAATTAAAAAACATACATATAATCACGTCTATATCCATTGCGGGGTAGACAGAGCCAACAGTCTTAAAAAGACTGATAGGCCACGTTCAGCTATGCGGCTTTAAGATAGAATTGAGATTCAAATAGTGACAGGTTGCTAGCCCATCGCCTAAAAGAAGAATCCCAAGTTTATGAACTATTCGAAGTCGCCTTTCACGACATCCATGGGAAAGAGATGGAGTGGTCCTATTCTTTTTTGTATTGGTGCCGGGAACCATACGGTACATGAAGTTTTTAATTTAATTGTTTTCCATGTGTAGACACACACGCTTAGTGGCCGACTTATGGCACGCCTTATTAAGAATATGACTCACTGATGATAAAAAAAATTACATAATACTTACAGACTTGAGCGTGGCTCACGGCTATGACTAGCAAACACAAAAATAGTCCTCTTAATCCCATATTGTCACTAAACTACACTAAAAACTGCCTAAAATTAACCGGGCCGACCACGCCCAGTGCAAATAAAATTTTTACTTTTTTGCAACGAATTTAGTGAGGCGTCCGACACTGTAACACTATATGTAAAGCTTATTTAAAATGATACATAAAATGGTTTACCGCTATCTTATCATATTTCAAAATACTGTGTAAAGGTAGGTGAGATATCTGTCTTGATAAGGAGATAAAAAGCGTTATATCGATTGGGAGTTGGCGGGCGCTCCGCAAGGCTCATTACTATGACCAGTGGAGTTTATAAATATATAGATATATACAGGTTGTTAGAAATATGCTTTCGTTTTGTTGAAATAGAAAATTGATCGCTAAGTTGCCTTTTAATCAAATATTTGGATCCACGAATACAGAACTTGCGGATGATTCAGATATCGCATTTTGGACAAAGTGAATTAACAAATAATACCAACGGTGGACCTAAAGCCTATGGCGTTTTCTATAAGTCGTTTTCTAAATTCGGAACGTCGAGGGAGTTTCAAAGTTGCCCCAATTTCAGAAAAACGTTTCCGACATGTAAAAAGTCCTTACGTAGATCATATAATAAAGGTCGCTTTGAAACTGCCAACAAGGAAGCGAGAACCAAGCATACCACACTCTATCTGGTTGACCAGGATCGAAAAAGACCTGAATTAAGCCCACTTCCGATGAAAATGCTGCAGTGTAGTTTGTTCCGCCGCTTCTTCTACACATGCGCTTTGGAAGCTAAGTAGTTATAATTAGATTTAAGTGATGTGACGTCAATAAGTGATACCTTGTATGCAAATTTGAAAATAAATCTATTCTATTCTACTTAGAAGCCGAAATGGCTCAAGATCGTCCGTTGTGGAGAAGAAGAACATGGAGTGTCGACCCCAAGTAAATCGTCATTCATTCAAGTCATTTTACCAATTAAACACATTATAAATTATATTTATTTTATTAATATAGATAGACTTATAAAGTTGGGATTCTTTTTTTAGGCAATGGGCTAGCAACCTGTCAACTCAATTCTATTATTCTATTATTATTATTAAGCCCAACTGAACGTGGCCTATCAGTCTCTGTCTACCACGCAAGGGATTATACACGTGATTATATCAATGAATGGGTCGCAAGTTTTATTATAAACTAGAGGCCGCCCGCGACTTCGTCCGCATGGAAACCCTATAAATCCCGCGGGAACTCCGGGATAAAAGTAGCCTATATGTTATGTTCAGCTACCTACATACCAAATTTCATCGGAATCGATTCAGTAGTTTTTGCGTGAAAGAGTAACAAACATCCATACTGACATACTCATAAACTTTCGCATTTATTATATTAGTAGGATATGGATTAATTCATCCTGTGTAGACGGATAAGTCGAAACGGAAAATAAGTAGGTAGTATGTTATCTATCAACCATATCATCACCCCTTTTTTCAAATGTGAGTCAACGATTAAGTAGAAGTCTGAGTGAAGCATATTTCTAATTTTATGACAGATATCTAGCGTCTGACAATGCCGTTTCCGGCCCTTAAGAATTATTTTCTGTGGATGTCATAATTATAAGCAGTAAGAGAATTTTTTTTCAATAGAAAAAATAATGGACATCTCTTACCAATTGATGTCGCAAAAGGCGACTAAGGGAATTAATCCTAAGCCATATCCAACTGTTTTACCGACAATGCGTGTTGGTCCCGACATTAATGTATGTGAATGAAAGTTGGTATGGCAAAAGAAGCACGAAAGCAGAATAAATGCAGCGGAAATGAGAGCGTTAAGGAGTATGATGGGTGTGAAATTGAGTGACCTGATGAGGAACAGCGTGATAAGGGAATGTTGTGATGTGAAAGAAGATGTAGTTACAGGAATAGAAAAGGGTATGTTAAGATAGATGGTTTGGTCATGCGGAGAGGATGAGTGAAAGCAAGTTGACCAAGCAGATATACAAGGAGAGTGTGGAGGGAAAGGTCAGAGTGGGAAGACCTAGACGAACGTATCTTGATCAAAGGACGTCCTGGTAAAGAGTCAGGTCAAGAGTACCCAAAACCGCCGAGCTTGCGTGAAGATAGTTATGAATGTGGATGAAGCGAAGGAAGTATGATGTCGTCTCTGCCTACCCCTCCGGGAAAGAGGCGTGATTTTATGTTATGTTTTACCGACCGCAACGGGATCTTTGGTAAGTAAAACCCCTGAAGCTTAGTCAAACTTAAATCGAACATAACATTTTGGTAGCAATTTGATTATAATCATTATGTCAGGTTGGCTGGGAGAGATCCCGCTTAGGGATAAGACCGCCTTTGTACCTTACTGTTTTTTTATTTGTAATGTACTCCTTTAATGAACAATAAAGCATTTACTTTCGTATTAAGTTATGATAAAAAAAAAACTATCATGAAGCATAGAAAAATTTAATCATGGATTGTGGACATAGGCGTACCCTGGATTCCTCCCAGGAAAGTGATCACGCAGCAGAGACTAGCGTCATAAGGATAAGACGAGGAATACCCTTCTTCCTCCCGGCTTCAGTCCCGGTCGCATCCTCACCGCTCTGGAGAGGAGCCCGGGGTGCGCCTTTGACCATGGACCCTGGATTAGGTGAGTCAGGTTTTCACACGAAGCAACTCCCGTCTGACCTCCGCAACCTTTGCAGCGGAACCTGACCCGTATTGGATCGATCATGGTTACACATCCAGTTGCCTGAATGTGCAGGTTTCCTCGCGATGTTTTCCCTCACCGTAAGAGCATCGGTTAGTATTCAAACTAAAATAGTCATTGATATATGACCGAGGCGGGATTCGAACCCGTGCCTTCATAAGCACCACGCATTTTAACCGGGCACCTTACTAATTCGACCACTGCTCAGACGAAGAGAACCCTATATTATATGATGAAAATGCTGCAGTGTAGTTTGTCCCGCCGGTTCTTCTACACATGCGCTTTGGAAGCGGTAGAAGTTATAATTAAATTAAAGTTGTGACGTCAATAAGTGATACCTTGTATCCAATTTTGAAGATAAATCTATTCTATTCTATAAGAAAATAATTACGTTTACATAGAAAAAAAGGAGACAAATTATTACAAACTCTTTATTTCAAAATAATACATTGCACGTGTTATTATACATTATATATAAAAATAATAAAAATAATTCGGCAAAACAATAATACTGCAACCTTACTTAAAAAAAAAAAACAAGGAATGTGACTAGCATAGTTTTAGAATAAGCGATATATGATTCACAGTAGCGCCATCTACCTAATGAAAAATTAAAATATATGCTTGTTGACGACTAAGTAGTTCTTGTGGCGTAACACAGATGTCGCCACCGTAAATATTAAAGTTACTTTATCGACTTATCCGTGTGACTTAACCTATAAACTTACAGGTACCCAACATAGAAAAAAAACTCGTGTATTAATTAAAATAAAGGGAAGGTTTACAAACTTGGGATCTTTTTTAGGGCGATGTGCTAGCAACCTATCACTAATTGAATCTCAATCCTATCATTAAGCCAAACAGCTGAACGTGGCCTATCAGTCTTTTCAAGATCGCTGGCTCTGTCTACCCCATAAGGGATATAGGCTCTAATCTCTTTCTAATCAGCTTAATTAGGAAGACGCTTTTTCAACATAGCGCTAAATTCATCGCTTGTTTTTGACATACATGTACATACACATGTCATTAAATTAAAAAATTACATGTCTTTAAACTAAAATTCGTCGCTTATCATACGCGGCGCTATATTCACGCGAGCGACGCTAGTTAGTTACATAGCCGTCACACAGATGTCGCTACGTTACACGTTAAAGTCACTTTACCGACAGTTATCGACGGAGTCACTGTCGCTGACGCAGCGCGGTGTGCGCTAGTTAGTTACATAGCCGTCACACAGATGTCGCTACATTACACGTTAAAGTTACCTTATCGACAGAGTCACTGTCGCTGACGCAATGCGGTAGTTAGTTACGCAGCCGTCACACAGATGTCGCTACGTTACACATTAAAGTCACTTTATCGACAGTCCTTTCAACACTGTTGGCTCTGTCTACCCCGCGAGTGATATAGACGTGACCATATGTATGTATCGACAGAGTCACTGTCGCTGACGCAGCGCAGTGTACGGTAGTTAGTAACATAGCCTTTACACAGATGTCGCTACGTTACACGTTTAAGTCACTTTATCGACAGTTATCCACAGAGTCACTGTCGCTGCCGCAGCGCGGTGTGCGGTCGGGGCACCGCCGACGTGTTGGGCCGCGTGGCGCGTCCGTTCACCGCGTTGTACGATAGATAGCGATCGGATAAGTCCGGCGGTTCAATCTGTAACAATGTATAATTAATTAATCCATACATATATATACGTACACTAGCTGTGCCCGCGACTTCGTCCGCGTGGAAGTTATTTTGGGGATCATTGAAGCCCTCAAGGATGAATAATTTTCCCCGGTTTTTCACATTTTTTTATTTTATTATTACTTTGCTCCTTATTGTTGCAGCGTGATGTTATATATGTATATAAATATATAAATGGTCTATTCAAAGCAAAAATAATTTTTCAATTGTATGTGTGTATGTATATGTATATGTGTCCGTGTGTGTGTGTGTGTGTGTGTTGTTTTTGTAGTAGTTTCTTTGTTGTGTTTATTAAAAACTAAATTCAAGCGGTCGTAATCGCAACAACTAATATCAATTAATACTAACGTGTCTATGCGTCTGCGCAGGTTGACCGCTCATGTTGTTCCCGGTGTAGGCCACACACTTGACCTGCCACTCGCCCAGCTGCTCGTTCCAGTGCACGTACTGCTCGATCAGCGCCTGCGCAACGTGAAAGAGCAATGTTAATTTTATAATGACGAAAGAACAAGCCGTGTGGTTCCCGGCACCAATACAAAAAATAATAGAACCACTCCATTTCTTTCCCATGGATGTCGTAAAAGGCGACTAAGGGATAGGCTCACAAACTTGGGATTCTTTTTTAGGCGATGGGCTAGCAACCTGTCACTATTCGAATCTCAATTCTATAATTAAGCCAAAAAGCTGAACGTGGCCATTCAGTCTTTTCCAGACTGTTGGCTCTGTCTACCCCGCAAGGGATATAGACGTGACCCTATGTGTGTATGTACGAAAGGACAAACTATAGCGCCATTTTAGAGCCTCTGTGGCGCAGCGGTAGTGCGCTTGTCTGTGACATCGGAGGTTCTGGGTTGGAATCCCGCCCAGAGCATGATGGGATAGTTTGACATCGCCATAATTGTGTGGGACTCAGTGGGACAGACAGAAGCCTCAAAACACAGCATTATTCTTCATTAATCTTACTTGATACGCCTTAGTTTTTTACGAGTCCAAGACTTTATCAAATAATATGATTGAAACATAGGCTAACAAACTTGGGGTTCTTTTTAGGCGATGGGCTAGCAACCTGTCACTATTTAAATCTCAATTCTATCATTAAGCCAAACAGCTGAACATGGCCTATCAGTCTTTACAAGACTGTTGGCTCTGTCTACCCCGCAAGGGATAAAGACATGATTATATGTATGTATGTATTGTACACAATTTTGAAAATAATTCTATTCTCTGGTGGAACCCAGTATCATACCTGATACTCCTTAGGTTACACGTTAAAGTCACTTTATCGACAGTTATCGACGGAGTCAGTGTCGCTGACGCAGCGCGGTGTGCGCTAGTTAGTTACATAGCCGTCACACAGATGTCGCTACGTTACACGATAAAGTCACTTTATCGACAGTTATCGACGGAGTCACTGTCGCTGACGCAACGCGGTGTGCGCTAGTTAGTTACAAAGCCGTCACACAGATGTCGCTACGTTACACGATAAAGTCACTTTATCGACAGTTATCGACGGAGTCACTGTCGCTGACGCAATGCGGTAGTTACCTGATACTTCTTAGGTATTTACCAGTCCAACATTTTATCACATAATATAATTGAGTTTTGGGATAGGCAGACGTCACAACAGTTGCTTTGGAAACTTAACAAGGATAAAATTCAAAAAATTCAAAATTCAAAATTTTTTATTCATTATTATAGGATATTATTATATCGCTTAATAATTGTCGTATGGTTTAACAACTTGGTTGACGTCAAATAAATTACTTAAAAACTAAGTTTACTGCCGCTTCCAAGGCGTCAGTGCAGAAGAAGCGGTAACAAACTGCACTGCAGCATTTTCATCAACAACGTCAACTTCACAATATTAAATTATACTTAGAATAGAATGTGGACGGGAGAATACATTGTTCACGGGAGATTTATATATTTATGAGATTTAATATTGAAAAAAGAAAAAAAAATATATATATATATTATGGATTGCCAATTTTAAAAGATTTATGTACAGAGTGTACTGAAATTTTGATTTAAGTTAAAATTAAACTACAATTAATTACGAGGTTCCTGTGCCAAGCTCGAGCCAGATGTTTTTATCATTAAGGTAATCATCAGTCCTATAATAAGCCTTCCCACAAAGTACTTTCTTTACATACTCTTTGAATTTTCGGTTGGGCATATCAAGAACAGACTCCGGCAACCTATTATAAAATCGTATACAGTTCCCCATAAATGATTTACTGACTTTGCTAAGCCTATGAAACGGCATGACTAATTTATGTTTATTACGTAAATTTCTATCAGTTGTGGCACTAACTTTTTGAAAAAAAGAGGTATTTTTCCTAACATACATTATAAGATCAAAAATGTACTGGGACGCTACTGTAGGTATGTTTATTTTCTTAAAGAGTTGTCTTAACGAGTCTCTTGGTCCTAAGCCGTAAATTGCGCGAACGGCCCTTTTCTGAATTATAAAAATAGTTTGTATATCAGCCGCGCCACCCCATAAAAGTAAACCATAAGATAACAAGCTATGAAAATAGCTAAAATAAACAAGCCTAGCTGTAGCTACATCTGTCAATTGTCGGATCCTCCTAACAGCATAAGCGGCAGAGCTAAGTCTATTGGATAGTTTAGAAATATGAGCACCCCACTGTAGCTTTGCATCAATTATAATTCCTAAAAACTTTGTATTTTCAACAAATTCTAATTTCTGGCCTTCCAGTGTTATGTCAGTATTGGCCTGCCTTACGTTTGGAAGGGTAAATTTAATGCATTGGGTCTTATTAGCATTTAAAAGAAGATTGTTGGTTGAGAACCAGATAGATATGGCCGACAGTATATTATTAACCGAACTTACATTTTCGCTATGGCGATCTAATTTAAATATTTTTTTTATATAGATAGATGACTAGTTTTAAACATATTTAGCTTTAATCTTGATTATGATGAAACCAAGTATCATACGATTTGACTGCGCCACAGAGGCCGTCATTCATAGATTGACGGCCTCTGTGGCGCAGCGGTAGTACGCTTGCCTGTGACACCGGGGGTCCCGGGTTCGAATCCCGGCCAGGGCATGATGAGAAAAGAACTTTTTCTGATTGGCCTGGGTCTTGGATGTTTATCTATATAAGTATTTATTATAAAATATAGTATCGTTGAGTTAGTATCTCGTAACACAAGTGTCAAACTTACTTCGAGGCTAACTCAATCTGTGTAATTTGTCCCGTATATATTTATTTATACCTGATACTCCTTAGGTATATACGAGTCCAGAACTTTATCAGCCAGCTGCAGCTCCCGCCTCAGTGCCCTGATACTGTCCAGAATCCCCTCCATCTCCCTCTGCTGTTCTCGCTGCTGGTCAGCCAACTCGGCTTTGGCCGAGTTGAGCAATTGCACGGCCCTCTTCAACTTCCTCGATTTGGCAGCATTCTCTTCTTGAAGGCTGGAGTAACGTTCTTCTAAGTCTAGACGTTCGGCCTGTGGTAACAGAGTTGAATGTTGAACGATATAACGAGAGACTTTTTTTTTGTTATATAAATTTACGAATAAGTCATACATACATATCATCACGTCTAACAAAATATTAAGAGATACATACATATGGTCACGTCTATCTCCCTTGCGGGCTAGACAGAACCAACAGTCTTGAAAAGACTGATAGGCCACGTTCAACTTTATTGCTTGATGATAGAATTGAGATTCAAAATAGCAATTATATTTATTTTATTTATTTATTTATTATTTATTATGAGAACGAGATGGAGTGGTCCTATTCTTTACTAAGGGATAGGCTTAAAAACTTAGGAATCTTCATTTAGGCGATAAGCTAGCAACCTGTCACTATTTGAATCTATTAAACCAAACAGCTGAACGTGGCCTATCAATCAGTATTTCTAAAACTGTTGGCTCTGTCCACCCCGCAAGGGATATAGACGTGATTACATACACATATGTGTATGTAATCACGTCTTTATCATGTGTATTACATATATGTGTATGTCTATCTCATTTCAAAAATGACACAATCTCAACAAACACTCACCTCCTTCTTCATCAGATGATCCTGGAGCCTCGCCTCGTTCATCTTCCTCAGCTCCAGCTCGGAGGCCGCCTGCTCCAGCAGCCTCCTCTGGGCGTCCGCCTTGTCCAGCAGGTTCTCCCCGCCCACCAGGACCTTGGACTCCAGCCTCTGCAGTTTATCCTTCAGTTCCTCCTGTTGTTTCCTGTTGTTGAAGTGTCAAAGAATTAATATACAGGGTGTAGGCAATATACATGCATATATATGGTCACGTCTATATCCCTTGCGGGGTAGACAGAGCGAACTGGCTTAAAAAGACTAAATGGCCACGTTCAGCTGTTTGGCTTGATGATAGAATTGAGATTCAAATACTGATAGGTTGCTAGCCTGACGTCTAAAATAGAATCTCAAGTTTGTATGCCTATCAATTAGTCGCATTTTACGACATCCATGGGAAAGAGATGGAGTGGTCCCATTCTTTTTTTGTATTGGTGCCGGGAACCACACGGTACAGTGTGTGACCCGTATTGGATCGATCATCCAGTTGCCTGAATGTGCAGGTTTCCTCACGATGTTTTCCCTCACCGTAACAGCACATTTTGCATCGGGTGTTAAAAAGAAGATAAAGGTAAACTCACTTCGTTTTGAGCAGTTCAGCCTTCTTCTCCTCCAGAACCTTCCTCGCCTGGTGAGCCTTCTCACGGTTCAGAATCTCCTGGAGAATTATAGTTATTAATTTCTAAAGAACTTTTTTTTAAAAACCTCCGCCTCCAATAGATGTCCTCCTTTTTTGAAGCCGGTTAAATTTCTAAAAACCACCTCCTGAAAACCGCATCAAAATCGGTTCAGCAAAACGCGGGATAATTGCGCAACAAACATACATACATCGTACATGTCTAAGCGGTTAGAAAGTTATAAAATTAATGGAAATGTTTATATATTTATGTACTAGAGGCCGCCCGCGACTTCGTCCGCATGGAAACCCTATCAATCCCGCGGGAACTCCGGGAACTACTTTTTATAGTAGCCTATATGTTATTCTAGGTCTTCAGCTACCCACATGCCAAATTTCATCGTAATCGGTTCAGTAGTTTTTGCGTGAAAGAGTAACAAACATCCATACTGACATACTCACAAACTTTCGCATTTATAATATTAGTAGGAAGTAGAATCATATATTGATACTAGCTGCGTCCGCGACTCCGGCCGCGAGGAATAGTTATTTTGGGCATCATTGAAGCCCTCAAGGGTGAATAATTATCCCCGTTTTTTTTCCACATTTTCCATTATTTCTTCGCTCCTAATAGTTGCAGCGTGATGTTATACAGCCTAAAGCCTTCCTCGATAAATATCCTAATCAACACAAAAAGAATTTTTCAATTCGAACCACAAGTTCCTGAGATTACCGCGTTCAAACAAACAAACAAACTCTTCAGCTTTATAATATTAGTATAATACTGCCCTGGTATAACTAAAATGCCGTTATCTGCCAAATCCTTGTTTTAAGTAAAACGTCAAAAACTGCGGTAAAAATTTAAACTGATGCCATTCATCAATGAGAACGCCTATTTATGACTTGAAGGTACCAAAAAGTCGTATATACAGATCGAAATTCTAAGTATAATTTAATATTGTGAAGTTGACGTTGTTGAAGAAAATGCTGCAGTGCAGTTTGTTACCGCTTCTTCTGCACTGACGCCTTGGAAGCGGCAGTAAACTTAGTTTTTAAGTAATTTATTTGACGTCAACCAAGTTGTTAAACCATACGACAATTATTAAGCGATATAATAGTATCCTATAATAATGAATAAAAATTTTGAATTTGAATTTGAAAGAGATTTTTTTTTCTCATTTTACTGGTTAAAAATGTGTAAATCCTGATGTCAGATAACGGCATTTTAGTTATACCACGGCAGTGTAGATTACAATACCTTCTGCTCCCTCAAAGCTCTCTTCTTGATCTTCCTCTCCTCAGGCTCCAGCCCCTCCAGCTCCGACTCCGAGATGTCAGACATCTCCAGCTCGGACAACTCTTCGGCTTCCTCCTCCAATTCTGTATAAGACACATACAAACATACATACATAAAATAACGCCTCTCTCCCGGAGGGGTAGGCAGAGACTACCTCTTTCCACTTGCCACGACCTCTGCATAGTTCCTTCGCTTCATCCACATTCATAACTCTCTTCATGCAAGCTCGGCTCAAGGAAAATGTACCGTGTGGTTCCCGGCACCATTACAAAAAAGACTAGGACCACTCCATCTCTTTCACATGGATGTCGTAAAAGGCGACTAAGGGATGGGCTTACATACTTGGGATTCTTTTTTAAGGCGATGTGCTAGCACCCTGTCACTATTTGAATCTCAATTCTATCAATAAGAAAAACAGCTGACCGTGGCCGATCAGTCTTTTCAAGACTGTTGGCTCTGTCTACTCCACAAGGGATATAGACGTGATCATATGTATGTATGCATCATGCCCTGGCCGGGATTCGAGCCCGGGTTAAGGATTTTATAAATAATATTATATATGTATATATATAAATATTAATAATATATATTTTTAATTATTTCAATTCAATATAAACGTGCATACCGTTGGTAGTTTCCTCCAGCTGTTTTTTGAGTTGATCGATCTCTTGCTGGAACCTGTAAACGAATAAATAATATCAAATGCTCATTCATTCATTCATATAACAACACTAGCTGTGCCCGCGACTTCATCCGCGTGGAATAGTTATTTTGGGCATCATTGAAGCCCTCAAGGATGAATAATTCTTCCTGTTTTTTTTTCATATATTCCATTATTCCTTGTCTCTTAAAAGTTGCAGCGTGATGTTATATAGCCTAAAGCTTTCCTCGATAAATTGTCTATTCAACGCATAAAGAATTTTTCAATTCGATCCAGTAGTTCCTGTGATTAGCGCGTTCAAACAAACAAACAAACAAACATGTATAAGCTTATAAATTTGGGATTCTTCATTAAGGCGATGGGCTAGCAACCTATCACTATTTGAATCTCAATTCTATCATCAACCCAAACAGCTGAACGTGGCCATTCAGTCTTTTCAAGACTGTTGGCTTTGTCTACCCTGCAAGGGATATGGACGTGACCATATGTATGTATGTATGTACATATGTATGTAATGTATGTATGTATGTATGTATGTTTCCCGGGACACTAAGTTCTTCTATAAAAACAGTCACTCACCTGGTGAGAAGCGCTTCTTGACCCCATATGTATGTATGTACGTATGTATATATGTATGTAATGTATGTATGTATGTCTGGTTGTAATGTATGTATGTATTTAATGTATGTATGTATGTATGTACGTATGTATATATGTATGTAATGTATGTATGTATGTATGTACGTGTGCCGGGACACTAAGTTCTTCTATAAGCCACTCACCTGGTGAGAAGCGCGTCTTGACCATATGTATGTAATGTATATATGTATGTAATGTATGTAATGTATGTATGTACATATATATGTATGTAATGTATGTATGTATGTATGTACATATATATGTATGTAATGTATGTATGTATGTATGTACGTGTGCCGGGACACTCAGTTCTTCTATAAGCCACTCACCTGGTGAGAAGCGCGTCTTGACCATATGTATGTAATGTATATATGTATGTAATGTATGTATGTATGTAATGTATGTAATGTATGTATGTACATATATATGTATGTAATGTATGTATGTATGTACGTATGTAATGTATGTAATGAATGTATGTATGTATTTAATGTAATGTATGTATGTATGTACGTTTGCCGGGACTTTCTTCTATAAAAACAGCCACTCACCTTGTGAGAAGCGCGTCTCCCGGCTCGGTGTTCACGTGCGTCTTGTTCTCAATGTTCTTCGCCCTGTTCGCGTAGCGCAAAGTGCTGATTGTCTCGACATAATTGCATTCAGCCGGTCCTATTGTCGCTATCTGTGAATTAATTTACTTTATGAATAATCATACATACATACGTATAATCACGTCTATATCCCTTGCGGGTTAGACAGAGCCAACGGTCTTGAAAAGACGGATGGGCCGCGTTCAGCACTGTTTGGCTTAACGATAGCAATGAGATTGAAATAGTGACTGGTTGCTAGCCCATCGCCTGAAAGAAGAATCCCAAGTTTATAAGCCTATCCCTTAGTCGCCTTTTACGACATTCATGGTAAAGAGATGGAGCGGTTCTATTCTTTTTTATATTGGTGCCGAAAACTACACAGCACTAACCACATAAATAAATCATAATATGCATGTGGCGTGTTATTATAATAGAACAGATTTTAATTAAAAATTGGACACAAGATTGCCGTGTGGTTCGTGAGTTAGCGTCGATGTAAGTGCGGGTCAAATTACACCGATTGAGTTAGTCTCGAAGTAAATTCGAGACTTGTGTTACGAGATACTAACTCAGCGATACTATATTTTATAAGAGTAACTGCAAAATCTTAATCGCGTGATGAGAAACAAACTTTCTCTAATTGGCCTGGGTCTTGGATGTCTATCTATACATATAAGTATTCATTATAAAATACAGTATCATTGAGTTAGTATCTCGTAACACAAGTCTCGAACTTACTTCGAGACTAACTCAATCTGTGTAATTTGACCCGAATATATTTATTTATTACTAGCGGCCCGCCCCGGCTTCGCACGGGTGGACATATTTTTGTGTTTTATATTTTGAAATAAATTTATTTCAAAACAAATTTATGCCTATGTCACTTTTGAAGGTCTATTCTATATCTGTGCCAAATTTTATCAAAATCGGACCAGTAGTTTTTGAGTTTATTCCACACAAACATACAAATCTTTCCTCTTTATTATTAGTGTGGATTATCCGCTAGTAAAACACATGTCCGTCAATAGATGGCGCTAAATAAACTTTTTACCAACAGATGTCTCTTAAAAAGAAGAAACTGACCATGACAGTCTTGGAGTTCCCCCCCAGGGAGTCCTGCAGCAGGCGGGTCAGCTTGCTGTTCCTGTAGGGGATGTGGGTGGACTTCCCGTCCACCAGCGCGGAGATGACATTACCCAGGACCGACAGAGACTGGTTTATCTTCGTTGCCTCCTTCAAGCGCGTTCCTGACGCTTGAGTCTTGCTTTGGCGTTCGGAACCCTGTGACAAGTAAATTAATATATGTATTTACTAGCTGTGCCCGCGACTTCGTCCGCGTGGAATAGTTATTTTGGGCATCATTGAAGCCCTCAAGGATGAATTCTCCGATTTTTTCACATTTTCCATTATTTCTTCGCTCCTTATAGTTGCAGCGTGATGTTATACAGCCTAAAGCCTTCCTCGATAAATGGTCTATTCAACGCAAAAAGAATTTTTCCATTAGAACCAGTAGTTCCTAAGATTAGCGCGGTCAAACAAACAAACTCTACAGCTCTATAATATTAGTTTAGATTAATTTTATTAACTTTATTATGTTTTCGTGGGATTCTAAATTCCCACAAAACAGTGATCTTAAATTTCTCATCAGCCGCCTACATCGTTGTCACCACAGTGATGTAGAATATGGCGTGCTTACGAGAACTTCCTGGTGCCTGACCTCCTTGACCACGGTCAGAGGGATCCCGTTTTTAAGGAATCTAGGAGCAACTAGGTATGGTATTTATACAAAAATAAACTAAGTAATTTAATAAAACCAAGATCATGAAAGTAAAATTTTGGGAGTAATTTTATGTCACCAAGGTTAAGAAACTTGAGAAGTAAATTAATGACGCCAATGTAACGGTGGTCAAATTTATTATAGATATAATAGATTCAAGGAGGTCAGATGCAAGACACTGAGAGTAGATAACGAAAGACACTCTTCTGACCTTTACTTAGTGACCGATGTCAAAGAAAGAAAGGAAGGTCATGGCGGTCAGATTTTAAACACAGTGTCAAACAGTTGGTTATTACACTAAAACACTTCCGTTCGACCGAAATCTTACCAAGGTCAAAAAGGTCACTGAGGTCACGGAGGTCAGAATCTCAGAACAGCATCAGACACTCACCGCCAAGTCGACCAGATGGAGTTTCCCCATGGTAACGTGCAGTTTCTCATCAGCCGCCTTCTTCGATGACTCCACGGTGATGCAGAAAATGGCGTGCGAGCGGGAGCTCTCCGTGTTCATGGCGGTGGCGCCAATATGGCGGTTCTTGTTGCCGACCGCCATTATCTTTTCCAATTCGTCAGCGTTGTGGACAACGTAACCTGTTTGAGGGTATGTATTTGAGGATATATACGAGGCATTTCAGTCTTTCAGCAGAAAGGCCTCGTTCAGCAGTTTGGCTTGATGATAGAGTTGAGATTCAAATAGTGAAAAGTTGTAAAGTAAAAAAGCCTATCGCTTAGTTTCATTTTACGACATCCATTCCTCCTTCCATTTTCCATTTCCATTCCATCCTTCAGACATAAGAGGTCCTATTATTTTTCTAGTGCCGGGAACCACACAGCACAAATACAAAAATGTTTCTTTAAATAAACTTACATAAAAATAAATACAGTATATATTATGAAGAGAAAAGTGAAAACAAGGAGAATAGAGAAGAATTATAGATTCAAGACCCTTCAAGCATACCAGTGAGATCTTTGACAAACACGCCGATATCAGGTCGCTCCTTGACCTCCAGACTCTGATGGGGGTTGTTCCCGAGAAGGTCACGGACTTCCTCGTTGTAAATCTCCAAGTAGGTCACGCATACCAGAAATCTGATGAGGAAATAGTGAAAAGTCATATCAAACTGCAATTCTAAAAAAATATTGTAATGAAACTAAGAAATAACAGAAAATATTATCCCATCTCATTCTAGTTCGCTCGCGTTCTCATTCAAACGCATATCCGGCCCGAAGGACCATTTTGTACATGGTCCTTCGAATCGGCTATAAACTTATTAATTTTACTTATAATTATAAATGAGAAAAATTCAGGCACTTTCTTAAGTCATTTTACATTTCAATAAATGAAATTTAAGACCTAAGGATGTATGGATGTGTGTGTTACTCTTTGACAAAAGAACTAATAAACGGATTCTCATGAATCTGCAGTAAGTAAAAATTTGATATTTAGAGTAGGCGAAATCGCGGGCTACGAATAGTTTTGTTATATGCCCATTATTTTAAACAACGCTGTGAAGACTATGTGTCTATGGGCAAAATCAAGTCACTTCAAAAATAACAAACTTTTTTTTTCCTCCTGGATTTAATCCCGGTTGTATCCTCACTACACTGGAGAGGAGCCCGAGGTAGGCCTTTGACCATCCTAGATAGGTTATTTAAAAAAAGAACGCGCATTCTCTACACAACGCTGTGTAAATAATCGGTATATAATTATATCCAAATCCGGCTCGAAGGACCATTTGGCAGCTATACCAAATGGTCCTTCGACCCGGATACGGATTATTTTAAAAAGCGGCAAGGCGCAACAACTCACTTCACATCATCTTTCGCTTTAGCGATATGGCTGAATATATGAGCGAAGGAGTTAGGTATTATCCCCCTCAGTTCTGGAGCCGAGTTGCTACCGGCCATGGTGTACGTCTTCCCTGTACCCGTCTGACCGTACGCGAAGATAGTCCCGTTGTACCCTTTGAGGACCTCCTCCACGATCGGGCTAGCCGTTTGTACGTAGATGTCCATCTGGAATTGAATCAATTATTCATTTATTTTAAACTTGTGTGGTTCCCGGTACCATTACAAAAACAGAATAGGACCACTCCATCTCTATCCCATGGATGTCGTAAAAGGCGACTAAGGGATAGGCTTTTAAACTTGGGATTCCTCTTTTAGGCGATGGGCTAGCGACCTGTCACTATTTGAATCTCAATTCTATCATTAGACCAAATAGCTGAACGTGGCCATTCAGTCTTTTCAAGACTGTCGGCTCGGTCTACCCCGCAAGGGATATAGACGTGACCATATGTATGTATGTTTTTTAATCTTTATTGCACAACAAATAAAAAATGTACAAAAGGCGGACTTGATGCCGTTTGGCATTCTCTACCAGTCAACCAGCTGACCAAACAGAAAAAACTTTAAGTTGGTGGTGCGATAAAGTGCACATGCATACTGTAAAATACATACATTATTGTTGGTAAGCTAAATAAATTTACAAAGGGATGTGCTTAAATTAATTTGAGATTCTCCTTGTGGGCGATTGGCGAGCAACCTGTCACTATTTTGATCACAATTCCATCAATAAGACATCATCTGAACATGGCTATATATCAGTCTTTTTAATTCTGTTGGCTCTGTCTACCCCGCATGGGGTAAAGACGTGACTATATCTATGTATGTATCGTTGAGCTAGTATCTCGTAACACAAGTCTCGAAGTAACTTCGAGGCTAACTCCAATCTGTGTAATTTGTGCCTTATATTATACTAGCTGCGCCCGCGACTTCGTCCGCGTGGAATAGTTATTTTGGACATCATTGAAGCCCTTTCAAGGATGAATAATTGCCTCCGTTTTTTTTTTCACATATTCCATTATTTCTTTGCTTCTTATACTTGCAGCGTATTGTATATATGCTAAAGCCTTCCTCGATAAATGGTCTATTCAACGCAAAAATATTTTTTTAATTCCAACTAGTAGTTCCTGAGATTAGTGCGTTCAAACAAACAAACTCTTCAGCTTTATAATATTAGTATAGATTATAATATTAGTATAGATTTGTTTTATATTCCTTACATAACGATACATAATCTTTATTAATTATCTATACAGATTATTATATTAATAGATATGTAATATTAATAAATTAATGGCTTCGCTCCAGTGGAAAATTCTAACGTAACTCCCGAATGTCATGTATCCTATATATGTACCAAATTTCTTGAAAATCAGTCCGTCGGGTCATGAGCATATTCGTTACAAACATACAAAAAATATAAATATTTTCATTTTATTATTAACGTTCATTATATATAAATAATCTCGTGCCTTATTGAACAAAAAAAAAACAAGCACAGTACTGCCAACATTTAAGAAATATTCGCGCCCGTTTCCGTGAGGTTGGCATTCCCGGCTGGGCGGGTGCGATCAATAGCTGACGCTTCGCGCATTGAGGGCATGACCTACTTAGAAGAACCATTGGATTAACTTGCTTTGTTCGTGAAACGATGCAAATTAGAGATGCTTGTGGCATATTAACATCATTGAAAATAAAAAACATTTAATATTTTATATTGTGCAGTGTGGTTCCCGGCACAAATACTTAGAAAAAAAGAATAGGACCACTCCATCTCTCTCCCATGGATGTCGTAAAAGGCGACTAAGGGCTAGGCTTATAAACTTGGGATTCTTCTTTTAGGCGATGGGCTAGCAACCTGTCACTGTTTGAATCTCAATTCTATCTTGAAGCCAAATAGCTGAGCGTGGCCTATCAGTCTTTACAAGACTGTTGGCTCTGGCTGTCAAGGGATATAGACGTGATAATATGTATGTTTGTATATTTTATACATACATACATAAAATCACGCCTTTTTCCCGGAGGGGAGACTACATCTTACCACTTGCCACGATCTCTGCACACTTCCTTCGCTTCATCCACATTCATAACTCTCTTCATGCAAGCTCGGCGGTTTCGGGTACAGCTGACCCTCTGCCAGGACGTCTTTAATTTGATCAAGATACGTTCGTCTAGGTCTTCCCACTCCAACCTTTCCCTCCACACTCTCTTTGTATATCTGCTTAGTCAACCTGCTTTTATTCATCCTCTCCACATGACCAAACCATCTTAACATACCCTTTTCTATTCCTGTAACTACATCTTCTTTCACATCACAACGCTCCCTTATCACGCTGTTCCTTATCCAGTCACTCAATTTCACACCCAACATACTCCTTAACGCTCTCATGTCCACTGCATTTATTCTGCTTTCGTGCTTCTTTTGCCATACCCAACTTTCACTCCCATACATTAATGTAATATTTTACAGTTAATATTAATATTATATAGGCTTAGCTATGTCAGTAAACCTTTATGTGTAACTATATACGATTTTATAATAAGTGCCGTGTGGTTCCCTGCACCAATAGAAAAAAGAATAGGACCACTCCATCTCTCTCCCATGGATGTCGTGAAAGGCGACTAATGGGTAGACTTATAAAATTGGGATTCTTCTTTTAGGCGATGGGATAGCAACCTATTAGTCACTATTTGAATCTCAATTCTATCTTAAAACCAAATAGCTAAACATGACCTATCAGTATTTTCAAGACTGTTGGCTCTGTCTACCCAGCAAGGGATATAAATGTATGTATATTATTAGCTATAGCAGTAAATTATTTATGAGGAACTGTATACGACTTTATAATAGGTTGCCGGAGTCTGTTCTATCAAGAATGTTGTTTGTATATCAATACATGACCATAAATTCAAAGAGTATGTAAAGAAAGTACTTTGTGAGACTGCTTATTATAGGACTGATGATTACCTGAATGATAAAAACATCTGGCTTGAGCTCGGCGCAGGAAACAAAGGAAAGGTATTGTAGTTTGATTTGAACATTTATTAAAAAATCAGTACACTCACACAGTTAAATAAATTGATATTATCAATTTATTTAAATTTGACTTCCTATTTAAAATTATATTTTTTATTATTAAGATCCTACTAATATTATATAAATGCGAAAGTTTGTGAGTATGTTAGGATGTCGGTATGGATGTTTGTTACTCTTTCACGCTAAAACTACTGAATCGATTACGATGAAATTTGGTATGTAGGTAGTATCCCGCAGTTCCCGCGGGATTGATTCCACGCGGACGAAGTCGCGGGCGGCCTCTAATTTTGCATAAATCATTTAATTGTAACAATGTATTCTGTCGTCCACATTTCAATTCTAAGTTTGGATAGCTGTGAAGTAAACGTTGTTGAAGAAAAGGCTGCAGTGCAGTTTGTTACCGCTTCTTCTGCACTGACGCCTTGGAAGCGGCAGTAAACTTAGTTTTGAGTAATTTTTATTGACGTCAACCAATGTTGTGAAACCAAAAGATATGACAATTATTAAATGATGTCAAAGTGTCTCCCATATTAATTAATAAAAAAAATTAATTTTAATTTGTGGCAATTCTAATGCAATCATTCATTTACACGGATGTAGTAATAAGCGACTAAGGAAATGGGAAAATTCATATAAACCTCTCATGGTGATCTGTTCGCAAGGAACAAACATAGTAGGTATACCTAATTTTGTTTGTTGCGATTTTAGGAAGTATAGTCGCAAACTTAGTTATTCACTACAGAAGATGGAAGGAGAAAAAAGGAGAGAAATATTCAGTTTAAAATACTATAAATATTATGGAAATAAAATTAAAATATTTGACATTAAATACAATCTCTGACATTATTTCCTAACTAGTTACGTTGTTGAAGAAAATGCTGCAGTGCAGTTTGTTACCGCTTCTTCTGCACTGACGCCTTGGAAGCGGCAGTAAACTTAGTTTTAAGTAATTTATTTGACGTCAACCAATGTTGTTAAACCAATGTTTTGACAATTATTAAGCGATATGAAGTATCCTATAGTCTATACTAATATTATAAAGCTGAAGAGTTTGTTTTGTTTGTTTGTTTGTTTGTTTGTTTGTTTAAACGCGCTAATCTCAGAAACTACTGAACCGATTTGAATAATTCTTTCACTGTTAGATAGTCTATTTATCGAGGAAGGCTATAGGCTACATTTTATCCCGGATTTCCTACGGGAAACGTACACAATGCAGGTGAAAGTTGAATGAGTCGGCCATCTGCGAGCTTTCCACGCGAACGCTGCGCAAACCAAGAAAGATATAGTAAAACAATGTACTAAACATGTGAAGTACTCATTTTTTGCCACAAAAAAGTCCGCGAGAGCATATATCTATCTCTTAAGGTTTACTTACAATAACCACTTTTATGTTCATTTTTTAAGATTATTTTTTTATTATAAACATAAGTTATTTTGAAACCAATTTTCTTTAATTCAGTATTAATCCTTATCCAAATAAATATGTTTATTACTTTCGGCTTTTCATGTAGACTAAAATTGCCATTTACAGTATATAAATCAGACGAATAGGTTTTGAGATATAGTCGTTATAAGCAATTTGCAGCGAAACATTTAATACGGCGAACCAGCGTTCTTTCTAATACGCGTGACCGCCTGACCTAAATATGATGCCCAAAATAACTATTCCACGCGGACGAAGTCGGGGGCACAGCTAGTAATGAATAAAAATTTTGAATTTTGTCAGTAAATACAATCTCTGACATTATTTCCTAACTAACTGACCATGGCAACCGTTGCTATGGCGTTCATAAATAAGGTTGCCTACATGATTATCAATCTCGATGTATACTGGTTACATAAATCCTACTAATATTGTAAATGCGAAAGTTTGTGAGTATGTCAGGATATCAGTATGGATGTTTGCCACTTGCGATGGGCTAGCAACCTGTCACTATTTGAATCTCAACTCTATTATTGAGCCACACAGCTGAACCAAGACTGTTGGCTCAGTCTACCCCGCAAAGGATATAGACGTAACCATATTCAGGCGGCGTCTGTGTTGCCAGTTGCCATAAAATTGAATTTACAAAAAATAAATCCCGAAAGTACCGAAAATCCTGGTTCTTTTATTACTAAAAAAATACCGGGATTTTCCCGATTCTATACACTACGGCCAATCAGTCTTTTCAAGACTGTTGGCTCAGTTTACCCCGAAAGGGATATAGACGTGACAATATGTATGTATGTACCACCCTGTATGCACAAGACAACCTGTATACACAGCGGACCTAGCGGTCGATAGCGGCGTCGTCGCGCATCGAGGTCAGACCGGTGACCTAGTTAAAAGATACCGAATAGATTCGTCAATCAATAGTAACAATAATATACCAGTAAGTTTGTTACCTCTGCACACGTAATCTAAAAAGTAAAAATGTAAAGTAAAAATAATTTATTCACAAAAGACCATAAAAATTAAGGACGTCCTGGTAAAGGGTCTGGTCAAAAGTACCCGAAACCGCCGAACTTGCATGAAGAGAGTTATGAATGTGGATGAAGCGAAGGAAGTATGCAGAGATCGTGGCAAGTGGAAAGAGGGAGTCTCTGCCTACCGCTCCGGGAAAGAGGCGTGATTTTATGTATGTATGTATGTAAGACCATAAAAACGAAGGAAACAATAATACATACATATGATCACGTCTTTATCCCTTACGGGGTAGACAGAGCCAACAGTCTTGAAAAGACTGATAGGCCACGTTCAGCTGTTTCGCTTTGTGATATAATTGAGATTCAAATAGTGACGGGTTGCTAGCCCATCGACTAAAAGAAGGATCCCAAGTTGATAAGCCTATCCCTTAGTCGCCTTTTACGACATCTATGGGAACGAGATGGGAGTGGTCCTATTCTTTTTTTAATAAACAATAATATGTACAAAAATAGACATGTAGTGAAAGAGGCGTGATTTTATGTATGTATGTATAGACATATAGTATGGTGCTCCCGAAAGGGTTCCCTCAGCATAATAATGGCTTTAAAAAATATGCTACACAGCCAACGGGATATAGACGTGACCATATGTATGTATGTATGTACATTTAAATGCTCAATAATAAAACACACAACAAGAAGTGTACTTGTTCAAAATTTCTCCTAAGTCTAAGATCTAGTCGTATTTTTTCCCTTGATGTACATAAATGTATAAATAATAAATTAAATTAATAACATGCATTGCATAAAATATTAAAAAGCGATAGGAATACAATTCACTACTTCAGAATTTACAGCATAAATTTGTGTAAGTAAATATATTTTACAACATATTTTACATAGATATTTACAATTTTTACACATATATTCTTTGATGATACTGTTATTTATTTTAACAAAAAAAATTGTGAATTGTATAATTAGTTTTATTTCAAAACAAGATTGAAAATGTCATAACTAAAGATAAAAACACAAAAAATAATCGCAATAACACTAAGAAGTATTTATACAACAGATACATTTGCAAATACATATTCATTAAAAAAAATATACGAGTATATAGGACATTAAGGTACAACTTCTACTTAGAAATTAACAATGATCGTGCATATATATTCATAACAATTTACATTTAACATAAATATTATTCAAACATTTTTTTACACTACAACATATTTTACACAGATAATGTATATAAGGTACATCACACACAGCACTCCAAACTAAGGGTTTCTTCACACAATCGCAGAGTATTGACTTAACATTCCCGATGCACAAAGCAACTGCTATATAACCTTGCAACGTCCACTGGTTATTCACCAAAACGCGACGCAAGATGCAATAAGAATGTTACGCCATGTTTGTTGATATTAAGAGTGCTAAATAGTGTGCATTTGAAAGATAAATAGTATATAATATAATATATATATAAGTCATGAAAATTAGAAAGTTTGACACTGTTCTCAAATAAAGCTGCGGTCATCAGAAAATAATGTTATTTACAGGTAACATACAACTTATACAGATTTTTCATTATATGTAGAGCCTTTGTTTTTGAAGGCACATATTTTACAAAATCAAATATATCGAGTTATTATTTTTTTTTAAATGCAATTTATTTTATGGTAAAAAAGGACCTATTGAAAAAGTTAAGAAATACTGATTCATTCATCAATATTAGCCACAGAGATCACTTCATAAGATACGTTTAGGAAGAAAATACGACTACTTTTCGAAGCGAAGTCGCGAGCTAAATTCTACTTGTAAATACATACATAATTTTCAAATTCAACAAATAATAATTACACTTTACAAGCAAAAAATTTTGCCACAGATAAGTTATATTCAAACTTAACCATTGATTAAAAAAATATAGATACGTCAATAATATAATAAGCAAAAAAATTGTCACAGATAATATTCAAACTTAACCATTGATTAAAAACAAAAAGGTAGATACTTCAATAACATTATAAGCCTCTGGAATATTCTTCAACGCATCTTCTCTCTTCTCCACAGATGTAATATGCAAATCTAACCCACCATTCGACAAGACTGATGCAAATACCGCGTTAGTCGAGACGAATCGTGGATAAGACGTGCACAAATCTTCTCTTCACTCTTCTGTCTTCAAAATTGTTCTATGTCCACGAATCTTCTAAGTCTTCCTTCTAAATATGAACAAACAAACTGTGCCCGCGACTTCGTCCGTGTGGAATAGTTATTTTGGGCATCATTAAACCCTCAAGGATGAATAATTTCCTCAGTTTTTTTTTTCACATTCTCCATTATATCTTCGCTCCTAATAGTTGCAGCGTGATGATAAATAGCCTAAAGCCTACCTCGATAAATGGTCTATTCAACACAAAAAAAGAATTTTTCAATTCGAACCTTAGTTCCTGAGACTAGCGCGTTCAAACAAACGAACCAAACTCTTCAGTTTTATAATATTAGTATAGATATTATAATCACGTCTCTCTAAGCCTCAAGTCTCGATAATACTGAAAGACCGCGTTCATAAATTTCAACTTAATGATTGAACTGTTTGCTAACCCGTTAATAACTTTTATTACACATAAAAATTACAACATTATCTATACTATATTTGTGGTAAAATGATACACAAAAGAGGAGGCTTAATCGCATCGTACAATCTTTTTCAGACGATCACAAGAAAATTGAACATAATATCGTACGACTCAACGACTCGACAGCGTAACGAAAAATAACTTCAGTTCCCGCTGGTATAAAATGAAATCCTGTCTTAAGACCGCACAATATTAAACATTTTAAAATCTCCAGCACTGAGGGCGTTGATATAACAGTCGGTCAGTCAGTGTCTTCTAGTTTTTGATATTAAGATTAGCAACTAAATAAGAGCCAAATTGACCAAGTTAACGCGACCGCTTCCGAGCGATACTGAAGGATTATCACGCGCGTTGACAGGGCAGGTCTTATCTTGCCTCTCCCTCTAACTTTGAGGTTAAACACAAAGATAGAATGAGACGGAAGATAATGTATACGACTTGTCAACAATGGTTAACGTTAGTTGTCTTTTCCATAATATATAATCACGTCTATGTACCCTCACTGGGTAGACAGAGCCAACTGTCAGCTGTATGGCGCAATTTATATTTTTATTATGATTCAATTGGTTTGTTGCAGTTATTTTTTCATTTGTCAAAATTTAATAGCTGCTAAAAATTTAACGCTTCTTGAGGAAGACATTCTAAGAAAACTATAACGCGTTAATATTTTTTTTGTCCAGAATAGAATATATTTATTAAATTTTATAATAAATATATTCTATTATAATAATAACATAAATAGCTTTTTTTCCCGGAGGTGTTTCGAGAGCCTCCATCTTTGACACGAACTCTGCACACTATGTACTTTTATTCCATCAACATTCATTATTCTTTCCATGCAAATTTTATCATGTCAGCCATAAGACGTCTACTGCTGAAGATAGACCTCCTCAAATCACTTTCACCTCGCTCTGTTGGAGAACCTGCTGCCTCATCATCTATTATCAGTTTAGTTTTGACTTTATTGTTCTTTCTAAACTAGTTTAAATGAAAAATTTAATACAAACACAGGATGAAAATGAGAACTTAAACATATCAAATATTCGAAATTCTTAAATATATTAAGTGATTTTATCTATAATCTGTGAAATAAAAAACAAATCAAAGTTCTACAATATACATCCTACTAATATTACAAATGCGAAAGTTTGTGAGTATGTCAGTTTGGATGTTTGCTACTCTTTCACGCAAATACTACTGAACCGATTAGGTAGCATGACCCAGAATAACATATAGGCTACTTTTAATCCCGGAGTTTCAGCGGGATTGATTCCAAGCGTACAAAGTCGCGGGCGGCCTCTAGTAAAATATAAAAATATATGTCTGACATACATAAGACATATTTTTTTAGTCTTCCAATCTACCAGCCCCCTTAGCATGAATAGAATAGATTTATTTTCAAAATTGGATACAAGGTATCACTTATTTGAAGTCACATCGCTTACATCTAGTTATATACTGCTTCCATTGCACGCACAATGACGTTTTATCCTGCGAAATTTCTATTACTGTTACACTTTTTATTTTGTCGAGCGCCTGGTGGAAGCTTCACAAGCACGAATTCAAACACACTTACCTGAGAAGTGTTGCTATCAAAGACAGCATCGTAAGCGTAAATCCTCGGAGGCTCCGGTGGATTCACATTGTTCCCACGCGTGACAGCTATGGTGTTGTTCACGGGGTCGACTGACACGCAGTTGTATGAGTTCTCCAGTTTCTCGCGCTGGTCCATCGGACGGACTCGGACCACCACTCTGACGTTCTCCACAGTGGGAGCTTCAGTGTCTGCATCCTGAGTTAAATTCGGGTTTGGCTATGATATTTAATACGGGAAATTCTATAGAGATTGTAGTCTATGGATCCTAAGGCTGTCTCTTACCCATGAACAAGAATCATTCATTCATCATCAAATAATTTCATAGTTTATTTCTCGCCCACCTAGTGTTTCATTTGCATCTAAAGAAACAGTTTCATTTGCATCTAAAGAAGAAGCCCCAGGTTATGGACCAGAATGGGACGTACTTATGCTATTCTAAAATGTAGGGACACTAATGGATAGATATTGCCAAATACATATTGACATTCATTATGATTTTATATCTATAGAAATATTGTAGTCTACTTTAAACCTAATCCCAGTCTGGGCATGATGAAGAAAGAACTCTCTGATTGTTCTGGGTCTTGGTTATAAGTATTTGTTATAAAATATAGTATCGTTGGGTTAGTATCTCTTATTATTTATTTATAAGTTTAATTAACAAAGAAAAAGTGATTTGGTACCATCCAAAACTGTTTTCTGCACTTCTTTTATATTACCTGATCACAATTATCTATGTAGAAACCTTGACATACTTAAACCTTGGTTACTACACGACCAGAACGCGTGTCCCGCCCTTTTTGTAATTTTCTAATGAGTCATGAAACTAAATGCTTTACCAAGCGTTTCATTGCTGTGTTGCGTTATTATAAACAGAATTATACCTTTATACCCGGAAGCCAACGTTTGCATAATTAACAGCAGCCCAAGAACAATACAATCTTGCAACTACGCATTAAAAATGTAGGTGTAGAATGACCCTGAGAGCTTGAAACTATGAGTCATACTCTAAAATGTGTGGTCACGATCGCAAAAATACATGATATTAACATTACAAAGTCATCTATTGGAACAAAGGTAGCTAATTGTGACGAAATAATATAATTAGAAAGGAAAATTCAAGGATTAAAATTAAGACGGATGTTTCATGAATATGATGTCACATGACACAATTTCTACTTACTGGCATCTTTGCTGCTGTTCCTATGCTGTATCACATTAATTTGAATTAAATTATCACTTGAAGCAACGTTATGTCTTTTGTTCGCCCAATAATGTAAAAATCAATAACGGCGACCTACTTTCGAAGGCACGAGCGGGAGCTGTAGTTATGGCAATGGTGGCAATTCGGCATGGTATGGCAAGTGTAATAGTGCTGCGCAACTTATTATAAAATTGTCGACATCGTATCGGCCACAGTCATATTCTGCGATACTATTGACCAAATTTAATAAAGTTATTTGTATTACAGAGATACATACATAAAATCACGCCTCTTTTCTGGTAGGATAGGCAGAGACTACCACTTGCCACGATCTCTGCATACTTCCTTCGCTTCATCCTCCGGTTTCGGGTACTTTTGACCTGACCCTTTACCAAAACGTCGTTAATTTGATCAAGATACGTTCGTCTAGGTCTTTCCACTCCGACCTTTCCCTCCACACTCTCCTTGTAAATCTGCTTAGTCAACCTGCTTTCATTCATCCCCTCCACATGACCGAACCATCTTAACATATCCTTTTCTATTCCTGTAACTACATCTTCATACAGAGATACGACACAAATAAATTGGAGGCAAAAATACAGTTAAATATCTATGCAGTTTTTCACAGCGATAACTTTCCAACCGTTAGTCTAAAGTTTGGTAGGAAAAGTTACAATTATTTTCAAGTTCGTTAAACATCAATATCAATGCTTTAGTTCACAAAATAATCGCGCGTTCGACCTTTATGGCAAATGACAGGTAATGATAATGTTAAACATGTGACATTAGTTCATACAGATGTCTATTAAGACAACTTGGGACAATAAGACTGAAAAATAACATCAGTTAATATTTGATAATAGTACACTCTATTATCACCAGTACTACTTAGATGTCACGAAGTTGTTATAGCTAACTGTAAAGATGGCAAAAATTAGCTTTTATCGACAGCACAAAAATCGATAGTTTCGAACCCCTAAAATACAATGACGTTGCAACGACGTGACGTAACCTTAGTGTTGCCAACCTAAAGTTGTATCCGTTCAATTCCGTTCCAGGCAAAGCAATGAATTTAATAAATAAATGTAAAACTTTTAAGCAAGGCATCCGAACGATTACTTTTTTAGTTTCATTTCACCATTTAAATAACAGTTGATAATAATGCCTATATCTGATGTTCAAGATGTATTGTGTATACATTGTACCAATATCTAGGCAGTATAGTCTTTGATCTTTGCCAAATAAATCTTTTTTTATTTAATAATAGAGACAAAGAAAAATTTTTACAAAGCCAACTCTTTTGGCGCCATATCTTTTTATTTCTTTGCTTGTAATTGTTCAAGTACTCGGATGCTACCATGACCCAATCATATAATAAAAATCTTTCCAGCGTTGAAGTCTTAATTCGCGTTGGATATCGTGACGCTGTAAATCCGTCCCCGTGAGAATTAAATTATCCTGTTAGCCTAGCATGTAGCAAACATTAATTTGGTCCAGTAGAATCAGAGTGATTCGTTACATCCATAACGTCGATGACGACGACGACGATTGGGATCAATGAAGAATAAATAAATCAAATAAATATAAAAAAAAATCATAGTCCACGCTCAACTGCATGGCATATTGATGGAATTGAGATTCAAATCGTGACAGATTGCTAACCCATCGCCTACAAGAAGAATCTTAAGTTTATAAGCTTTTCTCTTAGATATCTACTACAATTTACGCGAAATAAAAGCAGATTAAAAAGGAAAAGCAGATAGCACACACTACATAACCAAGTTTTTCTCTGCTCTTCTCCGACCACAAATAAGTAAGTACTTAAATCTTTTCTATTTAATCAGTGTGGAAATATAGATCAGAGGTAAGGGAGTTGAAAAAAAATAGAACAAATTTTTGATAACTTTATTTCGTGTCGATAAACAAAACCTTTTTGAAGCGTAAACACACAGGAAACTTTACTCTGACAGAGGTTTTAAGACTGACCTGTGACCACGAAAGTAGCCTGATACTCTGGTATCATATACATACGCGAATTAGGTATTTTTTCTTCGTTGTAGCAATCAAACTTCTTCATGAGCTTATTATTGCCAGTGTCGAGTTTTAGTCAGCCCTTATAACAAACTATACATCTTATTACTATATAGGTCTACAAAAACATCAAATGTCACTAATTTTGTTATTGTAACACTCCAACACTCATGCTTGTCCACTAAGACAGAATAATCAATAATCCACACTTAAAAATCATTAATCGTCGATCGAAAACATATTTTGAAAAAAAAAAATTACAGCATAAACAACATGACGTTTGAGTTCCCGCCAAAAGCTTACTGAACTCCCTACAATATCGGTACTAGTGACACCTCTTTGTCTAGTAATTTTTCCCTGTATGTTTAACGCTAAAAAATAAACATTTAATAAATAATAACAATATAGTAGGTACACGAACTAAGTGCGTTCATTGTTCGAGAGTGATATAATTAAGCTAGGAATTGCGAAACATACACGATTATTTATAAAATCCGGTCAAATACAAGTTCGCATCGCTTGCTATTGCTAGGGATCTATATAATCTGGTAGGATAATATTTTTAGTTTTTTTTATTAGTAAATTCGCCGTTTTTTTTAAATGCATAGATATAGGTACTTATTTGAATTTTTCAGATTAATTCTTGTCTTTAAGTCGCATACACGGCAAAAATTTCAAACAACGTATTTTTGATGTCATTTCCGAAATACATTGAAGTATTATTTGATATAATAATTTAAAAAATACATTAGCTGATACTAATATAGTAATTTTGATACTTTGGCAAAATGTTATCAAATTTATATTTAGAAAATAAAAGCGATATTACGTTAGGTATATGAAAATTATATCCACGCAGTTGACTTTTAACATAATATTATGCAAACTTAACTACTTGCTAAATGCCTAAATCAAAATGGATGGGTTTGTTTATAGGTAATGATTTTATTGTGAAAATGCATAATGCGACATAACGGTGATAACATATCTCAAAAAAAAAAAATAAAGATTTTAAACCTTACTACTACTTTAAATAGATTTTATTGCTATCCACCCCGCCGTACTTATTAACCGCTGACCGCTGAAACAATTTTTCTATAAACACAATATCCTCCTTCTGTCGCGGTCGGGTAAATAGAAAAACAAATGAAAAACCCACCAATTATAATTTTTGATCGAAACCGTATCTTTATCAGTATCGCTTACACTGTATTAATTTATCTAAAGGCATAACTTAATAATTTTTATAAATAAAAAGGGAACCGCCTCAAATCGATATCCTCCTTTTTTCAAATAGATATCCTCCTTTTTTGAAGTCGGTAAAATTTCTAGAACCTTCTACCAAGTGCAACAAACACTTTCCTGCGAACCGCATCAAAATCGGTTCAGCACAACGCAAGATAATGTCGGGCAAACATACATACTACTTTTTGGAGGCGGTTAAAAACTGTTGAATATATGTATATATTTTTTTTATTTTTGGTTTCAACCTAACCTCTTAACGAGTACCCCAAAACCGCCGTGCAGTGCACGTTTGGATGTAAGTAAATTTGAAGACACCCCGTCGCCATTTTGGATCAAGTTATGTTCCTGCAATTACTTTTACCATTTTACACATAACACAATGGATTAAATAAATGTGTTTATTTTGGATAAAAAACTATTTCATGTTGAAATTTGTCAATAGTAAAGATGTTATTAAGGTAAGCTTCAGTACATACATACATACATAAAATCACGCCTCTCTCCCGAAGGGGTAGGCAGAGACTACATCTTTCCACTTGCCACGATCTCTGCATACTTCTTTCTTTTATAAATTTACATAAATCCTGTTTTATCGATGTAACTGTTAAAATATATTATATTTATTCATACATTTTCTAAGTCTTTCTATGACCACGATAAAATATATATATAGTATCGTTGAGTTAGCATCTCGTAACACAAGTCTCGAACTTACTTCGAGGCTAACTCAATCTGTGTGATTTGTCGCATATATATTTATTCATATTTATAAACAACAATAAAAACAAATTTATCGCGTCTCTAACCCTTCCTACTGACAAAACTCAAGACATACAACACAACCAAAGATCGGATATTCGGATGCATATTTACCTAAAGTTGGGGTGTTGGGTTAGTATGGAACGTACTTCTGTACCTCAAAAATTCCGGGATTCGGCATTGATACACTTAATGTTCTAATTATGTATTCGAATGCAAATTTACCTAAAATATCACGCGGTATAATTCTAGAATCCCGGTAGGTAGGTAATTTTTTAATAAATATGATCAATTCATCACTTATGTTTATAAAGGTGTTTATCATACCTAATAATAAGTTTCAATTTCTTGTATAATAAAATTTCCAGGATTCAAAATGATTCGAATCCCGAAAGCAAGAAGCCGCCTCCATACTTTCTTAGCCAAAATAGTTTAGGTAAATATGCATCCGATTATCCGATCTCTAAACACAACACACATCTACCCTCCCAAAAAAAAAAAATGTTCACCCCGCGTTTTAACGAATCGATCAGCGCCATCTACCGGTGGTAGGACTGCAGCTTCTCGCAGCTGGGCGTGCGCAGCTTCTGCGCGTCCGCGTACTGGCGCGAGTCGCCGAAGTTGCGCGCCTTCCACGCCATGCTGTCGCGGTAGTTGCGCTCGCGCTGGCACGCGTGCCGCAGCCCCACTGCAGCGTGCAAAGTGTGTTATGATACTTGTTTATATATATATATATCAAGGGATAGGCTTACAAACTTGGGATTCTTTTCTAGGCGATGGTGATATATTTATAAATAACATACATTTTGACGGCCTCTGTGGCGCAGCGCCAGTACCTACCCTTTTCTGTGACACCGGAGGACCCGGGTTCGAATCCCGGCCAGGGCATGTTGAGAAAATAACTTTCTCTGATTGGTCTGGGTCTTGGATGTTTATCTATAGAAGTATTTGTTGTAAAATATAGTATCGTTGGGCTACTCTTAACGCAAGTCTCGAACTTACTTCGAGGCTAACTCGTGTAATTTGTCCAGTATAAATATATTTTTTTTATACAGACATACATATGTTCACGTCCATATCCCTTGCGGGGTAGACAGAGCCAGACTGAATGGTCACGTTCAGGTAGTTGGCTATATAGTGACAGTTGCGCTATCCCTTAGTCGCCTTTTACAACATCCATAGGAATGAGACGGAGTGGTCCTATTCTATTTTTTTATTAGTGACGCGAACCACACGGCATTTATTTATCGTTTTATAAATCTATATAATTATCCGTGCTATATATGTATATCCGTGTGGTTCCTGGCACCAATATAGGCTTATAAATTTGAGCTTCTTCTTTTATATATATATATATAAATCTAAATTTATTGTATAACTCACCAATATATTCCTCTTCTATGGCCATCTCGAGTCTCCGCAACGATCCCTGATAGTCCGTGTGGAAATTCTCCTTAACATAATACGGGACCTGGAATTATAATAAAAAAAAACATTACAGACAATTTTAATGCCGTGTGGTTCCCGGCACTAATATAAAAAATAATAGCACCACTCCATCTTTCATTACCATGGATGTCGTAAAAGGCGACTAAGGGATATGCTTATAAACTTGGTATTCTTTTTTTAGGCGATGTGCTAGTAACCTGTCATTATTTGAATCTAAATTCTATCAATATAATATAAATCCAACGGATGAACGTGGCCTATCAGTATTTTCTAGAGTTTAGGCTCTGTCCGCCCCGCAAAGGATATAGACGTGATTAAATGTATGAATGTATTATCAGGAAAAAAAATGTTTTATGCTAGACCTTCTGTAAACTTTAAAATCCAAACAGTTTCATAGTTCTTAATTATGGGACACTTCATATCACTTAATAATTGTCATACATACATTCCGGATTGACTACATCAACAATCACAAGCCCACCTTCAGATTGACAGTCTCCCTGGGCACCGGGTACTTGGCGCCGGGCGTGAGGCTGAACACCGGCTCGCTGATGAAGAAGCCGGACATCATGGAGAGCAGCACCAGCACCAGCACGGGCAGCAGCTGCACCAGCCCCGCGTGCGCCTCGCGCGGCGCCGGCGAGCGCGCGCGCCGCCGGTACGCGGCCGGCCCGCCGCCGGGGAACGCTGCGGAGGGCGTCCCGTTTAGCGTTGAAAATTCCGAAAGAAACAAATTGTTTTTTACGGTGAAAGACACGTTTTCTCGCTTTTACCGTTTTATTGGTTTGTTACATTGAAATATATCAGAATAAAACCTTGAGGAAAAAACAGTTTTATTGAGATTTTCGTCGTTTTTTTCGAAAAATAAAAAAAAAACGATTGGATTGAAACACGTTTAATTACCAATATAAAAAAAAAATTAAAATTTTTCAAACAATGATGCATATTGTAAGAAAATCAATACTTTACCGTTTCATTAATAAAAAACATGAAATATTTCATTCTTATTTTTCTTGAAATTTTCGTAAAAAACTTGTACAAATACGAGGGAATTTGAAAAAAACAGGAAAATTTCCCGCTTTTTCAACACGTTACACTCAACATCCGATAGGCATGATGGCAATAGGCTATTACACTCTTTTTTGAAAACTGTTTTAAATCAATCCTGAGACTGTGTTATACCTATAGAATTTTTATTAAAATTTTTTGAAGCCGAAAAGTGCTCTAAAAACGATTTATTATTTATGATTTTGTATTTTCGCGCGAAAACGCCATCCGCCATGCTGTTTTGACTCGTGACGTCATACTTTTAGTAAACAATACGGCTCTACATAAGACTAAAGTAAAAAGATTTTTGTAATAATGAATTACAATACATATTGTTGGTGTCTTGTTCCTGAATGCAAGAATACAAGTATAAAAACACCAGAAAAATTGTGGATTCCACTGCCAAGTGATATTAAAATGAGAAACACTTGGTTGAAATTAGCAAGAAGAGTCTTCCGGACCTGATTACAAAAAATAGGTTATGTTGGATTGGTTGTGTAATAATTTACCTATTATAATTGTGTATTGTAAGAGAATGTTTAATACAATAAATACTTACATCGCTGTTTTAACATTTCTTAACTCAGCAGAACAGAAATCGGGATTGGACGCAAAAAATTTCGCCACCATCAACGTATTAATCCTCGGTAGATTTATATTGTCTGCTTTCACAAAACCGTCTTCCATGTTTCTATTAAATTATTAAAGAGTAAAAACCCAAAAACGTGATAGAAATTTTAAAATTTCAAAATAAACAGATCCTGACATCATCAATATGTTTTCGATTTGATATTTGTTTACTAAAAGTATGACGTCACGTCAGTACCCAACATGGCGGATAGCGTTTTCGACTTTTGAAGAACAGATTAAAAAAGAGGATTTTTTAAATTGAATTATAAAATCCATATTGCACTTTTATGAATAATGATCGATGTTTTTCTTTTATTTTTTACAAAATCTATAAGATACGTGCATTTTTATATTTTTTTTTACATGGTGTAAAATAGCCTATTTTATGTTTATGTTTTTGTTTTAATTTAGTTTCACAACGACTAAAACATTGGTCAAATGATGGCGGCAATAAACTGCCTGAGACAACATGACATTGTATTTTATGCATTGACATTGACATTTGTATTTTATGCAATGAAGTTTGAATCTTAGGTACCTACTCATATTATTGATGAAATATTTATTTGCAAAGTTATAACAAGCGCCATCTATCACTATGCATGTGAACAAAAAGCGACTCGCGCTTTGCTCCGTGTTTGCAGCCATTGTATTATTGTATTGTCTTTGATATACCACAGTGAACCACGACATTGTTGTTTTATTTAACTTACTAAAGACGATCCAGTTTATATATCATATTAAATTATCAACTATAAATAGGAAAGTTTGTGAGTATGTCAATCGGAATGTCAGTATAGATGTTTGTTACTCTTTCACGCAAAAACTACTGAACCTATTACGATGAAATTTCGTATGTAGTAGCTGAACATCCAGAATAACATATAGGCTACTTTTTATCCCGGAGTTCCCGCAGGAGCGGGACTGATAGGGTTTCCATGCGGACGAACTCCCGGGCGGCCTATAGTAAATAAATAAATTAGTTGAAGCATAAACACAAAGCAGATATACAAGGAGAGTGGAGGGAAAGGTCGGAGTGGGAAGACCTAGACGAACGTATCTTGATCAAATTAAGGACGTCCTGGCAAAGGGTCAGGTCAAAAGTACCCGGAACCGCCGAGCTTGCATGAAGAGAGTTATGAACGTGGATGAAGCGTAGGAAATGTGCAGAGATCGTGGCAAGTGGAAAGAGGTAGTCTCTGCCTACCCCTCCGGGAAAGAGGCGTGATTTTATGTATGTATGTATGTGCCGTGTGGTTCCCGGCACCAATACAAAAAAGAATAGGACCACTCCATCTCTTTCCCATGGATGTCGTAAAAGGCGACTAAGGGATAGGCTTACAAACTTGGGATTCTTTTTTAGGCGATGGGCTAGCAACCTCTCACTATTTGAATCTCAATTCTATCATTAAGCCAAATAGCTGAATGTGGCCATTCAGTCTTGTCAAGACTGTTGGCTCTGTCTAGCCCATAAGGTATATAGACGTGACCATATGTATGTATGTGTGTAAGTATGTATAAACACAAAGTACAGTCACAGACCTGTAGCCCCGAAGAACATGTTGAACAGCTCCTCAGCGGTCAGGTCGGATTCGAACCCGCGCGCGTAATACTGGTGATGCGCGTGCGCCTGTTGCACCGGCTCTTCACCGCGCAGGTCGTACTGCTTCCTCTTGTCGGGATCCGTGAGAACCGCTGCAGCGTTGCCGATTGCCTGGTAGAGTTATGAATAAATAAATATATACGGGACAAATTACACAGATTGAGTTAGCCTCGATGTAAGTTCGAAACTTGTGTTACGAGATACTAACTCAACGATACTATATTTTATAATAAATACGTATATAGATAAACATCCAAGACCCAGGCCAATCAGAGAAAGTTCGTTTCTCATCATGCCCTGGCCGGGATTCGAACCCGGGACCTCCGGTGACACAGACAAGCGCACTACCGCTGCGCCACAGAGGCCGTCGTTATGTTTTATATGACCATGGATCCTGGATTGGGTGAGTCAGGTTTTCACACGAAACGATTCCTGTCTGACCTCCGCGACCTTTGCGGGGGAACCTGACCCGTGTTGGATCGATACATATGATCACGTCTTTATCCCTTACGGGGTAGACAGAGCCAACAGTCTTGAAAAGACTGATAGGCCACATTCAGCTGTTTGGCTTAATGATAGAATTGAGATTCAAATAGTGACGGGTTGCTAGCCCATCGCCTAAAAGAAGAATCCCAAGTTTATAAGCCTATCCTTTAGTCGCCTTTTACGACATCCATGGGAACGAGATAAAGTGGTCCTATTCCGTTTTTTATTGGTGCCGGGAACCACACGGCACATGGAACGATCATGGTTACACATCCAGTTGCCTGAATGTGCAGTTCACATCACGAAGTTCGTGAAAGCATCGGTTATTTTACAAACTAATAGAATAGATTATTTTCAAAATTGGATAAAGGTATTTAAGCTTATTGACGTCACTACACTTAAATCTATTTATATCTACTACCGCGCATGTTTAGAAGAAGCGGCGGAACAAACTACACTGCAGCATTTCACAAATCACCCGATGTCAATTTACAAATATTTATATGTAGATCTCTTAAAACTAAATTGTGGACGAATGCACAATGTCCACAAATGTCTCGTGTCACAATGTTTGTCTCCTTACTCCTCCGAAACGGCTTTACCGATTTTAACCAAATTTTGCATGCATATTTAGTAGGTCTGAGAATATCTGTTTTTCATACCCCTTAGTGAACTTTTTTTTTTAACTAGAAATTACTTAAAAGTTATTTATATGGCAAAACAACGTTTGCCGGGACAGCTAGTAACTTCTAAAATAGTCATTGGTACGTGGCCAAGGCGGGATTCGAACCTATGCCTCCGTACAGGTATAGTATTTACCTTAAAAGCCTCTGCAGCTCCTGGAGCATGATTCTTGTCTGGATGGAGCTGCAAAGCGAGCTTCTTATAAGATTTCTTGATGTCAGAGTCAGTAGCCTCTTTCGTCACTCCTGCAATAATTAATGTTTAATGAATGAGTGGCAGGATCCTTTATGGCATTATGAAATATTATAAATAATAAACCATTTAGTTATTTATTTGACGTCAACCAATGTTGTGAAACCAAAAGATACGACAAATATTAAGTGTTGTTTGAAGTGTTCCATAAAGCATGAATTTTGAATTAGATGTCAGCAACACTAATATTTATAACTAGCTGTGCCTGCGACTTCGTCTGCGTTGAATTGTCATTTGGGCATCATTGAAGCCCTCAAGGATGAATATAATTTTGTCACAATTTTCTCACATTTTCCATTTATTTCTTTGCTCCTTATAGTTGCAGTGTGATGTTATATAGCCTTAAGCCTTCCTATATAAATGGTTTATTCAATGCAAGAAGAATTTTTTAATTCTAACCAGCAGTTCCTGAGATAAGCGCGCTCAAACAAACAAACAAACTCTTCAGCTTTATAAAATTCAAAATTTTTATTCATTATAGTAGGATAATTGGTTGACGTCAAATAAATTACTTAAAACTAAGTTAACTGCCGCTTCCAAGGCGTCAGTGCAGAAGAAGCGGTAACAAACTGCACTGCAGCATTTTCTTCTTATATATAATATTAATTATATAAAGTCAGCTAGTCTAAAGGGTTACATCATTGTTATGTTTTTTCTTTCTGTATCCTTAATCTTTACTAATATTTTCCATATCATCATCTCCTCGTTCAGTCGACTGTTCACCGCTGTGTATTCAATCTAGTTTCCTCACGGTCTTTTGCCATCTGCAGCAATCTTTTACCAGTTTTAATGCATGCATTTAATGTGCTGTGTGGTTCCCGGCACCAATATAAAAAAAGAATAGGACCACTCCATCTCGTTCCCACGGATGTCGTAAAAGGAGAATAAGGGATAGGCTTATAAACTTGGGATTCTTCTTTTAGGCGATGGGCTAGCAACCTGTCACTGAATCTCAATTCTATCATCAAGTCAAAAAGCTGAATGTGGCATGTCAGTCTTTTCAAGACTGTTGGCTCTGTCTACCCCGGCAAGGGATATAGACGTGACTATATGTATGTATTTTAATGCATTAAAGAATAGAATATTTATTTGTTTATGAAAAGGTGTAAAATAAAATATATTTCCTCCCAGTCAGCCATTTATTCTACAGAGACTTTTGTCTTGAGATGATCTTTGATTCCACCGGTCCATTGGGCTAAAGACCATGAATGACAAATTACACAAACAAAATCTACTAATTAAACAGACTCACCCAGAATTTCATAGTAGTCTTTACATTTAGTATTTATGCGTCTCACGGCTGCAATCTGTTCCGAGGTGTACTCCCGCTGTGGTGGCTGATGGTTGGGTCTCCTCTTCCTGACCTCCTCGTTGCTTGAAGAGGGACTGGTCGGCGGCGTTCTCTTCCGTTCCGTTCCAGAACTCGCGGCGGCCCTGACTCTCGTAAGAAATTCTTTTGCCTTAGCAGTGGGATACAATCTCTCAGCTTTGAGAAGAAATCTCTCGGCTTTCTCCACGTTCCCAGCGGCGAAGGCTATTTGGGCCACTTCAATGCACTTTTCAGCCTCGTCCTTGTCTTCAATTGTCATTTTAATTCAAGGAGTTTGTCGTTTGTGTAACACAATACTATTGCAACTATATTGCAGTAACGAAGGCAAGGAGAAAGTGGCGTCAACCACCCGTTCACCACGTAAACTTGGTCTGTTAATCTAATTAGGGTAATTTAATGATTACTTCGATTTGTTAACTCGAAATGCGTAATTATTAAAAATTAATCAACAATACCCCAATGACATCAAAAAAAAGAACCAAGAAAAATCTTGGACTACAGTAATGACAGTGACAGTTGTGACATTTTGTTTCATAGACAAACGCTATGGTTGCCAAAATCCATAACTCTACATAGGTAGGTATCTCAATCGTTTGTCCGATTTATAGCTGGAATCGACTACCTTCGATTAAAAAAAGCCATAATGTGTATGTCGCGGAGTAGTTTTATCCTAGAAAGTGTTTTTTTTTGTCATGGAGCTGGCGATAAACAACTATGTAGGCTAAGCTGTGGACTTATGTACTTACTTGGGTTTGCCTAAATACGTTCCAAAGAGCGGGTAAGGTAATTAAATGAAACGACAGCATTTTATTCAACTCAGGTGTTTATTCGCTTTATCGGCTCTTACGACATCTACGAGGAGCCACATCATTACTTTTCATCATCTTTTTACAAAAGAAAGAACCGAGTAAGATTTAATAAATATTATATTCAAATCACAATCATCAGGTCATCACACAGTCGCATGAGAGAACTACTTCATAAATCATAAAGTAGTTTGATTGGTTAGAATCTTCCATTGTCTTCCAGTGGCTATGATGATGACGATCACATTATAATTAATAACAATCCTCAAAACTTAATACAAAACACTTGAACTGTATTTCTGATTAATTACGGGGTTAACCATTTACGAACATTGACAAGTTAGGTATTTTGTATAGCCTGGGAAGTGAAACTATGCTCTTGTTCCATGAGCGATAGCGATGAACGGGAGAAGCATTAAGTAAAAACCTGACTTATAAAATCAAGGATCATTAATGACATAAGGGCCCCAGGCACTAGCGTCTTCTACAAAGAGATAGGGACGCAATTGGAACTCACGCCAAAACAAAGTTCATTGTTAATTTATGCAGTAAATAGCACTGCAGGTGCAGCATCCACAAAATCATGCCTGGAACTGATAAGATTAAAATAAAGTAGTATATTAGTCTGTCTGCAATCTTGATGTACATCTTATATCGATAATAAACATAACATCATCCCTTTTGTCGCATCCCTAATTACTAAATTCCGCTTGCCATAATCGAGATTAGTCAATCTGAAAAAAAAAAACAGCTATGTTTGTAGACTTGTACATGCATCATACATATATACATTATCATCACGTCTATATGGCTTTGCGGGGTAGACAGAGGCAATAGTTTTGGAAAGAGTGAAAGGTCACGTTCAGTGACGGAATTCTAAAATTCCTGGCAAAGTGGAATTAGACCCTGCCCACCCCAGATAACAATAGTGATCATGGAAATTGGTGAGGCTCACCGTCATCGTCATTACCGTTGCCCATGCCCAACAGAGGGCCCAGCGATTGGCATATCGAACAGCATATGCAAGTCATGCACGCCATCCATGCTGCCGCCGAGAACAGCTTTCCGCAGACTCCGCTATCTTGGGCTGAAAAAAAAAACTACTCTGGACTACTTCAGGAAGAGATCCTAATCATATGAGTGGTTATACATTAAATCCCACATCTTTCCCGGAGGGGTAGGCAGAGACTACATCTTTCCACTTGCCACGATCCCCGCATACTTCTTTCGCTTCATCCACATTCATAACTCCATGCAAAGTCGGCGGTTTCGGGTATTAACTAACTTTGGCCAGGACGTACATACATACATACATACATAAAATCACGCCTCTTTCCCGGAGGGGTAGGCAGAGACTACCTCTTTCCACTTGCCACGATCTCTGCATACTTCTTTCGCTTCGTCCACATTCATAACTCTCAGGACGTCCCTATTTTATTTCAATATTTACCTATACACACATATTGTCACGTCTATATCCCTTGCGGATTAGGTCACACCCTTAGTCTATTACAACATCCACGGGAATGATATGGAGTAGTCCTATTCTAAATTGCCAGGAACCATACGGCATTGTAAGCACTGTAAGTTTTTTATTTAATACTTAACTCGAGGAAGTGAAAATAAAAATATAATATTAATAAAATAAAAACTAACTTACGTGGCCCTTGTTGTTGATAGTATTGTGGTTGTTGGGGATGGTACACGGGTTGTGGGGGCGGGTAGTACATAGGCTGTTGCTGTGGGGGGTAGTACCCTTGAGGTGGATAGCCCTGGAATAAATTATACGCGAATGGATAGGGATATCTGCGAATATGAAGGAATGCCCTTGATTTTGATCAGCAGTAGGATAAAAAGTGCCGTGTGGTTCCCGGCACCAGCACAAAAAAGTATGGGACCACTCCGTCTCTTTCCTATGGATGTCGTAAAAGGCGACTAAGGGATAGGTATACAAACATGGGATTCTTTTTTTGGACGATGGGCTAGCAACCTGTCACTATTTGAATCTCAATTCTATCATTAATCCAAATAGCTGAGCGTGGCCTATCAATCTTTTCAAGGCTGTTGGCTCTGTCTACCCCACAAGGGATATAGACGTGACCATATGTATGTATGTATGTATGTAGTAGGATATAAATGACTAAAAAAGAAAATACATACATACTTACGTACAGTCACTTCTATACACAATACACATATAAAAAATCTCGTCTATATCCCTTACGGGTTAGACAGAGTCAACAGTCTCGAAAAGGCCACGTTCAGCTGTATGGCTTCATGATGGAATTGAGATTCAAATAGTGACAGGTTGCTAGCCCAGCACATTTTTATCGCGCGAAAATGTATTGCTGTTTCGTTTTTTATTATGACGTAAAACGGGACGGCGTACCTACACGTCGGCGTATACAAAGAGCATAAAAGGTTTTACTAAATAAATGTGTCTACTCCTTTAGTCGCCTTTTACGACATACATGGGAAAAAGATGGTAGTGTTCCTATTTTACAGGGCCAGGAATCACATGACTTTCAAGCCAATTCGTCGTCTTCTTAAATATAAGAGTTAACACTTGTCGGTAGAGCGGCTTTCCAGTGAATTTTTATTACCTACTGTTCATTTACCTGCATAATTTTGACGGTAAATTATAGATATTCAGTAAAATAGATACTTTAAAAACCTTAAACAATATTAAAATTGTTGTATATTTAGGTATAAATAATAACAATGTTTATAAACTGATAGAATAATCTGAATTGACATTGATGCAAAAATACAGAACGATTCACGAGGTTTTAACTAAGAAGTTTACATACCTAGGTAGTTAGAAGGATATAGTTACTATATAACATCACAGACTTACATAATCTTAGGTAACCAGAATGATAAAAGATACTTGAAATATGTATTAGTATGTATAGTATTCTACTATCACTACATTTGCTACATCCGAAAGGGTAAATAATGAAGATCTGGTATACATGAAGAGAGTTATGAATGTGGATGAAGCGAAGGAAATATGCAGAGATCGTGGCAAGTGGAAAGAGGTAGTCTCTGCCTACCCCTCCGGGAAAGAGGCGTGATTTTATGTATGTATGTATGGTATACATGTTAATTTAAGATCTTGTTGTTCTCATATTATGCAATTAAAAATTTGAATTTGAATATAACCGTGTGAAATTATTACTATGCATACATCTATACTAATATTATAAAGCTGAAGAGTTTGTTTGTTTGAACGCGCTAATCTCGGGAACTTCTGGTTCGAATTGAAAAATTGTTTTTGTGTTTAATAGACCATTTATTGAGGAAGGCTTTAGGCTATATAACATCACGCTGCAACTATAAGGAGCGAAGAAATAATGGAAAATGTGGAAAAAAACACGGGGAAAATTATTCATGCTTGAGGGCTTCAATGATGCCCAAAATAACTTTTAAACGTATAACAAAATATGAACTTGGGGTTCTTCTTGTAAGCGATGCGACCTACTAACAACCTGTCACTATTTGAATCTCAATTCCATCATTACCTAAGCCATACAGCTGAACTTGGCCTTTCAGTCTTTTCAGGACTGTTGACTTTGTCTAACCCGTAAGAGATGAAGACGAGATTATATGTATGAATGTAAGCAGTCATAATGCCAGCTGAATAATATCACATCTGATAAGAATACAGTTCAAAGATATGTCGTTATCCCTCTATCAAAAAATCACAAGCTCATAGTGTGACTGACAACTATGTGAACCTTTTTATTGTAATACACTAGCTGTGCCCGCGACTTCGTCCGCGTGGAATAGTTATTGTGGGCATCATTTAAGCCCTCAAGGATGAATAATTTACCATGTTCTTTTTCACATTTTCCATTATTTCTTCGCTCCTTATAGTTTCAGCGTGATTTTATATAGCCTTAAGCCTTCCTCGATAAATGGTCTATTCAACACAAAAATAATTTTTATTTCGAACCAGTAGTTCCTGAGATTAGCGCGTTCAAACAAACAACTCTTCAGCTTTATAATATTAGTATAGATTAGCGATACAGAATTTCAGTCTGTGGCAGATTTACAATGAAATAATTGTCGGAGATGGCGCACTGAACATAAATGAAATTCATTTAACTAAATCTGTTACATTAAATTTTTTCTACTCTAAAATATGACGGATTATATATTTTTCAATTGTCAAATATTTTCTGAGCTACTACATACATACATCACGTCTTTTTCCCTTACGGGGTAGACAGAGCCAACAGTCTTGAAAAGACTGATAGGCCACGTTCACCCTTTTTGGCTTGATGATAGAATTGAGATTCAAATAGTGACAGGTTGCCAGCCAACGCCTAAAAGAAGCATCTCAAGTTTATAAGCCCATCAATTAGTAGCCTTTTACGACATCCATGGGAAAGAAAAGGAGTGATCCTGTTCTTATATTATTTCCTATTCTAGTGGTTCTTTAGAGAATCGTAAAGTTAGTTAAAATGTTTTAGATGAGATAAACTATTTCTGTTATTCCATCAAAAACGTTTTAATCAACTTTAGCTAACAAAGCGCTAATTTACATGTATAGAAAACCAATGGTATTGTTTTTTATAAATGAAAGATATCAATTATGGTATATCATTTATTTATCGTCAATCTTCCACCAAACATATAATAACAATATAAAACAAATATAAAAAGAATTATATACAAAAAAATAAATTATAAGTAAGTACTATCAACAATCATCTTTTAGTTAATGTGCTTACCACTAAATCCCAAGGTCCCAGATTCTATACACGGTCAGGTCATAATGGAAACTTCTTTTGGTCGGGGATATTAATTAATTTAAATGGTTTTTTTTTTAAATAAATCTAGCCTAGGTCCGAAGTTCGTTCAGTCAGTACATTTCTGTCTTCTAACGACTGTTGGTTCTGTCTACCCCGCGGGGGATACAGACGTCTTATGTTATGTCCGAAGTTCGCTCATGTGGAATTAAAAAAAAAAAAAATTATTTTATTTTTATTTTATATATTTGGATGACCAACAGCAAGTTATACAATCATTAGATTTTCAATTATACATTTAAGAGCCAATTACAGGTCTTCACTAATAAAATTTTTAATTTTAAATTGCATTTTTTATGTTTGTAATCGGGAAATTAGCTAATCTTTATCGACATAAAATTTCATAAAAATCGATCCAATGTATATCCGTGACAGATAGACGGAGAGGCATTAATAACATATAATAACATCAGTTAATAGTTTATGTATGTTTATTTATTAATAAGTTTATACATATATATTTAGTGGATAGGTATTACTACTTTTTACTGAATTATCTAGTTCCTTTATTGTTTGCCGATGGCTGGAAGAGATGCCTTCATGGGATAAGTCCGCTATTGCAAGTGATTTGTATCTTTTATAAGTATGTTCTTCTCATAGTGTAAATTTCTATGCAATAAAGATATTACAAACAAATAAACATCGTTGGGTCGCTCAAACTTCATTTAATCCACAATATACATATTTATACAGGGTGACATTTAAAACATCCGCATCCTTTTAAACATAGACTATACCCATGCTTCTGAGCCGTTTGAGATATTTTTTATTTAAATTAAAAGACATCATTTTGAAATTTAAAAACCCTCAGAAACTACGCACACACACGCTTTATTAAAGACCAATACTACAAAAAGAAATTAAAACTAAACATGTAAATAAATGTCTGAAAAATAAATTATTTTTCTAGTATCAAGATCAAGTAAAGTACAGAGTTGTCGAGATTGCTCAGCTGAATGAATTGTGTCGTTGACCTCTGAATCTTACGCGTCGCTATTCCGCCGGCCGGGGTGATATTACGTATTTAGAATCGTGGATTTTGATACTTTTATTTTTTTTCGTACTTTCTGAAATATGGACCGATATTTTTCTTTTAACGTTTTTAAATATCCTTTAGATGAGTACACTTAACAGTTAAATTTATGCAGTTGAATTAAAAGTCACCCTGCATATATATATCCTACAATTAAAACATTCACAATTTAGCCTTACTCTCAACCCCCTCTAATCCGTACAGCAAAAACTGTGTCACAAAACCGGCGACTCTCTCCGGATTAACAAAATGCACATCGTGACCCCCCTCCACTCTTCTGACCCTATAATTGTTCGCTTTAAAACTACCCTCGTCTAGTAAAAACTCCGCGTTCCTATATAAGCCTTTTTTGATTGAATTTTCCGCCATTATGCTCAATGTGGGCGTAGTGATACTGGTAAATACCCGTTTCAAATGTTCGGGAGAGAATGGAACGGCCGCGATGTATTTGTATCGGCGGTCGGAGGTGAATCTGTAAAGGAAATAAGCGATCCCAACTAATAATATTATACTATAAAGTAGTAAGTGATAGACTATAAAGTAAATTTAATTTTCATCATTGCATTTTTTAATTTTCATTATTTCATTTTTTAATTTTCATTATTTCATTATTTCATTTTTTAATTTTCATCATTTCATTTTTTTAATTTTCATGCCAATTTAATTTTTTTTAATTTTATGCCACGCGGGCGTATAGGAGAGATTAGAAAAAAATGATAGGACCATATCATCTCTTTCCCATGGATGTCGTAAAAGGCGACTAAAGCATATGCTTATAAACTTGGTATTCTTCTTTTAGGCGATGGGCTAGCAACCTGTCACTATTTGAATCTCAATTCTATCATTAAACCAGACAGCTGAACGTGGCCATTCAGTCTTCACAATACTGTCGACTATATCTACCCTGCAAAGGATATACACGTGATCATATGTATGAATGTAAATTGTAAAATAAATTAAATTCACAGCGAACGGCAGTAAACTTAGTTTTAAGTAATTCATTTGACGTCAACCAATGTCGTTAAACCATACGTTTTGACAATTATTAAGCGATACGAAGTATCCCTATAATAATGAATAAAAAATTTGAATTTGAACGGTTAGTTAAATAAAATTGACTCGTACCTGACTCTACCCCGCCCGGCTGGTTCAGTCATTCTGTCTACTGTATCGGCTGCAGTCTTTTCGGTGAGACCTCTGTTCTCTTTAATCGAGTCTATCGCCTGTTATTATTAAAATAATTCATTAATAAATCATTCCTGCACTAGCACCTAGGTCATAACTGAAAATCAGCGTATTGCTCTACAACAATAAATTCGTTGAGTTGTGACCTTTTTGTATTGCTGCAACTCACACCCTAATTAATTTGTATTTCATATGAAATTGTAAATCGTGTGTAGCAAATCAAATAAATGAATTATCTATCTATCTATCTAATAATTAAGGACGTCCTGGTAAAAGGTCAGGTCAAAAGTAGTCACTAAGTTGTTGAAGAAAATGCTGCAGTGCAGTTGGTTACCGCTTCTTCTGCACTGACGTTTTGGAAGCGGCAGTAAACTTAGTTTTTAAGTAATTTATTTGACGTCAACCAATGTTGTGAAACCAAACGTTTCGACAATTATTAAGCGATATGATAGTATCCTATAATAATGAATAAAAATTTTGAATTTGAATTTGAGTACCTGAAACCGCCGAGCTTGCATGAAGAGAGTTATGAATGTGTATGAAGCTAAGGAAGTGTGCAGAGATCGTGGCAAGTGGAAAATGTAGTCTCTGCCTACCCCTCCGGGAAAGAGGCGTGACTTTATGTATGTATGTATGTATTATTGAAATAATTCATTAATAACTAGCTGGTCCCGGCAAACGTTGTTTTGCCATATACTTAAATGTTAATTATTTTTAAGTAATTTCTAGTTAAAAAATAAAAAATACACTGAGGGATATGAGAAATACTAGATGTTGGTTGATTCTCAGAGCTACTAAATATGCTCACAAAATTTCATGAGAATCAGTCAAGCCGTTTCGGAGGAGTACGGGAACTTCTTTTTGTGTTGAATAGACCATTCATCGAGGAAGGCTTTAGGCTATATAACATCACGCTGCAACTATACGAAGCGAAGAAATAATGGAAAATGTGAAAGAAAAAAACGGGGAAAATTATTCACTCTTGAGGGCTTCAATGATGTTCAAAATAACTATTCCACGCGGACGAAGTCGCGGGCACAGCTAGTATATAAAAGTTAGTATTCCTCACCTGCCGCCTGGTATAAGAAGGTGCCTTTTCTTTAGGCGAATTCAATTTCTCGTACTGCTCGTAAAAAGCCGTAAACGATCTGTGGTACCTGAAATATATATATTATATGTATATAATATATATACGGGACAAATTACACAGGACCAATCCATCTATCTCCCATGGATGTCGTAAAAGGCGACTAAGGGATAGGCTTACAAACTTGAGATTCTTTTTTAGGCGATGGGTTAGCAACCTGTCACTATTTAATCTCAATTCTATCATTAAGCCAAATAGCTGAACGTGGCCTATCAGTCTCTACAAGACTGTAGGCTCTGTCTATCCCGCAAGAGATATAGACGTGATTATATGTATGTATGTATGTATGTTATATTAGAACATTATTTAATAATGTACTCACCATTCAGCAAACTTGCTGGGTGGCACTGTTATGTGTTTAGTGACAGGATCCAGCTCCACCACCTTGGCTATTGAACCGCGGTACGATAAATCGTATAGTTTACCTGGAATGTTACAATTAGAAAGAGGCTTTCCTTGAAGTTGGTTTGCCGTGTGGTTCCCGGCACCAATACAAAAAAAAATTCTATCATTAAGCCAAATACGTGGCCATTCAGTCTTTTGTGAAAAATGTGAAAAAAGGGAAAATTATTCATCGTTGAGGGCTTCAACGATGCCCAAAATAACAATTCCACGCGGACGAAGTCGCGGGCACAGCTAGTATATAATAATACTTGTGTCACTTACACAAACGAAAACTTTAGACATATGATAACTACCACTCCATCACTTTCTCATGGACGTCATAAAAGGCGACTTAGGGAATAGGCTTGTAGCGGGAGCGATGATTCGGCTCGACCGCCTACAAAGGGAAGATCTTCCAGGCTAGTGTTATGCCTGGGGAACCGCGGCTCCGACGATGATGAGTCGGAGGTTGTATTTATGCTCCAATCCGTGAAATCTTAGCTATCGCGATTTAGACTCATCGCTGCTATTGGCTTAGCGCTTCATTCTCTTCGCTATGAGTGACAGATAGCGTTACCCAAGCGACAAGCTCGCTAATCTGAAAACACCTTTTCACAAAACTGAACTTTTAACACTAAACAAAATCTCACCAATGAGCGTCCCGAGCGAGTGTCCCACGAACGTGAATCTGTCCCAACGGAAATGTCTCACGACCAACGTGACGACGTACACGAGGTCGTAAACGCTGATCATCATGCCGGGCGGATAACTGTCCGATTTGCCATTACCTGGCAGTTCTATTGCTGTAACAATGGCACATACATACATACATATGGTCACGTCTATATCCCTTGCGGGGTAGACAGAGCCAACAGTCTTGAAAATACTGAATGGCCACGTTCAGCTGCTTGGCTTAATGATAGAATTGAGATTCGAATAGTGACAGGTTGCTAGCACGTCGCCCAAAAAAGAATCCCAAGTTTGTAAGCATATCCCTTAGTCGCCTTTTACGACAACAATTGTATAAATAAATATACATACATACATAAAACCACGCCTATTTCCCGAATTCCAAGTTTATACGCCTATCCCTTAGTCGCTTTTTACGACATCCATGAGAAAGAGATAGAGTGGTCCTATTCTTTTTACATCTGATGCCAAGAACCACACGTCACATTCTAAACAAATGTCATAATTACTTGTTAATTCACTATTGTCATAAAAAATATTTGCACAGCTGTTGGAACTCAAATGATATCTCTACATTGCATCGTGTCTATGATAGAAGTCATTCAAGCGATATTTGTACGAATAAACATACATACATATAATCACGTCTATATCCCTTGCGGGGTAGACAGAGCCAACAGTCTTATAAAAACTGATAGGCCACGTTCAGCTATTTAATGATAGAATTGAGATTCATATAAAATGACAGAAAAGAAGAATCCCAAGTTCATAAGCTTATCCCTTAGTCAACTTTTACGACCACCACGGGAAAGTGATGGAGTGGTCGTATTCTTTTTTTCTACTTGTGCCGGGAATTAACCTATATAGTATGATATGATATTCACCTATATAGTAGAATTTATCGGGCAACATTGCCACTAGTGGTCTGAAGGTAGCTGCCGTGTCTCTGGAGCCGTGGACGAGGAGAACTGGAGGGTTCATGCAGTCCCCCCACGCTACCACTGTGAACGAAATGAGTTAAAGTAACGCAATTATTACATAACAATATTTACATGCCATACTTCTGGCGGAACATGCAAGATCACATATATTTCTCACAACCATTTGTGCCATGTTTTAAGTAAATAAAGAATATTTCATTTAATTTAATTTCAATAAAACCTCATTAATATTTGTAGTATGTGAAACCGACGAGATTGCACGAAGAGAGATATGAATGTGGATGAAGTGAACGAAGTGTGCGGGGATCGTGGCAAGTGGAAAGATGTAGTCTCTGCCTACCCCTCCGGGAAAGAGGCGAGGTGAGGGATTTATGTATGTATGTTTAAGATTTGTAGTCAATTCAAATAATTGTGAAGTGGACTTTATTGCACAAAATACTATATAGGGGCAGTAAAATTAGTTTCAAATAATTCATTCAACATCACCCAATGTTGTAAAACCAAAAGATATGACAATTATTTATAGTAGGATTTTTATATAACTTTATTTCACTTTCATTTCAAAATATGTTAACTAGGTATAACAAATAAACAATAATTAAGCAAGATAATGAAGAATGAAGAATAATTAATATGGATCATATTTGGTATATATACAAAACTAGCTTCCATCCATGGATTTCCTTGCATATGAATATTGTTTGTAAATACTTTATTGTACATAACAAATTATTTGCTGTATGTACTAAATAATACATTTAAAAATGCACAATGGCGACCCTATAAGGGATTTATTCCAGTCAACCGTAACATTAACTCAAATTATGTATTGTTATGTTGTAAAAAAAACCATTTAATACTATAAAGTTATAGGATATATTATAAGTAAACAGTGTGAAAAGGAACAAAAATACACAAAACATTTGCATTTTTTTATTTTAGTATGCTGTGTGTGACTGACGTCAATAATTTTTGCTAGCTAACAAACACTGTAATTCGATGTCAGTAAAAGATAAGGTTGGATTATAAAATGCAAATGAACAGACCAAAGTTCAATTTAACAATAACGAAAGATCCCAATTTAATATTTGAAAATTTTTACTCACCACATAACCTGCCCCATGGTGCTTCGATAAACCATTCTTTTTCAGATATACTCATTTTAATAGGTTTTAATTAAAATGTAAATCTTAAAAGTAAACTTTAAACTTCGGTCTTGCCGCTTTTGACTTGTCTTTCTATTTAGCTTTAAGTCAACGCTTCAGATTCAGGGTGAATTTGTTTACTGCGTCACTAATAACCAGCGTGAATTATTTGTAATTACTGAATCATTATTTACACTTTAAATTATCAATTTTTACGAAGAAATGAAAACGAAATTGATAAAGTTTTTCAAGTTATATACGTCAATGTCAATACACAACGAAGATTGACAACGTCACTATTATTTTTCTCTCATTGCTACTGATGAGGTCAAGGCAGGCTAAGATCAAAAACCATCGTCATCGTACATAGTATACATGATTCCATTACTTATTATCATTTCTGCTTTTTCATTATCCTTTTTTTCGAATACATTAGATGGAAATTATTCAAGCTACTTTATGCCACTCGTGTGATACGAAAAATCTCGTTTGTGTCTTGTTTCCTAATTAATTTCAGGAACCCTCTCTTAACCCTACCTACTTTTAACTTCTAGATTCTTACGGTACCTTCATACCCAGTTGTTAAGTGTTTAATTTTTAAATGGTTTGTAAATGGGTAAATCAGTTACCTACCCAATGACTCTTATCATGGTTCGGACAAAAAACGATGCACGAATAGCGATGAATAACTTCTATAATCTTGGAGACTTGAATCGTCAACGCCAAATCGTTCGCGACACATCCAAACAACATCAATGAAATCGATGAAGCGAAATCCATTCGTTATATTTTTTGGCCTGGTGTGTACTCAGCTTAATAAGAGTAACAATACCAATGCCTACATAAAACCAATGAAAAAATATTCTTCAGAGCATAAAACAAAACGTTCCGAAAGAGAAAGAACCAAAGTTTGAATCCATCATTTTAAAAGAGGGCGGGAAGAGAATAGTTTCTAAAAAAAAGAATAGATTGTTTTTAAAAATACACGTTCTTTACAATAAAATAAAAATGAACAAATATTAACTAAGTACGTCGGCTAGGTAGTACCAACAATATAATAATTTAAAACTGATGCAAGTCTTATTTGTACTTATAAGTATACATCGTCTTTATCCTGGGCTCCCGGGGCACACAGAGTAAACAATCTTGAAAAGACTGAACGTAGGCCACTTTCAGCTGAACGGCACAATGATGTTCTTGTTCCTATTTTATTGTATTTGTGTTTTGTATCAGTGAGGACCTGTAATTGACCATTTGTTTCACACACGTGGCGCTATTTTTGTAAACTTCCAAATAAATAAATAATAATAGATTAAGATTAAAATTATGACAAGTTGCTAGCTCATCACCAGAAAAATTAATCCCAAGTTTATTTGACGAAATATTCGTAATGAAATCATTAGTTCTACATTCATTCGTATTTTTTAATGAAGACAATGTGCATTCGTCCACGATTTAGATTTAAGAGATCTATATTTATTTATAGTGTAGTTGTTCCGCCGCTTCTTCTACACCATGCGCTTCGAAAGTGGTAATAGTTATAATTGTTATAAATTAGATTTAAGTGATGTAACGTCAATAAATTTTACCTTGTATCCAATTTGGAAAATAAATCTATTCTATTAACCTTTCTTTTAATTGGCTGTTACATATACATAACTATACCAATACCATTATTTTTAATTTTATATTAATAAAAACCGCCATTTTCATTTCCATCAAGACCGAATCAGTTAGAGACTGTAAATATACAAACATTCAATTGACCCCTCAGATTACTAAATGATAAATTACGTATTATAATAATTATGTTTTAATCAGTAGATATCAGATTATAACCGGAACTTTTTGGACTTGATAACATGATGAACACAGGCGTAGGTAACTTATTTAATAGAGACTCAACAATTAATGTATAATATACCTATTCTAATGAAAATCAGTACGTATACTATCCTACTAATATTATAAATGCGAAAGTTTGTGAGTATGTCAGGATATCAGTATGGATGTTTGTCACTCTTTCACGCAAAAACTACTGAACCGATTACGATGAAATTTGGTATGAAGGTAGCTAAAGACCCAGAAAACATATAGGCAATTTTTTATCCCGGAGTCCCCTCGGGAATGATTCCAAGCGGATGAAGTCGCGAGCGGCCTCTAGTATTCTATAAAAGTGTTAACAAAACAATCTGCATGCACACGACATAATTTACTGAAGGCAAATAAAAACTTTTATTAATTTAAACTAAAAAATATAAATTATTCAAATTTTTACTTCTCGGTAAGGTTCCATATTGAAAAATATTATTTTTTCGTTGTCCATTTGACAGACCTACTGAACCGTACATTTGACAAAAGCATATGTAAGGCAGATAAATTAATAATTGCTTTACTATTTCTTTGAAAGTACCTAGAACAACTACTAACCTACTAACAAGGAATAAGTAGATTCAGAGACTGGTAGTTTGTTTTTTTTTTTTGCATCGGAAGTTAGTACTAAAACCTTCGCAGACAGCAAAATACAAGCCAATCAATGTTTTTGTTTTATTTTTATTTATTCTTCTCCTGAGATTTAGGCCCCTGGAAATAATTAATAATTTTCAGTTAATAATGAGATACTAGCGCCATCCTTTAAAGATTGGAATATGTAGCCAATGAAAAAACCAGGGCTATAGAACATTTTATTCAAATTAAAAAGTTTTTTTTTTAACTGTGTAGTTACGTGGAACATTTTGTCTATACCTAAACTTTTTTAAATGTTTAGACCCTTTAACTTCCCCTGGCTTCTAGAACTTCTTCTAAAGATAATAATGTCATTTTGTCTAAAAAAATATGCAGTCAATAAATTTTATTTTTATCTTTATCACATAAGGATACCTACCTATGTCCAGATAAAAAATAATCTGCAAATTAGGGGGTTAAAATAAATCATTTTATTATTGTTTAACAATATCTCCAGTGTTAACATTACATCAATAAAATTAAAAAAAAAAATTGTGTCAATTCTTCTACATATTTTTTTTTCTTAATAAAAATGCCTGTGGCCACAAAAAGTGCAGTATTAAATGTAGATCTTTTGGAAAAGGAATGGTATATAGAATCACCCTGGGGAAAAATAGCGGGTAAGTACCGTGGGCTCAAGATACAGTTACGACACCTCGCCTTGATTGGAGTTGACTCAGGTATCTGCTGAGCCGTGTGTACCTACCTCATACATTTTCGTACAACGTTATTTCGTGCACACATATAGCCAAGTCTGTATCATTTGCGGGGTAGACGGAGCCAACACTCTTGAAAAGACGAAAGGCTACGTTTAGCTGTGTGGCTTAATGATGGAATTGAGATTCAAAACGCGACAAGTTGCTAGCCCATCGCCTAAATGAAGAATCCCAATTTTATAAGCCTATCCCTAAGTCGCCTTTTACGACATCCGTGGGAAAGAGATGGAGTGATCCTATTCCTTTTTCTAGTGGTGCCGGGAACCACACAGCACTGCAGTTGAAAACATTAATAATATTGATGGAAGTTATTTTTTTTTTAATCTACCTACCTTAATATATGTGTTAAATACAAATTAAGTTAAATGCTACGAGTATCATTCACATCATGTTGACATTCGTGTTTTCAACAGTGATAGCGTGGGGGGACTGCTTCGACCCCCCCGTGCTGCTCTGCCACGGGCAGGTGGACTCGGCGGCCTGCTTCCGACCGCTCGTGAGACTATTGCCCAGGGACTACTTCTATATCGGTACGTTGCGCGAGTTAAGGGTAGTAAACCCCCTCAATTCAGACTACTAATTCAACTGATGTACTTTATGATATACAAGAAAGATTTTAAATTGAAATGAATTGAAGACATGGAATGTTCCTATTCGAAAGTGCTGAGAACCACACGAAAATAAATAGTCATATTTATAATCTCTTTTTCTTTAAAGAATAGGACCACTCCATCTCTTTCCCATGGATGTCGTAAAAGGCGACTAAGGGATAGGTTTACAAACTTGGAATTCTTTTTTAGGCGATGGGCTAGCAACCTGTCACTATTTGAATCTCAATTCTATCATTAAGCCAAACAGCTGAACGTGGCCATTCAGTCTTTTCAAGACTGTTGGCTCTGTCCTCGCAAGGGATATAGACGATACCATATGTATGTATGTTGTAATCTCTTTTACAGCTATGGAGCTTCCAGGGAATGGCAAGTCAGATCCAGTGCCTCCTGGCCTGATGATGGGTGCCTGGGATGTACTATACGCCATCAAAACTGTAGCTGATCACTTCAGATGGGAGAGCTTCATTTATATCGCCCATTCTTTGGGGACGTTATTAGGTAAGTAGGTATTATTGAACGGCCTCTGTGACGCAGCGGTAATACGCTTGTCTGTGCACCGGAGGTCCTGAGTTCGAATCCCGGTCAGGGCATGATGAGAAACGATCTTTCTCTGATTGGTCTGGGTCTTGGATGTTTATCTATCTAAGTAATTATTATAAAATATAGTATCGTTGAGTTAGTAGGTATCTCGTAACATAAGTCCCGAACTTACTTCGAGGCTAACTCAATCTGTGGAATTTGTCCCGTATATAAGTTCTTATTTATGGTTCATTAATAAGTCGCCTGAGGTTCAATGCTAGCCATAGACTTCTTCCAAGACTGCAAGAATCTACCTGGTAGATGGAGGGATACATACATACATACATACATATGGTCACGTCAACGTCAGAGCCAACAGGCTTAAAAAGACTGAATGCCCACGTTCAGCTGCTCGGCTTAATGATGAATAGAATAGAATAAAATAGGTTTATTTTCAAAATTGGATAAAAGGTATCACTGACGTCACATAACTAAAATCTAATTATAACTACTACCGCTTCCAAAGCGCATGTGTAGAAGAAGCGGTGGAACAAACTACACTGTAGCATTTTCATCGGACGTCAATTTACAAATAAAGATCTCTTAAATCTAAATCGTGGACGAATGCACATTGTCGGTCGATGGAATTGAGATTCTAATAGTGACAGGTTGCTAGCCCATCCCCTAAAAAAAAGGATCGCAATTTCATAAGCCTATGCCTTAGTCGCCTTTTACGACATCCATGGGAAAGAGATGGAGTGGTCCTATTCTTTTTTTGTATTGGTGCCGGGAACCACACTATCAAACGGATTGTATTTCATTCAAACAGGCAAACTCTACAGCGTGACTTTCCCCGGTAGAATCTCCCTGATAGTAGACTTGGACCCTACAGCAGCCTACATAACGGTGCCGCCATCAGAGCTGCCGAAATGGTACAAGCAATATTTCACCAGCTACTTCGACAAATACAAGAAACTCACATCGCCGAGGGAGAATGCGCCGAAGTACACTTATGAAAAGGTATCTAACAGCAGTGCCGTGTGGTTCCCGGCATCAATAGAAAAAAGAATAGGACCACTCAATCTCTTTCCCATGGATGTCGTAAAAGCCGATTAAGGGGTAGGCTTATAAACATGGGATTCTTCTTTTAGGCGATGGGCCAGCAACCTGTCACTATTTGGATCTCAATTCCATCATTGAGCCGAGCAGCTGAACGTGGCCATTTAGTTTTTTCGGGACTATTGGTATACTCTGTCTACCCAGTAAGGGACGAGACGTGACTGAAAGACTAAGACGAACGCACCATGATCAAATTTTTTCATGTCCTGACAGAAACTGACGGCCTTTGTGACTCAGTGGTAGTGGAATAGTAATTTTGGGCATCATTGAAGCCCTCAAGAATAAATAATTTTCCCCGTTTTTTCACATTTTCCATTATTTCTTTGCTCCTTATAGTTGCAGCGTGATGTTATAGAGCCTAAAGCCTTCCTCAATAAATGGTCTATTCAACGCAAAAAGAAAACAGACAAACAAATTCTTCAGATTTATAATATTAGTATAGATAATTGGACAACTGTACAAAAATGGCAAGATCTTGATGGTAACATTTGTCTTCAGGCGTTCTCCATGATGAAGAAAAACCGAGGTTTGACAGACGACGCGACGCGAACAGCTCTCGAGAGAATTCTAGAACCTGCGGGGAAAGGGCTTTACAGGTAATTCGAGTTCTGAGGGGTTAGTGCGAGTTTCACTTGATCAAACATCTGACACAACAGCCAAAAGACTTTCCACTAGAATCTAGTGACTAGATACTTTAAAATGGCTAAAATACATACATACACACATATAGTCACGTCTATATCCCGTGCGGGGAAGACAGAGCCAACAGTCTTGAAAAGACTGACAGGCCACGTTCAGCTATTTGGCTTAATGATAGAATTGAGATTCAAATAGTGACAGGTTGCTAGCCCATCGCCCAAAAAAGGATCCCAAGTTTGTAAGCCTATCTCTTAGTCGCCTTTTACGACATCCATTGGAGACCTATTCTTTTTGTATTGGTGCCGGGAACCACACGGCACTGCTATGGCTAAAATCATATTTTGTTTTGCAGGTTTACATTCGACCAACGCGCGAAAATAATAACACTTCCTCCCCTCCCTCCGACATATCTCAAAGCTTTAATGACTTCTATCCCCACTCCTACCCTGTCCATCCTTGCGGAAGAATCTATTCAAAATGGCGCATACAAGATGGCCGATTTTGTGTTTGAAGAAGATCTGAAGAGAAAATATCACGTACGGAGAGTGCTTGGAAATCATGATGTTCATGTTAGCTATCCAGAGAGAATAGCTCCGCATGTTGTGGAGTTTTTGGCAAAATATAGAGTGGTAGAGGTGTAATTATGAGTTGCGGAGTAAAATGGAAGTATTATCTCCAACTCTGAATCAACGTCATTGGCGTTGTCAATGTTTCCGAATTTAAAAAGGTGGGCTGGTCCCACTATCGCCGTCCGGGCTGGTTATTTACGTACGCCTATGACATTAAAATAAGGGTCAGTTCCCATCGGAACGATACTAGGCGTCATTTTAAAACGACATAAAATTTAACGAAATTTACGTATTTACATAACATTTCCGCCACACCTATTAGATAGTTTGCTCTTATCCTGTAAAAGATTAAGATAAAATTTTAATCTCTTCCATTAAATTTCGCTTCACGTTTCACCGTGGTGTGAATTAACCCTATGAACTTAAAGTAATGTTTTTAAATCTGTGTCTAAGAAGAAGGTATGTGTGTAAACAGTTAAAAGTTTCATAAAACTTAGCTAATTTTAACGTAACTTATTTAGCATAATAAAACAACTTAAAACTGGCTTTGTTTCTTGTTCTTTTTGCCCCAAATCACATTGTATCACCCCCTCTTCAAGCCAATTTCTAATATAGAAATTTATACTCTTCGTATATTATATTGAATTTTTTTTTTAAAAAGGAACATTTAAAAACGAAATAAAATTATTACTAACTGATAAGTGCTGTTATAGCGTCAATGACTTTTTAAAAGATATTGTGACATAATTATTATATTTTATTTTTATTAAATATTAATTGATGACATTATTGCTAAATATATATTAATTTTAATTTAGTAGATATAAATTAAGGCGAATTTTAAATTTTTAATTTATTATTGAATGATTTAAATTTTAAATGAAAAAAAATGATCTGACTGCATTATTGTACGTCTTGTGAAGACAGATCACAGTGACACGAACTGTTTTGTATCATCTTTTCTACCTGTGTTTCCGCAATAAAGAGATTTGAATAGATAGATAGCATTACCATACATACACTGTTACTGTGTGCAAGTTACCAACAAATTCCCTGCGTGGCCACTTCACTTTGAAAATGCTTTTAATCCGTCAGTGTCTTCACCCTAAGATCAAAAGTTTAGATTGCCAAGAGCAAGGTTTGAACGTTTGCCTAAAAATAATTAAAAACAAACCATATATGTCAAATCAGTTGTCAAGATTATCAAATCGTGAAAATAACAGTAAATAACAATTTTTGTGAGAACAAGAAGTGAGATTATTAAAATTAAACATAATTTTTCTATTATTTGCGTAAGAAAAATTATTATTTTAAAATGCAGGCGTTAAAGCATGAAACAGCTATTTTATCAAAAGTTTAACCAAAGAGGTTATAAAGTGTAACGAAACGGCATTACAGTAAAAGGTTAGTGTTAAAGTTACATTAATAATTAATGTCGGGCACAACTTTTGACTGGTCAAATAAATAGTTATAATAACGAATTTCCGAAGAAAATTCTGATCATCCAGCTGGTAACCTAATCCGGTAGATATGACCAACACGAAAATATCATATTTGTGTTCTTTAGTTCAATAAGACTTAATTTTTCAAAGTTAGATCAGAATGGGATAGAAATATATTTCTTATTGAATGTTTTGAAATTACATATCATGTCTTTATTCTTCAAGGGGTAGCGAGGGACAAAAGTCTTGAAAATACTCAAATTACATGTTCAGTATGATTGATAGTTGTCTTTTTTTATTCCATACATACATACATAAAATCATGCCTCTTTCCCGGAGGGGTATGCAGATACTACCTCTTTCCACTGGCCACGATCTCTGCCTACTTCCTTCGCTTCATCCACATTCATAACTCTCTTCGTGCAAGCTCGGCAGTTTCGGGTACTTTTGACCTGACCCTTTACCAGGACGTCCTTAATTTTTTTATTCCAGATGGCGCTATATCTGAAGCAGGACTTCTCTCCGCCTGTACTCTCTCGGAGATGGATTGCCATGCAGTTTAGACCGAATATGGTGACAATACATATAATTACATTAGTTACAATACTAACCAATGCTCTCAGGAGTCGCTTCGTGTAAAAACCTGACTCTCCCAATAGATAATGTATCTAGCATTAAGTCAGCCAATTGTATTTTGTACAATGAAGTTTAAATATTGTGCCGTGTGGTTCCCGGCACCAATACAAAAAAATAATAAGACCACTCCAAATCTTTCCCATGGATGTCGTTAAAGGCGACTAAGGGATAAGCTTACAAACTTGGGATTCTTTTTAAGGTGATGGGTTACCAACCTGTCAATATTTGAATCTCATTTCTATCTTAAAGCCAAATAGCTGAATGTGGCCTATCAATCTTTAAAAGACTGTTGGCTCTGTCTACCCCGCAAGGGATATAGACGTGATTATATGTATATATGTATGTATGTATGTATGTTACTTTTAATATAAGTCTGTGTCATGTTTAGATTGTGGAGAAAAAATGAAGAAATTTGAATTTGAAGTTGTTGTAATGTTTCTAGGTCATCAACAGCAGACGTCACATAGAATCTATACTGGAGAGCGGTCTCCTGTTCAGGGAGGATAGCGTGAGCGTTGAGCAGGCGGCGCCGGGCGAGCGCGAGGTGTGGCTCGCGGCGGGCGGGGGGCGCTCGCTCACGCGGGGCGAGCGAGCGCTGGCCGTAATGGCCGCCGCGGTCGCTGTTGCCGCGTCGCCGCCGAGGAGGTAACTATTTATTTATTTATTACATACATATGGTCACGTCTATATCCCTTGCGGGGTAGACGGAGCCAACAGTCTTGAAAAGACTGAATGGCCACGTACAGCTATTTGGCTTAACGATAGAATTGAGATTCGAATAGAGACAAGTTGCTAGCCCATCGCCTAAAAAAGAAACCCTAAGTTTGTAAGCCTATCCCTTAGTCGCCTTTTACGACTTATCCATGGGAAAGATTTGGAGTGGTCCTATTCTTTTTTGTGTTGGTGCCGGGAGTCACACAGCGTTATTATTTATTTATTTAAAACTTTATTGCACAAAATAAAACAGGATTCGAACCCGGGACCGCCGGTGTCGCAGGCAAGCGTACTACCGCTTCGTCAAAGAGGCCGTAATAATATAGGGAGGGAATAATGAATTTGTTTATATATATCTGGGTGACGTTCTCGGCGGACGTCACAAAAATATAAGATGAAAAAAAAAAAACATAAAATGTAGTAAAAATGTATAAGCATCGTTGTGTTAGTATCTCGTAACAGAAACTTCGAACTTACTTCGAGGCTAACTCGATCTGTGTAATTTGTATACATATATGTATTTATTTATCGATACTAATAATATAAAGCTGAAAAGTTTGTTTGTTTGAACGCGCTAATCTCAGGAACTACTGGTTCGAATTGAAATATTCTTTTTGCGTTGAAAATACCATTTATTGAGGAAGGCTTTAGGCTATATAACATCACGCTGCAACTAAAGCGCGAAGGTCTCTGCCTACCGCTCCGGGAAAGAGGCGTGATTGTTGATTTGTATGTATGTACTAGCTGTGCCCGCGACTCCGTCCGCGTGGAATAGTTATTTTGGGCATCATTGCAGCCCTCAAGGGTGAATAATTTTCGCCGTGTTCTTTTCACATTTTCCATTACCTATTTCTTCGCTCCTTACAGTTGCAGCGTGATGTTATATAGCCTAAAGCCTTCCTCGATAATTGGTCTATTCAACACAAAAAGATTATTTCAATTCGAACCAGCACTTCCTGAGATTAGCGCGTTCAAACAATCAAACTCTTCAGCTTTATAATATTAGTATAGATGTATGTACATTTTGTTTCAGTTTCAACCGCTCTATCGTCCTCAAGCTAGTTGCGTACGCGTCACTTCCGTTCATCATCAGAGCGTGCCACCGCAGCCTTTGTGCCGGATCCCTGACCAGCCTGCTCGCCGCCATGAGACGCTATCTCGCTCTGGCGCGCGCGGCGGCCGCGTGTGCGAGGGAGAGCGCTGCGGTGCACGCCCAGATGTGAGTTGTCTTTTGATTTTCTCTAGGGAGCGAGCTGCGTTGTTTTTTTTTTAATTCGTCTATATCGCTTGTGAGTTTTTTTGGTTTTTTCTAGGGAACGCGCCGCGATTTTTTTTTTTAATTGTAAGTATACATGTTATCTCGTCTATATCGCTTGTGAGTTTATTCTTTTTTTAAAACGACTTCATAAAAGAAGGACGTTCTCGATTTGAATGTATTTAATTTCTATGGCATCAACCTAAGTAGCATTGCCGACCTCCGTGCTAGTTGAAATATCATGACGATATTGTGTGAAACATTGGCTCTTTATGAAGAAGACTTAAAAAGACTGATAGGCCACGCTCAGCTGTTTGGTTTAATGATAGGATCGAGATTCAAATAATGACAGGTTACTAGCCCATCGCCTTAAAGAAGAATCTCAAGTTTATAAGCCAATCCCTTAGTCGCTTTTTACGACATCCTTGGGAAAGAGATAGAGTGGTCCTATTCTTTTGCCGATTGGTGCTGGGAACCACATGGCACTAAATAAATAAAAAATATATAAGTATTAGTTGAAAGTGGACATATACGGAGTTTCTTTTAGTTTTATGAGTCACAGTCTGGGTCTGACTCTGGTTCATAAGCAGAGATCGGAATAGGTAGATTGATTTTATGTACTTGCATCATGAATTACCATAGAAAGCATAACATGGATAAGCCTCTTTTCCGGGATTCCATTTCAATACTTACACTTACAGTAAACTACATTGTCCGCGGGTAACATAGGACTACAATTTACGTGAACGAAGTCGGGGGAAAACAGCTACCACTAATTATTCTTCATCCCACTTGTAAAAATTCCGGAAAAAATCTTAATAATTTACAAATCCCGTAATCCCGGGCGGAGGCATGTCCATATTAATATATACGTTTCAGTTCATTGGCCCCAATTCAATCTACCTATTCCGATATTTATTCATAAGAGAATCCTCAGAGATCAGAAGGTCACAAAACTTACATTATCTTCATTATCTGTGTAACTTTTTCCTGCAGCGAGTCAATAACCTCGGTGATATCATCCTGTAACACGCTCCTGGTGCGGCAGCAGAGCGCCCTGGCGGTGCTGCTGGCCAGGGCGTCGTCGGCGCTGCTCAGCAACACGTGGCTGAGCGCCGAGCACGGCTGGCACCACGTGACGCGCTGCGACGGTGACCTCACAGTGAGTAGTGTACACACGCACACTTTTTAAGGAGGTCAAATGTGAGCCGGTTTTGAAGGAGGTCACGGAGGTCAAAAGGGAGTCACTTTAAGGAGGTCACGGAGGTCAAATGGGGTCACTTTTTAGGAGGTCACGGAGGGCAAAATGGAGTCACTTAAAGGAGGTCACGGAGGTCAAATAAGAGTCGCTTCGGTAGGAATGTCAGGAAAATCATGGAAGTCAGATGGGCGTCGTTTTGTATAGAGGTCAGATGGGAGTAGCATTTTATGGAGGTCACGGAGGTCAGATAGGAGTTTGTTTTTTAAGGAGGTCGGGAAAGTCACGCAGGTCAGATGAAAGTTGTTTTTCTAAGGAGGTCACGGAGGTCAAACGGGGTCGCTTTGCTAAGCAGGTAACTTTCCTGCAGAGAGTCAATTACCTCGGTGATATCGTCGTGTCACACGCTCCTGGTGCGGCAGCAGAGCGCCCTGGCGGTGCTGCTGGCCAGGGCGTCGTCGGCGCTGCTCAGCAACACGTGGCTGAGCGCCGAGCACGGCTGGCACCACGTGACGCGCTGCGACGGTGACCTCACAGTGAGTAGTAGTGTACACACACACATACAAACAGCCGCAGTGTCTTTTGCAAGGTCACGTCGCTTTTTGAAGGAGGTCACGGAGGTCAAATGGGAGTCACTTTTTAAGGAGGTCACGGAGGTCAAATGGGAGTCACTTTAAGGAGGTTACGGAGGTCAAATAAGAGTGGCTTTGGTAGGAATGTCAGGAAAATCACGGAAGTCGTCCTCGTTTTGTATGGAAGTCAGATGGGAATCGCTTTTTATGAAGGTCACGGAGGTCAGATAGGAGATTATTTTTTAAGGAGGTTACGGAGGTCAAACAGAAGTCGCTTTGGTAGGAAGGTCAGGAAAGTCACGGAGGTAAAATGGGAATCACTATGTGTACGTATGTTAATTTGAATATATATGTATTACCAAAAGATTGTCGTTTAGCTCCCCGCCATGAAGCCTATCTATCTGAATGTGGGCCTTTCAAACTCTTCCAGTCTACAGCAAAGCATAAAGACGTGATTATGTAAATTTAATTATTACTTTCTCTATTGTTACAGAAAGTACACTATACGTTTCTGGTGGTCCAGTCCACTTTTTTGAAGCACGTAGCTATGGTCCATTTCATACCCCCCTCGCACGCTCGAAAGGTTCACAAGAATCACAACGAAATACTTTATTGGTTACATTACACTCTCATACCGCAACTAACTGCGGAATTCGTCGAAAACTATGAAAGTCTAGACAGAATGTACAGGCTGTTGAAAAATTTCAATGTTAGTGATGATGAAAATAAAAAATTAGGTAATGCAGCTATAGATAATTGGCTTTATAGTGATGTACATAGCGGTGTAGCGAGAACGTGTCTAGAATTGAAATTGAATTTGAACAAATGCAATTCCCTTGATATATTTCTCGATTCGTGCGCTATGAACAATAAAGAATTGAATTTGGATGTGCTCGACAAAGATATAGATGATATTGTCGATGGTATAACGAAATGTCTGACCGCGATGCAGAATTCGCAAATACGTTTGCGCAAATTAAAAAATAAATTCAACGTGAAAATAGCGGTTGTGGAAAAAGAAAAAGGTGATGAGGAGACGAGTGAAATTTTGAAAATCGAAGATCGAGAGCCGGTAGTTAGGGATGAGGTTTTTTATTTTGTTAAAACTGTTGACGATGATGTTAAAACTGTGCAGCCAGTTGATTCTGTTACAGCTCCTGGGAAGAAGGAGGTGGAGAACACTAAAGTGGTTCTCAGTGAGCTGAGGAGGAAGCTGGGGAAGCGGGAAGATGTAATGCGAGAAAGAGAGAGGCAAGCTCTAGTCAAAACTATGCCGGAATTCAAAGATAATGTCCCAGAATTCCCAAGGCAGATAAAATTTGAAGAATTCGTCGAAAGGAAAGGAGTGATCAAGAAAATTAAAAAGAAATTAAGAAAAAGAAGATTGTTTAAGAAATATAGGATACATTCAAGAAAAAATAAACCTATGAAGTACAGATTAAATATTAGGAAATATGAAGTAGATCAAGATATTGATACTCCTTATTACGAAGCTAATGCAAAGCTTAATGTTAAAAGTAGGCTTGTTACATTTTGTAAAAAAAATAAAAACATAGTTGTAACGAAATGGTGTAAATATGTGCAAATGCCGACTAATTCGAATAAAAACGAAAAATTTAACAATTCTAATGTGGCGTTAGATCTGAATGCTGATAGCTCTATAGAAAATGCAATGTCTAACTTTAAATTTTTAGAAAAAATTACTGACGACGAGTCTAGTTGCGACATCCCTGCTGAAAACGCACATTCTATGTTCAAATTTTCAAAAGTAAATCTAAACGAATGTAATGAAAATCCGGAATCTAAATTTAAATTTTCAAAGCACGATTTAGAACTAACTCCGACTTCGTCGGACAGCGATTTTGAAATTTCGAAGGAAAAGCAAATGGCGCTTTTGAAGGACGCGCGGCGTCACAGGGCGGTTCGAAAAAAGAATCATCCCGCCAAACGAGCGTCCATAGACAAAGATGTAGATGAGAGTTTGAAGCCAATAGAGTATAGTTTCGGGACGGGAATGGCTATGGCGTCCGTGTTACAAGTCAATAATAATGCGAGATTACATAATATGGCGCAAGAAGAGGTGTTTATTGGTGACGGCGAAGTATCCAATGACAGCGGGAACGATGAAGACGCTTAAACGAACTTTTTTCATACATACATACATAAAATCACGCCTCTTTGCCGGAGGGATAGGCAGAGAAAACATCTTTCCACTTGCCACGATCCCTGCATACTTCCTTCGCTTCATCCACATTCATAATTCTATTCATGCAAGCTCGTCGGTTTCGGTTGACAGGTTGACCTGACCCTTTACCAGGACGTCCTTAATTTGATCAAGATACGTTCGTTTAGGTCTTCCCACTCCGACCTTTCCCTCCACACTCTCCTTGTATATCTTTCATTCGTCCTCTCCATATGACCAAATCATCTTAACATACCCTTTTATATTCCTGTAACAACATCTTCTTTCACATCACAACATTCTTTCATAAATATTTTCAACGGCCACGGATACAAGACAATTATGACTAAGGCCTTTCTGAATTTATTAAAATCTTGTGGCCCTGCGTTGTCCTGACAATAATGGCAGACTAAAAAAATAATTTAATTCATAATTATGTTCACCTTTTTTCCCAAAAAATATTTTCATATGTTTATGATAATTGAACGCATAAATCCTTATAATAATATACTTAAAGAAAACAAATAATAATGTCAATAATAAGTTCTTAATTAACTAATTTAATAGATAATTATTTTAATAATCAGCTGTGATTGTATTATTTTTGTAATTTTAATGCCTAATTAATAAAATGCTAATTCTTAATATGTTTTTTATTTTAATTTTAGGAAAACTACTATTATAAGTAGGTACTACTTAATTTTTATTCGGGAAATGTTGACTCGAGATTAGTGTTATAATAAACATACAGTGCTTAAAATGCCGTATGATTCCTGGGACTTTAATACAGGACCACTCCATGTCTTTCCCGTGGATGTTGTAAAAGGCGACTAAGGGTGTGGCGTTTAGGTAAAACGTCGCAGGTAAGAGAGATGAGAGATAATTTACAGAGCTCTAGAATAATTACAACCTTTATTAGCGGACTAGTTTAACTATGTTTAAGAGAGCGTTGGGTTTAGCTATAGTCACGAGATCCAGCAAGAAGCCGGTAGTAGAGGATAGCGAGCCATTTAACTAGGTGAGCGCTGAAGTAGACCAAAAATACTAACAAAATCGATGAATATCTGAAATAAATTATTATTCTTATCTATAAATACATACTACATTGAAATATATCTCTACAAATCAAATCAAATAGATAATTATGGCAACCTACAAATATATCTATACCTACTAACATTATGTGTTATGTGTTGTAATAGTGCCGTGTGGTTCCCGGCACTATTACAAAAAAGAATAGGACCACTCCATCTCTTTCCCATGGATGTCGTAAAAGGCGACTAAGGGATAGGCTTATAAACTTAGGATTCCTCTTTTAGGCGATGGGCTAGCAACCTGTCACTATTTGAATCTCGGTTCTATCATTAAGCCAAATAGCTGAACGTGGCCATTCAGTCTTTTCAAGACTGTTGGCTCTGTCTACCCCGCAAGGGATATAGACGTGATCATATGTATGTATGTATGTACTAACATTATAAAGCTGAAGAGTTTGTTTGTTTGAACGCGCTAATCTCAGGAACTACTGGTTCGAATTGAAAAATAATTTTTGTGTTGAATAGACCATTTATCGAGGAAGGCTTTATACAATACGCTGCAAGTAAAAGAAGCAAAGAAATAATTCATCCTTTAGGGCTTCAATGTTGCCCAAAATAACTATTCTAGTAATTATGCTAGTATAATATAAGGCACAAATTACACAGATTGGAGTTAGCCTCGAAGTAACTTCGAGACTTGTGTTACGAGATACTTACTCAACGATACATACATAGATATAGTCACGTCTTTATCCCTTGCAGGGTAGACAGAACCGTGTTGAATAGACCATTTATCGAGAAAGGTTTTAGGGTATATAACATCACGCTGCAACTATTAGCAGCGAAGAAATAATGGAAAATGTGAAAAAAACGGGGCAAGTTATTCATCCTTGAGGGCTTCAATGATGCCCAAAATAACTAATCCACGCGGACGAAGTCCCGGGCACAGCTGGTACGTGGAATAATATAAATTAAGAAAGTGTAGAAAGATAGTGAGACTTAACCTGATCTATGAAACTGCCTGTAGTCTGGGCTTTTCGTATGTGAACAGGAAGAGCATTCCACAGGCACAGTGAAGGAGTGAGAAAATATTTTTTTGATGTAGGTAGTCGTCTTAAGCCATACCTTGGCATTTCAGTATTATCAAGACTGTTGGCTCTGTTCTGTTGTCTTTTATGGGCATTAGACGTGATTATGTAGGTATGTAATGTGCTTATGTTCATCGGTGATTAAGTATAAGATTATTTGTATATCAATTTGTTATTCCCATTAGATTTCCGTATCAGATTCATCTCCAGTCATTATAGTATCGTTAGAGGTCGTCATTTATAACAAATTAATATTGTTATCAGTATTGGTTGAGATCCAGCAAAATGTACGCGTTGAATACGTTGTAAGTTTTTATTTATTATATTCGATTTAATTCAGGACAAAATCGATCCAAGTCATACCCATTTGAGAATATTTTCCAAACACAAATTTAAAATGTTTTAGGTATTCATTATCAAGGGACATTTCAATATATTTTAATAAGTAATTGTCATAATCTTTTAGTTTTACAAAATCGGTTGACGTCAAATAAATAAATTAAAAACTAAGCTTACTGCCGCTTTCAAAGCGTCAATGCAAAAGAAACGGTAACAAACCGCACTGCAGCATTGTCTTCAACAACGTCAACTTCACAATTATTCAAACTTAGAATTAGAAAAGAAATGATGACGATCACTACATTGCAATGCTTGGGTTGATTTAATTAAAATTAATGTTATTTATTTAAACTTCATTGCACAAAATACAAATGTATAGCACAATTGGCGGACCTAATGCTAGATACATTATATACCAGTCAACCATTGGATCTGACAGAGAATTTTATGTGTTATTTGTTTTATATGTTACTAGCTGTACCCGCGACTTCGTCCGCGTGGAAAAGTTATTTTGGGCATCATTGAAGCTCTCAAGGATGAATAATGTTCCTCGTTTTTTTCACATTTTCCATTATTTTTTCGCTTCTAATAGTTGCAGCGTGATGTTATATAGCCTAAAGCCTTCCCCGATGAATGGTCTATTCAACACAAAAAGAATTTATCAATTCGAACCAGTAATTTCTTCTCTTTCAGCGCGTTCAAACAAACGAACAAACTCTTCAGCTTTATAATATTAGTATAGATTAAATTTCTTTAGTTTAAAATAAGATAATATTCTCAATTGTTTTTTTAATATTTTTATTTTTAACCAGCCTTCTGTTTATGGTGTGTGGTGTATCTTACGGACAGACAAACATTCCGACAGTCCCTGTTACAAATGCGCCGAACAACATCACCACGACATCAACGGCAGCGAACACAACAGGTGATTTTATTAAACGTAGATAGATATATACAAGTGCCGTGTGGTTCCCTGCACCAATACAAAAAAGAATACGACCACTCCGTCTCTTTCCCATGCATGTCGTGAAAGGCGACTAAGGGATAGGCTTTACAAACTTGGGATTCTTTTTTAGGCGATGGGTTAGCAAGCTGTCACTATTTGATTGCGGGGTAAACAGAGACGAGTCTTGAAAAGACTGAAAGGCCACGTTCAGCTGTAATGATGGAATTTAGATTAAAATAGTGACAAGGTGCTAGCGCATCGCCTACAAGAGGAATCTCATGTTTATAAGCCTATCCCTTAGTCGCCTTTTACGACATCCATGGGAAACTAAGTTATCTTTTATTATTAATGCTGGGAACTTTGCGGAATCCACCCTCGAGAGTGATCATCAAAAGAATAGTTCATATTAAATTAAATACTAGCTGTGTTCACGCGACTTCGTCCGCGTGGAATAGTTATTTTGGGCATCATTGAAGCCCTCAAGGATGAATAATTTTTCCCCTTTTTTTCACATATTCCATTATTTCTTTGCTCCTTATAGTTGCAGCGTGATGTTATATAGCCTAAAGCCTTCCTCGATAAATGGTCTGTTCATCGCAAAAAGAATTTTTCAATTCGAACCAGTAGTTCCTGAAATAAGCGCGTTCAAACAAACAAACTTTTCAGCTTTACAATATTAGTACAGATAATGCATCTTTCTCTTCTCAGAATTCAATATAGCAGATTCCCTCAACTGCACGACGACTTGGCGGTTCCCAGGAAAGTGTGTGACGAGAACAATGTGTGATAATAACACGCCGGCCATCGACCTCACCCCCTACGCTCCAAGGGGAGCGAAAAGGTAATGAGTTTCACGAGGAGTTTATCATTTGTAGGAAGTAAAGTAACAAAGTTAGTTATTCCTATAGAAGATAGAAGGATTTCACATTCTATTTATCCATTTTTCATACATACATACATATAATCACGTCTATATCCCTTGCGGGGTATACAGAGCCAACAGTCTGAAAAAGATTGATAGGCCACGTTCAGCTGTTTGGCTTAATTATAGAATTGAGGTTCAAATAGTGACAGGTTGCTAGCCCATCGCCTAAAATAAGAATCCCAAGTTTATAAGCCTATTTCTTAATCGCCTTTTACTACATCCATATGAAAGAGATGCAGTGGTCCTATTCTTTTTCCTATTGGTACCGGGAACCACACGGCACAAATGTTAAATTCTTCTTAATTTACAGGATATGCCCAAAAGGTCAAGTGTGCTGTCCGCTAGACGTCATAGTGACCCAGAACTCGAACCCGGAACCCTCCAAGACGGACCACCAGTTCGAATTCGATGAAGATGATTAAGACAATAAAATACAAATATATTTTTTATCAAATCTTGTCATTATACCTACCTACTCGTATTAACCTTTATAATTGTGTCAAGGGGATTAATTTATAAAAAAAGGTTCCTAATGGCTCAACTAGTTTTGCATATCAGTAAACCCACGAGGAAATCGTGAAAGGAGAGGAGTCAGGAGTATGCCTTTGACTCAAGGCTTCTCTGAAGGACACCACTGGAGTTGTCATGGGAAGATTAATTTGGACTCATGGAACCCCTAATTTAACAGTGGACCTTGGATTGGGCGAGTCAGGTTTTTACACATCCAGTTGCCTGAATGTGCAGGATTCCCTCACCGTAAGAGCATCGGTTAGTATTCAAACTAATGTGCATAACTTCGAAAATGGCCACGGCCGATGTGGGATTTGAATCTGTGCCTTTTATGCGCATCACGCATTCTAACCGCACTTTACCGATACGACCACCGACGCTGTCGACTTTACGTACAACACAATATTAGTTTAAGTAAACTAAAAGTAATTAAATTAACCATACATACATACATAAAGAACGCCACTTTCCCGGAGGGGTAGGCAGAGACCACATCTTTCCACTTGCCACGATCCCTGCACACTTCTTTCGCTTCATCCACATTCATAACTCTCTTCATGCAAGCTCGTCGGTTTCGGGTACTCTTGACCAGACCTTTTGCTAGAACGTCTCAAATTTGATCAAGATACGTTCGTCGAGGCCTTCCACATTATTATTAAGCGATATATAGGTATATGTATACACAACTTGTATCCTATAATAATGAATAAAAATTTTGAATTTTGAATTTGAATTTTAAATTAAATTAACCAACATATTGATAAATCACTTTAATAAATAAAAATAAATATCAAAGAAAAAATTGTTAGTTCAAAAACTCAAACACAGATGGCGTTAGTCACGAGTGTTGCCGCTATCGCGCAGATTTTCCACTTTTAGCGCGAGTGTTGTCATTGCCGCCCTACTCATCCTGGTAATTGCAGAGGCTGCAGTCAGGACATCGCCTGTGGGGTTTCCTGCCCCGCCACGAGGTCTTGTTATCCAACTTGTAACCGCATCTGGTGCCTGACTTCGATCTGAAAAAATTTAGTTTAATTTCAAGGCGCTGTATCTACAAGTGTCGTTGGTTCCCGGCACCAATACAAAAAAGAATGGGACCACTAAATCTATTTCCCATGGATGTCGTAAATGGCGACTAAGGGATAGGCTTACACACTTGGAATTCTTTTTTAGGCTAGCAATCTATCTGTATTTGAATCTCAATTCTATCATTAAGCCAAATAGCTGAACGTGGCCATTCAGTCTTTTCAAGTCTGTTGGCTCTGTCTACCCCGCAAGGGATATACCTAGACGTGACCATATGTATGTATATATGTACGGCTACATTTTATGGTTGATTTTAGCAGAATAGAAGGACTGTGTAATAAGCGTTGTCCGCCCTTAACTTCTTTAACTAGAAATTACATACATATCATCACGTCTATATCCCTTACGGGGTAGACAGAGCCAACAGTCTTAAAAAGACTGAAAGGCCACGTTCAGCTATTTGCCTTAATGATAGAGTTAAGATTTAAATAGTGACAGGTTGCTAGCCCGTCGCCTAAAAGAAGAATTCCAAGTTCATAAGCCTATCCCTTAGTTGCCTTTTACGACATCCATGCGAACGAGACGGAATGGTTCTATTCTTTTTTTTTATTGTTGCCGGGAACCACACGGCACTAGAAATTCCTTAACAATTATTCATATGGCAAAACAACGTTTGCCGGTACAGCTGGTAAATAAATAAACAAAAAAATAGCCACCTGGACCTCGACCTGGAGGCCTTGGACTGCACCCGGTCCAATTCGTAATCCCGCTGCTTGAAGATGATGTCCCAGTACTGATAAAGCAGATACACTATTGTCAGAAGGCCGGCTATCTGCAAACATGGACGATAATAATGTTGTAGTACTTATAAAAGTTATACCACGGCATTATAGGTAGGTTCCCGGCACCAATAAAAAAGAGAATAGGACCACTCCGTCTCGTTCCCATGGAGTTCGTAAAAGGCGAAGAGGGGATTAGCTTATAAACATACATACATACATAAAATCACGCCTCTTTCCCGGAGGGGTAGGCAGAGACTACCTCTTTCCACTTGCCACGATCTCTGCATACTTCCTTCGCTTCATCCATATTCATAACTCTCTTCATACAAGCTCGGCGGTTTCGGGTACTTTTAAATAAACTAGCTTAAAAACTTGGGATTTTTCTTTTAGGCGACAGGCTAGCACATTCATATAGTCTGATCTTATCTCAATTCTATCATTAAACCAAACAGCTGAAAGTGGCCTATCAGTCTTTTCAAGACTGTCCGCTCTGTCTACCCCGTAAGGGATATAGACGTGATTATATGTATGTATTAAGTAATAACTGAGTAGTTATTACTAAGTTATGTATTTCTGCCATTTTTTCCCTTTTACGGCCTCTGTGGCGCAGTGGTGAGTGCGCTTGTATAGACACCGAAGGTCCCGGGTTCGAATCCCGGCAAGAGCATGATGAGAAAAGAACTTTTTTTGGTAGGCCTGGGTCTTGGATGTTTATCTATATAAGTATTATAAAATATAGTATCGTTGAGTTAGTATCTCGTAACACAAGTCTCGAACTTACTTCGAAGCTAACTCAATCCACGTAAGAAGCCTACATGCCAAATCTTCAAATCTCAGAGTCTAATGTGTTACGTACTTATTTAATTAAATACAAAATCAAGTGCTGTGTGGTTCCCGGCACCAATACAAAAAACAATACCCAGCCAACACAGTATAGCTGTATAAATTTTGCGTAAAAGCAATCTTTTAACTTTAAGCTGGATAAAGTATTTGTATAACTTCTGTGTAAGCGCTTATACAGGTGATATTCAAGCAATTTGGGCACAAAATATCTTGCTTCAATTTGGTTAACAGTTGATTAATAGCCACATAGCAGCTGAATAAATGTACGACACACTGAATATCTTCTGCATAAATTCTGATTTTTCTTTAGTCCAGAAATTATACATCTTTTATGCAGTTGTTAATTTGTGAGTTCAGATATTCAAATGATATACGAAATTCCGATCTTTGGAGTAGTTTTACAAAGAAATTATTCAAGTAAAAAGTATTTTTTATTGTGACGGGATAAATTTGTGTCGCTTAGTTCAAAATATTGTAAATGGTCGCCGATATAAAATAGCGTAAATGATTTCATACATTTTAAGTTAGTTTAAGGTGAATTATATAAACGCATGGCACTTTACTGTGAATTATCAACATGATCATTATACATTTTTTGAGCGCCTCAAGATAAAGCTATATTTTAAAAGGTAAACAAATGTGAAATATATTTAAATTAAATGATCTTTACTTTTTATCAAATTTCAGTCCCAGCAAGTAATGAGAATCAAATTTTGTATAACTGATAATGTTTCCTACTCACTAAACAAAGTGTTTCATAAGATAAATGTTGAGGATTTATAAAAATAGGTTTATGTCGAACGTTAGTTAATGGCGGAAGGCCAATTTGAATTAAAGTGTTTATATCAGTGATTATTTTGCTTATTTTTGCATAATAGTTCACATACTACTACATATCCAGAAATTATTTGGTTTAAAGTACAATAATTATATATTTATCAGCAAAAGGTCTTAAATTACATAAAACAGTATACTTTGATTCAGCTTTTTAGGGTGCTTTTTTATAGAAAATAAATCCATGAATATTTGAGGGTGATGGGATTTATAGTATTTATAGTACTACTATGAATGACGCATTGCGTAATATTTAGTTTGACAATTGTTTATATTACCAACTAAAATTGTAGGTAGTTGCAACCAAAAGTTTCGCGCTTGTTACAAAATACACCCAAGAGCACCTAATTATATTTCCATTTAAATCTCTTTTTTAATATCTTTCACACATATGTATGTATTGTCGTTATCTGCACCTAAAGTTGGACCCAGTCTATGTGTTTGAATCACTAATCCTGATGGTGATGCATAATCATCGTGTACAGAACCCTCTTCAACTGTGTTGGTCGCACTTGGCCCGGGCCCATTTGTATCAGATGTTAAACTCTTTTCTATTACTGTACAGATACTATTTTTTATCTTTACATACTCTCGTGAACATTTTCTTGTTCCTCCCGTTCTCTTTTTTTTCCATGAATCATTTACTCTTTTGTTATTATTTTTCTGAAGAAGGCATATTGTTGATTTTGTCACAAAATGGTGAAATATCTGGATATAAACATACGATATCTTCAACTAATCAGTTATTTGCTGCTTAAGATACCCACATTTGTAACTGATATTGTTTTAAGTTTAACATAAAGACAATTGTATGCTTATAGCGCTATAAGTTTGGTAAAACAAGGAGTTTATTTTCAATTTTGCAGAAGTTAGCTGTAAAAAGAAGAAAATATCTAAATTATTCAGCATCTGAATAAATTAGTACCATTTCGTACACTAAACAGCTTAAAGAAAGTATTTCGTCTAATATTCAGAGTTTTGCTGTTTAACTGCTTTTCTTTAAAATTTTATACAGGTCAATGCAAAAATTTCAGCTAATGTACAGATAATAGCTGTTTCAATTACTTTTATTTGAATATCGCTTGTTTAGCAGATACTACTCTTGATTATTATTCAGCTTGAAAAAATACCGCGAACTTTATGCAGAATTTAGTAAGCTTACAACATTATTTTAATTTAAGAACTCTCTTATTCAAAACTAGCTTTCCCCCGCGACTCCGTCCGCGCGGATGTCGGTCTTCGCGTAGATGGTTTATTTCTCCATTTTATTTTCAGTCCGGTCAATTTAGACCAAAAAATAGGAATGAAGCTACATTAATTCCCATCAAGTTGAAAATGAGTAATTGTTTAAAACGCAATCAAAGCATTATTTCAAAATTGCCCATGATTCCGGTTTAAGGAAAAAAATTACCCAAGGTCAAAGGTAAGAAAATGGGATTTTCACGATTTTCTTCAAAACGGTAAGTTTTATAGAAAAATTACCTCAGACATAGATTGTAGATCATAAAGATATCTATAAAAAGGAATCAATTTTTTTTTTCAATAAAGCTACCGTTTCTGATATATTACGATGCAAAAAGTTGCAAGCGTCATAATATGCATAAGCACGTCTCGTATATACTCTATGTAGCAGTAATATAAGTAAAAATATTGTTCTGTCGGTAATTTTAACTTGAATTCAAAATATAAAATATACATAAGTATAATGAAACCCAGTCCCTTCATTTATACTGTAGTGAAACCTTGAGACAACATCTGTCTCTTTGTTTAATTGTGTACGTGGCTAGGGTCGTATAGCTGCTTTATCTCAGAATGCTCAACACATGAAATACCGTTAGTCTTTAATAATAGTTGTCCTTGCGAGGATACCGTTGTCGGCTATGGACACCACGGCCTCTCATGCCCTAGGAGTGCCGGCCGTTTAGGGCGCCATGCCGCCCTAAATGATATACCTAATCCTCCGTGCTCTTGCCACCATCCATGTTCCAGCCGTTCTAGAACCAAACGGTCTGGCTCGGGATGATGCCAAGAGACCGGATGGTATGACTTTGGTACCCTGGAGATTGGGGCGGCCTTTGGTGTGGGATGCTACTTGTGTCGACACACTTGCGCCGTCTCATCTTCAGGTTACTAAATCTAAGGCCCTTCTGCTTCAAATGAGGCAAAAAACCTCAAAAGGCGCAAATATGTAGTTATCGGGATCAAAGTTTACATCAGATGGCAAGTGTGATAGTGATATTGAAAGGAGAGTGAACGCGTGGAACATGGTGAATGGAGCTTTGCATGCCTTTATGAGCAGTCAGAAACTATTCAAAAAGGCTCGACTGGCTGTGCACAGGGGCGTGTTGGTCCCGACATTAATGTATGGGAGTGAAAGTTGGGTATGGCAAAAGAAGCACGAAAGCAGAATAAATGCAGTGGAAATGAGAGCGTTAAGGAGTATGTTGGGTGTGAAATTGAGTGACCGGATAAGGAACAGTGTGATAAGGGAATGTTGTGATGTGAAAGAAGATGTAGTTACAGGAATAGAAAAGGGTATGTTGAGATGGTTCGGTCATGTGGAGAGGATGAATGAAAACAGGTTGACTAAGCAGATATACATGGAGAGTGTGGAGGGAAAGGTCGGGGTGGGAAGACCTAGACGAACGACGAATATCTTGATCAAATTAAGGACGTCCTGGTAAAGGGTCAGGTCAAAAGTACCCGAAACCGCCGAGCTTGCATGAAGAGAGTTATGAATGTAGATGAAGCAAAGGAAGTATGCAGGGATCGTGGCAAGTGGAAAGAGGTAGTCTCTGCCTACCCCTCCGGGAAAGAGGCGTGATTTTATGTATGTATGTAGTTATCGGTAATATCTATACCATACGACAATTATTAAGCGATATAATAATATCCTATAATAATGAATAAAAATTTTGAATTTGAATTTTGAATTTGAATTTTGAATTTGAATTTTGAATTTGAATTTGAACCTTTTGGGGTAGAAACTCTGGGACCGGGGGCCTATCTGCCCATCAGCTTTTCCGACAATTGTCGAAAAAGCTAATTGAGGTATCTCTTGACCGGAGGGCTGGAAATTATCTGGCTCAGAGAATCAGCATTGCCATTCGAATTGGCAATGCTGCCAGCCTTCTGGGCACATTCCCGCATGTTGATGCTATGCAAGGACTGTACAATTTATAAATTAAATTTTAGTTTATAGTCATCTTTTTTCTTTCTTTTTATAAGTAGTTTTAGTTTTAATTTGATTATTGCATTGAATTTGATAATTGTAATCTCTATTATTGTCCTAAGATGATTTTCTTCACTTAGGGTTATTCTATTTTTTTAAATAATAAATGCGAAAGTTAGTCTTGAGTGCCACTGCGTAGTGAAAACACGTGTTTTAATGTGAGGTAATTTTTTTAAATAATAAATGCGAAAGTTAGTCTTGAGTGCCACTGCGTAGTGAAAACACGTGTTTATTCTAACCTATTTCAGACTTTTTCAAGTTTAATAATAAAAATGTTAAAAAAAAACGCGCTAATAGTACACTACGTCAGAGGTGGCAAGGAAACGGTTGCATATTATGACGGTTGCAACTTTTTGCATCGTTATATCACAGAAACGGTAGCTTTGTTGAAAAAAAATATTGATATCTTTTTTATAGATAACTATATGATCTACAATTTATGTCTGAGGTAATTTTCCGATTTGAAAAACTTACCGTTTTAAAGAAAATTGCGATACACCCATTTTTTACCTTTGACCGTGAGTAAATTTTTTTCCTTAAACCGGAATCATGGGGAATTTTGAAATAATGCTTTTGATTGTGTTTTAAATAATTATACTCATTTTCAGCTTGATGGGAATTAATGTAGCTATGTAGTATTTTTTTCATAGTAATTAGTAGCGGCCCGCTTGTGCAGCAAACGGTTCAAGCCAAAGCCGACTTTAGGCGCTACAGGTTACGGCGCTAAATCCACTGCGGGTAACGCAACGTGTGTTCGCGGTTCTACAGAACAACGTCTATGGATAAACTGAAAAATTAAGATTTTTTTTTCTTCGTATTTTTTCGGGATAAAAAGTATCCTATTTTACGCCCAGGATAATAAGGTATAATTATACCAAGTTTCATCAAAATCGAACCGTTAGTTTTCACGTGATGCCTGAACATACAGACAGACAGACAAAAATTTTTTTAATCACATTTTTGTGTTTGGTATCGATCCAGTAACACCCCCTGCTATTTATTTTTTCAATATTTTCAATGTACAGAATTGACCTTTCTACAGATTTATTATATGTATAGATTAAGCCATAACATCAGCTGTAATACATAATTAATAAAGCTTGACACTGCTTATTGTGGTATATTTTCGCTATTATCTGGCTTATGTGTTGGCTGGGTAGGACCACTCCATCTCTTTCCCATGGATGTCGTAAAAGGCGACTAAGGTAAGGCTTACAAACATGGGATTCTTTTTTAGGCGATGGGCTAGCAACCTGTCACTATTTGAATCTCAATTCTATCATTAAGCCAAACAGCTGAACGTGGCCATTCAGTCTTTTCAAGACTATTGGCTCTGTCTACCCCGCAAGGGATACAGACATGACCATATGTGTGTATGTATGAATGTATCAAGGAAACATAATCTAAAAGATAGCCTACCCATTATTTAACCTTTACCCCTAATGGCCGATTATATTTGATTATTCAAAGTATAATGGATTACATTTGGGTTAATTGACTGAAAATTTCTATACATAATTGATGTACCTATAGATATTTTTAGTATTTATCAGCTTCGTTTTAATTAAACCTCCTTCTTCACTTCTCACCACTCTGGTGAGGAGCCTGGTGTAAGCCTTTGACCATGGATCCTAGATTGGACGAGTCAGGTTTTGACACAAAGCGACTCCCGTCTGACCTCCGCAACCTTTGCGGGGGAACCTGATCCATATTGGGGCGATATGTTTACACATCCAGTTGCCTGAATGTGCAGGTTTCCTCACGATGTTTTCCCTCACCGTAAGAGCATCGGTTAGTATTCAAACTAATGTGCGTTACTACGAAAATAATCATTGGTACATGGCTGACGTGGGATTCAAACCTGTGCTTTTTTTGCGCATCACACATTTTAATCGGGCACCGTACCGATTACACCACAGACACTCTCAAGACTCTTAGATACATTCATACATATAGTCACGTCTATATCCCTTGCGGGGTAGACAGAGACAACAGTCTTGAAAAGACTGAATGGCCACGTTCAGCTATTTGGCTTAATGATAGAATTGAGATTCAAATAGTGACAGGTTGCTAGCCCATCGCCTAAAGAAGAATCCCAAGTTTGTAAGCTTATCCCTTAGTCGACGTAGTACCGTTGTTTTACGACATCCATGGGAAAGAGATGGAGTGGTCCTATTCTTTTTTGTATTGGTGCCGGGAACCATACGGCACTCTCTAAGACTCTTAATTAAATAAAAGCGAAATTTCAAAAAAAAATATAAACAAACCTGGGAACCTGACCCAGATCAGATCATTATTGCATTAAACGTGATAGTGCTTAATCCCTTAGTCGCCTTTATAGACATCCACGGAATAAAGACAGAGCGACGGAAACCACAAGACTATTACTAACACACCCCTAATGTAAATCGGTCGGGAGTTAAAAGGTTGTAATTATTATGTTACAAAAGGTACATTATATTTACTTATATGGACGAAATTACAGGGTCGAATTTGGGGAAGGGATTTGTAAATAAGTAAATAATTGAGGTTTTGAGTCAGCTATTCATTCATTCATATAATCACGTATTTATCCATTGCGTGGTAGACAGAGCCTGTACATTTTGGACACTGTTTTAAATTATTTTCGACTAGAGGTCGCCCGCGTCTTCGTCCGCATGGAAACCCTATCAATCCCGCGGGAATTCCGGGATAAAAGTAGCCTATGTGTTATTCTGGGTCTTCAGCTACCTACATACCAAATTTCATCGTAATCGGTTCAGTAGTTTTTGCGTGAAAGAGTAACAAACATCCATACTGACATCCTGACATACAAACTTTCGCATTTATAAGTGGAATTTATGATGAAATGTTTACTAGTAAGAACCCTAAAACTTAAATCTTATGTTTCTGTCATATCCTCATTAATTGAAAAAAAGCGATGCTTCTAAATCCGGCCCTGTCTCAACATGGATAAAGCTCATACCAACAATTTGATTGGTCTCTAAAAGGTCCTATCATAATACACACCACTTTCAAAAACCAAACGCGATTCTAAATTCAAACCCTGGACACCACCGCATCAATTCCCATGGGAACCAAAGTGACTAAGCGTAAAAGGGACAGAAAGAGCAAACCAACCGCAATGTTCAGTTGTCTCGCTCGCACGAAGTCCACAATGGAATCCGCGAAGCTCTCCATGACGCCCGCTTACAATTTATACTCGGGTTTTTGTCAGGAGACGACTTTACACGGTCTTCGGCATACCGTGGAGCATTCAGTCCACTGGTTTGAGAGGTAACAAATTGTTCAACATAAATTTTCACACACGCTCAATTTTCCATCGTGACTTGACTGGCATTGACAGTTTCTATTTGCAAATTATTCTTTTGTTTTTGTGGTAGTTTCTCTTGATGGCCAGTTTCTGGTGGAGGTTATATAGGATGGAAATGATAGTGGCAGAGAGGAAGATGTCTCTGCCTTCCTTTCAGGACAAACGTAGGCAAGGTAGTTTGACAACAAGATGGTTTGGTCATGTGGAGAGGATGAATGAAAGCAGGTTGACTAAGCAGATATACAATGAGAGTGTGGAGGAAAAGGTCGGAGTGGAAAGACCTAGACGAACGAATCTTGATCAAATTAAGGACGTCCTAGCAAAGGGTCAGGTCAAGAGTATCCGAAACCGCCGAGCTTGCTTGAAGAGTTATGAACGTGGATGAAGCGAAGGAAGTAGGTACGCAGAAGATCGTGGCAAGTGGAAAGATGTAGTCTCTGCCAACCACTCCGGGAAAAAGGCGTGATTTTATGTACCTACGTATATATGTAACCTAACCTAAATGCATAGATTTCCTCACAATGATGCCACGACCCTGAAACCTTAAACATAGCGGCTGGAATGGCACAAAAAATACGCAAGAATAAAAGAGATTTTCCTCTACCAGGCTCCTCTGGTTCCTCTTAACCCTGAGCGCCTTCGGCGGAGCAGTCTACTGCGCCCTGAGTCAGCTATCCCGGTACAACTCGGAGCCTGTGGTGGTCTCCCTGCAGCGGGACTACCGCAGCTTCTGGACTATGTTCCCGGCCGTCACGGCCTGCTTGCTGGACAGATTGGAGCCGGTGAAGGCAAGGGAGGCCATTGAATTGTAAGCATCAGTTAACTTATCAACATTTGACGGCCTCTGTGGCGCAGCGGTTTGTCTGTGACACCGGAGGTACCGGGTTCGAATCCCGGCCAGGGCATGATGAGAAAAGAGTCTCCACTCAAAGAAAAGAGGAAACTGGTTCTTTATAGTATTTTCTGTATACATACATACATAAAATCACGTCTATATCCCTTGGGGGTAGACAGAGCCAACATTGAAAGACCACGTTCAGCTGTTTGCTTTACGATCGAATTGAGATTCATATAGTGACAGGTTGCTAGCCCATCGCCTAAAAGAAGAATCCCAAGTATAATAAGCCTATCCCTTAGTCGCCTACGACATCCACGGGAAAGAGATGGAGCGGTGCTATTCTTTTAACTGTTGCTGTCGGGAACCATACGGCACTCAGGGTCAGGGCAGTCTTAACCGTGCCACAGATCTATAAACATGTCTTGTCACAGGAATTGGAACATAACGGAAGAATCAGATCCTGAACGTTACGAATATTACTACGGTTTCCTGGAATTGGTGACGGATGTCTCCTTCAGGACGAACCTGCAGAACTTCTGGAAGTATCAGAACGACGAGACGCTGAGGGATGTTGACCTGCTGCAGTTGGTTATAGCTGTACACCCGACCATGCTGTTGAAGGTTATGATTTCTGATGTCACCAAAGAGGTCAGTAACAATGGTATGTCCCCGAGCCGTACGGAACAATAAAATAAAACTATAAATACTGAACACTACAGTGCCGTGTGGTTCCCGGCACCAATACAAAAAGAATAGGACCACTCCATCTCTTTCTCATGGATGTCGTAAAAAGCGACTAAGGGATAGGCTTACAAACTTGGGATACTTAGTTAGGCGATGGACTAGCAACCTGTCACTATTTAAAACTCAATTCTATCTTAAAGCCAAATACCTAGCTGACCCTACAAGTCTTTTCAAGACTGTTGGCTCTGTCTACCTCGCAAGGGATATACACGTGATTATATGTATGTAAGTCGTAATTTCTTTGTTGTATAAATAAAAACAAATCACCATAATTCCAGTTGCCTTCTCATTTTACAATTTAAAGGTTTATTGGGCGCCTGTAATGACTGAAGTGGGTATGTGCATGACTTTCAACTCACACTACGCGGAGTTCCAGTTCGTGCTTCAAGACGCTGACTGGGAGAATGACAGGCTGCTCAAGTGTCATTACCACAGCGGGCAGTGCTTCGTCAGGATCGACGCTGTGAACAGGGCCGTCAGGGTATGGAGTAGAAGAGAAGAGAAGAGAATAGAACAGATTTATTTCCAACTAGCTGTGCCCGCGACTTCGTCCGCGTGGAATAGTTTTTTTTGGGCATCATTAAAGCCCTAAAGCATGAATAATTTTCCCCATTTTTTCACATACTCCATTATATCTTTGCTCCTTATAGTTGCAGCGTGATGTTATATAGCCTAAGGCCTTCCTCGATAAATGATTCAACGCAAAAATAATGTTTCAATTCTAACCAGTAGTTCCTGAGATTAGCGCGTTCAAACAAACAAACAAACTCTTCAGCTTTATAATATTAGTATAGACTAGAGGCCGCCAGCGACTTCGTCCGCTTGGAATCAATCCCGCGGGAACTCCGGGATAAAAAGTAGCCTATATGCTATTCTGGGTCTTCAGTTACCTACATATGCCAAATTTCATCGTAATCGGTTCAGTAGTTTTTGGGTGATAGAATAACAAACATCCATACTGACATTCTGACATACTCACAAATTAGTAGGATATTGAATGCTAGGTATCACTTATTGATGTCACATCACTTAAATTCAAATATAACTACTACCGCTTCCAAAGCGCATGTGTAGAAGAAGCGGCGGAACAAACTACACTGTGGCATTTTCAACGGAAGTCAATTTACAAATTAACATATCTTAAATCTAAATCGTGGACGATAGCACATTGACTACATTAAAAAACATGTAGATATGAATGGTTTTAAACTAATGATTTCAATACGAATATTTCGTTAAATTAATAAAGATAAAATAAGATATGTTCACACTGCACAAATTATGTCAATACCATAACTGAAACTTTTCCATCTTTAGTCAAAATCACTACATAGTATAAAACAAAGTCGCTATTTTAGTCTGTTTGTCTGTATGCTTAAATCTTTAAAATTACGCAACGGATTTTGTAACAGGTAGAGTGTGAATCACTCTTTTTTATGTATAATTTTTTCCGAATTTTGCATCCGTGCGAAGCCGGGGCGGGTCGCTAGTAAGATATATATGCACTGCATTCCCTCTGAAAAACTCTTAAGGACTTAAAGTCACCATAATTTTCGTGACTTTCCACAACTACGACACTTGCCCGCGGCCCATTAATAATCTTGGGATTCTTCTTTTAGGCAATGGTCTAGTAACCTGTCACTTTTTGAATCTCAATTCTACCATCCTAACAGCTGAATGTGGCCTGTCAAACTTTCAAAACCGCTGAATCAGTCTCCTCACAAGACGTGATTATATGAATTGCGAATGAATGAAGACTTTTGACCTTTCCTATCTCAGAGTCATAAGCAGATTTTGGCATCCCCTAAGCATAGAGATGAGAGGAAGAACGCCAGATGGGTGATTAGTAACTTTACATATTGCGCTTTGGAAGCGGCAGTAGCTTTATAATTAGATTTAAGTGATGTGACGTCAGTAAATGATACATACATACATATAATCACGTCTATATCCCTTGCGGGGTAGACAATGCCAACAGTCTTGAAATGACTGATAGGCCACGTTCAGCTATGTGATGGAATTGAGAATCAAATAGTGACAGGTTGCTAGTCCATCGCCTAAAAGGAGAATCCCAAGTAAATATATAAGCCTATCCCTTAGTCGCCTTTTACGACATCCATGGGGACGAGATGGATTGGTCCTATTCTTTTTTTTTTATTGGTGCCGGGAACCACACGGCACCTATATATACCTATAAGTGATACCTTGTGTTCAATTTTGAAAATAAACCTATTCTATTCCAGTTCTTCATCCACTCTCCGTTCGAGATCTCCACCGCTATATCCAACCCCACGGGCGACGTCACACCAGGAGAAGAGCTGATCATAGACTTTAAGGTACCCAATGAACTTACATATATATATAAATACGGGACAAATTACACAGATTGAGCTAGCCTCGAAGTAAGTTCGAGACTTGTGTCACGAGATACTAACTCAACGATACTATATTTTATATCATCATGCCCCGGCATGAACCTGGGACCTCCGGTGTCACAGACAAGCGTACTACCGCTACGCCACAGAGGTCGTAGAAATGCTACAGGCAAGTTCTGCATGTCTTACCCAGACCAACATCTCGATGAACGGAGGTAAATGACCGTGGTACATAAACAAAGTATAATTTCGCGCATAACCACAGAAATAAAACTATTCTGTGCCGTGTGGTTCCTGGCACCAATAAAAAAAAGAACAGGACCACTCCATCTCTTTCCCTTGGATGTCGTAAAAGGCGACTGAGGGATAGGATAGGAAACTTAGAATTTTGTTTTATGTCCTCTGTTCGATTTATGTTTTTCTTCCTTTATAAGTATACATATGGTCACGTCTATATCCCTTGTGGGGTAGACAGAGCCAAAAGTCTTGAAAAGACTAATACGCCACGCTCAGCTATTTGGCTTAATGATAGAATTGAGATTCATAATAGTGACAGGTTGCTAGCCCGTCGCCTAAAAATTAATCCCGAGTTTGTAAGCCTATCCCTTAGTCGCCTTTTACGATATCCACGGGAAAGAGATAAGATCCTATTCCTCTGTCTATTGGTGCCGGATACCACACGGTATGCTTTGTACATACATCTAACATTTTAACACTGTCTCCCCAGGCGATAGAGATTGAAGCGGCGCCGAGTGTGAAGACCCTGAGGCCGGAACAAAGGCGCTGCCGCTACCCTGACGAGTGGATTGGTAGCAGCATTAAGGTAACCGAACATACATACATACATATGGTCACGTCTATATCCCTTGCGGGGTAGTCAGAGCCAACAGTCTTGAAGAGACTGATAGGCCATGTTCAGCTTAATGATAGAATTGAGATACAAATAGTGACAGGTTGCTAGCCCATCGCCTAAAAAAGAATCCCAAGTTTGTAAGCCTATCCCTTAGTCGCCTTTTACGACATCCATGGGAAAGTGATGGAGTGGTGCTACTCTTTTGTATTGGTGCCGGGAACCATACGGCACTACATACATACATACATATACATATAATCACGTCTATATCTTCTATCTATGTGGACAGAGCCAACAGTCCTGAAAAGACCGATAGGCCACGCTCAGCTATTTGGCTTTAAGATAGAATTAAGATACATATCTTATAGGTACCTACATATCCTACTAATATTATAAATGCGAAAGTTTGTGACTATGTCAGAATGTCGTGTGGTTCCCGGCACCAATACAAAAAAGAATAGGACCACTCCATCACTTTCCCATGGATGTCGTAAAAGGCGACTAAAGGATAGGCTTACAAACTTGGGATTCTTTTTTAGGCGATGAGTTAGCAACCTGTCACTATTTGAATCTTAATTCTATCATTAAGCCAAATAGCTGAACGTGGCCATTCAGTCTTCTCCAAGACTGTTGGCTCTGTCTACCCCGCAAGGGATATAGACGTGACCATATCTATGTATGTATGTAGGTATCATTAATCCATACAGCTGAACGTGGCTTTTCAGTGTTCTCAAGACTCTTAGGTTTTGAATTTTAGGGTAAACTTTGCAGGCGTATAGCTTCGGCCTCTGTCAGATGCACTGTCGGAATCGCATGGCCATGATGTTCTGCGGTTGCAGACCCTACTTCTTCGTCAAAGGAGGTGAGTATACCGGACAAATTGCACAGATTGAGTTAGCCTCGAAGTAAGTTCGAGACTTGTGCTACGAGATACTAACTCAACGATACTGTATTTTATAATAAATACTTATATATAAATAAACATCCAAGGCCCAGGCCAATCACAAAAAGTTATTTTCTCATCATGCCCTGACCGGGATTCGAACCCGGAACCTCCGCGGTCTCAGACAAGCATACTACCACTGCGCCACAGAGACCGAGTTGGAAATCGTAAAACCAGAAATCTCTAAGTTGTAAGTGAATAGGTCCTCCATACGGCTCCTGACTGCACAAACCTGAAATCTTAGATCATTATTAGGTTTAATAGTCGTGAACTACACGCAAAGATAAGAGTCACGGTCTCGGGTCACGAAAAGGAAAGCTGCCAGCGATAGGAGTGTCTAAATTCCGATTTATGTCGTTGGCTACAAATGTTGTTTGGACTCGTTAAATAGTAACTGATTTCAAAATTCCTGTACTACTATTTATAAATACTACAGGTATTAAACACGCATGTGACGTACCTTTATTTTATCTCAGATATATTTCGAATCATGTCACAATGATCCGTGGTCTTATGTTTTATGCCAAGAGTACCCGAAACCGCCGAGCGTGCATGAAGAGAGTTATGAATGTGGATGGAGCGAAGGAAGTATGCAGAGATCGTGGCAAGTGGAATGATGTAGTCTCGGCCTTCCCCTCCGGGAAAGAGGCGTGATTTTATGTATGTATGTATGATCTGTGGTCACTGACCGACTGAAAATCAGCGGGCTAGGTACCTACTGCTCCGTTTGCACGGCAGAATGTTCTTTTACCGCCAAATTGTTAACACGTCAACTAGTACTAGTACCGTCATGTCCAAGATAAAATAATGGAACGTTAGGTAGGTACCTACGTGCGCGTTTAATAGATGTAGTATTTGTAAATAAAAAAATAATAATGAGAATATGACCTATTGTCATAATCGATTTTTACTGGCAAGTTATTAAAACAAATCCGTCAAAAGCTTACATGACAACCGCACTGTCAAATATTGAATTGAATCTTTAGTGTGAATCACAATACTTTATTATTACTTACGAATTAATTAGGCAATTTGCTTACAATAAAATACCAACTAAGTCTCATAAAGTGATTTTTTATTTCGTGCCCGCCATTTCGTGTTCTCGACAAGATGGCGACCTGTGCGACACACAAGGCATGGCGTGCATCGGACGCAATGTGGAGATCCTCATCAACTTGCCGAAAAACCTTGCTAAATGCTCATGCATGCCCCAGTGCAATGAGCTTAATTACTACTCACACACAAAAAAGGTGTTTATTCGGTAAGTGCTTATCTAATTACCGAAATTTTTAATCGCCTTTAAAAAAAGATGAATCTCATTTTGACCTGTGTGTAGGTATGTTTGCCCGCGGTTATCTCGCATTTCGCTGAACCGATTTTGGTGCGATTTTAAAAAAACTGTTTGTTAAAGTTAGAAGAATGTTTTATTAACTAAACTGTTTCCAAAAAGGATGATATCGATTGGAAGCAGTCAACATTTACAAAAGTTATTTGATATCTTGCTAGGCGACTTTTCATAGTAACACAACAACTTAAAAATCCTTAGGTACTTCTTTTCTCACATCTAATATAAAATGCAAAAGTTTTGTTTGTATGTGATGTGTAGGTTAGTTTCACGCAAAAACACGGTCTACGGCTACTCTGAACGGGTTTTGATGAAACTTTAGAGACGCTCAAAGATCGGTTCGTAAGCTTCAGATTTATGAAAGTCTTTCTGTCATTTTAAAAGATGTTTATACGATGAATGCTACAAGACCTTTTCTCTTTATCTTTGCCAAACCAATAAAAAAAAGTTTAATTTCAAACCAACATGAATGGGAGCGACACCGAGAGAGGTCCCTCCGAGACGTCACTCCGCATCAACATGTTGCCGCCAAAATTTAGGCTGCATCGAGATGTTATCTTCACTTTAGAAGATTTGTTTGGTGCGTAACGTGTGCGTTTTTATGGCACAGACATTTGTCTTTGTAGAATATTTTTAAACTTTTTTGTGCTGTGTGATTTTTTTTAAGTGCCTTTTTAGCTTATTTGATTTTCGTTTGCGTTACGTTGCTGTTGCTGGAATTTTTTATACGGTGAGTACTTATTTAAGCTATGTTGTTGTGACGATGATGTTGATTATCATCTATTACTTATTTATGCGCTTTAACTTCATTTGTGTGTACGTTCCTTTATATACAATTAGAGAGACACATACAATTAGGGAATAACAAACACTATTAAAAAAACTAAAACCATAGATACGGGTTAGTTTTTTTTTACTACCGTAAAGATACAACCACAAAGTATTTGAGTACTTACTTACTTACGTAAAATCTTTTTTTTTTTTAACATACAGCGTCTCTTGGCGGAACCACGGCGTTGTTCGTGGGCGCAAGCGTGCTGACGGTGGTGGAGACGGCGCTGTTCTTCGTGAGGCAGCTGGTGGACTACGCGACCTTCAGGTGGACTGTACGCAGGATGACGATTCTGGACTAGTGGAGTAATTACCAGTCAAAAATGCAATAAGAAACATACTCAGTTGATGATAATTATAACTACCTAATTAAAATTGTTGTTTATGAGAAGAATGCTTACAGAAGTGACTTTTTCCATAGTAATCTATCGTATATAGTCCCACAATATACAATATAATATAGGGTACAATTTAAGGGCTCACCAAAATAGCTTTTGTTTTCCAAATTTTAGTACCCAGTAAAATAAATTAACTCCATATAAATTAAAATCAATCTATACTTAGTTTCCCAAAGTAAAACGTATTAAGCTTCAAAATAAGTATACACACGTCAGAATAATCGTACGTTGTGTACAAATATTCTTTTTGATTGCCAAAATGGATAAATGCTCACCAAATATTGTTTCACTAAAACAGTAACATTGATACCAAAATGTACAGTTCAAATTTGCTTTATTGTAATCAAATTATGTAACCAAAATCCAAAATATATTATGGTCAAGCTAAGATTACGTAATATAAACGTAATATATACGTAAAATATAAAGTGCCATTGATTATTTTTAAGTACAAATTAATCTTATAAGATAAGATTGTATAAGACTGTATTTATTCTGTTCCTTTTGAAGTGCCATTGATTATTCTTAAATTAATCTTATGAACACTTTAATAAAATTTCTGTTTTAATTTAGATTTTTTATTTCCTCATCTACCAATGGTTTGTTTCATTGTATACCTTAGTCATTATGTGTTGCAATAATTGACAACAAAGTAATTATGTAACTGCATAAAAATATATAATTAAATGCATAATGCATTAATTATGTAACTTGTGTTTGGTGTAATCAATATTATATTTGGTATGAAAAAAATATTTGCGGTTGACTGTAATTTTTTCCCTCAGCATAGATAACTAAAATGAAAGTAATAAAATAAAATATTGGTAACATCTCCTTAGCGATAATTTACAAAATTTGGACTCAAATTGACTTTAAAGGTGTGTATTTATTTTTATAGAATGTAATAAAAAGCAAAATAGCTTTATTTCTAGAATATTTTGTGATACACAATTTGGTGAGCATTTATCCGTTATGGCAGGCACTTCGAATTTATTGGAAGTAATATAGGTGCATTTCTGGTAGGCGTTTAAACACAAGCCTATAATATATACAAAGGTAATAAATAAAATACTTAATGTCAAAAAAGTTAAAATATTTCGCATTTTTTAATTCTTTGTAAAAAGTGTGTTATACTTGAAAATTTATAACTCACTTTTTTGTGATTTTGTTAGTTAGTAAACGTTAATGTATTTTATTTTAATAAAATTGTAAATATCTTTTGCTGATTTTTATTTTATTTCCTGTCTCTACATTCTACACAACTCTTATCTTCTCTTTCTGTATAAGGAAGGTATTGCCAACTATGATTTTTTCCACCAAAGTTACTTTCATTAAAAGGAAAAAGTATATTTTCCGGCATAGTATAACAACCCCTCAATCCATGGACTTCGTAATAGGCGACTTTGAAAACTAGATGTAAGCTTTAAATTTCTTATAGCCTATAGATGGAAGAGAACATACTACAGTACCCTGTGCGATGAGCCTTTTTATGAAGCCTAAAATCTATTAATGTTATTGTTTCTTTAAACTTATACGCATATTGAAGTCATGACCAAGACCAACCACATTTTATATTGAAAAGTTAAGTTTGAACGAACAGCCTTGTATGGAAAAGCTGATTTAAGTAATCCAAATTCCGCCTACGTATACAATCACCCATTTTCACCGGCTGTTAAATACTACTAGTGTCCGACCGAAGGTCTATTTTTGGCCGAAGCCGAAGCCGAAGCCGATTAATCGGCTATCGCCACAACCTTCGGCCGAAGCCGAAGCCGAAGCCGAAGGTTTATATTCTCTCAGCACTCAGTACTTAATTTTGTTCAATATTGTCTACAAGGTACAATTAATATTAAAATCATTTCAAAACCTCAATATTGAAGGTTTATATATTGACTGTCTCATATAGAAGTTGATGATATATCATAGAGGTGGTTGGTTTAGAGATAAACTAGCTGTTGCCCGCGACTTCGTCCGCGTAAATGTCGAGTTGAATTTTAATCATACAGTCAGATACAGACAGACAAAAAATGTAAAAAAAAATTCTCTATCCGTTTCAGTCAAAATATTAAATGGACAGAAAAAATATTTTTACCGTTTTATTGTATGTAGTATTTTGATTTTCAGTTTTTTTACATAAAATACTCAAACAATACAAAAAAAAATATTTTTAATAATAAAAAAAATCTTGTAATTGTTGGGATTCGAACTTGGACCGCCAACTTCACAGTCTCACGGGCTAACCACTGGACCATCGAAGCCGTTGCGTTGGTGTCGAAATTAAAGTAGACTACATACATATGGTGAAAGTTTGAAGTAAATCGGTTTAGTACTTTCGGAGATAATCGTGATCATACATACAGACAGACAGACAAGAAATTAAAAAAAAAATATTTTTGCTTTCTATTATTCATTCTAAGTGTCCCTCTATCCATTTCAGTCGAAAATACTAAATGTACCTACAGACAAAATATTTTTACTGTTTTATTATATGTATAGATAAAAGTTTGTGATTTACCTACTGGTAAAAATAATGATTTGATTTCTTACAAAAACACTCGTTTAAATACACGTACGGACTTGTTTTGATGCATGCAATCAGCAATGTGATATTTTGACAGTGACTCCCCGCCGCCTCATGACTTTCGTAACAGTTCGTTCAATCTCGACGGTCGCTCGGACCTTCGGCGAAACCTTCGGCTTCGGCCGGATTTTGGGCCGAAGCCGAATGTTTCGCCGAAGGTGGATTTTTTGGCCGAAGGTGGCCGAAGCCGAAGCCGAAGCCGAAGCTTCGGTCGGACACTAAATACTACGAAAATGTGATTACATCTTTATGCCATTATATTGCCAAAGAAAAGTTTCTATGAATAGGAGCATGCCTCCTTATAACTTTTCAACGTCCTACGCTATATCCACGTATCCCTTGTGGAACAACTGATCCGCAGTTTATCACATAATTTTTTTTATAAAGTGGCGGCCGATGCAGAACCAATTAAATAGTAAATATTACTAAACAATAATTAGGTATTTATTATAGTTTTGTAGTACTACTTTTAAGTTCTTAAATTTTATTTTAGCGTTGGTAACACAATAATTCAATTGTCAATGTCAGTGACGCGACCCCTCCCACCCGCCAAGCCCCGCCCAGTTATTTATTTTGGATTTTTCTAACCTCTCTTTTACTAATAAATTAAGCCGATCGACCGAAAATAGCTAACCAAAAATGTTTATAACAGCCATTTCTTACTTCCTCAGCGGATTTTATTACATAACTTCTATGCTATATTCAATAATGTCCTTGCTACACGCAGTTTTGCCGTTCGGAATGGATGTTGGATTGCTTGGCGCTGCCGCTTATTATTTTGCCAAATTGAAGAAGCCTGACCATCATAATGTTATAAGTATATTCGGGCCCGATCCCTATGTGAAGGATGGGAGTCAAGAAGACAGGGTGGTGCATTGTATAGCCCATAGAGGCGCGGGTTTGGACGCGCCAGAGAACACTTTGGAAGCTTTTAAATATGTAAGTAACTTTTTTTTTATGAGTGAAATATCTGCCAGTTCGTTGTTTATTGGCGCTCTCTTTCATGACGAACACGAATTATAATGAATTAATATACATGCGTGTGTGTAAAGTCTATTTTTTCACAAAGAACTCACTCACGTTTAGAATAGGACCACTCCATATCTTTTCCATGGATTTCGTAAAAGGCCACGAAGGGATAGGCTTTTAAACTTGGGATCGCTCTTGTAGGGGAAGCCTTGTATATTTTCTTAGTCAACCTGCTTTCATTTATCCTCTCCACATGACCAAACCGTTCGGATAACTAAAACTATTCTGAAAAAAATATTATGTGAAATTTCCAGTGCGTAGAACGCGACTGCAAATTCGTAGAGCTGGACGTGCGGTCCTCCAGGGACGGGAAGCTGGTGCTGCTGCACGACCAGGGTCTGGAGAGGCTGGCCACGACTAGTGTGACGGACGTGCACGCCGTAGATTGGGAGAGCTTGAAGAATATTGACGTAGGCGCTACGCATCCCAACAGGTGAACAATCACACGGCTGGCTGATTCATACACACATACATACATATGATCACGTCTTTATCCCTTGCGGGGTAGACGGAGCCAGGCAGACAGGTTGAAAGGATTGAAAGACATTCGGCTTGCTCCTCGAGCAGCTGTAATGTGTACCTTTTTGTGAAGGAGATAAAGTTCATTTTTATGTTAAAAAGTAAATGGAGTTTATAAAATGAGTTGACAGCTCTCATCTCTGTCTGTTCCCGGACAAGTACTTTCTTACTTTACTTTCCGGACATGGACCACTCCATCTCTTTGCCATGGATGTCGTAAAAGGCGACTAAGGGATAGGCTTATGAATCTTAGTTTTGGCGATGACCTAGCAACCTGTCACTATTTGAATATCAATTCTATCATCAAGCCAAAAAGCTGAACGTGGCCTATCAGTCTTTTCAAGGCTGTTGGCTCTGTCTACCCCGCAAGGGATATAGACGTGACCATTTGTATATATATATAACAGCTGAACGTGTCCTCTCATTCTTTTCAAGACTGTTGGCTCTATCTCTGTCTATATATATATTTATATATATATATATATATGCCGTGACTTACAAACGTTTCTTCAGGAGTCAGTTCAAAGAAGTCCACCTGTGTCTGCTGGACGAAGCGCTGGATTACCTCCTGGAGAACAATGTGAGGGTCATCATCGATGTCAAGGGTGATGACAGTCAGGTAACTTGGCATAAAGTTTTTTTATGACTCGTAGAGTTTAACATCACATTTCCTTATAACAATGTGCATTCGTGGATGTTTAAGATATACATTATCTATACTAATATCATAAAGCTGAAGAGTTTGTTTGTTTGAATGTATATGAGCCTGTCCCTTAGTCTTCTTTTACGACATCCATATCCATTCATACATCCATCCATGGAAAGAGTTATATTGGTGCCGGGAGCCACGCATATTATACATACATACATACATAAAATCACGCCTCTTTCCCGGAGGGGTAGGCAGAGACTACCTCTTTCCACTTGCCACGATCTCTGCATACTTCTTTCGCTTCGTCCACATTCATAACTCTCTTCATACAAGCTCGGCGGTTTCGGGTACTTTTGACCTGACCCTTTACCAGGACGTCCTTAATTTGATCAAGATATGTTCGTCTAGGTCTTCCCACTCCGACCTTTCCCTCCACACTCTCCTTGTATATCTGCTTAGTCAACCTGCTTTCATTCATCCTCTCCACATGACCGAACCATCTTAACATACCCTTTTCTATTCCTGTAACTACATCTTCTTTCACATCACAACATTCCCTTATCACGCTGTTCCTTATCCTGTCACTCAATTTCACACCCATCATACTCCTTAACGCTCTCATTTCCACTGCATTTATTCTGCTTTCATGCTTCTTTTGCCATACCCAACTTTCACTCCCATACATTAATAGTATACACGCATATTATAGTTTTCTTAATACATTTCTCGTGTTCAGGTGGTGAACGGTATCCTACAAACATACACATCCAGGCCGCTGCTCTATCAATACGCTGCAGTTACGTGCTTTAATCCCTTCGTATTGTATCAGGTGAGATTTTATCAATTAAATACAATAATTTACATACACACATACATATGGTCACGTCTATATCCCGTGCGGGGTAGACAGAGCCGACAGGTTTGAAAAGACTGAATGGCGACGTTCAGCTGTTTGGCTTAATGATAGAAATGAGGTACAAATAGTGACAGGTTGCTAGCCCATCGCCTAAAAAAGAATCCCAAGTTTGTAAGCCTATCCCTTAGTCGCCTTATACGACATCCATGGGAAAGAGATGGAGTGGTCCTATGTTTTTTTGTATTGATGCCAGAAACCACACGGTACCTACTATAATAATTTAATAGGCGACTAAGGGATATGGGCTTATGTACTTGGGATCCTTCTTAATAGGCGATGGGCTAGTAACCTGTCACAATTTGAATCTGTCTACCCCGCTTTAGATATAGACGTGATTATATGTTATAATAATTTAATAGTGTAGTCTCTACCTTGCGTGTTCTCACGTACTTTCACATACCTTGCGGAGCAGACAGAGCCGGAGTCTCGAATAGACTGATAGGCCACGTTCAGCTATTTGGCTCAATAATTGAATTGAGAATCAAATAGCGACATTAAATAAAAAGCCAAGATTATAAAAGCCTATCCCTTAGTCGCCTTATACGATATCCGTGAGACAGAGATGAAGTGGTCCTATTCTTTTATTATATAGTTTGTTACCGCTTCTTCTGCACTGACGCCTTGGAAGCGGCAGGAAACTTGGTTTTAAGTTATTTATTTGACGTCAACCAATGTTGTGAAACCAAACGTTTTGACAATTTTAAAGCGATATGAAGTATCCTATAATAATGAATTAAAATTTAGAATTTTATACTGGTGCCGGGAACCACACGGCGCGGCGGCACAACCGTACAACAAAGTTGGAAGAAATTTCTCTAGAAATAAGTAGTGCCCTTGTACTGAATTTATCTTTAAGTTTTTTTTCTTATTTTCCTTGTTGTACATAAATATATAAATACATACATAACATATACATATACATACATAAAATCACGCCTCTTTTCCGGTGGGGTAGGCAGAGACTACCTCTTTCCACTTGCCACGATCTCTGCACACTTCCTACGCTTCATCCACATTCATAACTCTCTTCATGCAAGCTCGGCGGTTTCGGGTACTTTTGACCTGACCCTTTGCCAGGACGTCCTTAATTTGATCAAAATATATAAATAAATAAAGTTATACAAACATTTTTACATATATTTAATCTGTACATACCTTGCGACACCTCCGCTCTGCTCTTAACTTTGTTTTAGTTCCCGTCACGTTGTGTAGATGTCGCTGTAAATAATTTTTAGATTCGCAAACGCGACCCCAACATAGTCGGTGCAATCAGTTACCGACCTTACTGCTTCAGCGCTCAGGATTACGACGCTGAGTGTGGACCAACAAACCCTAGGTGAGGAGAACATCTTCCATATCAATACATATAATCACGTCTATATCCCTTGCGGCGTAGACAGAGCCGGCAGTCTTGAAAAGACTGATTGATAGGCCACATTGTGCTATTTGGCTTTAAGATACAATTGAGATTCAAATAGTGACAGGTTGTTAGCCTGTCCCTTAGTCGTCTTTTACGACATCCATGGGAACGAGATGGAGTTGTCCTGGTTCTTTTTTTTATTGGTGCCGGGAACCACACGGCAATCCATATCAATCAATCCATAAAAAAAAAATCATATTTTTTTATTCATTAAAATTGATAATGATATACATGAGATTTTTATAGTAAAAAAATCAATTTTTTTTAGGATTGATGAAAATATTCCTTTTTTTTAGGATTGATAAAAGAGTAAATAATTTTTTTTAGGATTGATAAGAAAAAATATTTTTTATTATGAATTGACATTTTCAAATAGATTTATGTACAGAGTTTATGGCAATTTAAAATAGATTTATTTACAGAGTGTACTTAATTTCTATCTGAATCTGTATGTATGTATGTCCGTCTGTCTGTCCGCATAGACACGGCGAGAACCTCGCATTACTTTATATCAGAGAGTCCCAAACTTATTTTGTCTACTGCCCACTTTGAGAATAAATATTTTTCTAGCGCCCCCATTTTTTCACCTATTTAAAAACCTCTATAATTTCAAATTAGTTTAATTAATTATTATTAATTATTCTGGGTCTCTTACCGCCCCCCTTGAGACCTGCAGCGCCCACAAGGGGGCGTTATCGCCCACTTTGGTAAAAACTGCTTTATATGTACAGAGTGTACTAAATCTGTCTGTATGTCTGTCTGTCTCCCCGTCACAGACACGGCGAGAGCCTCGCATTACTTTATATGTACAGAGTGTACTGAATCTGTCTGTCTGTCTGTCTGTATATGTACAGAGTGTACTGAATCTGTCTGTCTGTCTGTCTGTCTGTATATGTACAGAGTGTACTAAATCTGTCCGTCTGTCTGTCTCCCCGTCACAGACGCGGCGAGAACCTCGCATTACTTTATATGTACAGAGTGTACTGAATCTGTCTGTCTGTCTGTCTGTATATGTACAGAGTGTACTGAATCTGTCTGTCTGTCTGTCTGTCTGTATATGTACAGAGTGTACTAAATCTGTCCGTCTGTCTGTCTCCCCGTCACAGACGCGGCGAGAACCTCGCATTACTTTATATGTACAGAGTGTACTGAATCTGTCTGTCTGTCTGTCTGTATATGTACAGAGTGTACTGAATCTGTCTGTCTGTCTGTCTGTCTGTATATGTACAGAGTGTACTAAATCTGTCCGTCTGTCTGTCTCCCCGTCACAGACGCGGTGAGAACCTCTTGCTCCACGCGGCGCTGCGCTGCCTGGACGCGCTTCACGCGCTGGCGTGGCGGCGCGCGGCGCGCTGCTGCGGCGTCAGCGCAGTACTGCTACACAAGGACATCGTTAGCCCGTCAGTTTTGTATATATATTTATTTATTTACTAGAGGCCGCCCGCGACTTCGTCCGCATGGAAACCCTATCAATCCCGCGGGAACTCTGGGATAAAAAGTAGCCTATGAGTTATTCTGGGTCTTCAGCTACCTACATACCAAATTTCATGGTAATCGGTTCAGTAGTTTTTGCGTGAAAGAGTAACAAACATCCATACATCCATACAAACTTTCGCCTTTATAATAGTAGTAGGATTTATTTATTTATTTATTTATTATACACATAACAGAACACAACTAAGTACGATCGCGTTCATATCTGCAGTCATAGTTTTAAAATTCTTACGGGTTAAAATAGCGTGCACTGTGGTTCCACTAGATACACACACACATGCATATTTAAAAAGAATAAATATTCCTTCAAATGAATACGGTCTTCAATACCAATGATTACTAAGGAAAACAGTTTATTATTCTATGACATATAACATAACAAAACAGAAAGAGACGGTAATCAACGATGGCCGAACTGGCCCCGATAATTGCCGATCGAGATATCGTCGTCTCTCATTATTTGCATAAGATTTGCCTATAGAGGGAAGCCTGCGACTGCCAGACTTATGTCATTTCAATAAGGTTGAAAGTTTGTCTGCACACGACCCTAACATAGGTAGTGGTTCCTTTGAAAGTTATTGGGTAGCAATTTTATTACTTCGTGTGAGCAAGTGAGATCTAAGATATATTAGATAATCTCGCTTGCTCACACTCGCTTGTTCTAGTTACTAGCGTTACTTGTGTGGCGCCATCTCTACGCCACTCGTCAACAACATCAAATCACACAACAACTGTCAATCATCTCGAAGAAATCGACGCTCTCAGCCAATAGCAGCGAAGAACCTAAATCGCGCAAGCAAAGATTTCACGGATTGGAGCTATATATACAACCTCCGACTCAACATCGTCGGAGCCGCGGTTCCCCAGGCATAACACCTAGCCTGGCGGAAGATCTTCCCTTTGGTGGCGGTCGAGCCGAATCATCGCTCCCGCTACATTGGTGACCCCGACGTGATTGGAAGCAACCTTCTTCATCATCAACTCCAATCCTCAGCATCACTCCTCACTCTGCAAGCAGTCTCACAGCAAGCCAGCAACTGGGTATCGCAGCAGGTCCATCGCAGCCGACTCACCGAGCTTCCTGGTCCTGTCTCCACCCGCACTCACTCTCATCGACTTCGGCGACCGACGCATCTACCGCAGCCCACGCCTGGATCTCTTCGACGGCCGCTCTTCTCTCCAGCGTGGCAGCTCTGCACGACTTCTACCGGCGCCAACAAGTCGACTTCGCTCTCTACTGTCTCGACTCACCGCAGACTACGAGCAACGCAACGGCTCACTCCTGACTCACTAGGACTTCGAGCAACTTCCGACTCACTGGAAGACTACTGACACTTGCAAGCTACCGAAGCACAGATTGCACAGCAAGATCAAGACTTCAGACCTCCGGTCTTGGGGGGGAGTACTGTGGCGCCATCTCTACGCCACTCGTCAACAACATCAAATCACACAACAACTGTCAATCATCTCGAAGAAATCGACGCTCTCAGCCAATAGCAGCGAAGAACCTAAATCGCGCAAGCAAAGATTTCACGGATTGGAGCTATATATACAACCTCCGACACAACATCGTCGGAGCCGCGGTTCCCCAGGCATAACACTTAGCCTGGCGGAAGATCTTCCCTTTGGTGGCGGTCGAGCCGAATCATCGCTCCCGCTACACTTGGATTCCGAAGTTATTCAAGGATGTTTTTTTTACTGACAATTTTTAATGTTTCAAGGTGCCATTTGAACTAAGTAACTGAATGACTAACTAACTGATATCTAAGAATTACAATACTCGTGTCTTCAAACACGGAAATCAGCAAGAAATATTAAACAAGAGGGAGCAAAATAAAACATTCAATAATTAAAATTAGTAAATTTTATTGAAACAGTTTACCTATAGTTTAATTACATATTGATGATTATATAAAGCTATACATATTTAGTATATTACACTAATTGTATTATCCACTTATCTCCTGTCATTAAGGTTACAGCTTAATTATTCGTTTTCATAAAGAAAAGATATTGAAGCTGTCCTTAAAATACTATCCAAGTAATTAGTACTTTTAATATAAATTAGCAGAACCTTTCACGCACTATATGGACTCGATGCACAGGGCAGTTGTCTTGCACAAATGATATTGTTGGCATATCATCAATCGGACAAATACACCGCACAGTTGGTAACATGGTTTCTTCCAGCACTTGCACATAATGAGCAGCTGTAGCGCGTCCTGCTATCCACACCTGTTCCCCAGGTCCAGCAGCACTCATCCAGCCCCACATATTTACAGATATGTGTCCAGACTCCATATTTGGCACAATATTTTTTTCTTCATACCGAGTTGCATTTCTTCGCCATAAATGAAGCCTACCGTGTTGTGATGACATAAACAAACTTTTCGTCCGTAAATATCGATTTTTTCCAGTCAAAATCCAAATACTGCCGAGCAAATTCTAAACGTCTTTGCTTATTTATTTCGGATAAATACGGCTTTCTTGCTAGCTGTCTGTGGTGTAGTCCCTCACGATGCAAACTCGACGAACAGTAACCACTGATGTGTCGAATTGTTCAGCAAATATTCTGGTCGGTATGAAGCCATTATTTTCGTACTGTTCCACCATGGATCTCCGCTGTGTGGCTGTCGCTGTGTTGATTAGCGGACGACGGTCACTGCGCGGTCGACTTTTTACACTACCCTCTTCTTGATGGCGCGTTACCCAACGTTTCACCGCTTGTTGTTTATTGTGTTATTTGTGTGAATGTGTGAGTGATAGCAGCGGTGCAAGCTATAAAGTTTTGCGAACTATGACTGCAATTATGAACGCGACCGTACATATAATAAGATAAAAAAGAAATAATAGAAACAGATCTGGGTCGTGTTCCACAGGATGGGCTTATGCAAAAAACAAACGGGGAAAGAGTTCCATGCGTTAAAATACATCCTATATATATATATATATATATATATATATAGTCACGTCTGTAGAGTATAGTATAGTCACGTGTGTAGCCCCTGCTGCGGGGTGGACGGAGACAACAGTCTGGAAAAGACTGAATGGCCATGTTCAACTTTTTGGCTTGATGATGGAATTGTGATTCAAAATTCAATTCAAAAATTGAAAATTTTTATTCATACATACATATAGTCACGTCTGTATCCCCTGCTGCGGGGTGGACCGAGACGACAGTGTTGAAAAGACTGATAAGCCACGTTCAAATTTTTGGCTTGATGATAGAATTGAGATTCAAATAGTGACAAGTTGCTAGCCCATGGCTTAGGTAATAGAAGAATTCCAAGTTTATAAGCCTATACCTTAGTCGCCTTTTACGATGTCCGTGGGAACGAGATTGAGTGGTACTTTTCTTTTTTTTACTGGTGCCGGGAACCACACGGCCATCTTATCTTTGGTCTGTCTTGTTTTTGTCCTATATAAGAGTCTAACTAACTAATTACATAAATCATCGATTAACTAACTTATAATAAGCAAAAAATATGAATACACCAAGAGCGCAGAGGTTTCCAGGAGTCCAAACAAGTAAGTCGCTATTAATTAATAACTTATTTACAGCATAGGTGTCTACTAACACTGGACGTTAAGGAATTTTGTATGAAAGCACCGATAGCCACCAGCTAAGCTTGAGCTCTATAAGCATCGCGTAAAACAACTTCCTTCTAATCTATATTACCCTGGTACTTTTCAAATTACTCAGCAAACACGCTAGGTGTCTACTTACTTTGGACGGTAAGGATTTTTGTATGAAAGTACCGATAGCCACCAATTAACTTCGACCTTTCCGATATTCTACTTTCGTCTAATCTATGTTATCCTGGTACTTTTCAAATAACACACTCATTGTTTTTGTGAGGTCTGCTTAAGATGGTCGGATTGATTTTTTATATGAAAATACCGATAGCCACCAACTAAACTTGACCTCGATGAATCGCCTTCTTGTCTATGTTATCCTGGTACTAGAGTATTGTGTCTGGCTGTGTATCTGTTTTTGTCCTCTTATGTATGTATTTTCCTTGATGAAAATTCGTCTCACAGAAGCGAAGTCCACTACTGGAGGTCAATAGGCGTCCGCTGCGCCGGCTGGACGGTCAACAGGCCGCTGGAGAAGCTGTACTGGCGTGGGGTGCTCAAAGCTCCTTATTTGGCCAACACTCTGCTCGGGGAACCCGATGTGAGGGAATTCAAATTCAATTATTCATTATTATAGGATACTTCATATCGCTTAATAATTGTCAAAACGTATGCTTTAACAACATTGGTTGACGTCACATAAATTACTTAAAACTAAGTTTACTGCCGCTTCCAAGGCGTCAGTGCAGAAGAAGCGGTAACAAACTGCACTGCATTTTCTTCTTGAGTGAGAGATAGTGTATACAGGGTGACATTTAAAACAACTGCATCCTTTTAAACATAGACTATACCCATGCTTCTGAGCCGTTTGAGCCTATTTTTATTTTAATTAAACGTCATCATTTTCACATTTAAAAACCCCTCAAAAACTACGTCACACGCTTTATTAAAAACCAATACTACAAAAAGAAATTAAAACTAAATATGTAAATAAATGTCTGAAAAATAAATTATTTTTCTAGTATCAAGATCAAGTAAATGTATTTTGTATGTATTTACATACATACATATGGTCACGTCTATATCCCTCGCGGGGTAAACAGAGCCAACAGTCTTGAAAAGATACTGAATGGCCACATTCAGCTGTTTGGCTTAATGCTAGAATTGAGATTCAAAAAGTGACAGCACATCGCTGAAAAACAAGAATCCCTAGTTTGTAAGCCCATCCCTTGGTCGCCTTTTACGACAAAGGAGATGGCGTGGTCCCTATTCTTCAATGCCGGGAACCACACGGCACTATAATGATTAATTTTGTTTTTGTTTTTTTCTTTTCATATAGGTGCAAGACACAAAGCGGCAGTCATCGGAGAAGAATGAGGAAATTGTGGATTAATCGTGACCTGATTAGAGGTTAGTGATCATACATACATACATATGGTCACGTCTATATCCCTTGCGGGGTAGACAGAGCCAACAGTCTTGAAAAGACTGACAGGCCACTGCTAGCTGTTTGGCTTAATGATAGAATTGAGATTCAAATAGTGACAAGTTGCTAGCCCATCGCCTAAAAGAAGAATCCCAAGTTTATAATCCTACCCCTTAGTCGACTTTTACGACATCCATGGGAGAAAGATGGAGTGGTCCTATTATTTTTTCCATTGGTGCCCGGGAACCACACGGCACGGTGGTTTTGTTCCAAAGTCTTAGAAACCACACGATAATAATTTAATTTAAATATGTAACTAGCTAAGTGCTAAGATATGACAATTATTAATTTCTCAACTGCTCAAACAAACAAACAAACTTACTTTCGCATAAATTTATAATATTACTTTATAAAATCTCATTTCTATCATAAGGCCAAATAGCTGAACGTGGCCATTCAGTCTTTTCAAGACTGTTGGCTCTGTCTATCCCGCACGGGATATAGACGTGACCATATGTATGTATGTATGTTACTTTGTATTCAAACATGTTCTTTCAGAAAAATACATAAACATAGATATGTTATTTTCATATGTTTAAAATGAGACTTCTTTTTTTCAGACACCTGCCACATGAGACATCAAACACTAGTTAAATAAAATAAATATATACGGAACAAATTACACAGATTGAGTTAGCCTCAAAGTAAGTTCGAGACTTGTGTTACGAGATACTAACTCAACGATACTATATTTTATAATAAATACTTATATAGATAAACATCCAAGACCCAGGACAATCAGAAAAAGTTCGTTTCTCATCATGCCCTGGCCGGGATTCGAACGCGGGACAGCGTATTCTCGCTGCGCCACAGAGGCAGTCTTCTAATAATTTTAGAATTTTTTTTAGACTTAATAATTACAAAGATTTTGTGCACAAAAAGCGCTTTAGAAATTTCTACTCGCGTGAAATGTTTCCGAAGATATATGTACCTAATTATAATATGTTTAACGCCATTTATTAGGTAAGAAAAAATTGAGGGTAGATTTATAATAATTTTAGGTATATTTCGTAAGAATTATGGTAGGTAGCCGTAATATAACTTATTAATTCTAATTTGCTGAGGAAACCTTTCATTCCTACACGGTTATCAAAATTGTAACACGTTAATGTATTGAATTGATTCTGGCAAATCATACTTCTGATTTATAGACGTAGTAAAAGAGGTGGACGGAGTTATACTATACGCCAAAATGAAGCAACAATAATAGTCCACTGTATATATACACGTCTCACGCACACACTCTCATTTATAGTATGACAGTACCGTCATAGGTTATCTCACGAAATAAGAAAATGCTGCAGTGCAGTTTGTCACCGTTTCATCTGCACTGACGCTTTGGAAACGGCAGTAAACTTAGTTTTAAGTAATTTATTTGACGTCAAACCAATGTTGTGAAACCAAAAGATATGACAATTATTAAGCGATTTAAAGTATCCTGTAATAATTAATAAAAATTTTGAATTTGAATTTGGAAACTCACACATGCGTACAATGCCGCCATTACGATGCTTCACTTTTTTTTCAAGGCACACTACGTCCACATTTTTTTCTACGTCTATGGATCTGATTGTCATTATTCAGACTTTATTGACAGATGTTATGGCCGTTCGCCACAATTGTTAGAAGAATTCAAGTCATTTATCTAACGGTGCTTACAGATTATACATACATACATACGTATGATCAGTCTATATTCCTTGCGGGGTAGACAGAGCCAACAGTCTTGCAAAGACTAATAGGCCACGTTCGGCTGTATGGTTTAATGATAGAATTGAAATTCAAATAGTGACAGGTTGCTAGGCTGTCGCCTAAAGGAGGGAATCCCAAGTTTGTAAGCCTTAGTCGCCTTTTACGACATCCGTGGGAAAGAGATGGAGTGGTCCTATTCTTTTTTGTAGGTACTGGTGCCGGGAACCACACAACACAAATAGTTTACCAAAGAAATAAAAACATTTTCAAATAATATTATTACTTATTTAACCACATACAAGTCTTATGTATATTATAGACTAGCTGTGCCCGCGACTTCGTCCGCGTGGAATAGTTATTTTGGGCATCATTGAAGCCCTCAAGGATGAATAATTTTCCCCGTCTTTTTTTCCACATTCTCCATTATTTCTTCGCTCCTAATAGTTGCAGCGTGATGTTATATAGCCTAAAGCCTGCCTCGATAAATGGTCTATTCGACGCAAAAATAATTTTTCAATTCGAACCAGTAGTGCCTGAGATTAGCGCGTTTAAACAAACAAACAAACCCTTCAGCTTTATAATATAAGTATAGTTAATGAATACTTATATAGATAAACATCCAAGACCCAGGCCAATCAGAGATAGTTCCGTTTCTCACCATGCCCTGGCCGGAATTCGAACCCGGGACCTCCGGTGTCACAGACAAGCGCACTATTGCACCATAGAGGTCGTCGACGTAAAAACGGGAAAAGAGATGGTCCTTTTATACTCTGGGACCATAAACAACACATAATTACATGTTTCTTAAATGCATTTAGTTAATTTTAATACGGGCAGCTAGTTTAATGAAGTTATCATTTTAAAAAAGTACAATTTTGTATATTTAAGTTTCTTTTTAAAGTAAATTATTAATAGTATATTTAATTTACTGTTTACAATTTCGCGGTTATAAGTAGATTAGCTATATTTTGTAATCTAGTGTTTATAGTATATACTATTATATGTCATGAAGTATTATTTTTCTATGCCAAATATGTTATTTTAATGACGCACAAAATGGCCGCTGTTAACGAAGCCTGCCTTTGCTGGAAACCAGGGTATGCAGGATCGATAAACTGCAGAGCTCAAATGTTCGATTCGTTAGATTCAAATGGAAAAAATCTCAAACTTGTGGCGCCATCTCTACGCCACAAGTCACAACAGCCAATAACGCGACGCTACGTCCCGTGAAAATGATGCAGTGTAGTTTGTTCCGCCGCGTCTTCTACACATGCGCTTTGGAAGCGGTAGTAGTTATTTAATTAGATTTAAGTGATGTGACGTCTATAAGTGATACCTTGTATCCAATTTTGAAAATATATCTATTCTATTCTATCAACCAATAACAGTGAAGAGTGTAAAATTCTAAATCGCGCAACCAAAGATTTCACGGATTGGAGCAGATATACAAACTCCGACGCAACATCGTCAGACCCGCGGTTCCCTTAGCGTGCTTCGTCGAAATAGTAATAACTTCAAACTTATATTTTCATAATATGAGTATACAACAAGGTCTTAAATTTATCTATATGTATATATATTTTTTTAATATTGTGTTACCAGCTGTGGTTTTCAGCGAAGGCCGGCCGCGTAAGGATCTCGTGTTAATGTTTTTGTCAAGATTTGTTTAAATATTAGAGGCTTTAATAAATATAATTAATTTTATCAACTCAGAGCATTTTTGTTTTATTTATTAGTAGGTACTATGCTTCTTTTTACACCTGGCTTAAGTCCCGGTTGCATCCTCACCACTCTGGAGAGGAGCCCGGGGTGTGCCTTTGACCATGGACCCTGGATGTGAGTCAGGTTTTTACACGAAGCTACTCCCGTCTGACCTCCGCAACCTTTGCAAGGAAACCTTACCCGGATTTGATCGATCATGGTTACACATCCAGTTGCCTGAATGTGCAAGTTTCCTCACGACGTTTTCCCTTACTCTAAGAACACCGGTTAGCACTCAAACTTATGTTCATTCATTCATATAGTCACGTCTATATCCCTTGCGGAGTAGACAGAGCCGACATTCTTGAAGAGACTGATAGGCCACGTTCAGCTGTTTGGCTTTATGGTAGAATTGAGATTTAAACAATGATAGGTTGCTAGCTCATCGCCTAAAATAACAATACTAAGTTTATAAGCCTATCCCTTGGTCGCCTCGTACGACATCCGTGGGAAATGAGATGGAGTGATCCTATTCTTTTTTTTATACTGGTGCCAGAATCCACACCAATATGCTTTATTTTCCTCTGCAAAGGTTTTAAAGGAGACAGCTTCATGTAAAAATATGAAAAAGAAGGTTAAACACCTCAGACAGAGACTGGCCTTTAGAATATTATTTTAAATTGACATAGACTAGACTAGATCTATCAAATAACACTAGAATACTTAATTCTAAATGAAAAGTGCGAGCGCACTCGGCATCTGAGGATGTTCCAATGAAAATAAAATGGCTTCATCTTTAAAAAAAAAAATTATTACTACATTTTTAAGAACAAGTTTTCACCCGCAGTGATTAACGCCATCTATAAAAAGCGACGAATTTAAATTTAACGCTATCTAACAAAAATACCGATTAAATTAGCACCGTCTACAGAAAAGAAACTAATTAAACGCGAGAAAAAAATACCTTTTTTCCACAACCTAAGAAAAATGTTTCTGTCATGGAATGTCCAAACGTGTACGACTAATTTATTTTACAAGACTTATTTCGGAGGCATTAACAAAATATTAACGTACATAGGTAATTTCTCTGTCATATAGGTTTTACTACATACTTAAGACTACAGACTAACGTTTTCCTTAAAACTTATCATCACCATTTGAAGTAAACAATGATATTTTGCACCACGACTTATGTATTGTCCACGTCTACACATGCAGCAAAAACAAAACGCAACTTAAATTTGACGTTTATTTGACAGTAGTTTGACAGCTATCGAGGCCACCATCTCGGCTCGACCCGAAGGAAGAAAAATCGAAATAAATGCAGGTCCTTGGGCCCCAACATCTGTAAAAATAATTAAACAACATCGAATATAAAGTGAAGTATCAGTTATATTATTTATGAGCACGGCATCAGAAACTATGCTTTGAATAACGCTTGGAAATAGTTTGATTAACACCAGTCGAGACTGTCATGAGACCTACACTTATGTAACATTTTTGTTTGTGAAATAACATATTATTCAGTGATAAGTTGCCGTTTACCTATATTAGGAAGGTAAGTATCTCTTCTCCTTTACTAATCCATGTCAACGGGCCACTAGATTAGCTAACCTTGAAAAGTGCTTGCATGAAGGCGTGCCGGCCTTATGTTTCCAAATTTAAATTATTATCTCTTTATTTTTTTCTTCTGATATCGATATTAATTGTTGCTAACAATATTTGCGCGCTCTACTTCTAATATGCATCATTGTTTCTGTCATTCTGGGAGGCTTGTCATCTGTTCCAATTTCAAAGTTTGGTGAAAGTATTTGACCAAGAAATTGTTAAAAAAGAAAAATATCCAACCAGTATTTTGCAACTGTATTCAATTATTTTGTAGCACAAATTCTGATATAAATAAAATTACAACTAGGGTTTTTTTAAATTATGTAGTGGTTTTTAATTAAACAACTGAATTTTCTGAAGGCTGTCCTTACACTGTATACAAGTATTTCTTTCCTTTCAAATAAATGCTCACTTTTATATTATCACATTCTTTCTCTTTTATGGCATTTTTTAAAATAGGACCACTCCATCTCTTTGCCATGGATGTTGTAAAAGGTGACTACGGGATAGGCTTATAAACCTACCCTGTAGTGGACTTTTGAACCTCAATTCTATCACTAAGCCAAATGGCTGAACTATTGGTCATTTTGGGACTCTTGGCTCTCTCTACCGCGTTAGGTATGAAGACATACGTAGTCGTAAGATCCTTTTTAACCAACGCGATATAACCGCAGCCAAACAAACAGGTCAAACTTAGAACCACCTTTTTTGAAGATGGTTAAAAATACAATAAATTTTCACTGAATTTTCTTGGTAGTGATGTGATATCTAGTTTACATAATGCTCAAAGTCCATAAGTTTATTTTTTATGAGACATTATTATTACATGCTATAAAAAGTAGTCATGTCACCTTCAGATATTTCATCTCAAGTGGTTTTCATTTATCATGAGAAGCCTCCCAGATACATGTATTATGACATCACTAGCTGTGCCCGCGACTTCATCCGCGTGGAATAGTTATTTTGGGCATCATTGAAGCCCTCGAGGATGAATAATTTACCTCATTTTTTCTTCACATTCTCCATTATTTCTTCGCTCCTAATAGTTGCAGCGTGATGTTATATAGCCTAAAGCCTTCCTCAATAAATTCAACGCAAAAATAATTTTTCAATTCAAACCAGTAGTTCCTGAGATTAGCGCGTTCAAACAAACAAACAAATTCTTCAGCTTTATAATATTAGTATAGATTGATTGACTTTCAAACATTATTGCATGGCATAAAATTAATTATTTGCTTTTTTCCTGTAATTCGTTGTTCATTCTTTGCATGCTGTGAGATTCAAACATTGAGGGATGCAATCAGCCTGCCTGACTTAAAATTCGAATTCAAAATTTTTTATTCAGTGGAACATTTGAAATATCACCTTGGGACTATTACAGCGTTCACCAAATTAAATATCTTCCTATCTTCAGGCGGCTACTTGCTGGATCTCGTGTCTATAGCTGAACCCACACTCTTTTTAAAATTGTAAAACTAGTCCTAATAAAGTTTGTGGCCATTCTATTTACTTTAAAATCATCTCATTATCACACTTACCTGATACGTTTTACCCAAACATCACATGAGAAAAGTCAGGTTTTTACACGAAGTAAGTTCCTTTGCAGAAGAAGACTTCCGTCTGACTTCTGCAAAGGAACCCTAACCCATTTTGCACAAATCAATACATATATACGTACTCGTAATACTTGTTAAAATACCTAAAATCTTGTCGTTTCTCCATTACAGATACACCAAAACCCCCCCACTAAATCGAAATGCTACGACGTTGCTCGAAGCATTTACAGACCATATACCGGAGACAGGGGCAGAGTCTCCGGTGCCGGTCGACCCAAGTGCCCAAGATCTGCGCTCACCCCGGGCAGGTCCTCAAACAGTCGCCGCGCGTCCTCACTGCCCACAATCAGGTCGCCACCTTCCACTTCACCAGCACCCTGTACGAGGAACAGGATGTCATGACCCCAAGCTTCCCGGACTCAGTCTCCGAAGGAGACGTGAAGCTTGACAAAAAAGTCGGTGACAGCGTCGCCGCTGACGAGGTCGTCCTCGAAATCGAGACCGACAAAACCGCCATCCCAGTCATGGCGCCGGGACACGGCGTTATCAAGGAGATATACGTGAAGGACGGTGACACCGTCAAAGCTGGACAGAAGCTGTTCAGATTAGACGTCACTGGGGAAGCTCCCAAGACGACTGAAGCGCCCAAATCGGAACCGGAGCCACCTAAAGCGGCCGCGCCTCCCCCGCCACCGCCCCCGGCTGAAACCAAGGCCCCACCTCCACCTCCCCCTCAAACATCCGCTCCTCCGCCCCCACCACCCCCTAAACCGTCCACTCCCCCGCCGGCAGCCCCTATCTCCTCGATCCCCGTCGCGGCCATCCGCCACGCCCAGTCGATCGAAACGGCGACAGTCAAAGTGCCCCCTCCGGATTACAGCAAGGAAATCGCGGGCACTCGCACCGAGCAGCGCGTCAAAATGAACCGCATGCGCCAGCGCATCGCGCAGCGGCTGAAGGACGCGCAGAACACCAACGCCATGCTGACGACCTTCAACGAAATCGACATGTCTAACATCATGGCGTTCAGGAAGAAGTTCCTGGACGCGTTCACCAAGAAACATGGCGTCAAACTCGGCTTAATGTCGCCGTTCGTGAAAGCAGCCGCCAATGCGCTGGTCGACCAGCCCGTTGTCAACGCTGTCATCCAAGAAAACGAAATCATATACCGCGATTACGTCGACATCTCTGTCGCTGTAGCCACCCCTAAAGGTCTCGTGGTACCCGTCATCAGGAACGTGCAAGATATGACGTACGCCGATATAGAGTTGACAGTCGCCGGTTTGGCGGAAAAAGCCAAAGCGGGTAAATTAACGATCGAAGAAATGGACGGCGGCACTTTCACGATCAGCAATGGCGGAGTATTCGGCTCTTTGATGGGCACTCCTATTATCAACCCACCTCAGTCCGCCATTTTGGGTATGCATGGCATATTCGAGCGGCCAATCGCGTTGAACGGACAAGTTGTTATTAGACCAATGATGTACATCGCGCTGACTTACGACCATAGACTAATTGACGGCCGTGAGGCGGTCATGTTCCTTAGAAAAATCAAGGAGGGAGTCGAGGAACCGGCGACGATTATAGCCGGATTGTAATTTAAAAAGTAAACTGGCGCATCCGGCCGCGCCGAATTTGAATACAGAACGACTCTTAACTTATCAAACTAATTCCAATTTGGCGCTCCCGGCCGCGCTGAATTTAAATACAGAACGACGTTACCAACAGATTAAACACGAATTCCATTTTTGAAAGACACAAACGAGTGCGCCTTAACAATAGAGAATTTCATCCCTAAAAAATAATGTAGAAGGCGCATTTTGAAACGAGATTCTGTAAATCATTGGATTTATAAAGTAGTTATATTTTTAGCGTCTTTTAGTAAGTCAAGCAGAGCACTTTTGTGTCTAATGTTATTTTTTTTTAATTATTTATTTAATACGTTCGTTTGTACGTACCTATTCTGTATTATTTATCGTGTTTAAGTGATAATAAAATGCAAGTACATTGCCTTTACGTGACACTGAAGAGTTGTTTTATTTTTATTTTGTTCTTTATATTTTTCGAACACGCGAATTCTGGCTTGATAAGTTTCAAAATAATTGCAATAATAAATGATAAATTACAGTGAAAAATGTTTATTTCTCTTGATTACAGAAAATTCAGTTCCATTTTACGGTCGAGGTGAACAGTGCATAGGTTGGCTTGGTTTAAAATTCTATAGGATTCAAATTAATGAAAAAAAAACAAAACCTATTATGAACAATACGATTTATTTGTACTTCGACAGCTGAACTTGAATTTATATAAACAATTTCATAAATATCATACATACATACGTCACGTCTATATCCCTTGCGGGGTAGACAGAGCCAACAGTCTTGAAGACTTAATTGGCCACGTTCAGCTATTCGAATATATGATAGAATTGAGAATATTGAGATTCAAATAGTGACAGGTTGCTAGCCCATCGCCTAAAAAAGAATCCCAAGTTTATAAGCCTATCCCTTAGTCCTCTTTTACGACATCCATGGGAAAGCGATACATAAATATCGTAGGCGGAAACTTAATAAAATTATAATAGAATGGTACTGATAGGGCTTCGCTTAAAATAATCCCAAGTTTATAAGCCTATCCCTTAGTCGCCATTTACGACATTCGTGGGAACGCGATGGAGTGGTCCTATTATTTTTTTAATTAGTGCCGGGAACCACACGGCATGTAATTTATTATTAAATTCAGTAAGAAGTCAGAGAAAGACTGTGTTGTTAGTCTAATGTTTATTGCAAGAGATTTCAATGGAATACAACTAACGCTAAAAAAAAATAAACAAAAAAAAATAAAATAAAAATAATTTTATTTCAAAATAAATTAACATGATTGTTATTCTTACTCCGTACAGGTAACATTGATCTACTATTAACATTGACAGACATTCGTACTTTTGTATATATATAATATATATATAATTCCTTATATAGGGACAAATGTTATGTTAAATAGTATTTTAATAATTTAATATCAAATATATAATTAAAGCATTTACAATTTTTGTCCTGAACAGGTATCGAACAACAATATATATAATTAAACAACCATAAAAATTATTTCAACCAACAATAGAAAATAAATTATTTACTATCGGTGCTACTAAACGCAACATTTAAAAATGTTACAACAAATTGTGAACCACTTGTGTTATACACAGTATAAAATTTATACTCACCGAAGGTCCCGGGTTCGAATCCCGGTCAGGGCATATGAGAAAAGAACTTTCTCTGATTGGCCTGGGTCTTGGATGTTTATCTATATAAGTATTTATTATAAAATACAGTATCGTTGAGTTAGCATCTCGTAACACAAGTCTCGAACTTACTTCGAGGCTAACTCAATCTGTGTAATTTGTCCCGTATATATTAATTATTAATGTGTCATTCGACATATATAAAACGCGAGTACGAATGCTTGTCAAAAAAAAAACGATGATGTTTTAATAAAAGAATAATCTTAACTCTACCTCCTAGACTAGGAATGAACAAAGTATTGAGAATATACATCAGAAATAATACTATACATTGATAACTCAAAATAACATATATATTGAGTTTAATATCAAATTTGTTGACGTATATTATATGACCAATAAAATAGTCTTATAATTAGGTCTATGCATCCTGCACACCTTGGTGCGTGTCTAAAGAATTCAGCTTGCAAGACTTATTTCTTTTATATTATGAATACAGTACCTACGAATTTATATATAGATATATATTAACAAAATCTCACTTTGAAATTGTGGATTTAAAGAAATAAATATGACGAATTATTAAAACATCATCTAGATATTGTTGTTATTGTTAGTTCACTTCCCCTCCGCTTCCAGCCTCTTGCGCATCGATTCGGGCATCTCGGCCGGCGGTGGTCGCGGCATTCTGAGCCAAACCTAGAGAAAAAATTTATAGAATTAATTTAAAAAAAAATTGTTTCTTATTTATTTATTTTTTTGTAATGTCTTCTCATAGGATTTCTTATCCACAGTTCTTGTCGGTAGGAACAATTGGTTATTTGTAATAATCATTGAAACATATATATATCATTTATATCTCGTGTGGTTTTTAGCATTTAAGAACAAATCCCATTCCCCATGGATTTCGTAAAAGGCGACTAAGGGATAGGCTAATAAACTTGCGATTCTTTCAGGCGACGGGCTAGCGACCTGTCACTATTTGAATCTCAATTCCATCATAAAGCTGTATTGTAGCCTTTTCTAGGAGTCTTTTCAAGACTATTGGCTCCGTCTACTCCTCAAGGGATATAGACGTGATTATAAGTATGGCCTTTTCTAGGAGTCTTTTCAAGACTGTTAGCTCCGTCTACCCCGCAAGAGATATAGATGTGATTATAGATATGTAGCGACTTTTCTACAACTCTTTTCAGGACTGTTGGCTCCGTCTACTCCTAAAGGGAAGTAGACCTCTGTCTACCCCACAAGGGATATAGACGTGATTATAGATATGTTATGTAGCGCCTTTTCTACAAGTATTTACAAGACTGTTGCCTCCGTCTACCCCGTAAGGGATATATGTATGTATATATCATCTCATACCTTGACGGCATCATATATGAACCACTGCAATCCGGTGAGGGTACCAATCATGATGATCCTGGGCCCCAAGCCGCTCCACACTCCGGCCCAGCCCAGCTTGCTCATGATGGAGCCGATGGTAGCTGTGTTGTCCTAGAATAGAATTGAATAGATTTATTTTCAAAACTGGACACAAGGTATCACTTGCCGTGCCGTGTGGTTCCCGGCACCATTACAAAAAAGAATAGGACCACTCCATCTCTTTCCCACGGATGTCGTAAAAGGCGACTAAGGGATAGGCTTATAAACTTGGGATTCCTCTTTTAGGCGATGTATGTGTATGTATGTATCACTTATTGACGTCACAACACTTAAATAGAATAGAATATAATAGATTTATTTTCAAAATTGGACACAAGGTATCACTTATTGACGTCACATCACTTAAATCTAATTATAAGTACTGCCGCTTCCGAAGCGCGTGTGTAGAAGAAGCGGCGGAACTAACTACACTGCAGCATTGTCATCGGACGACAATTTTCGAATCGTGGACGAATGCACATTGTTTACATTTAAAAAAAATGAATGACTGTAAAACTAATTGAAATTACATTCGTCAGATTGAATCAACTTATTTATACGTTATCAAAAATTTTAAACAATTCATTAAAAATATTAATGACCGAGTGCCGTGTGGTTCCCGGCACCAATATAAAAAAGAAAATGACCACTCCATCTCATTTTCTAAGGACGTTGTAAGAGGCGACTAAGGGATAGGCTTATAAACTTGGGATTCTTGTTTTAGGCGATGGGCTAGCAACTCTCTCCCAATTCTATCTTAAAGCCAAACAGCTGAACGTGGCCCATCAGTCTTTTCAAGACTGTTGGCTCTGTCTACCCCGCAATTCAAAATTCAAAAAGGATATTGACGTGATTATATGTATGTATGTATCTCTATACGGCGCCCACTTGTCACCCATTATTTTTAATAAATTACCTGACAATCTTAAACAATTAAATATACTGACATTTAAAAAAGAACTTAAATTATTATTGGCAAATGAATGTTATTATGGTATTGATAATTATTTAAATGACACCAAATAATTTTGACTACTTTTGACCTAAATACTGTTATTATTATTATTTTTTGATTTTTGTTTCTTTTTATTTTTGCAAGTGCTTATTTTGATTTGTATTAGTAATTAATTGATCTTTAATCATATTATAAAGGAAATATTGTACGTCCATATGGGCAGGACACAGTGATACCTATAATTTTATTGTTGACCTATTTTTTTTTTTGTTTTTACCTGTGTTTCACAATAAAGATGTTTGATTTGGTTTGATTTGATTTGTCTGTAGTTAAATAAGTAATATAAGTATTATAAGTAATATGAGTAATCACATACCTGGTTCAGCTTGGAGACTACGGTGTCGGCGGGGTGGGAGACGATGGCGCAGAACACGCCGGCGATGTAGCCCGCCGCGAACGTCACCACCAGCTGCTCGCCTTTCGTGCACTCAGCGCGGGGCTTGGGCACCACGTACTGGGGGGAATTAATGAACGAATGATTTATCACCCTTAACACTTTCTTTTTTTTGACTAGAAGTTACTTAAAAAATTATTCACAAAACAACGTTTTCCGATACCAGCTAGTTTATTTATATTATTCAGAATAGTATAGAATAGATTTATTTTCAAAATTGGACACAAGGTATCACTTATTGACGTCACATCACTTAAATCTAATTATGTCTACTGCCGGTTCCGAAGCGCGTGTGTTGAAGAAGCGGCGGAACAAACTACACTGCAGCAGTTTCATATATTTTGGTTTCACAACATTGGTTGGCATTAGATAAATCACTTAAAACTAAGTTTACTGCCGCTTCCAACTACTTTAAACTCCCTAAAACTATTCTAAATTACAGACTATTATTATTTAAAAATTTATATTAGAGTATTACTATTTTAAAAAATTAATAATTATATTTTTAGTCTGTAACCTGTCACCTTGCCAGGTTAACACCTTAAAAATATTATTATACATACCTTTAACACACCTTATAAATATTATTATACATACCTTTAACACACACCTTAAAAATATAATTATACATACCTTTAACACACACCTTAAAAATATAATTATACATACCTTTAACACACATCTTAAAAATATAATTATACATACCTTTAACACACACCTTAAAAATATAATTATACATACCTTTAACACACATCTTAAAAATATTATTATACATATAATATTAAAAGTTTAACATTACCTTGTACAACAACTCGAGCGTTCTCTCGAAGCAGGCGAACTTCATCATGGTGTACGGGATCTGCCTACCCCACAGGGGCACGATGCCCTTGTAGAAGGTGCCCACGCCCTCGTTCTTGATCATCTTGGGCCACGCCTCGCGGAGAGTGTTGGCGAAGCCCGGCATGGTTTGGATTCGAACCTGTGGAATAAGAAATATGTAATCACTACATAGTATAAAATAAAGTCGCTTTCTCTGTCCTATGTCCCTTTGTATGCTTAAATCTTTAAAACTACGCACCGGATTTTGGTGCGGTTTTTTTTTAATAGATAGAATGATTCAAGAGGATCTCGTTCCCAATAATGTCGGAAAAGGCGACCAAGGGATAGGCTTATAAACTTGGAATTGTTCTTTTAGGCGATGGGCTAGCAACATGTTACTATTTGAATCTCAATTCTATCATTGAAACCAATTTCCAAGACTGTCGGCTCTGTCTATCCCGCAAGGGATATAGACGTGACTATATGTACAATAGTTTTCGCATTATCTCAATTCATAATATAAACTTGGGATAATTCTTTTAGGCGATATTACCCATTTTAATCTCAATTCTATCATTTATCCGAACAATGAAATTTTTAATTTTCGCATAGGTACTTTTATCTACATAAATCAATAAATAACTAAATACACCATTAAATTTTTATAAAGTTCCCTTAGAACAAAAAACCTGTAAAGTTTTTCACTATTATTTACTTATATCATCTGTGTGCAAAAATTTTAACATAGGTCTTTTTTCTAATAGCGTACTTAGTGAATTGGAATATGTAGAAAGGTGTTAAGAATAGATTTTAAAGGCGTCACGGCCGGTCGGAAGCCTTATGAACTACAAAAGGGAGGCGTAACTCGTAGGGAACTATAGATATTACGAGTTAAGTGGAGATATATGTATAGTCTCTGCCTACCCCTTTAAGAAAGAACCGTGATTTTATGTATGTACTATAAAAACATAATTATGAATTCAAAAGAAGTAGGTTCTCAATTCGACCGTGTATTTTTAATGTATGTTACAATTTAATTATATGTTCGGATATGAATATCATTTTTAACCAACTTCAAAAGAAGTAGGTTCTCAATTCGACAGTATTTTTTAAATGTATGTAACAATTTAATTACACTCTTACGTTCAGATATGAATATGTATTATTTTTAACCAACTTAAAAAAAGAAGAGGTTCTTAAGGGAGGAGGAGAATAGGACCACTCCATCTCTTTCCCATGGATGTCGTAAAAGGCGACTAAGGGATAGGCTTATGAAATTGCGGTCAATTTTTTTAGGCTTTGGGCTAGCAACCTGTCACTATTTTAATCTCAATTCCATCATCAAACCAAGCAGCTGAACGTGGCTTATCAGTCTTTCAAGACTATTGTCTCTGACTACCCCGTAAGGGATACAGACGTCACTATATGTATGTATGCAAAAAAATTTATAATTCGACAGACGTAACTGTATGTATGTATGTAAAATGTATAAAATATGTGTGTAATGTATGTAAAAAACAAAATTATAATTCGATTCCTCTCTATACGCACCTTAGCGGCCTCTAGCGGCGATAAAGCGATATCAGCGAAGAATTCCGCCGACGCGGACGCAGCCAAATAAACGCCTGTTCTGTAAGTATACGCCGTCTCTTCATCCAACAAGTTGGTGTACGCCACTTTGAACACTTCGTACAAGCCGAATTTGCAGAGACCCTGTTAGAGAGAGACAGAGAGACGGTTTAGTGTGCGGCAGAGAGGGACAGACAGAGTTGTGTGAGGTGGTAAGTCATAATGTTGTGTGACATCACGCTCAGTAGGAACAATTGGTATTTTGGTTTAATCATTTTGGTGTAATCCCGTCGTTATGGGATTGTTGGCTCTGTCTTCCCCGCAGGGGATATGGACGTGATATCTGTAAGCTGTTTCAGATTACAAAATAAATTATACCCTATAATGTTGACCAGGCATTAGAGCTGTACAACAAAAAAGCTGTTTCATTAAAATCCGTTCAGTAGTTCCAGAGATAAGCCTGTACAAACAAACATACAAACAGACAGATTTTTTTTTCAAACTCATGCTCGGTTACTATTTCCACATCGTTATAAATTTTGGCAAGCTCGGCGTTTTCGGGTACTCTTGACCAGATCCTTTGCCAGGACGTCCTCAATTTTCAAACGTTCGTCTAGGTCTTCCCACTCCGACCTTTCCCTCCACACTCTCCATGTATATATGCTTAGTCAACCTGCTTTCATTCATCCTCTATCTATACTAATATTATGAAGCTGAAGACTTTGTTTGTTTGTTTGTATGTTTGAACGCGCTAATCTCAGGAACTACTGGTTCGAATTGAAAAATTATTTTTGCGTTGAATAGACCATTTATCGAGAAAGGCTTTAGGCTATTTATCATCACGCTACAACTATTAGGAGCGAAGAAATAATGGAAAATGTGAAAAAAAAAACGGGGAAAATTATTCATCCTTACGGGCTTCAATGATGCCCAAAATAACTATTCCACGCAGACGAAGTCGCGGGCACAGCTAGTATCATATAAATGAAGTTTTTCAGAAATTCATTACCTGTAGCGAGTATCCTATGAAAGTTGGTGCCCAGCCCTTCGCCAGTCCCCGCATTCCCTCCTCGCGCACTGAGACCTTGAAACCGTTCACCACATTCTTGTATTTTTCAGCGTCGACTTGGAGACGACACTTCACCAAGTCCAAGGGTACCACCGCTGTGTGCGTGATGCCTGTAAACGTTTGTTGTTAGTGTGTTTGTTCGTCTTTCACGTCGAAACTAATGAAGCGATCTCCATGTAACACATATACACACAGTCTATGTCCCTCATTACGGGGTAGACGGAGCCAAGAGTATTGAAAAGACTGGTGGCCCTGTCTAGGCCACGTTCAGCTAGTGGGCGACTAAGGGATAGACTTTTATAAGGCTATCCCTTAGTCGCCTAATAGAAGTTTATACTTGAGATTCTTCTATTAGGCCACGGGCTAGCAACCTGTCACTATTTGAATCTCAATCCTATCATCAAGCCAAATAGCTGAACGTGGCCTATCAGTCTTTTAAGACTACTAGCTTTACCCCACAATGTACATAGCCATGATTATATGAATGAATGATTCATCATTCTAAAAGTCCTCAGATCTCATAATCCTTTGGTCATCGGGCCACTCCGGCGCGCCTCGTCCACCACATTAATGACTGACTGACTGTCTCACTGGGCGCCAGTGAGACAATCAGTCAATCAGTTAGCAGTCTCGCCGCGCCGGCCCCCCTCCGGTATGAGTTATCATCATTGGACTTGATTATACAAACACTAAGAAATCCCTCACAGGGATAAGTCCGCTCTTGTACGTCGTTATTTTTAATGTTTTTATGTATTACTTATAATTTGTTATGTACAATAAAGAATTTACAAACAAACAAACAAACTAGTGATGCGTCCCGATTTCGCGCGGGTAGCATTTTCTTTCTCATGAATCACTGTATAATGTCGTGTAGTTTGTTCCGCCGCTTCTTGTACATATGCGCTTCGGAAGCGGCAGTAGTTAGATTTAAATGATGTGACGTCAATAAGTGATACCTTGTATCCAATTTTGAAAATAAATGTATTCTATTCTATATCTATCTATCAGAATATGTGTAAATAAAGCTGAAGAGTTTGTTTTTTAGAACGCGCTAATCTCAGAAAATAATGGTTCGAATTAAAAAATAATAAAATAGACCATTTATCGAGGAAGGTTTTAGGCTATACATATAACATCACGCTGCAACTACAAGGAGCAAAGAAATAATGAAATATATGAAAAAATTATTCACCCTCGAGGGCTTCAATGATGCCCAAACTAACTAGTCCACGCGGACGAAGTCGCGGGCACAGCTAATTACTAATAAAAAAAACACAGAAATGTATACTGACCGCAAGACAGGATGCCTCCAAGTCCGCACAGAGCAAAGTACTTGGTTGAGGCGAACTCGCACGAGTCACCCACGGCCGTGTTAGCCGCCATACCGCTGGGCTGCAAGAATACATATCGTCACGTCTATATCCTTTGCGGGGTAGACAGAGGCAGAAATCTTCAAAAAAAACTGAACGATTAGCTGTTTAGCTTAATGATAGAATTGAGATTAAAATACTGATAGGTTGATAGCCCATCACCGATGATAAGAATCACGCGTTTATAAGCTAATCCCTTAGTCGCCGTTTACGACATTCGTGGGCAAGATGAGTGTTTCTATTCTTAACTGCAGGTAACGGCACGGCAGAATTCATGTTTATACATACATACATATAATCACGTCTATATCCCTTCCGGGGTAGAAAGAGCCAACAATCTACAAAAGACTGATAGGCCACATTCAGCCGTTAGGCTTAATGATAGAATTGAATTCTATCTTAAAGCCAAATAGCTGAATGTGGCCTATCAGTCTTTACAAGACTGTTGGCTCTGTCTAACCCGCAAGGGATATAGACGTGACCTTATGTATGTATGTATGCATTTTATTATGTTTAAACATTTATGTATCTTGCTCTGCGTCAACGCCAATCTCCTGTTTGGTTTCCTTCCACCCAAATGTTGACTGGAAGAGATTGCATTAGCGATAAGTCCGCCTTTTTACCATCTCTGTCTTCTTTCTGCTGTTTTGTATGTTTTACTCTACATACATACATACATATGGTCACGTCTATATCCCTTGTGGGGTAGACAGAGCCAACAGACTTGAAAAGACTGATCGGCCACGTTCAGCTGCTTGACTTAGTGATGGAATTGAGATCCAAATAGTGACAGGTTGCTAGCCCATCGCCTAAAAAAAGAATCGCAAGTTTGCAAGCCTATCCCTTAGTCGCCTTTTACGACATCCATGGGAAAGAGATGGAGTGGTCCTATACTTTTTTGTATTGGTGCCGGCAACCACACGGCACATGTTTTACTCTAATGGTGCAAAAAAGTTTTATCTATCTATCTATCTATCTATCTATCTATAAATATAGAAAACTAGCGACCCGCCCCGGCTTCGCACGGGTGCAAAATTATAAATGTTATTATACATAAAAACCTTCCTCTTGAATCACTCTACCTGTTACAAAAAAACCGCATCAAAATCCGTTGCGTAATTTTAAAGATTTAAGCATACAGACAAACAGACTAAAATAGCGACTTTGTTTTATACTATGTAGTGATGAAGGTTACCTGTTCAATTTGTAGGGGCGCGGCGGCTTGGCACTGCGCGGGGGAGAGCGGTCCCCGGAAGGGGGAATTCCGCGCCGCGTCGAGTAGGGATGAGAACATTATTCTGTGGACAAAATAAGATACAACCTCTCATGGATCTACTGGAAAGAGATTACTATTGAATTATTTTTTATAACTGCCTTCGAAAAGTAGGTGTTTATCAGTTTGACGTGTTAGTAATACATACATACATATAATCACGTCTATATCCCTTGCGGGTTAGACAGAGCCAACAGTCAAAGTGACAGGTTGCTAGCCCATCGCCTAAAAGAGTTTATAAGCCTATCCCTTAGTTGCCTTTCACGACATCCATTGGAACAAAACGGAGTGGTCCTATTCTTTTGTTTTTATTGATGCCGGTAACCGCACGGCATAGAACATGTTTGTATGTATGTATGTTTGTCCGCGATTACCTCGTGTTTCGTTGAAACAATTTCAATGCGGTTTTCAGAAAATTGTTTGTTACACTTAGGAAGAAGGTTTTAGAAATTTAACCCACCTCTCAAAAGGAGGATATAGCTTGGAGGCGGTTCTTTTTTTACAAAAGTCATGTATTAATGCTCCTGTACATACATAATATGTTCTTTTACTCTTGTATTATACCAGATTATAAATCTTTGTAAAATCCTTTTTATATGATTGATGGTTAATGATATTAAATTTATCACAAGTTAATATATCTTCATTAGTACCAGATAAAATAAATGTTGATTGTATAAGCCACACCCTTCTTATAATTTTGTAAGTTTCAAAAAGGTATGACACAATTATAGCGGATAAATAATTTTCCCTGTTTTTGTGATTGTATGTATGTACAAATAAAACTTTTTTAGAATGTGTAGATTTATTTTTGTTACTCTATCCCACAAAATTAACTGAATTTAACTGAATGGATTATAAAGAAATTGGTACTTGGGTAAAATATAACACGGAATAATATAATAAGTAATTTTTATTCTAAATTTCCCAGAGGAAAATACACTCAGGGTGAAGCTAGTTAGGTCATAATTCCAGGTCATGGCATTGTGCAGTTTAACTGAAGACTACCTATAAATTTATCATCCCTCAATGAGAATAAAGCAGTTTAAACCAGTAAGATGAATCCAGTTAATAGCAAGGAAAACATATATTTTTAAATGGCCACCAAATAATTAGAAGACTGACAACAAATGACCTTTAATTATTTGAATATATCGTTTAATGATTTATTTTATTTATGTGTAAAACAGATATATTGATAACCTAGATATAAAAATAATACCTACATGATTTTTTTATTTGTTTCCTTCCACTTGGGGCTCTGTCAATTCCGCGTGAAAATTATAAATATTTAAATAAAGTAAATAATTCTACTTACAATAAGCACGAGCGTCTTTTTTTTTCAATTAAAAATAGTTCAAGAACCAGACAAAACCAATGCCACGGTCGTATTTGCAAAGGTTAGATCGCCAAATACAAGTTGTTACGCTGTTAGATAACGTCATTTCTTTCAGAAAATACCACAATTAGAAGTATTTACACTTCATTTGTTTCAATTATCAATTCGATAGAAAATTATTACGAATTGAAGCAGTGAAATAGCGGAAGAATTTTTTTTTCTGATCTTGAATCGATAGGGCAAGGATGCGCCAACCAACGGGATTTCTTATTTTTTTATGAGAATGTGCAATTCTATATGTAATTGACAAGGATACAAAATTAAAGGGTTACATCATATATTATTTTATGTTCATAATTTAATTCTCAAAAGATTATTAGGGCAAGGTCACGTGCAAACAGATTTTAACGTTACGTAAGGATGAACAGGAATTTATTTAACCGTGTTACCTGACCTTTCATGATATTTTTACAGTGTGCATCGATTGTTTAAGATACAGAAAACATTACAAAAATAATTAGAATCACTCACATGTTTTATATCCGATGGAAATTCAATGAACACACGGCACCGCGGCTGACGCACAGTGCTGAAGGGAACTTGGGACTCGCGGCACTATTCTGAATTTGATCAATTTCAAATGGATGTCAAAAATGTTGCCATAATTTATAAGACTATTTCTGATTTTTAGATTTCAATGTAGTTCTTATACGGATTTAATTTAAAACCTAAATCAATAATTATTTAAAATATTTTAAAACGTTATTTGTCAACTGTAAGTATTCCTGTTAAACTTAATTTAATAATCTTAAAAATTGTTATTATTTTTCAGAATAGGCTCCCTACCATTTGTCAAATACCGGAAGTTACGTAATCACAGTTGGTACCGTACCGTTCTTGTTGTCATTGTCAGGCAGGCTGACATAATTGTTTACGGCCGTGGAGAAAGATCGATTATCCATGGCCGTAAAAAAATTCCACTTTATTAATATCGGTTATGCCCACTTTTCCCTTTGTAGTTAGGTATTTGTTTTTTACTAACGAACTTGTAGTGGAGGATCATCTATGGATAGATGAATCGCTGACCGACTTCAAAAAAAATTGCAGAAACAGCTTTTTTTTAACGCGGTCTGCAGTTTAACTGTATGTACGTTTGCACTCGATTATCTCGCGTTTCGCGTAACCGATTTGAATGAGATTTTCAGGAACGTTTGTTTTATTGAGGTTTTGTAAACTTTACAGATTCAAAAAGAGGATATTGATTGGAGACTCTTCTTACAAATGTTATGTCTCCTGTCATATTAAAAGACTGTTACAAACTTACGTACAGTGGGTCACAGATATAAATTATACCACCAGCAACACACGAGGACAACATTTGGCCCACAGTACCTACACAATATTTCCTATTCCTCTCCCTGGCATAAGAAGGAATGCATTCTTTCATCATCCCAGTATTAAAAAAAGAAATAATGTTTTTACCGTCTTTATATGTATTGATATAATCAAAATTTACAATTCAAGAAACTTAACATGTACATTAAACTTATGATTACGTAACTAAATAATATTCAGACAAAGTAATGCGGCTTCCTCGCTGTTATGCCGTACTCTTGGAGCGCTGGCACTAGGTCCTCCATGGCCATTATGTATTTCTTCTCTTTGGGTCCTTTTTGGTTCTTGGAGGACTGCGTTAGTTGGCTGGAAGTCCTCATCTTGCAATGCTGGAGGGCATCATTGGCGATGTCCGAAAGGAATTTCTGAGATGCTAAAGCTATGAGCCGGATTAACCTGTAATTGTTAATAATTAATTTTGAGGATTTATATTGAGGATAATATCTTGAAGTCCATTAAGGTTTTTAAATCTGTGTACATGCTTTGTTTTGTATTTATTAAGTTAACCTCAAAGTAATTTCAAGACATTTAACTCAACAACGCTATCAGAAAATAATTGCTTTTCCATTATGCCCTGGCCAGATTCGTTACTGAGACCTTCTGTGTAACGGACAGGCACACTACCACTGAGTCACAGGGGCCATATATATAACAAATTAAAAGCATGTAAAGTATTTTGTGCAAATCAGTTGCTTCATGAGGAAACAGGCTTCCAACTGACTGATCAGTATTTAATGATTTGATCATGTACAGTCAACCGCATATCAAGTTACATATATACATATGGTCATGTCTATATCCCTTGCGGGGTAGACAGAGCCAACAGTCTTTAAAAGACTGAATGGCCATGTTCAACTATTTGGCTTAACGATAGAATTGAGATTCAACTAGTGACAGGTTGCTAGCCCATCGCCTAAAAAAGGATCCCACATTTGTAAGCCTATAAAATTAATTTCACACAACTCAAATATCATTATTACTTATTCGTCAATAGTGTTTCAATAGAAGGTAACTTTATAATGCTGTTGCCTGTACTGGAACTGTTATTGAAACAATAGAATTGTTTTTCTGCTTTAACAAATAAAAATAGCTCACCTAGGATCCTGCGACTCAAAGCCAGCCATGTTCAGGTAGTGAGCGACCACTGAATCAGGGATAGAGGGATTGTAGTTCTCAAGCTGCAGGAGAAAATCGCTCAACACCTGACCAGCGCCCGTGTCTTCGTCCATTGCGACTGACGGCGAACCCATACGGCTCATCTGCATTCTATTGAGAGAAACACAATTTTAATACTTTCATTTATTTATTCGGATATAAACAATATGGAAAATAGGACTCACTAGAATAAAAAAAACTACAAAATAGAAAACAATTCGACAAAATTGTGAAGTAAAATAACAACGAAAACGAATGACAAAATGGCGTTTTTGACAATGACAGTGAAGTGACCTAGAGTACTTCGCAAAATATTAAATTTCTTTTATATGATTGGCGTTGGCATAAACCTTGCTTGTGTTATATTTTTATTAGATCTACAAGCTTCATGGCCATGCGTTTCTGTAGTTTTTGTTGATAGTAAAGTACATAATTTGAGCTATTTAGATAAGTAGGTATAGAAAATAAAACATGTAATCATAAACTAAACTTAAAACTAAAAACTGCGATCATGGCTGCAAACAAGATTTAAAACAAAAAAGAGAAGAAAAGAACAAAATAGATTCTGAATGATTTTCAGCCAGCTTTTCCGGCCCGGATCAACTTTTACTTCCATAAACTTCATTATTATTCTTGCTTCCTGCCAGTCTCACTGCCAGTTCTAAAATTTTAATATTTTATGGTTAATGAAATTCATGTACCTAAATCTATTTTCAAGTTACTGTGCAAAAAATTACTACTGCACGTTTCGCTTGCTCTTGCACCCGGTTATAAACCGGGTGCTGTAACCTAATAAATATATAACTGAAGTGGAAGTTTACCTCATGTTCATTGCTTACTATTACGTTGATATTAATGATTTTTATTTACTCTTTACACTTTTATTTATTCGAATTGAATGTAATTTCATTAAGTTGACATAAATTTATATATACCTATGTATGTTTTTTCATTTAGTTAAAAGTTTTAATCAACGTTAATATTTTTGTAAATAAATTATGTTATGTAGTGGTTAGGTTATTGATTACTTTATATCTTTAGCGCAACCTGACATACAATTAGTTATTTTTGCTGACGACACAAATGCTGTACCGTGGGACAAGAATATTGATGATCTAAATACAAAGATTAAACAAGCGATGCAATTGTTCCAACATTGGTTTACTGTCAATAACCTTAAGATAAATACCAGCAAAACTAATATACTGCTTTTTAAAACAACTGCTAGCAACAGAGATAAACTCAATGTTAGTCTAAACAATGACAATATTGAGCCGGTGAGCGTGGTGAAATTTTTAGGTATACAAATTGATGAGTATCTCAACTGGAAACCAGAACTGCAAGCTGTGGAAAAAAGTATTTGTAGTGCTTGCTGTGCTCTTAGGTCCTTGCGAGACGAATTGACAATGGATCAACTAAAATCGGTTTATTATTGCTTGGTCGAATCCAGATTACGCTACAGTAAAAAATATTGGGGCCGAAGCTACCAATACAATATTAATAAAGCTTTTGTAGCACAAAAGAGAGCGATACGAACCATGGTACGTATTGCACCATGGCAATCGTGCAAGGAACATTTTAAGAAGTTGCAGATTTTAACAGTACCAGGCCTGTATATATTTGTTCTACTAACGGACTTCATAAAAAAAAGAGACTCATTCGAATCAGAGGAGGAAATGTTACATTGCGAGAACACGAGACGGAAAGACTTAACCAGGGTGATAACACCATCGCTTAATATAGTAGCTCATGGTGCACGCAATCAGACAGTGATCATTTTTAATAAATTACCAATTGACCTGAAATTAGAGAGAAAAATGTCTGTTTTTAAACGAAAATTGAAAACATTGTTATTGGAGAAATGCTGTTACTCAATCGATGATTTTTAATGACTCTCATGGTGCATGTTTGGTGTTTGACTCAATATGTTTAAAATAGATTATAATTTGGAAATTTGCAATTGACATTTAAATTAATAATTTTAGGCTAATTAATATTTCGAATACAAATGTAATTTTGTTTGGGAATAAATGAATTGAAAAAACTTCAGAGCTGAAACAAAACGCAAAACTCCTGTGTTGCTATATTTTTGAGGTATACTTAGATTATGGTAAATTTGTTTCTTTTTTAAATCAATATCAACGCCTTTTTTATGTACTTTTATTAATAATACTAAATGATTAATTCTTTAATAATTAATATTACGTATTAATAAGTATTACATTTGAAATTTGTTGTAATCATTAGTAATAATTAATCAAAAGTGATGAATAAGTTGGCAATTTTTAGGGTTTATATAATGGGCACACTGACCTCGTGGTACTTTGCCGTTGTGTTGGCAGTCTCTGCCCCTTCCTTCCTTCTTTTGCGCCGCTCCTCCGGGCAGAACTGCGAGAGAACGTGATCGATCGAATTTCAAAAAAGGCACACACCTACCCCTGTGCTCCCGTGATCACGAAATTACTCTAAAATCTCCTGATATTAAATTCAGGAGTTAAGTGTTTCGTGGTTATTCCATTCCGTGTGTGATCCCTTAGATCTCCGATTCGACGCCCGCGAGGCAATTATCTAGTGAAGAACCCACCTTTTGAACAAAATGTCGAACCTCGCCGATCCGGTCGCGTTCGCGAAGGACTTTATCGCCGGTGGAGTCTCCGCTGCCGTCTCCAAGACCGCGGTAGCGCCCATCGAGCGCGTCAAGCTCCTGCTGCAGGTACAGCATGTGAGCAAGCAGATCACCGAAGATCAGCGCTACAAGGGCATCGTCGACGCCTTCGTCCGCATTCCTAAGGAGCAGGGCCCGCTCTCGTTCTGGCGTGGTAATCTCGCCAATGTCATCAGGTACTTCCCCACCCAGGCGCTCAACTTCGCCTTCAAAGACAAGTACAAGCAGGTGTTCCTCGGCGGTGTAGACAAGAACACCCAGTTCTGGCGTTATTTCGCTGGTAACTTGGCGTCCGGTGGTGCCGCCGGCGCTACCTCCCTCTGCTTCGTGTACCCCTTGGACTTCGCGCGTACCCGTCTCGCCGCCGACGTCGGCAAAGGCGACGGCCAGCGTGAGTTCAGCGGTCTCGGAAACTGCCTCACCAAGATCTTTAAACATGACGGTCTCATCGGTCTCTACAGAGGATTCGGCGTCTCAGTACAGGGTATCATTATCTACCGTGCCTCATACTTCGGCTTCTACGACACCGCCCGTGGAATGTTGCCCGACCCTAAGAACACTCCCCTCGTCATCAGCTGGGCCATCGCACAGACCGTCACCACAGTCGCCGGCATCATCTCCTATCCCTTCGACACTGTCCGTAGGCGCATGATGATGCAGTCCGGCCGTGCCAAGGCTGATATCCTGTACAAGAGCACCCTGCACTGCTGGGCCACCATCGCCAAGACCGAGGGTGCCAACGCCTTCTTCAAGGGAGCGTTCTCCAACGTCCTCAGAGGCACGGGTGGTGCCTTCGTGCTCGTCCTATACGACGAAATCAAGAAACTCCTGTAAATTTAACGTAAGAATTGTTACCATAATTTCAATTTTAATGTGATTCCGGATCACCAGTAATAGCCAGCCCTCAATTGTATTATTAGAAGTGGAAATCAAGTCTAGTAATTTATTTTTAGTTAATAAAGCATTATACATTGATTCCAAAATGTATTTTTATTAAAATTGCAAGTCTTGAGTGTTACATAATTGGTTAACCTAGAAATTTTTCAAACAATTGCATCTAGCATTTTAGTTTCAAAGAATTTATTATTCTTTTCTGTCATAAATAGGTACATTCTATATTCAATTTCATTAAATTCAAGTTTTTTACTTTTTTTCTGTACCTATCATGCTGGCACATAGTGCTGTTATGTAACCTGTTTCAACCGGGCCAAGGCTAGCTGACAGCAAGAATTAGTTCCAATTCTAATTGCTTATTTAAATCTTTGATTCTTGTGTTGTATGTGATTGTTTTATATTCAAATCAATTTCTATTATCAATCAATATTTAGTGATACGGCTGGCAGACCTTGTACTTTGTTATAGAAGTGTATTTCTAATATGCTTGTTTATGTAATGCTCACATTTTTGCTGTGAATTGTCTGAAAATCATGTGATTTAAAGAAGTTATAAAAACGAAGTGTGCTATGCAGTGTGAGTGATGACATAGACATTTATTTTCTTGATTATGTAGTGTTGACTCCACATATTCGGTACATTAGGTAACATTCGAATGTATCCAAGCGAAGCTCTAAGCTTAAACCCTTGAGCAATTGTTCCCTCGGGTATGATTTTTTCGAAGAAAAAGTCGTACATGATGAGTGATAATATAGAAATGTTAAAAATAACAAGTGGTTTTCCTTTCATTGTCATTTAGTTTTTTTTTCATTGGCAGAGATCAGAGAGTAATTGTCATACTTTTTCTCCCTAACGGCTTGGCACTGGCTGGCGAGATAAAATTAAACATGTTCTTGTACTATGACCCTTTCTGTGATGTAACTTCGGTAGCGGTACCAACCAAAAGAAAACTGACAGAGGCCAGCATGCCGTGACGTCTGCAGAGAGATGACGTCACACGGAGCTGAATGGATGTAGGGCGCCGGTTACGTCACTAACTAACTGCTTATGTAAGTAATTCAAAAGACTGGGAGATTGAACTTGAAAAAAAAAACGATCGACAGTTACGAAGAACCAGTAGCTGCCTAGGAAGTTGAAAGCAAAGTTTGCCTAAAATTCTATACAAAAAGAAAGTCCTAAAAACTCTCAGGGGACCTAGTGTTCTCACGTCCATAGCTTGAGGGCTTGCTCAGTACATAGAACACCTCATACATATAATCACGTCTATACCTTACGAGGTAGACAGAGCTAACAGTTTCTAAAAGACTAAGGCCACGTTCAGTTGTATGACTTAGTGATGGAATTGAGATTTAAATAGTGACAGGTTGCTAGCACATCGCCTACAAGAGGGATCCCAAGTATATAGCCTTTCTTTCACCGAGATAAAAGGCGGACTAAACACTTCTGTGGAGGGTGCAAGAGGGAACACGCAGATATGAGAGAGAGAGAGGTTGCTAGCTCATCGCCTAAAAGAAGAATCTAAATTTTATTACATAGCCTCTCCTTTGAATTTTTCTGGTTGGCCCGGGTCTTGGATGTTTATCTATATAAGTAGGTATTTATTATAAAATATAGTATCGTTTAACTATCGTTGAGTTAGTATCTCGTAACACAAGTCTCACACTTACTTCGGGTGCTAACTCGATCTGTGTAACCTGTCCCGTATATATTTATTAAGCATTTGTTCTATTTAACTTAAAAAGCTTATAAAATATTCTTCTGTCGCAGTCGCGACAAAATTTCTTAGAGCGAATAAGCAAAACGAAAAATAAATTTACAAACGTAGATGGTTAAATTCTCTTTGAAACTTACATTATCAACAAAAGGAAATATTTTTTTTTTGGGAACGAACGCCACGATCTTCGAAAAAATCTTTTAGAAACTATGTCCATGCCTACCTGCTCTTTTTCTAAGTAACCATTTTGTAACAAAAGACTCTATAGTAACCGGTTTATTTTGGTTTTGTCTCAACGCGGCCATTGTCGCTCCGGTATCAGGCAGATTGGTCACAGGAAATTAGCGGAGCATTTTGTTTGTTGCAGTAGTTATGTCTGGGTAACGTCAACAGCATAAATAAAGTCACTCCTCTTTTCCGGAGGGACAGACAGAGACTCTTATCATATATATAACTAGATATTGCGCGGGGCTTTGGTTTTGTATTCAGGGAGCAAACTTCATGGTTCATGGTAAATTCAGAAAAAAAGTCCAGTAATTTTTTATTTTTTTCGTTATATGTAACGTATGACATAACGTTATATGATAGGTACGTTCTTGTATGCAAGAATCCAGAAATGTTTTCTCTTTTTAATATTAGTAGGTATTAAAAGCAAGTAAAATGATTATTTGGTTCATTATAAGTAGGTAACTAACAAGAACAGAGTAACCTATAACAACTTCTGTACCATAATGGCCTCCCTCCGCTCTTATTTTTTTGGACTATAAAAACATAGTTTGCCTGAAAGGCATTCACCATTACAGCGGGACAACTCTCCTCATGTCGTGGTAAGTATATACCAGACGCTGGAGCACCAACTTGAAAAATAAAATAAAAAATAAAGTTACTCTCCCGGTACATTTAATATTTCTAGTTCGTTTGACAATAAAAAATATCGCATTTAATTGCAATATTAATGTAATGTCTTCCTCTCTTTCGGAGTGGACAGAGCCAATAGTGTCAAAGGATAATTAAGATTTCGAGAATCATAAAGTTGCCAACCTAATAGAAGTAGTTATAAGCTTGTTCCTTGATTGGTTTTTACAATCTGCGCGGAAAGAGATTGTGCCTATTACCTTAATCGCCTTTTACAACATCCATGGAAAAGTGAGAGAAAGATATTGGTTCTAGTATAAATTGCTGGGAATCGTACATAAGACACATGTGGGAAGCCTACAATGAACAAAAACTTGACATTTTGTTGCTTTTCATTCAATCATTCATTCATATAGTCACGTCTATATATGTCTTGCGGGGTAGACAGAGCCAAAAGTCTTGAAGAGACTGGTAGGCCGTAGACTTATTGCTATTCTACATATTATATTTACCGCCATTCTTAATTTATTTTATAATAAATCTTAAATATATAAACATCCAAGACCCAGGCCAATCAGAAAATGTCAAGGGAGAGGCTATGTAATAAACTTGAGATTCTTCTGGACTGGCCGGGATTCGAACCCGGGACCTCTGGTGTCACAGACAGAATATATTGTTCCTAATATACGTTAAGGATATGAATACTGTGGACCGTACCCGCATATCGGGTAGCCAAGAGGTGGTTATACGAAGGTTTACAATGACTCATAATAGCTAGTATCGGTTTGCAAAAACATTGTATTAAACTTACACAATGCTACAAATGTTATGTACGAGTATACGAGAAGTTTATGACTACATAGCTAACTTGATAAACCTACTTACCATTATCAAGTTAGGGAAATGGTGCATCTTAATGTAGGTACCTAACATTAAATTTTAAAATAATCATGTTGTGTTATAAAACTGTTTTGTGTGCCAATAAATAACAATCAAAAAAAAAATTACTGCATACCTAAGTTGATAAAAAAAATCTCTACTCTATGGACGCTGCGCAGATATATTTTTTTATTATGAAAAATAGGTAACTACTACTGCGCATCCCGAAGGTGTCAAATTATACGGTCAAGTCAACTTTTAAGCCGGGTTTTAGGTACTTACCATAAATCGACGCTGCTTGCAGATTGAAAAAGCATGAAGAAAAGGAGCACTAGATTTAAGAGAATAACTAACTACTTAGCGCCCGCGAATTCTTCCGTCATAAAACGAGAAAAAATTCTTGCTTTTTTTATATTTTTAGGTTGGACCAAGTCAAGCATTATCTGAGAAAAGGTTTTGCGTGATGCCAGTACATGCAACACGCAGTCAGACAGATAGGAATTCCTAAAGTTAAATTTCTAGCTTCTACATGAATACATACATATCGTCACGTCTATATCCCTTGCGGGGTATACAGGGCCAACAATCCTGAAGAGACTGACAGGCCACGTTCAGCTGTTTGGCTTTATGATAGAATTGAGACTCAAATAGTGACAGGTTGCTAGCCCATAGCCTAAAATAAGAATCCCAAATTTAGAAGCCTATTTATTAGTCGCCTCTTACGACATCCACGGGAAATAAGATGGAGTGTTCTTATTATTTTTTATATTGGTGTCGGGAACCACACGGCACAAGCTAGCTTTCTAGCTTCTGTTGATCACATAGGCACATCCCAACTCCCAACATTGATTTTTTCCCGATATCATTCAAATTATGTTATGTAAGTAGGTATGGATTATCAGTTTCATAAATGACCAAAAGTAGACAGGTACCTACGTAATGTTCATGTCTACACAAAGAAGAATAAAGCTTATCAATGTGTATTTAGTGTTATAATCTGATGAGCCTCAAAAAAATCACAATTTTCATTACCTTAAAACCCACATTCTTGTTCAGAGTTACGCTGTAATCTTATCATTAGTTCAAGGTCAGACTCAGCGTAAGGCGTTATGGCTTATGTAACAGAGGTGCCAAAATTTGTGAGAATTTCTTTACTAATTTATGGTATTACTAGCGACTCGCCCGGCTTCGCACGTGTAGCATTTATTGATATAAACCTTCCTCACCAAAACCTTTTTCCAACATTTCAAACAGGAATTAAATCCGTCCACAACTTTCTGAGATTAGCGCGTACAAACAGACAAAGAAAATAGGGGGACTTTATAATATAACATGTAGTGACTAGCTACCCGCCCCGGCTTCGCACGGGTAGAATTTATATAAACCTTCCGCCTGAATCATACATACATATGGTCACGTCTATAAGCCTTGCGGGGTAGACAGAGCCAACAGGCTCAAAAGACTAAATGGCCACGTTCAGCTATTTGGCTTAATGATAGGATTGAGATTCAAATAGTGAAAGGTTGCTAGCCCATCGCCTAAAAAAGAATCCCAAGTTTGTAAGCCTATCCCTTAGACGCCTTTTACGACATCAATGGGAAAGAGATGGAGTGGTCGTATTCTTTTTTATATTGGTGCCCGGAACCTCACGGTACTGAATGAATCACTCTATTTATTAAAAAAAAGCCGTATCAAAATCCGTTGTGTAGTTTTAAAGATATAAACATACATACAGACGCGGGAAGCGACTTTTCTTTATACTATGTAGTGATGACTGGCTGCGCCTCTTGTTCTGGTCAAAGGTCAGGTCAAGAGTACCCGAAATCGACGAGCTAAAGACAGCTATGCATGCGGATGAAGCGAATGAAGTATGCAGGGATCGTGACAAGAGGAAAGATGTAGATTACACCTACCCGAGAAAAAGGCGTGATTTTGTGCATGTATGGATGTTTAACCAAGATGTAATTTAGGTATCCCCTGCAATGGTTGCGGAGATCAGCCGGGATTCGCTTCGTGTTAAAATATGACTACCCCAATCCAAGATCTTGGTCATAGACTAACCCCGGAATGAATGAAGATGCATTGCTGTTCAATTTGATTCCGGAAATCTAAACGGAATATTTTGATCATAAAACAAATATTAAGTCAAAATAATTAACCACTTAGATAACTATGTGGAATTTCTTCAAGATAAGCAGTAGGTCAAAGTCTGCGAGGAACAGCCGGTGCTAGGGTTCAAATTATATTGATTGAACCATTAAATTGGTTCACGTGCTTTATATAATTGAGATGACACGTCATACAACTTGTGCCTGCCTGTAGGTCACTGGTGCAAAGCACAGATAATAAAATAATGTCTTAAAGTGCAAAGATTATTGTTTTGTGTTGCCACCTATCGTGTCGATCTTAGAAAGTGGAAATTTAAAGTATTTGCCTGCCCATATGGCAAATAGCGAAACAACACATCCTTGATTTGAAAGTGTACTTAAATCGAGGATGTCCTGACGAAAGGTCAGGAAGAGAGTTCCCTAAACCTTGCATGAAAACAGTTATGGATGAAGCGAAAGAAGTACGAAGAGACTCTGGGAAAGAAACGTGATTTTATGTACCAAATAGTGACTCGCGTGGCCTCGCACCGGTAGCATTGAGTATAGATATTAACCTTCCTTAGAAAACCCTGTTTCCAACATTTCTAACAGGAATAAAAAATGTCAACAAATTTCTGAGACTAGCGCAACATAAAGACAGAGAAAATAGAGGACTTTACTTATGTAGTGATGTATGAGAGAGAGATATTTAATAGCGCACAATTCCAGAATTATTTGCACGGCAACACTGACACAAAATGGAAATGGCGCGAATCGATACCAGCTGAAAGGTCATGAACTCACGACCCACAAAAGACGTGACTTTTACGTAAATATGATAACAAATGGCAAAGGAAATAAATGTGATATGTTACTTAAGCCAAACATTATCTCCCTTGATCAAATCAACCAACTTCCAACTAGCCAACTTCATTATGACTGCATACAGCGTCTTACAAATATATAAATATATAATCTACAGTTAACATTGGCAGATCAATATCTTTCCCATTGATGTCGTTAAAGGCGACTAAGTGATAGGCTTATAAACTTTGGATTCCTCTTATCAGCGGTGGGTTATAGCTTCCTGTCATTATATGAATCTCATCTCAATTCCATCATAAAGCCATATAGCTGAAAGTGGCCTCTTAGTCTGTACAAGACAGGGATATAGACGTGACTATAACATAAACATACATACATACATATAGTCACGTCTATATCCCTTACGGGGTAGACAGAGCCCGAAAAGACTGAATGGCCACGTTCAGCTGCTCGGCTTCATGATGGAATTGAGATCCAAATAGTGACATGTTGCTAGCCCATCGCCTAAAGAAGAATCTCAAGTTTGTAAGCCTATATAAACATTTATGTACATAAATCAAGGTAGGTAGCTACTTATGACTTAGATAATTTAATCAGGGACGTCCTGCCAAAAGGTCATGTCAAGTGTATCAAAAAAAGAGCTTGCATGAAGGTTATGAATGTGGATGAAGCGAAAGACGAGGTACGAAGGGATTGTGGCAAGTGGAAAGATGTAGTATCTGCCTACCCCTCCGGGAAAGAGGCGTAATAAAATGTATGTATATATACGTAACCCGACCATAAATGCCTTGCCAAATTTTTAAACTTCTATCTTTTGGCAAAGCCAGTGCATATTTTTACGAGGCATGAGGAAATCCCTAACTCTTCAAACTACACACATACATAGCATTGTATTGTCATACTGCCAAAAATAACTTTGAAATTATGTTGATTCCGGCTTAATGTCGCGCCAAAAAAAATTTGGGAATACTTACATTGTAAATAACAACTTAGAAACTTAGAAATCATATTTTTAAGCGATGGCCTATAAAACCTGTTACTATACTTAATTCTCAAATTCTTCAATTACATCTTTTTATTTATTCATAAATACATACAGACTTACAGACAGACGCATCAAAATTACATCAATGCTAGTCAACAACAGATTACCTGAATCAGATTTGCATCGCCGAAGTGGGATTTGAATATGTGACTACGCGAATCACGCGTTTTTGACCGGACATATTACCTACCGATTCGAATACCGACAACACTGACCTTCAACCTTCCTGCTATCATCTCAAAACATGGTCGGATATTGCTGTTCTCAATATTTCCCTCTAACAGCATACACTTTCTTGAATCCTTAAAAGTGCGATCTATATTTAAGGTATCGTTTAGTTATATTTTCACATTCGAGAAATCGACAGACAACCACGCTTTCATCTTCATTACGATAGATACAAATACTCAGACCAATTGTTTAATATACTTAGTTTGTATTGTGCAACCTCTTTTCTGTTTTATTCAGAATAGTGTCCGACCGAAGGTCTATTTTTGGCCGAAGCCGAAGCCGAAGCCGATTAATCGGCTATCGCCACAACCTTCGGCCGAAGCCGAAGCCGAAGCCGAAGGTTTATATTCTCTCAGCACTCAGTAATTAATTTCGTTCAATATTGTCTACTAGCTACAATTAATATTAAAATTATTTCAAACCCTCAATATTGAAGGTTTATATATTGACTGTCTCATATAGAAGTTGATGATATATAATAGAGATGGTTGGTTTAGAGATAAATAAAAGTTTGTGATTTTGTGATTTACATGGGTACATAAATAAAATCACGCCTCTTTCCCGGAGGGGTAGGCAGAGACTACCTCTTTCCACTTGTCACGATCTCTGCATACTTCCTTCGCTTCATCCACATTCATAACTCTCTTCATACAAGCTCGGCGGTTTCGGGTACTTTTGACCTGACCTTTTACCAGGACGTCCTTAATTTGATCAAGATACGTTCGTCTAGGTCTTCCCACTCCGACCTTTCCCTCCACACTCTCCTTGTATATCTGCTTAGTCAACCTGCTTTCATTCATCCTTTCCACATGACCGAACCATCTTAACATACCCTTTTCTATTCCTGTACCTACATCTTGTTTCACATCACAACATTCCCTTATCACGCTGTTCCTTATCCTGTCACTCAATTTCACACCCATCATACTCCTTAACACTCTCATTTACACTGCATTTATTCTGCTTTCATGCTTATTTTGCCATACCCAACTTTCACTCCCATACATTAATGTCGGGACCAACACGCCCCTGTGCACAGCCAGTCGAGCCTTTTTGGATAGTTTCTGACTGCTCATAAAGGCATGCAAAGCTCCATTCACCATGTTCCCCACGTTCACTCTCCTTTGAATATCACTATCATATTTGCCATCTGATGTAAACTTTGATCCTAGATATACAAACTCTTTCACTTGCTCAACTTTTTCTCCTCCAATCAAAATATTACATGATGTCATTTCTTTCTCCATTTCAAAAACCAGTGTTTTAGTTTTACTTACGTTCACTTTCATTCCTTTCTCTTTTAAAGCTTCATGCATACAGTTTACCATCTCCTGTAACTCTTCCGCTGATGACGCCAGTATAACCTGATCGTCGGCATAGAGCAGACATTTGACGAGTAACTCATTCATCCTTAATCCACTTTCAGACTCTTTCAAATCTGTCCAACAACTATCCATAAATAGGTTGAACAGCCACGGTGACGCCACACATCCTTGCCTAACGCCTTTCTCAATCTTAAACCACTCAGTGTGCGCTCCGTTTATCCTGACACAAGCACTCGAATCCTCATATAAGGATTTCAGTGCTCGTATTAAGAGACTGCTCACCCCATGCATAGAAAGTGCTGACCACAACGCATTCCTCTCAATTCTGTCATAGGCCTTTTCCAGATCTACGAATGTGCAATAGACTTTATGACTCTTGGCCAAAAACTTTTCGGCTATGCACCGCAAGGAAAAGACCTGATCAGTACATCCCATTCCCTTTCGAAATCCCGCTTGAGCATCCCATATTTTGTCATCAGTTTCATTCCTGACTCTATTAATCAATACCTTAGCATACAATTTGCCGACGACGCTAAGCAGGCTTATAAGTACCACGATAACTTTTGCAGTCCAGCTGTGACCCTTTTCCTTTGTAAAGTGGCACGATAACAGCCTTACACCAATCTTTTGGTACTCGGCCCCTTCTCCAACACAAATTGAAAAGGCAGTACAACTGTCTAGCTACGACGCCTTTTCCTGCTTTTAGCATCTCGACCGACACTCTATCATACCCAGCAGCCTTACCCGCTTTCATACTCTTAAGTGCTTCCACAATTTCGAACATTTCAATTTCGCCTTCCATCTCATTCTCTTTTTCTTCGCTACAGCAGAAATCTTTACTACCTGATTTACCTACTGGTTAAAAATAATGATTTGATTTCTTTATTATGTAATTGAATTACAGTAATTCACAAATTACAATTAGACCAATCAGTCTTTGTTTTACTCGACTAGACCAAAACTAGACTAAAAAATAAAATAAACAAACACTAACTTCTAAATGTGATATTTTGACAGTGACTCCCCGTCGCCTCATGACTTTCGTAACAGTTCGTTCAATCTCGACGGTCGCTCGGACCTTCGGCGAAACCTTCGGCTTCGGTCGGGGTTTGGGCCGAAGCCGAATGTTTCGCCGAAGGTGGATTTTTTGGCCGAAGGTGGCCGAAGCCGAAGCCGAAGCCGAAGCTTCGGTCGGACACTAATTCAGAATGTGTCATAACTGGCCAGTTACAAAAAAGAAAAAGAAAATTTCTAAATGTGTATTTGATTATTTTTTACAATTTAATATCTAGTACAAATCAAATTGTTTTAACATTATTGTATCAATAAGTTCAGCGGTTTATTACAGTGCATACCTATTTAAAGTTAAACCAAAGTGCAGTTTTACTTCATCCCAAGGAGCATCCCCAGTTTATTTCCATATCTAAGTTTTACTTTTTATAGAGTGCTTTAACGTATCAAACACCAATTTTTATATGTAATAGGTTCGAGCGAGAACTATCGCTCCCGCTAAAAAGAGATAGGAGACAAATACCGTAATACTAGAAATATCATGACTTTAAATTCACCCAGACTTCTATCTAATTGAAGATAATGAATCAAGGTCCGCATTGCGACAGGCGAGATAAGTCTAATCAGGTGTTAGATATATTACCAACACACTTATATACATACAACTAATTATACTTACTATTATAATTACGCCCTTGTTATGCCTCTTTCCCGAGCGGGTTAAACGTTATGATTGGAACATCTACATATTACTAGCGTACCGCCACGGCTTCTCTCGTGATACAAACATATTATAACCTATACACCCGCTGGTAATGCACCTTTTAACGATAAAAGAATTCTCATTAACGGTTCAGTATTACCGAAGATTTGCCATAACAAACAAACAAAACAATCAAATACTAACTTGGTATTTTAGAAGATTACTCACTTATTTTTCGTCACGGTCAGGACAAAAGCAAGCAAAGCAAGCGAGATGATACAAATATTAAAAACTAGAGGCCGCCCGCGACTTCGTCCGCATGGAAACCCTATCAATCCCGCGGGAACTCTGGGATAAAAAGTAGCCTATGTGTTATTCTGGGTCTTCAGCTACCTACATACCAAATTTCATGGTAATCGGTTCAGTAGTTTTTGCGTGAAAGAGTAACAAACATCCATACATCCATACAAACTTTCGCCTTTATAATAGTAGTAGGATGTTCTGTAGATTTGAGTATACTTAGCAGACAAATTTTCTAACTTATTTCTTTCTCAGAACAATTACAAAGTTTAAGAATAGTGCCGTGTGGTTCCATGGATATCGTAAAAGAGGACTAAGGGATAAGCTTATAAACTTGGGATACTTCTTTTAGGCGACGGACTTGCAACCTCTTTTCACTTTACATGAATCTCAATTCTATCAGTAAGCCAAACAGCTGATCATGGCCTATCAGTATTTTCAAGACTGTCGGCTCTGTCTACCCCGCAAGGGATAAAGACGTGTTTATTTGTATGTATGTATGTTTAATAATAACCCGTGGATCTGAATAACTGTATTATAAAATCAATCTTCAAGAAACAGTGCAACTGTCTCAAGAAATATTAAGTAAGTACTCTTTTCAGTAAAAAAAAATCAATGCACTGCGGCAGACAGCCGACCGATGCGATGCTTACGTAAGTATTGTCGTAGTGGATTGTGGAACTAACACAGTCGCACCCGTGTCGACTAAAAAATTGACTCATTTCACAATCCCCGCACTAATAGAAAAAAGAATAGGACCAGTGTCTCTTTCCCATGGGTGTCGTCAAAGGCGAGTAAGTCGGATAGGTTTATAGACTTGGGATTCTTCTTTTAGGCGACGGGCTAGCAATCTCTCACTTTATATGAGTCTCAAACAGCTGAACGTCGCCTATCAGTATTTTTAAGACGGCTCTGTCTACCTGTGTGTCTATCTGTGTCGGGATTTAGCCGTGATTATAAGTATGTATGTATTTCACAAATAATCATAACATCTCCATCCCTTTAGAGGTTACACAGATCTAACAGTCTTGAAAAGTCTGAAAGGCCACGATCAGTTATATAAGGCTTAATTATGTAATAGCACAGATTACCCCAGGGAAAGGTCGGAGTGGGAAGACCTAGACGAACGTATCTTGATCAAATTAAGGACGTCCTGGTAAAGGGTCAGGTCAAAAGTACCCGAAACCGCCGAGCTAGCATGAAGAGAGTTATGAATGTGGATGAAGCGAAGGAATTATGCAGAGATCGTGGCAAGTAGAAAGAGGTAGTCTCTGCCTACCCCTCCGCAAAGAGGCGTGACTTTATGTATGTATGTACCCCAGATTGGGGGTATCATTACTATGATCACGTCTTCATACCTTTACAAGGTAGATATATCCCACAGTCTTGAGACGACTGAAGACCAGGATCAGTTATATAAGGCTTAATTGTGTAATAATGACAGGACATATAGCACAATTAAAAAAAAAAGAGCAATTCTAAGTTTACAAGCTTTTCTCTTAATAGTAGTAGTTAAGTAGTAGTTACTTAAAAGTAAAAGTCATTACATTCTGAACGAGAAGAGCGCAACAGCTGACACAAGCTATGTTTATTTCTTTGCCAGACCAATATGGAAGACAAGAAATTACAATTAAAATCTTTTAGTTATATGATTTAGTTAGTGTACAAAATTTTAATAAGTACGAATTAATTTAAAGAGCTTGCATGAAGAGACTTATGAATGTGGATGAAGCGAAGGAAGTATGCAGAGATCGTGGCAAGTGGAAAGATGTAGTCTTTGCCTACCCCTCCGGGAAAAGGCGTAATTTTATGTATGTATGTAAGTACGAGAGATGCCAACACCGCTTCGATTAAATATACTTATTCTCGATATAGTCACTACATCTCTTTATTATACTGTGGTATTCATACGAAAACATTGTACGAAGATCACAGTACAGAATTTTCTGCTGAGAATTTACTATGAAGTTGTAACGTCGAACGTACGCAATTACGTGTGTAATTAGATTAATTAGGTAACTATTATGATGATTTTGCATGATTTACTGACATCAAATTGACAAGGTTTAATTTGACTAGGTATGACAGAAAATTACTTTGCGATTAAAGTTTAGTAAGAAGAAGTAAGTGTATTGTAAGCATAAAATGAATGACATAGGTACACTGAACTAAACAAGTCAGGTATTACATAAAGTGACTACCGGCTGTCCTCCGCAACCTTTGCAGGGGAACTTAACCCATATCATCATATACCTACATCATTTTAAAAGCTGCACTAGCAGAATGTACCTAGTTTCTATAGTCATAAACAAATGTCTTTTCAAAAAAAAAAAGCAACATTAAACTAGCCGACAAGAGCCAGCACAATTTCAATTTATAACATCCTACGAATGTAAAAAAAAAGAAACATTAAACTAGCCTACAAGAGCGAGCACAATTTCAATTTAAAATTATAACATCCTACGACTGTAAAAAAATACTACGATTGTCTATCGGCCTTCCAATCATTCAAAAAAAGAACATCTCTCCCGTTATATAACTTTTCAAACCGTTTGACCTGCGCGTTGACCTTGCGCTACTTACCGCGCAGTATTGGCGCGAAGCCAGTAATCCCGTTTGGGACGGAATTTGACTGTGCCCTTTGTTATGTAACTTAAAAATATATCACGTGACTATTTTAAGATGCAATGTGTGCTATTAAAATTAGATTAGTCTCTTCCAGTTTGACGTCGTCACTAGTGAGTAGGTATATTTGGGTGACAATGAATATAAAATTGGAGATGTTGTTAAATCAATGAGATTAACGTTTATTGGTTTTCGTAGCCTGTCAGTTTCCAGGTGACTGGGTTAGAAATTAATCGAATACACTATCTATACTAATATTATAAAGCTGAAGAGTTTGTTTGTTTGAACGCGCTAATCTCGGGAACTACTGGTTTGAAGTGAAAAATTATTTTTGTGTTTAATAGACCATTTATCTAGGAAGGCATAAGGCTATATAAAATCACGCTGCAACTAAAAGGAGCAAAGAAATAATGGAATATGTGAAAAAAACGGGGAAACTTATTTATTCTTGAGGGCTTCAATGATGCCCAAAATAACTATTCCACGCGGATGAAGTCGCAGGCGCAGCTAGTTACATTATAATTGAGAAGTCTTCCTTAAGGGGCAAGTGACCACTAAGTTAAAACCCAATCAGTATCAGTCTTTTGTGAACATAATAAATATAATCACGTCTATATCCCTTGCGGTGTAGACAGAGCTAACAGTCTTGAAAATACTGATAGGCCACGTTCCGCTGTTTGGCTTACTGATAGAATTGAGATTCAAATAGTGACAGGTTGCTAGCCCGTCGCCCAAAAGGAGAATTCCAAGTTTATAAGCCTTTCCCTTCTATGAATGCAGTAATGTATCTAAATCATAAGGTTCAGCCTCCCGTCATCACTACCTCATCTCAGAATAAGGCGTTCTATAGCTGCCTACGAAAAAGGTACTTAATATTGGACATAGAATAAAAAACAAATAAAACTTAACTCACATAACTTTATTTAAATAATATAATACAAGTTCTACATTAGTTAAAGTTTTTTATCTGCATTAAAATACACTCGAATTGGAATGACACGCAAGTATCAACTTTTCTTAGTAGTAACGATGACTCAATTATATTTGATTTCTTATAATTTGTTACAAAATATTGCGAAATATTAATTACAATTTTCTTTATTTTTTTTAAAAATCCACTAAAGTACAAATTAGTTTGCTATACAAAGTGCCGTGTTTTAAAAAAACATAATTAGGAATAAAACGTTTCTACAGTATCCGGCACGAAAGATTGTAAATCTATAATCAATGCAAATAAAAATTTTGAATACCGAATATCTTCCGACCTTATATTTTTTAATTCATTAATTTCAGCGACATATATTTCGAATTTGATTATTTCATTCTTTTTTTTTTTAACATCGTACATATATTAATTATAGTGGGTTGGTAACACTTAAAATTAAATGCGCACACGCAGGCTTATGCTGTAGCGGGATTGCCCTGGAAAGAAGAAAAAAAACAATATTAATTTAACAAAAATGTATGTACACACATGCTTTTTATTAAGACTGCCCAGTTTAAAGAAATTAAATAATTAAATATAGACGGGACAGATTACACAGATTGAGTTAGCTTCGAAGTAAGTTGGAGACTTGTGTTACGAGATACTAACTCAACGATACTAAATTTTTTAATAAATGCTTTATATAGATAAATATCCATGATCCTAGACCAACAAAGAAACTTCGTTTCTCATCATGCCGTGGCCGGGATTCGAACCCGGGGCCTCCGGTGTCTAAGACAAGCGCACTGCCGCTGCGCCAAATAGCCCAAAGAAAATGGTTTTAGGGATCCCCGGGGCGGTGAAGAGGGATACGCAAGTAACAAACGCACATTCTTATAAACTTTCGCGTTTATAGTATTATATGAATGAACGAATAATCGTTCATTCATATAATCACGTCTATATCCGTTGCGGGGTAGACAGAGCCAACAATATTGAAGACACTGATAGGCTACGTTGAGCTGTTAGGCTTAATGATAAATAAAAAAATTTTATTCATGTAATAATAGGATACTTCATATCGCTTAATTGTCAAATCTTTTGGTTTCACAACATTGGTTGACGTCAAATAAATTACTAAAAACTAAGTTTACTGCCGCTTCCGATGCTTCAGTGCAGAAGAAGCGGTTACATCCTGCACTGCAGCATTTTCTTCAACGTCAACTTCACAAGTATAGAATTGATGGAATTGAGATTCAAATAGTGACAATTCGTATCGCCTAAAAGACGAATTCCAAGTTTAAAAACAATTCCCTTATAAGAAGGATGTATTATTCAGTTTAAAAAAAAATCTTTAGTTCTAATAACAAAGTAAACGCATTGTTTTAAATGACAGCCGACCGTGGCACTGGTTCGCTAGGGCGGCGCGCAGCCTTGATTCTAGACCATCTAAATATAAAGTCTCGTATGTAGACATGACCGCTACTAATGTTGTACGGTATGACGCTCTTCGTTTTACGTAAGGCGATTTATAGTAATCTATACTATACTAATATTATAAAGCTGAAGAGTTTGTTTGTTCGTTTGAACGCGCTAATCTTAGAAACTACTGGTTCGGATTGAAAAATTCTTTTTGCGTTGAATAGAGCATTTATCGAGGTAGGCTTTCGGCTATATAACATCACGCTGCAACTATTAGTAGCGAAGACATAATGGATAATGTGAAAAGAATACTATTCATCCTTGAAGGCTTGAATGGCAATGATGCCCAAAATAACTGTTCTACGCGGACGAAGTCGCGGGCACAGCTAGTATATATATATATATTTATATAATCATTGACGAAATATTTTTTTAAGGCAGAACTGACTGTAATAGTGGGATAGGGCTGGCCTCTTCGAACTTTTGAAGACCGAATTGTGAATGTTCTAGAAAAGGATATGTTAGCAATACTCGTAATCGTCAAATGTGTATTAAAGAAAATAATGAGTGTGGAGAACGTGTGAGAGGTCCGTTAGGACCGTAGCAAGTGGCAACATATAGTCACGACTATATACCGTGCGGGGTAGACAGAGCCAACAGTCTCGAAAAGACTAAAAGGCCGCGTTCAGCTTTAAAGCTTCATGGTGGAATTGAGATTCAAATATTGACAGGTTGCGGGCCCATCGACCACAAGAGGAATTTAAAAACCTATCTCTTAGTCTCCTTTTACTATATACATGACATAAATTTAATTTATTGAAATGCAAAATTGACGTGAAAAAGTGCCTTCGAATGGATATTTTCTGAATAAAATATTGATTTTGTACGTATTACGAACGAACGAAAATCGTTGTGACTTCATAGTACGGGACTTTATTATGTAAAAATAAGATTTTCAGCTCAACACGTGTTAGCTATTAATCAATTTAAGAGCATATACATTTACTATGCCGTGTGGTTACCGGCACTAAATCACAGAACCACTACGTCTCTTTCCCATGGATGTTGTAAAAGGCGACTAAGGGATAGGCTAATATACTTGTGATTCTTCTTGTAGGCTATGCCGGCAACCTGTCACTATTTGAATCTCAATACCTACTGCTGAACGTGGCCAGTCAGTCATTTCAATTGGTGCCGTGAACCACACGGCACTTTGCTGTGAATTTGGTGTAGGTTGATGTGCCGTTGACTGTACCAGACCAGCATTGTAAGCTTTTACCAGATAAATCGTATTCCCTTAGTCGCCTTTGACGAAAACAAACAGATACAAGTAATCCTCTTAAAATGTCAGGACCACACAACATTATTAGAAACAATAGTTCTAGAGATGGGCCGAGTACTGTTAATACTCGGTACTCGGAGTACTAAGCGGGTTTTTTCATACTCGTACTCGGCGGAATAACTCGGTTTGAATGCAATATATTTAGATAATAATTAAGTACTACACTCAGTAAATACATACATACATATGATCACGTCTATATCCCTTGCGGGGTAGACAGAGCCAACAGTCTTGAAAAGATTGAATGGCCACGTTCAGCTATTTGGCTTAATGATAGAATTGAGATTCAACTAGTGACAGGTTGCTAGCCCATCGCCTAAAAAAAAATCCCAACTTTGTCAGCCTATCCCACTCAGTAAATCGTTAATTAAAAAGGCCTCTCAAAACCGCTGGCTCTGTCTACCCCGCAAGGGAAATAGTCGTGACCATATGTATGTACATTTAGACAATAATAGTGCGTCAATACTGTACCGGCTCTGAGCGAGGCCTCCACAATAAGATCACATGAATGTTAAAAATAATTTGGTTCCGAAATGCGATGGTATACTGACGGGTATACAGATGTGTATAGATATAGTCGCCGAGTTATTGTTTACTAGCGACAAGCCCCGGCTTTGCACGGGTTACATCTATACTAATATCATTAAATTTATTTGTTCCGCCGCTTCTTCTACACATGCGCTTTGGAAGCGGTAGTAGTTATAATTAGATTTAAGTTATGTGACGTCAATAAGTGATACCTTGTATCCAATTTTGAAAATAAATCTATTCTATTCTATTCTATTCAAAAAAATATTATAAAGCTGCAGAGTTTGTTTGAACGCGCTAATCTTAGGAACTACTGGTTCGAATTGTTAAATTCTGGTGTTGAAAAGACCATTTATCGAGGAAGGCTTTAAGCTATATAACATCACGCTGCAACTATAAGGAACGAAGAAGTAATGGAAAATGTGAAAAAAAAACGGGGAAAATTATTCATCCTTGAGGGTTTCAATGATGCCCAAAATAACTATTCCACGCGGTCGAAACCGCGGGCACTACTAGTTTAAAGATATAAAGCCTTCCTTAGAAAACTCACTTATCAACATTTAAATACATACATACATAAAAATCACGCCTCTTTCCCGGAGGGGTAGGCAGAGCCTACCTCTTTCCACTTGCCGGAGGGGTAGGCAGAGACTACCTCTTTCCACTTCTCTGCATACTACCTTCGCTTCATCCACATTCATAACTCTCTTCATTTAACATTTAAAACAGGAACAAAATCCGTCCACAAGTTTCTGAGATTAGCGCGTAGATACAGACAAGAGTAATAATTAAAATTCAAAATGTTTAATAGTTGCCGTGTGGTTCCCGGCACCAATACAAAAAAGAATAGGACCACTCCATCTCTTTCGCATGGATGTCGTAAAAGGCGACTAAGGATATAGGCTTACAAACTTGGGATTCTTTTTTTAGGCGATGGGCTGGCAACCTGTCACTGTTTGAATCATAATTCTATCATTAAGCCAAACAGCTGAACGTGGCCATTCAGTCTTCTCAAGACTGTTGGCTCTGTCTACCCCGCAAGGGATATAGACGTGACCATATGTATGGCTCAGCTGTTTGGCTAAATGATAAAATTGAGATTCAAATGGTGTCAGGCAGGTTGCTAACCTATCGCTTAAAATAAGTTTATAAACCTATCCCTAAGTCGCCTTTCACGACATCCATGGGAACGAGATGGAGTGGTCCAATCCTTTTTTTATTGGTGCCGGGAACCACACAGTTACTTCACAAACTAATTACCCATTATGAGTAATACTTATTTTACTTCTTTATTTTTAAATAAGTACTTATTTATTTTAGGTAGGTACTTTTTAAATAAAATTGCCATATCTTTAAAAATATTCATTTAAATTACATGCTGTAATGGGCAATATTATTTCATATTAAATGCAATATATATTTAAGGTAGGTACCTACTAAATTAGATAAGGATTGATGCTGTACTGCTTAAAATCGCTTCGTAAATAAATCATTATTTCTCTAAAAAAGTAAAGGATAGAAATTTATTTTTGTGGCTTATCCCTAAGAGATAAACATGTCTACCCCACAAGGGATATAGACGTAATTATATATTTGCGGGGTAAACAGGGCCAACAGTCTTGAAAATGTATTCTCTCATCCACATTCTATTCTGAGTTTAATTGATATTGTCGAGTTGACGTTGTTGAAGAAAATGCTGCAGTGCAGTTTGTTACCGCTTCTTCTGCACTGACGCCTTGGAAGCGGCAGTAAACTTAGTTTTTAGTAATTTATTTGACGTCAACCAATGTTGTTAAACCATACGTTTTGACAATTATGAAGCGTTATGAAGTATCCTATAGTAATGAATAAAAATTTTGAATTTGAATTTGAAAAGACTGAATGGCCACATGCAGATATTTGGCTTAATGATAGAATTGAGATTCTAATAGTGACAGGTTGCTAACCCATCGCCTAAGAAAGAATCCCAAGTTTGTAAGCCTATCCCTAATATTATATATAGACAGATAAAACTCTTTATTGCACCATAAGAGTAAAACATACAAAACAACACAAAGCAGATATAGATGGTACAAAGGCGGACTTATCGCTAAAGCAATCTCTTCCAGTTAACCTTTGGGTGGGAGGAAACCAATATATGTATGTATGTAAGTGCCGTGTAGTTCCCGGCACCATTACAAAAAAGAATAGGACCACTCCATCTCTTTCCCACGGATGTCGTAAAAGGCGACTAAGGGATAGGCTTATAAACTTTGGATTCCTCTTTTAGGCGATGGGCTAGCAACCTGTCACTATTTGAATCTCAATTCTATCACTAAGCCAAACAGCTGAGCGTGGCCTATCAGTCTTTTCAAGCCTGTTGGCTCTGTCTACCCCGCAAGGGATATAGATGTGACCATATGTATGTATGTTTAATAATCACTTCACAGAACGCACACCTGCTTAGAGTTAAGTTCTATTTTATTTATTTTATGTATTTGAGAAGCGTGTGTACGTTTATCCCTAATATTATATATATATTTATGTGTGTGAGAAAACATACCCAAGTGCGGGACATCCAGATGAGCGTCTCCGTGTCCAGTTTGGGTCCGATGAGCGGGTTCATCTGCGCCATATAGCAACACAGCCAGCTGAAATTGTTACAAAATATCACATTAATTATACTTATATGGTATATTTTTGAAATAACAAGTAATGATAATAGAGCCTTTGACGGCCTCTGTGGCGCAGCGGTAGAACGCTTGTCTGTGGCATTGGAGGTCCAGGGTTCGAATGCGGAGGTAAACAGGACACGCTTCATATAAAAACCTGACTTACACAATCTAAGATTATGACTAGGGAAACCTTATCACAATGTCACTTAATATATTTGTAAAAACTCATTGATTAGTGACCCTGGTGGGATTTGAACCTGGTTTCTGTAGTTTATAGGGATACCTTAGACACTCTGCCATATAGTCTCAATATTTTGTTTATCATGTAACTAACCATTTTTAAGAAATATGGTCAATTGGAGTTCTTGATTTTATTCCTATACAAACTCATTGTGAACTTCTATTATATGGTGAAATAAAGTGAATTACTCACAAAAGCCAACACGTAGCTGCAGTCAACATCAATACTACTTGGATGATCCTGAAATGTAATGATAAATACATTGTATTAACTAGAAAACAGTACTTATTGGAAAATTGTAGTGCACTTATTACTTACCCCCTGTTCGGGCCTTTTGGAGCAAAGAAAGGGCAAACAATACCAACTACGCCCCACAGAACCGTGAATACGGTAATTGGAACAAATGATGCACCCATTTTGAGTAAATATCGGGAATATTTCACGATATTTAGAATTCTCAAATAAACATCAGCTGCCCAAAATGGTGGACAATTTTATAAGGTTGGTAGCGCTGATTCGAGAGAATCATATGACAATTTTGCGTTTTGTTCAATGTCAATCTGCTTACTTAAACGCAAGAAAGTATTTTCAACAAATTCTCTTTAAATAGATTTCAGTTGCATGATGGTGAGAATTGCGTCTTTGTTTGTATAATTTTTTATATTTTGAAATTAATGTACGATAAAATTAAATTCGAATCAGTCAAACCGATGCAGTAGAGTTTTGTTTCTTTTTCTTTATATACAAGGGTGACCAAAAAGGTATGTTTATCAACCACACATTATAAGCAGTTAACGTATATAGCCGTTTTTAACATATTTACGTACTTCACATTAATTTGCTGTAATTAACAAGAAATAACTACTTTTTTTTTCTTGAAAATTATGTTTATTTTCATTTGAATTTTTTATTATGATACCCGTTTTCATCTATTTATAAATTACAAAATAATGTTATTAAAATTAAAAAAATGTACTCTATATTTACCCCACAGACATATAAATATGTAATGTTTTTTAAAGACTGTTATTTACCCCAACTTTAATTATAAATCTGTTCTATTTATTAAATTGCTTAAAAGTTACTCTGAGGAGGTTTAATTACTGAGGTCAACCCCTTCTTCATCTGTTACGTAAACTGTTCGGACAAAAATATGCCAAACACATTTCAAATTTTAATCTCAAAGTACGTTTTTGATTTTTTTGTTTTACAAAAATTGTTATGATATTGATAAATTAAATTTTCCTGCTTATAATTCTGAAAACCAAAAAGTATTTAGCTATCATAGCATGCGAACTTTAAGGCGTAGACGGGCCTACACAAAGGCTTCCTGGACATTCAAGGGTCACACAGCGCGGCGAAGGAGGAAATATCATGCAAATTCCATTTTTATGCATGATTCAACGATGAGGGATTTCAATTTGGACAATTTCAATGAAGTTATTCGCACTCATGTTGGTATTCATACATACATATAATCACGTCTTTTTCCCTTGCGGGGTAGACAGAGCCAAAAGTCTTGAAAAGGCTGATAGGCCACGTAGGTATAGCTGTTTGTCTTAATCATAGAATTGTGATTCAAATAGTGACAGATCGCTAGTCCATCGCCTAAAATAAGAATCCCAAGTTTTAAGCCTTTACCTTTGTCGCCTCTTACGACATCCATGGGAAAGAGATGGAGTGGTCCTATTCCTTTTTCAATTGACACCGGGATCCACACGGCACATGTTGGTATTTATGCTAGATTTTGCAAAATAAGAGATCCATGTAGGTAAGTGGAGTGATGAATATGAATGCAAGAGATTGAAGCCTACCTATGCAATGAAAGCAACTAGTGTAAGATACGAAAACAGAAATATGTGGCAGTCCAAGCATAAAGGTACCACTTGGGTGGTATTGAGTTAAGGCCATATTTGGATAGTTAAATAGTTGGTTAATCATATGGAATAAAAAAAAAATAATCATAATAACATTTATGGGAATAAAAAATTTTCAAAGTTCACACTTACAAAAATCAAATTGTTGGGAAACAGGCATTGAAAGTTTAAGCTGTATTATCTAAAGATCTAGTTGTCAGTTACATAGATTATTATTTATTATTATAGAGCAATATGTTAAGTATAAAATCAATTAGTTAATGTTATGGAAACATTATCGAATAAAAAAATAGAAGCTTAAAACTAACTTTATAATAAGTTTAGTAAAAGGGCCCAGTTGAATACAATAAAATTTTAAACTATAATAGCTAGAGATCTAGTTGTCAGTTACATAGATTCTTATTTATTACAATAGAACAATATGTTAAGTATAAAATCGACTAGTTATTATTATGGCAACACCATCGAATAAAAAAATAGAAGCTTCAAACTAACTTTATAATAAGTTTAGTAAAAGGGCCCAGTTGAATACAATAAAATTTTAAATTGTAATAGCTAGAGATCAAGATATCAGTTACATAGATTCTTATTTATAATAATAGAGAAATATATTAAGTATAAAATCGACTAGTTTTTATTATAGCAACACTATCGAATAAAAACTTAAAACTAATTGGTAGTTATGTTAAGTTTAGGAAATGGGTCGAGATGACCGAAATTAGGTTATATTTCGCGTACATTTTAACACACATTTATTAAGAATATACTACTCGTAGGACATTATACAAAAACAGATTAAATTTACGTCAAAAGAATAAAAATTAATGAATTAAAAGTCATTAATACGACACATTACAAAAAAAAGAATTAACCTATTACAGGTTTCAAAAGTCAGAATGAAATCTCAAATATTTTCTGACCTGCGCTTTGGACAAAAATATGACCCGTTTCTTACTTGATTCATATGACCGACTTCCTTGCAGTATGAACAAGTTGGCGTTTTTCTCTTAGCAATTTGATTGGATGATGTATTAGAAGTAGAAGTAGTTGTTCCTTTTACTACACTACATTGACTAGGAGTGGATATGTCGTCTAAGACTATTGGTTTAGGACACAAAATATCTTTAGATTCTTCTTCGACAAATTCACGTATTTTGTTATACAAATACCATTGCCTTTCTATAGTCATACCTGACGGGAATATTTCTGTTGGAAGTTGGTCATATACTTTATTTGGATTTAAAACTTTTGCCACGACCGATGGTAACATTTCAGAAATATTTTTGTAGCAAAGCATGTGCCCTTTGTTATTTGCGTTAGATTCAAAATGGGAAAATGTTAATAGCTGGCTTATGGTAGAAGCATCTGATTGAAAAAATTTTGCCCAGTCATACATTTTTATAAAAGTATCACCTTTCTCATTACCTGTGAGAACAGCTGTAATTGCGTTAGTTTTTGGACAAGCCTGAACTGCGGCTACAACCAAAACCATTAATTTATTAGATTCTCTATTTCTAAAACTTTTTTTAAAAAGTCCAAAGTACATTTCTGGGGCGAACTTGGTATGCCCTACGGAAGGAATGACATGCGAAATGACCGATGCCTGCCTGTAACAACTCGCCACGTAGCATACTGCATAACATAGTTATTTTTATTTTGTCCAGCACAGTTATCAGCGTGGCACACAACATCGGTTTCACCTAATCCGAAATTTGCAAAAAGATGATGCAGCAATGAAATGATTACGTTAGCCCCTTTACCTGTATGACATGATTCAGGGATAATATATAAGACAAATTTCTTTAATGGCTCTACAGCAACACCAAATAAACTGACTTTGAACCCTGTCAAAAAATATAATGGCCCTATCTGTTGAGAGCTATGTGGTAAATGAACTTGCTGAGCAAAATCAAAAGAGTATATTTTTTTGACAAACTGCGCAAAGGTCAGTTTTCGGTTTCTGCACAACAACATTTGGGCAAAATGTTTCCCAGAGGTCGTACCAAGTACTCCTACCAACAGGAATATTATTCAGTGAAATTAGTGAATCACAATATGTTTTATAAACGTATGATTTGGTCATACTACAAGGAAGTATTACTAGATCAGAATTATATCGGTGACCTGGTAGACGGCCAGGTAAAACTAAACCATTATCATTGGAGTACTGTTTTATATAATTAACTGCATCAGCTCTGGTTTGTAAATTATAACAATTGTAAGGAGCTTTTCGTGACTTATAGACATTTGGCGCGACACCGTTAGTCAAAAAATCTCTATTATAAAATATCGCTATTGACAGTAGATGTCTTTGTGGTTGGTTAAACATCGACATTAGTTGTTATTTAACTCATTATCATTATAGAATTCAATTTCAATCATTCAATTTAAAGAGTGTTGATAACTGGTCCCTTTTCACTAAACATATAATTGCAATTTTCTCACGTTGTGTTCGTTATTTACAGACGATTATTATACGAAAATGTAGCCCATTGCATGTTGCATTAAAATCCATTAAAATCGCATAATGCCAATTTTCCACCTTTTTTCACAAAATCTCAAATATCTCGGAAACTAGAAAGTGCTCAGTGGGCCCTTTTCGCTTGGACGGCCACATATGTATAATACTGATAGGAAAAGAGATGGAGAGAGGTTCGGTACCAAAATAGATCAAATCAAATCAAATCAAAATAATTTATTTGTAGATTAGAATGAGATGAAACTTTTTTTGAGAAGTTTACTATTTCGTTTAAAGAATTCGTTGTAATTGTTCGGCCCTTTGTAGCCTTTTATGAAATTCGGAAGAGATAGAGAGGAATTAAATTGAAATGTAATTATTATGTTATTTCTTTAGAAATCAAGGAGAGACGAATGGAGGGGCGCTTGGAGAGTGATGCCGAAGGATTCGTGTGAAGTTTACAGAAAGAGGCAGAGGAAGAACGAAGAAAGAGAAGAGACTGAACATTCGAGCGACGAGCAGACAGACACTGACGAGCCGATGGGAAGGAAAATGACGAGGAAATTGACTGATAGAAAGAATGGAAGGAATGCGCGACGAACCGCACGCAAACGCAGAAGATATAAACAACGGTACTTTGTCTACATTAAATAGATTGAAACGGGTTCTCTTGACCTCACTGTGTGTATAAACGTGACCAGCCACAGTCAGGTCAAGAGTACCCGAAACTGCCGAGCGTGCATGAAGAGAGTTATGAATGTGGACGAAGCGAAGGAAGTATGGAGAGATCGTGGCAAGTGGAAACATGTAGTCTTTGCCTACACCTCCGGGGAAAAGGCGTGATTTTATGTATGTATGTATGTACTTTGTCTAATTATCTGCAACATGCTTAGTCAAAACATAACATAAACTTATCTAGGTACTGTCACTAATCAAATCTCATTCCAATATTAAGTCGTTCATCTGGACGCTGTGGCTGTTCAGTCTTTTTAATGTCGACAATGTGCATTCGTCCACGATTTAGATTTAAGAGATCTAAATTTGTATGTTGACGTCCGTTGAAATGCTGCAGTGTAATTTGTTCCGCCTCTTCTTCTACTCATGCGCTTTGGAAGCGGTAGAAGATATAATTATGTTTAAGTGATGTGACGTCAATAAGTGATACCTTGTGTCCAATTTTAAAAATAAATCTATGCTTCTCTACTCTACTCGTATTCTACTGATACGTGATATATTACGTTACACGTCGATACGTACGTGATAATCCGTCTAGCAGTCCATTATATATATTTTTGTATATCAGAGGCATACGTTATTATGTATGTATAGTTCAAACAGTTTAGTGAATGTTGTATAAAAATCCGCAACATGCTTCGTCAATTTTTTTTTTTACCTAACTGGGACTTACGTAAAGTCAAGAGACGATGGAAGTAATGGATTTTATTTTTGTTTGTCAACTAGAGTATGCCCTGGGCTGCGCCGAAATAAATCTTATCCCCTTTACTTCAATTCCGGCGGAAATTTAGAGAAATCTGTTCTTAATTTATTACACTCTGCCAGAGCACCTAAGAACATGTCAAATTTCATCGTCCAGTAGTTTTGACTTTACATTGATTAATTAGTATAGAAGAGTTTTCAATATATTGTATTTCAATTACAGAAATAATGATGACTCGTCCGTCTCATCACACTCCACTACTCACTCTTCAACATGCACCAGCTATTCAGAGATGGATTATGGTGATTAAAATATGAGTTATAAAACTACTTTGTGTTTTTTTTAATTCATTCGTTCCGTGTCGTTCCCGGCCGGTACTTTAGAATACGACCACTGTACATCTTACCTATAGAAGTCGTAAAAGGCGAGTAAAGGATATGCTAATAAACTTACGATTCATCTTGTAGGCGATTGGCTAGCAACCTGTTACTACATGAATCTCAATTCTAAAAGTCATTCAGCTGAACGTGGTCTTTTAGTATTATGAAGACTGTTGGCCCTGTCTACCCTTTATATATTACTACATTTTATTATATATTATAGATTACTAAACCAACAAACAAACACAAACTTACGTTTGCATTTATAATATTGGTTGTGTTTTTAAATCTGTGGTTGTGAAGTACCGTTGTTTTAGAAGCATATAAAACTTCTTAATAATTTTTTTTCGTTGCATATGACACCAAATCTTTTTGACTTGACAGTATATATAAAAGAAAACACAAGGTTTCGTGTTACAATGACTTTCAAATCAACAAAATTTTAGTGTTATTAACTAACTATAGTATTTATAAAAAAAACCTTTAAAAAATATGTAAAAAAAAAAGCATGTAGAATTTTTGTTTACATAATATCGGCGTACTAATGTCTGGAGCCGTAAGCGTGGAAGATTCGGCGATCATTCTCATTTGGTGTGCCATTTGCTCGGTGTATACAACAATTCTAGCTGTCACCGCCCTCGGAGTCGTTTATATTCTGTAAGTGTTTAGTCACAATACTATTTCGCATTATTTAGCTAGTGCATCTTCTTTTACCAGTGGTCGATTTGTTTGAGCAAAGTGTCAGCACCCTGGAGAGCATTTTGAAGAGCGTTCCGTTATGTCTCTTGAAAGAGACGCTAGCCTCAAAGGAGTTCAGTGCTTAAGTAGTTTGAAGCTTGTAGCATTAGCTTGTAGCAAATACTATTATAATTAGATATAGCTTTTGAAATGTAAAATAATGTGAAAAATTGCTTGCAAACGTCAATTTTCTGAGAAATATTGTTAAGATTTATTTTACGGTGTGGCGAAACATACATACAATCATAACTTTCCACTTGCCGCGATTCCTGCATATTTATTTCCCTTCATTTACATTCATAAATCTTTTCATGCAAGCTCATCAGAAATATTCAAGCACTGAATGTGCATCAAACCGAAATTCTATATGGATACAATACGGAGCATGTCCTCTGTAAAGCCTGAGGAGGGAGGTCAGACGGGAGCTATGTATGAAAAACAAACATATTCATTCAAGATCATGGTCAAGTACTCACCCTAGGCTCTACAGAGAGGTGAGTATATTAACGGGACTGTCGCCCTCGCCGTAATCTGTGCCATGTGGTTCTCTACACTTTAGAATAGAACCACTCCATATCTTCAACATGGATGTCGTAAAAAGCGCCTCAGGGAATTGCTAATAAATTTGAGATTTATCTTGTAGGCGATGGACTAGCAACCTGACACTATTTAATTTCAATTTCATCATTAAGCCATAGCTGAATGTTGCATTTCAGTGTTTTCACGACTGTTGGCTCTGTTTACAACAGATTTTGAAACAGATGTGATTATATGTATGTAATAACAAATAAAATTTAAACATTTTTTTATTACCACCAACCTGAATGTGGTCACACTACACCCTACTATAAGACCGTGAATAAGACCTAAACAATAAATTATTAGAGTACGTATGGGGCTCTGCGCGCGTAAATTCTGATAATTTCCATTCCCGCGATAATTTCGGGAAAACCTATCTTAGCTGATTTATTGTTATGTCAGTCAATAACTTGGTTTAAGTTTCCCATTCTTTGACTTTCTTTGATTTTATGAATGTATGTATTCTTTGACTCTTCGGTAAAGATCGAAGTGCATAGCCTCTCGGGTACAGCCATGGAATTTCAACAATATTTTAATCCTTACTAATATTTTGCAGGGGAACAAAAACACTCTGATTTCTACCATCTAGCCAAAAAGCTGAACGTGACCTATCAGTATTTTCGATACTGTCGACTCTGCCTACCCCGCAAGGTATATAGACGTGACTATATGTATGTATGTGACAAAAACACTACTTTGATACACTGACTTTTATAATAATATCTTCTCGAATTTTGTAAATATTTTTTAATGGAAACTTAAAAAATAAACTGTCACTGTCATTTCTATAATGACAGACGCTTGCTTGTCTGCCGCCCGTTGCAGTTTGAATTTGAAAACAAAACATTGCTCTAAAGTTTATATCTCCACTCAATTTGTTTTTGTTTATTGCTTTTTCATTGAATTATAATTTTATATTTGCGATATGTTAATTTAATGTGATAGTGTTGTTATTTATCATGGACGACACGCAACAGAGCCGAGCTTCGGACGCCGGCGCGACGTAAGTTGACTGAATTTTCTTGACAAAGATTGATCACGAATATATCATCACAAAACATTTTGGACTAAATCTTTGCTTTCAATATTACACCCCTGTAATACATGAAGAAGGCTATAGAAGTGCTCAATCATATTATTCTGCAAACTAATGATGATTGCGGTATGCAGTCCTAGGTGCTTGATACATGTATGTTATTATAATCACACCTCTGGTGGCTGAGAATCATTGAAATCAATTCAATCATTTTCATCTGAAGGCAGTAGTCCTTTTTAGGGTTATGTCTAGCTGGAGCTAGTCAAGCTTAAGGGAGTACTAGCTACCTAATTGATACAAAGTCCTTAAGAGCTTTGTTATATGTTACAGCTGTTTATTTAAAGACCATTCTCACTATAAATTTACATATATATCACGTCTATATCCATTGCTAGGTAGACAGAGCCAACAGTCTGAAAGACAGAAAGGCCCACATTCAGCTGATGTCAACTACAAAGTTGAATTGAATGAATAATGTCAATGTATAAACTAAGGGATTTGAGGAGTCTAAGGTTCCTTACTGCGATTTATTTATTATTATAGTTAATGTTGTGTGACTTGAACCCACTTACTACATACATAAATAACTAGAGGCCGCCCGTGACTTTGTCCGCATGGAAACTCTATCAATCCCGCGGGAATAAAAATGAATATATTCGGGATAAATTAATGCTGTGTTATGTGATATTAATTCTACAATACAATATTTTATAACAAATACTTTCTTGTCGAGGACCTGCTGGAAGAAATTTCTCTAGAAATAAGTATGGTAGTAATGCCCTTATACTAAATTTCTCTTTATTTTAAATTTTATTCATATTTTCCTTGATGTATAAAAATATATAAAAAACAAATATAGATAGATAGACATCCAAGATGCCGAGGCCAATCAAAGGCAAAATCAATTCTCATCAAGTTCTGGCTGGTATTCAAACCTGGGACTTATAGTGTCACAGATAAGAATATAGAATAGAATAGATTTATTTTCAAAATTGGATACAAGGTATCACTTATTGACGTCACATTACTTAAATCTAATTATAACTACTACCGCTTCCAAAGCGCATGTGTAGAAGAAGCGACGGAACAAACTACACTGCAGCATTTTCATCCGACGTCAATTTACAAATATGGATCGCTTAAAACTACATCATGGACGAATGCACATTGTCTACATTAATGAATGAATGTAAAACTGATTATATCAATACGAATATATCATTAAATTATCGAATAATCAACATATGATACGATCATATTGAGTGTTTAAACGTTTACAGGAGGAAGCGTCGCTCGTCAATACTGAAGAGTCAGCGCGCTCCACGCACGCCGTTCTCGGAGCTCGAGTTCAACGTGGCGACCCCCACCGACACCACTAAGAGCAGGCGCGTCAGCTTCTCCAGGAGGACAGGGGTTGCGTGAGTGTTACGATACATACATACATACATATGAGTACATACATATGATCATGTCTATATCCATTGTGGGGTAGATGGAGCTGACTGTCTTAAAGTATTTAACTATTTTTCAAAGAATACATACATACATATAGTCACGGCTATATACCTTGCGGGGTAGACGGAGCCGACTGTCTTAAAGCATTTAACTGTTTTTCAAATAATACATACATATAGTCACGTCTATATCCATTGCGGGGTAGACGGAGCCGACTGTCTTAAAGTATTTAACTGTTTTTCAAATAATACATACATATAGTCACGTCTATATCCCTTGCGGGGTAGACAGAGCCCACTGTCTTAAAGCATTTAACTATTTTTAAAATAATACATACATACATATAGTCACGTCTTTATCCCTTGCGGGGTAGACAGAGCCAACTGTCTTGAAAAGACTGATTGACCACGCTCAGCTTTTTGGCTTGATGATAGAATTGAGATTCAAATAGTGACAGGTTGCTAGCCTATCGCCTAAACGAGGAATCCCAAGTTTAAGCCGTTTCCCTTCGACGCCTTTTACCACATCGATGTCCTTTTAATTTTTATCTGAAGGTAGTAGTCCTATTTATGGTTATGTCTAGCTGGAGCTAGTCTAGCTTAAGGGAGTACTAGCTACCTACTTGATACAATTTTTATCTCGGACGTTTCAAATCATGTTACAATGATCCGTCATCAATGAAGCAAAAGGAGTATGCAAGGATCTTGGCAAGTGGAAAGATGTAGTCTCTGCCTATCCCTCCGGAAAAAAGCGTGATTTTATGAATATGTATTTCTATGGCTTGTTTTTTTTTCAGAGAATTCATAACAAATGAAGCAACAACAACTTGGAAGAACTTTTACGAGGAGCACAATAAGTCTTTAGAGTCTTCGGGTAACGACTCGGCCGCTAACGCGACTCGACAGCCCATTGGTCACATAGGAAAACGGATCTTTGATCAACAATTCGAAGAAGTGGAAGCTGTTGATTTTGTCACGTCCCTCGATAATATAGCTGGCAGAAACCTTAATACGACAAACGTTAATTTCACTGAGCAATTAGCGTCTATGGATGATAATAAACTACCACAGAATAATTTTGAACTGAGCGCGTTTACAGATCATCACAGTAAAATTTTTGGTGATGATCTAGCTATACCTGTTTTGGGAGAAATGTCTGGGCGTATTGATGTTAACTTTTCAGCTGTCCAGTCCATCGATGTGAAGGATGATCTGGACGAAATACAAGATGATCTGAAAAGGCACAGTAATGTTGTTGGGCCGGCGCCGTTCAGGAACGCTAGAGACTTCTCTGAGTATATTGAGGTTGAATTGAATTCGACACACGCTGCTATAAACAATGACGAGTCTGACATGTCTATAACAGAAACTATACGTAGTCCTAAAGTTAATGTTTCTAAAGTAATCAGTCCTGATAAGAAATCTAGTTTAAATTGGGTGGATAAAGAGAATAATTTTTTGGAAGACAAGGTTAAGACTTTGATTTTTGATGATAACGCTGATATGTCCATTACCACTGCTCTACCAGGAAAAGTTGATCAGGAATTACATAAGAAAACTATGATTTTCGAAGATGACATGGCTGACATATCGATGACTAATGCTCTTCCCGTCAAATTGATAGATAAAGAAAATGTACGTGTGATTAATTCGAATGATAAAGCAAAAACTATGATATTTGATGCTAACGCGGACATGTCAATAACCGATGTTCTTCCTAACAAAGTCAATGTAGAACCAGAGAAAAGAAGGACAATGATTTTTGATGATGATTTAGGTGATTTGTCCATGACTAAACCTATTCCCGCCAAACTTTTATCTGTCCATAGTGATATCATTGATAAATCTAATTTAAATGCTGCCTGTAATTTGTCTCATGTGAAACCTAAAGATGTCGGGACTGAAAAACGTCGAACAATATTATACGAAGATGATTTAGGAGATCTCTCTATGACGAAACCCATTCCTGCGTTGCTAACAGTGCAAAGCGAAATTATAGATAAGAATAACGTTAATGATTTTAATAAGTCGACAGTGGACAGTTTAGAACATAAAAATAAACGTAGAACCATATTATTTGGAGACGATTTAGCTGATCTGTCACTGACGAAACCGATTCCTGCTAAATTGTTGTCAATTCACAGTGAAATATTAGAGAAAACGAATTTAAACGACAATGCAAACAAATCAAGCGTACAGTCTATGGAATGCACCACAGAAAAACGTAGAACTATATTGTTTGATGATAACCTTGGTGATCTTTCGATGACGAAACCTATACCAGCGAAATTGTTATCAGTTCTTAATCAAAATGAAGACGTAAAATGCAGTGATGGTGTTAATAAGATCGATATAGAGCCGATAGAGTGCAAGTCTGAAAAACGTAGAACTGTTTTATTTGATAACAGTTTAGGTGATTTGTCTATGACGAAACCTATTCCAGCTAAATTAATTCATAGCGAGCTTATAGAGAGAGAAAAGACTCTTATACACGATAAAGATGACAAACTAGCAGATATGTCGATTAAAACCGAAGTAAAACCACCTAATGAAATATTGGCTGAAAAAATCAAATCATTTGTAGAAGAGGGTTGTGCTCCTGCGGCGAATACTAATCAGTCAATGTTGCTCACAGTACACAGCGAAATTATAGAGAAGTCAGTTGTTATAGATAAACTTAATAAATATAGCCTTCATAAGTCTCAAACTATAGTCTATGATAAGGATGATAAAATTGAGGATGTAACTATTACTACAGAGGTGAAAAAACTGGATGAAAAATCAATTTTCGCAAAGACTAGTCTGCGAAAGTCTCAAACTATAGGATATGATATAGATGATGTAATTGTGAATAAGTCTATGCCAGATGTAGGTCAACCTAAAGAAATGCGAAAGACAATATTATTTGATAATCATTCCGCAAATTTGTCTATGACTAAACCTATTCCATCTGAACTGCTTGCTGTACAAAGTGAAATGATTAAAACACAACAACAGTTAGATAAAGAAAATGTCATATGCGACGTGTCTGCTAATAAATCTGTAATCCAAAACTCTGAAACAAAAGATGTGACTAAAACTGCTGACTTGGTCACTACAGACTTTTCCAAATTCAAATCTCAAGATGTGGTCGTGTATCAAGTTGCAACAAATGATATTTCGAAAGTAGAAACTGCTGATGAGCAGAAAGAAACTGTGGAGGTATTAAATATTGAAATGAAACAAGATATTGTTATGAGTTCGGAATCAAATAATATTGAAAGAAAAGAATCAAAAGTAGGTGATAACGCAGGACAAAGCCCTGTTCAGGATAAAACAATTCCTAATGAGAGAGAATCGAATAAATCTCTTGTAAAACCAGAACATTCTGAAATTATTAAAGATATATCAAAAACGGTTTCAAAAGAAAGTGTAGCTAAGAACGCGTCAATGCAAAGTGTTTCCAAAAAGTCTATTTTGTGCGATCTGTTGGATATGTCGAATGCATCTATGACATCCGGGTTTGACGATAAAGGTATAACCGTAAATTTGAGTTTGCACAAACCTTCCATTCACGAAACAGTTAAAGCAGACACCGAAAGCGTTGCTAGTGAGATGTTTTATATAACAAGAGATACAGACAGTGATACACTTTCAAATGAAATCAAAGAAAAGAATGCTAGTCCTAGTGTTAAGCTTGTAGAAGAAACTGAACAACCGGATGATGTTCTAAAAGAGTCTGAACCTGAAGTGGATGATAGTATCCAAAAGGCATTAACTGAAGTCGAAAATACGAGGAAAGCCGTCGAGAGCTCTGTTAGTTTCGTAAAGGTTCCCAGCACAGATTTGGCGAGAGAAGCCAGTAGAGAAAATAAAATGGATATATCGAGATATCCTAGAAGTTTCAGCGAAGCGGATAACACTAAGGAATTACTTGAAATGCTATCAGACTTAACAGATGGACGACAATCAGTTTCTGATAATCCTGAACCTATAACAGTTAAAGGTCTCATTGCAATTGAAAATAAAGAAACAAATGAACCAGCGCGAAGAGTGAGCATCGCGCCGAACAGACAGTCTATAATTTTCAACCGTGAAGACATTCTTAATAATATTTCTATGGCACAAGCTGCTCTCCAAAGATCTATTGATATAGAAGACAGCGATCTAGAGGAGCCGACGCCAGCAGTGATTATATCTCCACCCAAAAAAACAGTACGAGTCAGCAACGACGTTGTTAAAACTTTGCAATTCGAAGATGAGTCGTCGAATGAACTTAGCGTCAGAACGGAACTAAGATCGCCGCTTAAAAAGACTGCTTTTGGAGAAACATCATACATGAACGAAGCAAATTACAAAGCTAATGTTATACCGTCGTATTTGAAAGATGTTTCTGATGGTATCAAGGCGTTGATGAGCGATCTAGTCAAGCCGATGAATGACCAACTACCGTTTGAAACCGGCCTTGATAATAGTTTACGCAAGTCTACTTCGACGTGCAGCGTGCAAATACAGGCGAATCTATTCACGTCTAGTCAAATAGATGTGAACAATGAATTGTATTCTAATACAAACTCTGTGTACGAGATGGAAAGAGACGTAAATAAAATGTCAGTTAGTCCTACAAGTGTGCGGGACATACAATACGGTCCCCATTCTGAGTTAGTGTCGCGAAATTTGAAAGATACAGCTTTCAGACCCAAAAGACAACCCCCAGATCAAACTATTCCAGGAAAAGTATTAGTTTTCGACCACGCGAATCCTCTGAACAATGTTTTACTAACGCCCATGGAGTACACTGAAATACACAAGTATTGTCCTCCAGGCAGTTCTCAGGAAACTCTGGGCGGCTCCGACAAGAGTCACTCCACTCAGTGTTCAACTCGTCACGAATATGACGTAGAAAACGTCTCCATTCGGTACAATAATGTCTTCGACGTTTGTCAATCAGGCGACACGGGAATGTCCGACCATCAAAGTCTGGCGTCAAATCTCAGCAAACCTACATCGATAGACCAATCTGTTAACGTTAGAGTTACCGAAGTTAAAGATATTGAAGTCAATACGGCAATCGCTATGAAAAAGAACAAAGAATTGCTCCAAGCCAGCTCGTCGCTAACGTTAGTTGATGACGCTCTTGCGCGCTCCGCTTTCGAACTAGACATAGATTCAGCGCCATCGGATTCCAATCAGTCTGACAAAATGCAAAAATTGAAAGTGATTTACAAACTGAAAGAAGACTCGGCCGAACGCAACATAAACTCGGACATTACCTTAAACGACGAGGCTGATGTGACGAAAGCGAAGAAACGTTTGCACAGTCCGGCTAGTTCTGAGAAAGACAAAAGGCATAGCGTGACCCCGAAGCCGACTGCGAAAATGCAGAGGCGGTCGCACAGTCCCAAGGCGAACTTATCCCTAAAACGCATAACTGGCAACAAGTCTCTCGTACCAGAACGAGATTTGACCAGCGACAGTAATATGGACGTGGACTTATCACCGAGTAAGGAAATCCCTAGAAAGCGGTCGCCCAGAAAGCGTAGCAGTCCTAAAAAAGAGGGCGCCTCGATAACGGTGCAACAGTTATTGACAGAATTCAATGTTAAACCGGAAGTGGATCAGAAAGTTTTGAGCAAGCAGATTTTGGATGCTCTGAGCAGGACGGACAGTTCTGTGGTACCAGACTCGGGCTCCGAGTGTGATCGGAGCGTGGAGTTGGTCAGCTCGTTCACTAGCAGCAAGAACCAGTGTGCTCGGCCCAGCACGGTGACGGACGTGGACACGAACTCTTCGGACAGCCGCTGCGAGGACTGTGCGCCGGATTTGAAGGAGTGCGACTCGAGTGACAATGTAGTGGCGAAGATTGATATGCTGCCGTTCATGGGGTGAGTTTTTTGATACTTTTGTTCTTGATTTTATGTGTGCTGTTTTGTATGTTTTACTCTTATCTATACTAATATTATAAAGTTAAGAGTTTGTTTGTTTGTTTGGACGCGCTAATCTCAGGAACTACTAGTTCGAATTGAAAAAATCTTTTTGCGTAAAATAGACCATTTATCGAGGAAGGCTTTAGGCTATATAACATCACGCTGTAACTTTTATGAGCGAAGAAATAATGGAAAATATAAAAAAAACGGGGAAAATTGTTCATCGTTGAGGGCTTCAATATGTCCAAAATAACTATACCACGCGGGCGAAGTCGCGGGCACAGCTAGTTATATGTATTTATCAATTTGACAGGAGTCACGAATGCGAATGGGCGCCGTCCGGCACCGACACTTGGTCCTTCCGGCTGCTGCACGGCCGGATACGGATGTGCGTGCGGCTCGCGCACCGCCACCACAACGCGACCCGCACCAGGGTGCGCGGGGACACGCCCGTGCTGGGCATCACGGTGCACGAGTCGCTGCATGGCAACGGTGAGTTGATACCACTTCTGATGTGAGATACCATGGCTGATGTGAGATCCCACTTCTGATGTGAGATCCCACTTCTGATGTTAGATCCCACTTCTGATGTGAGATCCCACTTCTGATGTGAGATCCCACTTCTGATGTGAGATCCCACTTCTGATGTGAGATCCCACTTCTGATGTGAGATCCCACTTCTGATGTGAGATCCCACTTCTGATGTGAGATCCCACTTCTGATGTGAGATCCCACTTCTGATGTGAGATCCCACTTCTGATGTGAGATCTTACTTCTGATGTGAGATCTCATTTCTGATGTGAGACCCAATTGCTGATGTGAGACCCCATTTCTGATGTGAGATCCCACTTCTGATGTGAGATCTCATTTCGGATGTGAGATCTCATTTCGGATGTGAGACCCCATTTCTGATATGAGATCCCACTTCTGATGTGAGATCTCATTTCTGATGTGAGGCCCAATTTTTGCTGTGAGTTTCACTTCTGATGTGAAATACCATTTCAAATGCGAGGTCCAACTTCTCAGGTCAAAGTCTATCTCTTAGTTTACGACACGAGAGGCAAAGTGGTTAAAAGCTTTAGGTTATTGTGTTATAATCAGAGATCGGAATAGGTAGATTGATTTTATGTACTTGCATCATGAATTACCATAGAAAGCATAACATGAATGAATAGAAAGCCTCTTCCGGGATTCCATTTCAGTACTTACACTTACAGTAAACTACATTGTCAGCGGGTAACATAGGACTTCAATTTACGTGTACGAAGTCGGGGGAAAACAGCTACCACTAATATATTCTTCATCCCACTTGTAACAATTCCGGAAAAAAACTCAATAATTTACAAATCCCGCAATCCCGGAGGCATGTCCATATTAATATGTACGTTTCAGTTCATTGACCCCAATTCAATCTACCTATTCCGATCTCTGGTTATAATTTTGCAACGTGCAATGAATACATTCTGTTCCCGGCGGCTCTCAGACAAGCACAACTCGGTCGCGTACTGGTGCGTGTGGTTCGCGGCGGCGGCGGCGCGCGCGGCGGGCGCGGGCTGCGCGCGCGCAGGCGGCGTGCCCGGCGTGCTGCGGCGCGCGGCGCACGCGGCGCGGCGCGCGCTGCGCTGGGGGCGCGCCATGCACGCGGCGCGCGCGCACCTCGCGTACTCGCTCGACAGCGACGGGAGGCTCGTGTTCAAGGTCAGTGCTGGTTTTCTTTGGCGCAGCGGTGAGGTCCCGGGTTCGAATCCCGGCGTGATGAGGAAAGAACTTTCTCTGATTGGCGTGGGTCTTGGATGTTTATCTATGTAAGTATTTATTATGAAATATAGTATCGTTGAGTTAGTATCTCGTAACACAAATCTCGAACTTACTTCGAGGCTAACTTTAATCAGTGTAATTTGTCCCGTATATACAGGGTGACATTTAAAACAACTGCATCCTTTTAAACATAGACTATACCCATGCTTCTGAACTGTTTGAGCCTATTTTTATTTAAATTAAACGTCATTATTTTCACATTTAAAAAACCCTCAAAAACTACGTCACACGCTTTCTTAAAAACCAATACTACAAATAGAAATTAAAACTAAACATGTAAATAAATGTCTGAAAAATAAATTATTTTTCTAGTATCAAGATCAAGTAAAGTACAGAGTTGTCGACATCGCTCAGCTGAATGAATTGTGTCGTTGACCTCTGTATCTTACGCGTCGCTTTTCCGCCGGGCGGGGTGATATGACGTATTTAGGATCGTGGATTTTGATACTTTTATTTTTTTTCGTACTTTCTGAAATATGAACCGATATTTTTCTTTTAACGTTTTTAAATATCCTTTAGATGAGTACACTTAACTGTTAAATTTATGCAGTTGAATAAAAAGTCACCCTGTATATATGTATATTTATTATTTATTCTTCCTCCGAGCATTAGTCCCGGCTGCATCCTTATCACTGTGGAGACGAGGCCGGGGTGTCCTTTGACCATGGATCCTGGATTGGGCGAGTCAGGATTTTACACGAAGCGACCCCATCTGACCCCTGCAACCTTTACAGGGGAACCTAAACCTAATTATTTACTATTATAGCAACGCGAACAGTCTTGAAAAGACTGATAGGCCACGTTTAGATGTTAGGCTTAATGTTTGACAGGTTGCTAGCCCATCGCCGTCGCCTTTTACGACATCCATGGGAAAGACACGGAGTGATCTTATTCTTTTTTGTATTGGAGCCGGGAACCACACTTGAGTGCCGTTCATTACAAAGTTTGCCGGGACAGCTAGTATATACATATATGTATATAGACACATCTGAATGCAGGTGGCCAACATCCCCCTGCGGCGCGTGTGGGAGGTGTCGCTGACGCTGTCGCCGGCGGAGGCGGGCTGGCCGTGCGCGCGCGAGGCGGGCGCGCGCCGCGTGCTGGCCGCGCCGGCCGCGCGCCGCGACCTGCGCGCGCTGCTGGGCGCCGCGCGCGCCGGCTGGGGGCACGTGCCCGACGCGCTGTGGTGGGGGGCTTGCTTTGTTTGCTTACCATCTGTGATATGTTGGGGTTGTTTTTGGGAAAGACTTTAGGAAGTGTAGTAAGTGCTCAAACCGCCTTCAAGGAATAGAGGTGATTCGTAAACCGTCTACAGAAAATGAGGGTGGTTCTCAAACCGCCCTCAGGAAATGAAGGTGGTTATCAAACCGCCTTCATAAATGAAGTCAGTTCTCTAACCACCTCCAATCACCTCAATCGATAAATGATGTAATGAAAAAAATGCCGGTTGACTGGATGTGATCCCTTCATGGGACAAGTCCGCCATTGCAAGTGGTTTATTTCTTTTGTAACTATGTACCATTTCTTGTTACTGTGGAAGTTTCTTATATATTACAAACAAAAAAAAAAATGACCGACTATCAATTTGGAAATTTCGAGATTAGATATTTTTTAATGAGTACTTGTATTGACTAAATTTGTCATTCGTTTTTCAGGAAAATCTTCAAATATCTGAAGAACTTGACGCCGGAGACCAACGAGATGATGTTATAAAATTGACTGGTTAAATTAATTTAGAGTAAGAATAATTTTGAGTCCACAATTATCTCGATAAATTACATGAAAATAGGTCGAGTAGTTTTTGAGTTTATTCATATATAATCACATCTATATCCCTTGCGGGGTAGACAGAGCCAATAATCTTGACAAGACTGAAAGGTCACGTTCAGCTGTATGGCTCAATAAGTGGACAGGTTGCTAAAAGTAGAATCCCAAATTTAATCATGTCACGAGCCCCATGCGGCGGCCGGCTGCCGAGTAATGAAGGGCAATCTTGTTTTTGTCCAATTCGGAGACATAATTTTGTGTGTGTGTCAGTTTGAGGCCGAAAATTGTCACCTTTTGTTTTGTGGGTATCATACGGCTTATAAATGTATTAGAAATGATTATTTTTTTAAATAAATCTGTTATTTTGTGAAAATTTTTTGAGTTTTATTTTCCCTGAGGTAAAATTACCGGAGGAATAGGCAGAAGCAAATGAAACGTCTACAATCAGAATATAAACATTTATTGAACTAATTCTTACAAAAAGTAGGTATTTATATACATAATATGCCGTGTGGTTCCCAGCACTTTAAATAAGTAACACTTTATTTCCTTTACATGGCTGTGGAAGGTGATTAAGGGAATAAGCTATTTCACCTTTATCGATTTTGACGGCCTTCGAGCGCAGTGGTGGTTCCTGCCTCTGTGACTCAGATCCCGGATTCGAACCCCGGTCAGGTCCTAATGAAAATCTTTGTATTTTATGTAGTTATTATAAGAAAATGTAATCCAAGTCAACACAACTCTCGAACTTATGAGCTAGCTCATTCCGTGAGGTTTGTCTAAATGAAATTGTTTGATAGAACGAAATCATTTAATTTAGCAAAAAATTTAAGGATACTTTAATGTAAAAAGTATTCATATATTTATAATTAAACATTTTTTTGTAACTAACACAGCCGTTATAAGTAAAATAAAAATAAGAACATAAAAGGACACTGTCATACATATCTAATTATATACCAAATAAGTTTCCACATTTTTTTCATATCCTAACAAACTAATTACTTATTTATTTTTATTTTACAGTATACTAGTCTCCATAAATCTGGAGGCGGCCCGGGTAAAACGAAAAGTCATTACAATTCCCATTTTCGCGGGAATTTCGGGAATTCCTCTCTTAATGGGGGGCATTAAAATTATAGGGATAGGCTTACTAACTTGGGATTCTTTTTAGGCGATGGGCTAGCAACCTGTCACTATTTGAATCTCAATTCTATCTTAAAGCCAAATAGCTGAACGTGGCCATTCAGTCTTTTCAAGACTGTTGGCTCTGTCTACCCCGCAAGGGATATAGACGTGACCATATGTATGTATTAATATTATATTAATATTAAGGGGGGCCTAGATACCATAAATACACTCTAAATTTCAAATGTAGCAATTCTAGACCCAGCGGTTTGAGCTGTCTTGATATGTCAGCCAGTCATTCACTCTCTTCTTATATATGTATTAAGATATTGACTGAATTGTTACTGAAACTGAGATTTTGTAAGCAGACAGTTATTATTTATTAACTAACAATAGGTATAAATGCGTTTATTTGTTTGTTTGTTAAACTTCTTCACTGGTTATCTACTGAATTAATCTTCTTGAAATATCACGTATACTTATACATACATATATAACTAGCCGTGCCCGCGACTTCGTCCGCGTGGAATAGTTATTTTGGGCATCATTGAAGCCCTCAAGGATGAATAATTTTCCCCGTTTTTTTCACATTTTCCATTATATCTTCGCTTCTTATAGTTGCAGCGTGATGTTATATAGCCTAAAGCCTTCCTCGATAAATGGTCTATTCAATTCAAAAAATTTACAATTAGAACCAGTAGTTCCTGAGATTAGCGCGTTCAAACAAACAAACTCTTCCGCTTTATAATATTAGTATAGATTATTAAGAGTCTGAAAAAGTACATAGGGTACCTTTCATAAAGTAAAAAACTCGCGGAGAGGTAACGAACAAAGATGTTAATTTTTTAGAATATAAGAAGCAATCAGTCTGAGCCACAGATTAAATCTAATATTAGCGTTACATCATAGCTATTCAACTTTTGACGTTATTACTAACGACCCGCTGCGGAATCGCTAAGCATTTATACATACAAAACCTTTCTGAATTGAATAACCATATCTTTGAACATTGTATCAAAACCTGATGATGAAGTTTTAAAGATCTAAGCATACATATAGACATAGGGACAGGCTCGGGAAGCGACTTAGCTTTATTTATATTATGAAGTCAAGTCAAGGTTACCTACATAAACTTTCAATGTTATTCTAGACTAGCTGTGCCCGCGACTTCGTCCGCGTGGAATAGTTATTTTAGGCATAAGCCTTCCTCGATAAATGGTCTATACTACGCAAAAATAAATTTTTCAATTCGAACCAGTAGTTCCTGAGATTAGTGCGTTCAAACAAACAAACTCTTCAGCTTTATAATACTAGTAGATATAGTCATTCCAACGGGATCAAGAAAATCTAATATTTATTACGGCTAGTTAAAAAAATAAAGCACATTTCACAATACAACTTGTTCTCGTGTCAAAAGTCCGTCTCACACCAACATTATATGTATTTATGTTATCGTAGTAACATATGACGTGGGTCGGTCAGCTGGACGTCAGGTGTCGAAGCTGCGAGGCATGTACCTGTAAATCGAGATGCAGGAATGATAATAATAATAAGTATAGCCAATTGCGCTATATGTACATTTGTATTTTGCGCAATGAAGTTTAAACAGATATTAATAAATAAATAAACAACCAAACAAACAAATAAATAATATCTAGTAAAAAGTAAGTTATTCACTACATAAGATAGAAGGAGAAAAGAGGAGAGAAATAATCGAATTTAAAGTACTACATATTAAGGATATAAAATAAAAAAAAATTGACAATAAAATACAATGTCTGACATTATTTGATTCTTTTTTTAGGCGATGGGCTAGCAACCTGTCTCTATTTGAATCTCAATTCTATCATTAAGCCAAATATCGTGGCCTATCAGTCTTTTCAAGACTGTTGGCTCTGTCTATCCCACAAGGGATTTAGACGTGACCACATGTATGTATGTATGTATGACTATATGTCTGACATTATTTCCTAACTAACCATGGCAACCGTTGCTATGGCGTACATAAAGAAGGTTGCCTACACGAGAAATATTATAAAAACATACATAGGTACATATCGTCACGTCTATCTCCATTGCGGGGTAGACAGAGCCAACGGTCATCAAAAGAGTGAAAGGTCATGTTCAGCTGTTTGGCTTAATGATGGAATTGAGATTCAAATAGTGACAGGTAGCTAGCCCATCGCCTAAAAGAGGGTTTAGCTGTTTTTTATCCTGTTTCCCTGCAATCTGTCTCTGGAACATTTCGCCCAAGTTCAAAATCCTACTAATATTATAAATGCGAAAGTTTGTGTGTATGTCAGGATTTCAGTATGGATGTTTGTTACTCTTTCACGCAAAAACTACTGAACCAATTACGATGTAATTTGGTAGCTGAAGTCCCAGAATAACACATAGGCTACTTTTAATCCCGGAACTCTCTCGAGATTGACAAGGTTTCCACGCGGACGAAGTCGCGGGCGGGCTCTAGTCAGTTACAAATGTATTTGTATCGCCCGCCCGCCTGACTGACTGAGTCACCGACCTGACGCTGACGTCGTGCAGGCGCAGCACGGCGTAGCGCCGGTTGCGGAACACCGGGTAGAAGTGCTGCGCCGGCGCAGACAGCAGGCGCGCGCACAGCCGCGGCCGCGCCGCCAGCCACGGCGCCTCCGCGTCCCACAGCGCCGGCAGCGAGCAGCCGCTGCTGTGTGGCGACATACATACACACATATATACATATATACATATATACTAGCTGACCCGACAGACTTCGTTCTGACAAAAAGATTTGTATTGAAGCAGTTCTTTGTTCTTACCTTTTTTATAACATACATATATATAGTCGCGTCTATATCCCTAGCGGGATAGACAGAGCCTGTTGGCAGGTTGGTAGACTGTTGTCTTGAAAAGACTGAATGGCCACGTTCAGCTGTTCGGCTTAATGATAGAATTGAGATTCAAATAGTGACAGGTTGCTAGCCCGTCGACTAAAAGAAGAATCCCAAGTTTGTAAGCCTATACCTTAGTCGCCTTTTACGACATCCATGGGAAAGAGATGGAGTGGTCCTATTCTTTTTTTGTATTGGTGCCGGGAAATAACAATCCTTAATACCTGCAGAATAGTCAGAAACTTTTTTTCTCTTAACTAAAATTTTGTTCTTCCCTCCACATATTTCTATTCAATATTTTTGCTTGGTCAAAAGCCCGTAAATATATTTGATTCCCCTTGAAAAGGGTGTAAAAAAATTGCATAAAAACACAATAATAATGATAATATAGATTTACCTGCTCTGACCGTAACAATACACGTCTTCCACGATGAGGTAGCTAGCTTTGAGCTTACTCAGCTCCTGATACAACTCGTGAGATGAGAAACGTCCATACGCTTTCAATACTGAATAGGCGCGTTGTCTGTAAAACAAAAAGTAAGGGCGGCGTGTAAGTTGACCTACCTATAAACAAGTGTGGAGCTTGAACTTTGAAATAAATAAAACGGCGAAGTATTTCGGGTTAAAAAGTGCATTAAAATACTTACTCATAAAAAATTAAATTCTTGTTTTAGGCGATGGGCTAGCGACCTGTCACTATTTGAATCTCAATTCTATCATTAAGCTAAACAGCTGAATGTTGCCTTTCAGTCTTTACAGAACTGTTGGCTCTGGTCTTTACAGTTTATACCCCGCAAAGGATATAGACGTGACATATCTATGGTTGTATGTCAAACAATACTGGCCGAATTAAGAACCGCCTGGTGGACAGCGGCCGGCAGACAGCTGGTGTGGTGGTCTGCAGTGCTCTCACCTGGCCGGCGAGTGCTCGTAGTGCGGGTGAGCGACTATGGCCCGCCTGGTGGACAGCGGCCGGCAGACAGCTGGTGTGGTGGTCTGCAGTGCTCTCACCTGGCCGGCGAGTGCTCGTAGTGCGGGTGAGCGACTATGGCCCGCCTGGTGGACAGCGGCCGGCAGACAGCTGGTGTGGTGGTCTGCAGTGCTCTCACCTGGCCGGCGAGTGCTCGTAGTGCGGGTGAGCGACTATGGCCCGCCTGGTGGACAGCGGCCGGCAGACAGCTGGTGTGGTGGTCTGCAGTGCTCTCACCTGGCCGGCGAGTGCTCGTAGTGCGGGTGAGCGACTATGGCCCGCCTGGTGGACAGCGGCCGGCAGACAGCTGGTGTGGTGGTCTGCAGTGCTCTCACCTGGCCGGCGAGTGCTCGTAGTGCGGGTGAGCGACTATGGCCCGCCTGGTGGACAGCGGCCGGCAGACAGCTGGTGTGGTGGTCTGCAGTGCTCTCACCTGGCCGGCGAGTGCTCGTAGTGCGGGTGAGCGACTATGGCCCGCCTGGTGGACAGCGGCCGGCAGACAGCTGGTGTGGTGGTCTGCAGTGCTCTCACCTGGCCGGCGAGTGCTCGTAGTGCGGGTGAGCGACTATGGCCCGCCTGGTGGACAGCGGCCGGCAGACAGCTGGTGTGGTGGTCTGCAGTGCTCTCACCTGGCCGGCGAGTGCTCGTAGTGCGGGTGAGCGACTATGGCCCGCCTGGTGGACAGCGGCCGGCAGACAGCTGGTGTGGTGGTCTGCAGTGCTCTCACCTGGCCGGCGAGTGCTCGTAGTGCGGGTGAGCGACTATGGCCCGCCTGGTGGACAGCGGCCGGCAGACAGCTGGTGTGGTGGTCTGCAGTGCTCTCACCTGGCCGGCGAGTGCTCGTAGTGCGGGTGAGCGACTATGGCCCGCCTGGTGGACAGCGGCCGGCAGACAGCTGGTGTGGTGGTCTGCAGTGCTCTCACCTGGCCGGCGAGTGCTCGTAGTGCGGGTGAGCGACTATGGCCCGCCTGGTGGACAGCGGCCGGCAGACAGCTGGTGTGGTGGTCTGCAGTGCTCTCACCTGGCCGGCGAGTGCTCGTAGTGCGGGTGAGCGACTATGGCCCGCCTGGTGGACAGCGGCCGGCAGACAGCTGGTGTGGTGGTCTGCAGTGCTCTCACCTGGCCGGCGAGTGCTCGTAGTGCGGGTGAGCGACTATGGCCCGCCTGGTGGACAGCGGCCGGCAGACAGCTGGTGTGGTGGTCTGCAGTGCTCTCACCTGGCCGGCGAGTGCTCGTAGTGCGGGTGAGCGACTATGGCCCGCCTGGTGGACAGCGCCACGGCCGCCAGCGTGGGCAGGGTGCCGGCGAAGGCCGCGCGGGCGCTCGTCGAGGTTCGGATGAAGGATAGCAGCTCTTCCAGAGGCAGGTTGCTGTACTCGTCTGTAATGATGATTGTGTACTAAACAATGCCTTTAGTCTTCTTTGACGGTATCTGTGGCACAGTGGTAGTCTGTGGCACCGGAGGTCCCGGGTTCGAATCCCGGCCAGGGTATGATGAGAATTTTCTCTGATTGGCTACTGAAAGAAATACCTTTAAACTAAGCAGTGTTTTTTTAATATTTCCTTGTTGTATCTTTTCCTTAATGTACATAAATATATAGACAATGTGCATTGTGTGACAGTCGGCCGCCATTACGTCATAGACTATCTCATTGGATGTCACTCGCGCATGCGTATAACGCCGCCATTACGATGCTTCACATTTTTTCAAGCCACACACCGTCTGCTTTTTTCTACGCCTATAAGTTTTTATGACTTTTTTTTATAATCGATTCAGATGGATTTGAAACTAATATAGTTACCTACCTATATAAGAGAGTTCTTCGGCCGTGTTGGCGGCGAGCATGTATGCGAGCGGCAGCGCGCACAGAGCCCAGCACAGCGGCACGTACCTCGTGTACCGCTTGGGTAAACTGTGGATAAAATATCTTGTATATAAAATTCATAAAAGTCACAATGTTCGTACCCGTACTCCTCCGAAACGGCTTGACCGATTCTCATGAAATTTTGTCAGCATATTGAGTAGGTCTCAGAATTAAATAAAACGAATAAATAAATATATAAGGGACAAATTACACTGATTGAGTTAGCCTCGAAGTAAATTCGAGACTTGTGTTACCTCCGGTGTTACAGACAAGCGTACTGCCGCAGCGCCACAGAGGCCGTCAAGTTGACCAACATCTATTTTTCATACCCCTTAATGATAAGGGTTGTCCACCCTTAACATTTTTTTTAGTAGAAATTACTTAAAATTATTTATATGGCAAAACAACGTTTGCCGGGACAGCTAGTTTAAATATTTTTTTACTAAATCACATACATATAATCAAGTCTTTATCCCTTAGGACAGAGCCATCAGTCGGAAAAACTGAAAAGTCATCAGCTGTTCGGCTTAATGTCAGAATTGAAATACAAATAGTGACAGGTTGCTTGCCGACCGCCTACAAGAATCACGAGGTTATTATCCTTAACCTTAGTCGTTTTTACGATATTCATGGGAAAGAGATGAGGTGGTCATGCGCATATCAGTCATACGAAAAAATATACATACATATAGTCACGTCTATATACGGGTTAGATAGAGCCAACAGTCTTGAATACACTGAAAGGCCACGTTCAGCTATTTGGCTTTTAGAAAAATAAAAATACTTACATATAATACTTGGTATTCATAACCAGCGATGATACAACGCACAGTTGCGTCGTAAACAACAGCTTCAGTCTCATCACCAGCGCCGCCATCACGCCATACACAACCAGCTGAGAAACGTTGAAAAAAATGGCGGCGTCCACCCGCAACAACTTCAAAAATCGAACGAGTCCATCTTCGCATTCAAACTGCACCTTTTCATTCGACTCCGGCGTTCTTTTTTCGATTTCCGTGTTCTCTATACCGCTGTCTTCGGTATCGCTGTCCTTATCCATCTTAACGCTTTTATCTTCCATCTCTTTCAGTTTCACGAAAGCGTTTTTAATCCAGAAATTGCACACATTTATAATGCTCGTTAACGCGAACGGCACGAGTAATGTTTTTGTCAGATTTTTAACAGTACTCATCGGCAGAAAATCGAACTCCTTCGAACATGTGTACAATAAAGTATGAAAATTCTTATAATCACTCAATTTCGAATACAGAATGTCCCAAACATGATTATCCTCCTGCACTCCTAAGAAATCACTTATGAAAAACTTCAAATAAACAGACGCACATATCACTATACATGTTCTGAGTAGCACTAGACACGTTTCCACTACTAAGTCCACGTTATTTTTAACTGTAACTCGGAAACCGCTGAAGAACAAGCAATAGGCGGACACTACAAGAAAAAACGAGGCATACATAGACGACTTTAGCATGTCATTCCCGTGTAATATCAAGACGGCCATGTGGAGACCGCAAAAGTGGGAGTGCAGGAACACGCACAGGGTTTTGGTGCTGATGACCTTGAGCTGCTCCATCACGAAGAAGATGGCCGTCTGCACGAGGAATATGAACTGGGTGAACTGCCAGAACAGCAGGCAGAGGCAGTTCAGGATGAGGACGGACACCTGGTGGGAGAAGGGAACTGTTATTATCACTGTCTGTTTGACGGCCTCTGTGGCGCAGCGGTAGTGCGCTTGCCTGTGACACCGGAGGACCCGGGTTCGAATCCCGGCCAGGGCGTGATGAGAAACGAACTTTCTCTGATTGGCCTGGGTCTTGGATGCTTATATATATAAGTATTTATTATGAAATTGAGTTAGTATCTCGTAACACAGGTGTCGATCTTACTACGAGGCTAACTCAATCTGTGTAATTTGTTCCGTATATACATATTTATTTATTTATATTTATTTAGAATTGCTTGCTGTGTGGTTCCCGGCACTAAAGAATAGGACCACTCCATCTCTTTCCCAAGGATTTCTTAATGGGCTCTGTTTACCCCACAATTAATATGGACATGACTATAAATGAGTGTTCCTGATACCGCAGCATTATTTCACATTTTCACATATTACAGAAGTAATTAGTAGATAATGTTACTACGAGTAGGAATAATTGGCTTCGCTGTCGCATTAGATCATAACCTGTCATGGTAGTTTGTAAGTTTTTGAAAAAAAAATGAATAATGAATGAACGCATAAACGAATGGAGGAATAAATGAATAAGTGAATTAATTAATTAATAACAGAATGAACGAATGACGAAATGAACGAATGACTGAATGAATTAACGAACGAATGAATGAACGAATGAATGAATGAACGAACAAATTAATTAATTAAATTAAACAAAGTCACATCACCTGCAGCGAGACGTTGGTGTCGCGCTGCCGGGGCCGCAGCTGCGCGCTGAGCAGCCAGGCCTGCAGCAGCAGCAGCGGCGCCGCCATGTTCTCCCGCTGGTTGGGCACCCACTGGACCCTGGTCGCTTCCGCGTGGTTCGCGAAGTACTGAGCGACGGCTAGCAAGCCGCCTAGTACGGTTTCGCTGTGGAGGACATTCACATACATACATATATATTTGACGGCCTCTGTGGCGCAGCGGTAATGCGCTTGTCTGTGACACCGGAGGTCCCGGGTTCGAATCCCGGCCAGGGCATGATGAGAAAAGAACTTTTTCTGATTGGCCCGGGTCTTGGATGTTTATCTATGTATATAAGTATTTATTATAAAATATATTATCGTTGAGTTAGTATCTCGTAACACAAGTCTCGAACTTACTTCGAGGCTAACTCAATCAGTGTAATTTGTCCCGTATATATTTATATTTATTTAATATTTATTTATATTTACATATGGTCACGTCTATACATATGCCTTGCGGGGTAGACAGAGCCAACAGTCTTGAAAACATTGATAGGCCACGCTCAGCTGTTTGGCTTAATGATAGAATTGAGATTCAAACAGCGACAGGTTGCAAGCCCATCACCTAAAAAAGAATCTCAAGTTTGTAAGCCTATCCCTAAGTCGCCTTTTACGTAATTAAAAAATATTAAATATGTTTATTATTTATATTTGTTTACATAATTACTAACAAAATTTGTACGAGTCCAGATGCTTGAAATAAAAATAAAATAAATAAATATTAATTAATAATTATTTATTATAATACTAATTAATTTTACGAGTGGGAATGCCTAGACGAACTTACCTTGATCAAATTAAACACGACCTCGCAAAACATCAGGTCGAGACGAGAATCATCATAAAAAACATATTCACCTAAGCGCAGTGGCATGCAAAAACAACGCGGCGACAGTCAGCCCCGCCAGCCACCAGACGCCCTCCAAATAGAACATCACAGGCTGGCCGACGCCCACGCAGCTCTCCACGGGCTCCAGGCCTTCGCCCCGGGCCACCAGGTGGCACTGGCGCGTGTGGTTCAGCCAAGGTTCTAGGTAGCGGTACAGCGAGCCAATCAGGACCTGCAAAAGGGGTGTTGACGAGGTCTTAACACAATATAAATAAGTTAATTACAATTCAAATTCAAAATGTGCCGTGTGGTTCCCGGCAGTGCCGTGTGGTTCCCGGCTCCAATACAAAAAATATGGGACCAGTCCATCTCGTTCCTATAATAAGCTTATAAACTTGGGCTTCTTATTTTAGGCGATGGGCTAGCGACCTGTCACTATTTGAATCTCATTTCTATCATTAAGCCAAACAGTTGAACGTGGCCTATCAGTCTTTTCAAGACTGTTGGCTCTGTCTACCCCGCAAGGGAATAAAAATGTGATTATATGTCGGTATGTATGTATATGATAGGCACGTTCTTCCTCTTGCTACGATCCTAACAGATTCAACAGTTTTAAAAACGATAAAGTTTTGATAGGCCACGTTCAGCTGTTTGGCTTAATGCTAAAATTGAGATTCAAATAGTGACAGGTTCCCAAGAATCCCAAGTTTATAAGCTTATCCCTCAGTCGTCTTTTACGACATCCATGGGATTAAAAAGGGGTAGTCCTATTATTTTTTTAATGGTGCGGGTAACCACAGGCACATTTCTGAAACATTTTTACATCTATACTTTTATACTAATATTATAAAGCCGAAGAGTTTGTTTCTTTGAACGCGCTAATCTTAATCTAAGCTAAAAATTCTTTCTGTGTTGAATAGACCATTTATCAAGGAAAGCTTTAGGCTATATAACATCACGCTGCAAATTTTAGATGCGAAGAAATAATGGAAAATGTGAAAATAAACAGGGAAAATTATTCATCTTTGAGGGGTTCAATGATGCCCAAAATAACTGTTCCACGCGGACGAAGTCGCGGGCACAGCTAGTCTTTTATGTAAAATGTTCCAAACAACAAAACTGTAAGTAACATTGTGCCCATTTGACTGTAAAACCCTAAAAAAATTAACTCACCTCAGGATGTATATTAAATCTGTTGAACGCGTTCACTTCATCCGGATACTCCACAGTCTGATCATTCATCAGCTTCGAGACTCCGGCAATAAACGGACGCTCCTCCACCAACGTCTTGTAGAACGAATAGTAGAACGCTGACTCTGAATAGAACGACATCTCCCGCTCAGTCTCAGAGAGATGAGAGAAATGCGTGACATTCTCGTGTATTGTCGATACGTATCTGTAATGTATGTAGCCTAGGCCAAATGCTGTGAAAAAAAATTATGAAAACATAACATTCACTTGCTGTTCTGCAGCAGATAAATGTTAAGTCTTTTCGACATTGTTAGCTCTTGTTTACCCCATAAGGGATAAACGTGATTTTATGTATGTATGCATACAACAGGTGGTACATGTTTTTAAGAAGCATTTGAACAAACCTATGCAAGTACATATATATTTAATTTTACGCCGGCTACCTGTGTAGAAAGGGCGAATAACAATACAATACAAGTATTATGAAATACATGAACTAATGACCTCTATTGCCTAAGAATCTTAAAGTTAAATTCTAAGAAAATTAAAAATTTTTATAACATTTACCAAGAGTGACCAATATTCCAAATTTTAACAATTTCTTCAGAGTCGCGGCTTCAAACCTGACCTTGCAGGCCTTCGCAGGAGTGTTGTCTACCATTTTAAATACACTTTTAAATCACATTTCAAATCAGAAAAAACATATTTCTTTCGAAACTGAGATTAAATTTGTTTTTCAATGGTCGGTTTAGTAGACAGACAGCTGACATTGACAAACGGCGGGGTTATTATGTAAATACTGCCTATGCTATTTATAGTTTTCGAAAATATCTTTAAAAGCGTTATGTACTGCAAGAAAAAAGCTTGCTTATAAGCATTAAGAAGTTGTCCGAAAATATTCGTCCCGCGGTGCAGGACTGTTAGCCCCAACCCAACAATGTATGAAATCAGATAAACGCTGATGATAATTAAAGGTAGTTTCGGGTTCAGAGACAACCTGCTCTGTCAAATTCAAATTCAAACTTTTAATTGCATAATATGAATTCAATTCCGTAAAGCGAAAAGATATGATGTATGTGTCTGTCTCGTCTGTATTTATTTTCAAGAAGAAAAAATCTAGAGAGAAATCAAGTCAATTTTATATTTAATTTATTAATGTATACTAGGTATATATTTCTGTTCTCGCCTCGGCATCGCTTCCCTTACAGAATCCGACCATTTATTTTCTCCGTCAAAAATCAGACATTCCGTCAAAGCTCTCAGTGAAACGCTCAAATAACTCGATTGTATGGTTTGTGAAGGAGATTATTTCCATTTTCTATAGACTACCATAATTTTTTTTACATGATAATATAAAACCAGCAATTCATAAACTTCTTTCCCGTGGAGTGGTGACAGATATTCGATTTAACAATGCAGACCGACGCAGGCGCATCCTCTGATGCTAGAGAACAAATCGCTCAAGTTGGTAAGTCTGAATAAGGAAAAACTGTTGACTTATTCATATTAACACTCGCACGATTGAAATTAGTGAAGAATTTTAGCGCAAGGCTTTTATATTTTTCACTGAAATAGAAAGTTCCCTCTTGGTAAATTTAAAAATATATATTAGAACTTAAAGATTCTTATGCAAAAGAGGTCATTAGTTTAATGGATGTCGTAAAAGGCGACTAAGGGATACCTAGGCTTATAAACTTGGGATTCCTCTTATAGGCGATGGGCAAGCAACCTGTCACTATTTGAATCTCAATTCCATCACGCAGCCATACCGCTGAACATGGCCTTTCAGTCTTTTCAAGACTGTTGGCTCTGTCTACTTTTTAACTGGCCAGTTAAGACACATTCTGAATAAAACAGGAAGGAGGTAGTTTAACTAATATTATTAACCAGTTCGAAAATCTATTTTGTTCTCTGTTACAAACAATAAACCTGTTTATAATGTTTTCTAAGGAATAGGCTTACAAACTTGGGATTCTTTTTTAGGCAATGGGCTAGCAACCTGTCACTAGTTGAATCTCAATTCTATTGTTAAGACAAATAGCTGAACGTGGCCATTCAGTCTTTTCAAGACTGTTGGCTCTGTCTACCCCGTAAGGGATAAAGACGTGACCATATGTATGTATAATGTTTTCAGAGCGCATTGTTCCGGCCGGTGTGAAGGCTCTGTGTGACGCATGCACTGAGTTGTACCCTGACCAGCCTAACCCCTTACAGGTCACAACTAGGCTCAAATATTGGTTTGTATAATTTAACTATTCAAATTCATACATAAAATCACGCCTCTTTCCCGGAGGGGTAGGCAGAAACTAAATCTTTCCACTTGCCACGATCTCTGCACACTTCCTTCGCTTCATTTGCATTCATAACTCTCTTCGTGCAAGCTTGGCGGTTTCGCGTACTCTTGACCTGACCCTTTACCAACTATTCAAATAATTAAAAAAATATATATTAATTATCGTGGGACATTTTTGACATCACATAATAATTGTAATTTTTTCAGAGCTATCTCAGTGACCAACACACATAGATAATATATCACAAATTGAGATCCAACAGTTATAATTAAGTGCCGTGTGGTTCCTGGCACCAATACAAAAAAAAAATAGGACCACTCCATCTCTTTCCCATGGATGTCGTAAAAGGCGACCAAGGGATAGGCTTCTAAAATTGTGATCCTTTTTTTTAGGCAATGGACTAGAAACCTGTCACTATTTGGATCTCAGTTCCATCATTGAGCTGAGCAGCTGAACGTGGCCATTCAGTCTTTTTGGGACTGTTGGCTCTGTCTACCCCGTAAGGGATATAGACGTGGCTATATGTATGTATGTAGTTATAATTAAGTTAGTTGACTTTAATAATAGAAATTCAGAGAGTCACAGCTTGCTAGCAGATGACCTTAAAATTTTTTTTATCAGTTTGGCCGACTCACTTAAACTGCCCTAATTTCTGAGGGGTTGAGGAAATAGGTAAATGTGTGGTGGGATTTGCAAAAATTCTATAAGTATTATTTTGTATGTGGGGTTAAATTCGTCAAACCAATACCATGATATTTAAATTAAATATTGTAACTTCTAGCTTGAGTAATTATGACTGAAGTAAACATTTGTGACCACTGTCGACCAGGTTGGGAGGTAATGACCCCCTGGACTACATCAGCATGTACTGGAACCCGGGAAAGCCGGAGGAGAACATACCATCACATTGGCACTATGTCAGGTAAGTCATATAAAAAATATGTATGTATTTCTAATAATTAAATTTTTGAGTCTTTTGTAGTGAAAACCTTGGGTCTGTGGGGTCCATCAGCTCATCTGCTTTTTAATTTTCAATCTAACAGACTTATACTGAATTATCTATTTCCTTTATTGTTTGCCGGTTGACTGGAAGAGATCCCTTCATGGGATAAGTCCGCCATTGCAAGTGATTTGTTTCTTTTATAACTACTTATGAACTTACTATTTTCTTGTTACTGTGTAAATTTCTATGCAATAAAGATATTACAAACAAACAAACTATCAGAAAAGGCCATAATGTCAACTTCTTATAGTAATACGGGATAGGCTTACAAAATTGGGATTCTTTTTTAGGCGATGGGCTAGCAACCTGTCACTATTTGAATCTCAATTCTATCATAAAGCCAAACAGCTGAACGTGGCCATTCAGTCTTTACAAGACTGTTGGCTCTGTCTACCTCGCAAGGGATATAGACGTGACAATATGTATGTCTAATAGTAATATTTCATTCTCCTCCCTCCTAAATGACTCATCATCACCAGTTTCGGCTTGTCGGACCTACACGGCGACGGGCGCGTGCACCCGCCGCCCGACCGCGTGGTGCTGGCGGCGGCGGAGGCCGGCGCGCGGCCCCCGTCCGGGCTGGGGCTGGAGCTCACGTTCAGGCTGGCCGCGCCCGCGCCGCAGCCGCCGCCGCTGTGGCCGGCCGCGCTGTTGCAGGCGACAGCCAGATACATGTTCACCACAGGTGATTCTTGGATTTGTCTTTTACACAGGGATAAATATTGTCTTTTACTGAAGCCACCTGGGATTTGGACTTGGAATAGAATAGAATAGAATAGATTTATTTTCAAAATTGGATACAAGGTATCACTTATTGACGTCACATAACTTAAATCTAATTATAACTACTACCGCTTCCAAAGCGCATGTGTAGAAGAAGCGGCGGAACAAACTTGTGACTTGAATCAATCCCGCGGAAACTCCTGGATGACACTTAGATTTGGCTTTTACACCGGGATAAATATTTGTATAATATTTTTTATTTATTGTAACAAATTGACACAATATTTTCATCATTTTATTAAGAATTAATTAATTGACTTATGATTTATCTTTTACACGGGGATAAATATTTGTGTAATATTTTTTATTTTATTTATTGTAACAAATTGACACAATATTTTCATCATTTTATTAAGAATTAATTAATTGACTTATGATTTATCTTTTACACAGGGATAAATATTTGTATAATATTTGTTTTTTATTTATTGTAACAAATTGACATAATATTTTCATCTTTTTATTAAGAATTAATTAATTGACTTATGATTTATCTTTTACACAGGGATAAATATTTATATAATATTTGTTTTTTATTTATTGTAACAAATTGACATAATATTTTCATCTTTTTATTAAGAATTAATTAATTGACTTATGTGTAATTTTATAATAATTTGCATGCTATATATATATTAATGGCTGACCAGGAGGAAATATTATTATGTTTTGTTTTACACCTTTTGTAAACCCTAGTCAAAAGCAAATAAATATTCTATATTCTATTTAAAAAGTAGCCTATATGTTATTTTGGGTCTTCTTCAGCTACCTACATACCAAATTTCATGGTAATCGGTTCAGTAGTTTTTGCGTGAAAGAGTAACAAACATCCATACATCCATACAAACTTTCGCCTTTATAATAGTAGTAGGATCTGTAAACTTTGAATTAGAAATGTGTAGTGTGTAGAAGTTAAATCAAAGTTATGTACATACATTAGTTTAAATACTAACCGATGCTCTTATGGTAAGGTACAGGTTGCTAGCCCATCGCCTGAAATAAGAATACCAAGTTGATAAGCCTATCCCTTACTCGCCTCTTACGACATACATGGAAAATGAGATGGAGTGGTCACATTCTTTTTTATACTGGTGCCGGGAACCACACGGCATGAATTGTTTCATTGCATGGTTATTCCATAACATTTCCTATTATTTTTAAGCATTGAAACTTGTAATTGCACATTGTCTGCAAATAACACATATTTAATTATTTAAGAGCGGTTTTTTCAAGACAATAAAGAATAATCTATACTAATATTATAAAGCTGAAGAGTTTGTTTGTTTGTTTTAACGCGCTTATCTCAGGAACTACTGGTTCGAATTGAAAAATTCTTTTTGCGTTGAATAGACCATTTATCGAGGAAGGCTTTAGACTATATAACATCACGCTGCAACTATAAGGAGCAAAGAAATAATGGAAAATGTGGAAAAAAAAACTAGTTTATTATATTATTATTTATTTGTCAGGTAGAGAAGTGTGCAGAGATCGTGGCAAGTGGAAAGAGGTAGTCTCTGCGTACCCCTCCGGGAAAGAGGCGTGATTTTATGTATGTATGTTATTTGTCAGGTAACAAATTCTACGCGGGCGACCACATATCGTGGCACTCGCCCCTCGACGGCAGCCCGAAGTCCCGGCTGCGGCACCTGCTGGTCGCGGAGGACCAGCAGCTGGGCACCGTGGACACGCCCCACGGCTACGTCAAAATGTTGCAGGTGTGTAAAGAAACATACATACACACATACATTTATAGTAATATTATAAAGCTGATGTTTTTGTTTGTTTGAACGTAACGCGTTCTAACGAACAAACACTCCAGCTAAAAAAAAAAATAACTGATCAATAAAAAATTTGTAACAAAGTCAACGTTTGTAAGGTAATCGGGGAATAAAAATTCTACCGAAACCTTTCATTTAGTAGAATTATAAAAACGACCGCAACAATTTATCTAACTTTAACAATATATTTATTAATCTATATTAATATTATAAAGCTGAAGAGTTTGTTTGTTTGAACGCGCTAATCTAAGGAACTACTGGTTCGAATTGAAAAATTGTTTTTGTGTTGAATAGACCATTTGTCGAGAACGGCTGTAGGCTATATAACATCACGCTGCAACTATTAGGAGCGAGAGAAGAAATAATGGAAAATGTGAAAAAAAAGGGGAAAATTATTCACACTTGAGGGCTTCAATGATGCCCAAAATAATTATTCCACGCGGACGCAGTCGCGGGCAGAGCTAGTTTATTAATTAATATTTTACTGGGAAAACTTGGAGGAGATTTAAGGGTAAACCATAAACAAAAAGAGTAATATTACTTTCAGCTTGTAGGCTGCACCAGTCGAGAGCTGAAGGCGGCTCAGACGGGGTCAGGGTTCGAAGTTCTCAAATATATAGCTGAGGATCAAAGGTAACATTCATTCTATACAAACAAACATATTTACATATACATACATACATAAAATCACGCCTTTCTCCCGGAGCGGTAGGCAGAGACTACTTTCCACTTGCCACGATCTCTGCATACATCCTTCGCTTCATCCACATACATAACTCTCATCATGTAAGCTCGGCGGTTTCGGGGACTCTTGACCTGACCCTTTGCCAGGACGTCCTTAATTTGACACTCTCCTTGTATGTATATCTGCTTAGTCAACCTGCTTTCATTCATCCTCTCCACATGACCGAACCATCTTAACATATCCTTTTCTATTCCTGTCATTACATCTTCTTTCACATCACAACATACCCTTGTCACGCTGTTCCTTATCCGGTCACTCAATTTCACACCCAACATACTCTTAACTCTCTCATTTCCACTGCATTTATTCTGCTTTCGTGCTTCTTTTGCCATACCCAACTTTCACTCCCATATACTTTACATATATGGTTTATTCGACCGCCGACTCCCTCGGCCCTCTATCTATACTAATATTATAAAGCTGAAGAGTTTGTTTGTTTGAACGCGCTAATCTCAGGAACTACTAGTTCGAATTGAAACATTCTTTGCGTTGAATAGACCATTTATCGAGGAAGGCTTATGGCTATGTAACATCACGCTGCAACTATTAGGAGCAAAGAAAAAATTAAATATGTGAAAAAAACTGGGAAAATTATTCATCCACGCGGACTAAGTCGCGGGCACAGCACAGAAAGTGCCGTGTGGTTCCCTGTACCAATAGAAAAACATTACCAAGCTTATAAACATGGGATTCTTTTTTAAGGCGATGGGTTAGCAACCTGTCACTATTTGAATCTCAATTATATCATTAAGCCGAACAGCTGAACGTGGCCTATCAGTCTTTACAAGACTGTTGGCCCTGTCTACTGATATATGTAGACGTGATGATATGTATGTATGGTGCCGTGTGGTTCCCGGCACCAATACAAAAAAGAATAGGACCCATCCATCTCTTTCCCATGGATGTCGTAAACGGCGACTAAGGGATAGGCTTACAAACTCGGGATTCTTTTTTAGGCGATAGTCGCCTTTTACGACATCCATGGGAAAGAGATGGAGTGGTCCTATTCTTTTTTTGTATTGGTGCCGGGAACCACACGGCACCAAGACTGTCCTCTGTCTACTGATATAGACGTGATGATATGTATGTATGTATGTATGTATGTACGCGCCAACTCGTCAGATGCGGCGGGCCGTGGCACGTGACGGCCGCTGCGCGCGCGCGTTCGGCGCGCGGCGTGCGGCGCGCGCGCGGCGCGGGGGCGGCGCCCGCCGCGCTGGCCGGCGTGTCCGCCACCGCGCGCTGGGCCGCCTCGCACGGCGGGGAGGTCAGTGCCCGTTCCCACTTATAATACATTACCTAGACGTAACGTGTCTTGATCAAATTTGCCTGTTCCCACTTATAATACTGGAAAGATGATGAGCTTTCTTGGGTAATTATTGGGAATATTGAGTCAAACAAATTGTGAAAAGGTGCGAAAACTGTATTCTAAATTCAAAATTTTTATTCATTATTATAGGATACTAAATATCGCTTAATAATTGTCAAAACGTATGGTTTAACAACATTGGTTGACGTCAAATAAATTACTTAAAACTAAGTTTGCTGCCGCTTCCAAGGCGTCAGTGCAGAAGAAGCGGTAACAAACTGCACTGCAGCATTTTCTTCAACAATCAAGTACTTTACCTAGACGAACGTATCTTTGTAGAAATAAAACCATTAAAGACAAACGAAAATTAAAACAATTTATTGAAAAGTTAAGCTATATAGTCGGCGGGAAGCAGCGTAAAGAAAAAAAATGACAGGTGACGTCACAACCGGGCCACAGATAAAATAGACTGGTACAGGCATGGGCGTTGTTTACATTATTCCAACAATCTTAATCAAATTTGCCTGTTCCCACTTATAATACTGGAAAGATGATGAGCTTTCTTGGGTAATTATTGGGAATATTGAGTCAAACAAATTGTGAAAAGGTGCGAAAACTGTATTCTAAATTCAAAATTTTTATTCATTATTATAGGATACTAAATATCGCTTAATAATTGTCAAAACGTATGGTTTAACAACATTGGTTGACGTCAAATAAATTACTTAAAACTAAGTTTGCTGCCGCTTCCAAGGCGTCAGTGCAGAAGAAGCGGTAACAAACTGCACTGCAGCATTTTCTTCAACAATCAAGTACTTTACCTAGACGAACGTATCTTTGTAGAAATAAAACCATTAAAGACAAACGAAAATTAAAACAATTTATTGAAAAGTTAAGCTATATAGTCGGCGGGAAGCAGCGTAAAGAAAAAAAATGACAGGTGACGTCACAACCGGGCCACAGATAAAATAGACTGGTACAGGCATGGGCGTTGTTTACATTATTCCAACAATCTTAATCAAATTTGCCTGTTCCCACTTATAATACTGGAAAGATGATGAGCTTTCTTGGGTAATTATTGGGAATATTGAGTCAAACAAATTGTGAAAAGGTGCGAAAACTGTATTCTAAATTCAAAATTTTTATTCATTATTATAGGATACTAAATATCGCTTAATAATTGTCAAAACGTATGGTTTAACAACATTGGTTGACGTCAAATAAATTACTTAAAACTAAGTTTGCTGCCGCTTCCAAGGCGTCAGTGCAGAAGAAGCGGTAACAAACTGCACTGCAGCATTTTCTTCAACAATCAAGTACTTTACCTAGACGAACGTATCTTTGTAGAAATAAAACCATTAAAGACAAACGAAAATTAAAACAATTTATTGAAAAGTTAAGCTATATAGTCGGCGGGAAGCAGCGTAAAGAAAAAAAATGACAGGTGACGTCACAACCGGGCCACAGATAAAATAGACTGGTACAGGCATGGGCGTTGTTTACATTATTCCAACAATCTTAATCAAATTTGCCTGTTCCCACTTATAATACTGGAAAGATGATGAGCTTTCTTGGGTAATTATTGGGAATATTGAGTCAAACAAATTGTGAAAAGGTGCGAAAACTGTATTCTAAATTCAAAATTTTTATTCATTATTATAGGATACTAAATATCGCTTAATAATTGTCAAAACGTATGGTTTAACAACATTGGTTGACGTCAAATAAATTACTTAAAACTAAGTTTGCTGCCGCTTCCAAGGCGTCAGTGCAGAAGAAGCGGTAACAAACTGCACTGCAGCATTTTCTTCAACAATCAAGTACTTTACCTAGACGAACGTATCTTTGTAGAAATAAAACCATTAAAGACAAACGAAAATTAAAACAATTTATTGAAAAGTTAAGCTATATAGTCGGCGGGAAGCAGCGTAAAGAAAAAAAATGACAGGTGACGTCACAACCGGGCCACAGATAAAATAGACTGGTACAGGCATGGGCGTTGTTTACATTATTCCAACAATCTTAATCAAATTTGCCTGTTCCCACTTATAATACTGGAAAGATGATGAGCTTTCTTGGGTAATTATTGGGAATATTGAGTCAAACAAATTGTGAAAAGGTGCGAAAACTGTATTCTAAATTCAAAATTTTTATTCATTATTATAGGATACTAAATATCGCTTAATAATTGTCAAAACGTATGGTTTAACAACATTGGTTGACGTCAAATAAATTACTTAAAACTAAGTTTGCTGCCGCTTCCAAGGCGTCAGTGCAGAAGAAGCGGTAACAAACTGCACTGCAGCATTTTCTTCAACAATCAAGTACTTTACCTAGACGAACGTATCTTTGTAGAAATAAAACCATTAAAGACAAACGAAAATTAAAACAATTTATTGAAAAGTTAAGCTATATAGTCGGCGGGAAGCAGCGTAAAGAAAAAAAATGACAGGTGACGTCACAACCGGGCCACAGATAAAATAGGCTGGTACAGGCATGGGCGTTGTTTACATTATTCCAACAATCTTAATCAAATTTGCCTGTTCCCACTTATAATACTAGAAAGATGATGAGCTTTCTTGGGTAATTATTGGGAATATTGAGTCAAACAAATTGTGAAAAGGTGCTAAAACTGTATTGTGACTGTTTCAATCTTAACGAAAAACCATGTTTGACGTTTTGTATTATAAAAAAGTACTTAAATTTAATAGACAACAAATACTTTCCCACATACTTAACATAGACGAACGTATCTTGATCAAATTAAGGACGTCCCGGCAAAGGGTCAGGTCGAGAGTACCCGAAACCGCCGAGCTTGTATGAAGAGATTTTTGAATGTGGACGAAGCGAAGGAAGTGTTTAGGGATCGTGGCAAGTGGAAAGAGGTAGTCTCTGCCTAACCCCTCCGGGGAAAAAGGTTTGATTTTATGTATGTATGTAAATACTTTAAGAGATGTACTACTACCGTTGTATTATTGGCGTAAATATATCTTATATCTTATCTATACTAATATTATAAAGCTGAAGAGTTTGTTTTGTTTGTTTGTTTGTTTGTTTAAACGCGCTAATCTCAGAAACTACTGAACCGATTTGAATAATTCTTTCACTGTTATCTATACTAATATTATAAAGCTGAAGAGTTTGTTTTGTTTGTTTGTTTGTTTGTTTAAACGCGCTAATCTCAGAAACTACTGAACCGATTTGAATAATTCTTTCACTGTTAGATAGTCTATTTATCGAGGAAGGCTATAGGCTACATTTTATCCCGGATTTCCTACGGGAAACGTCAACAATGCAGGTGAAAGTTGAATGAGTCGGCCATCTGCGAGCTTTCCAAGCGAACGCTGCGCAAACCAACAAAGATATAGTAAAACAATGTACTAAAGATGTGAAGAACTCATTTTTTGCCACAAAAAAGTCCGCGAGAGCATATATCTATCTCTTAAGGTTTACTTACAATAACCACTTTTATGTTCATTTTTTAAGATTTTTTCTTCATTATAAACATAATTTATTTTGAAACCAATTTTCTTTAATTCAGTATTAATCCTTATCCAAATAAATATGTTTATTACTTTCGGCTTTTCATGTAGATTAAAATTGCCATTTACAGTATATAAATCAGACGAATAGGTTTTGAGATATAGTCGTTATAAGCAATTTGCAGCGAAACATTTAATACGGCGAACCAGCGTTCTTTCTAATACGCGTGACCGCCAAATTGATGCCGAGGAGGATGTTTGCAAAAATAAATATGATGCCCAAATAACTATTCCACGCGGACGAAGTCGCGGGCACAGCTAGTACCTATATAAAATTCTCGTGTCACAATGTTCTTTCCCGTGCTCCTCCGAAACGGCTTGGCCGATTCTCATGAAATTTTGTGAGCATATTGAGTAGGTCTAAAAATCGGCCAACATTTATTTTTCATACCCCTTAGTGATAAGGGTTGTCCACCCTTTTCATCCTTTCGATTCTTTTCATTCATTTCGAATCATCAATCATCGATGAATGGTCATTCATTGACCACAGATCATTGTAACATAATTCGAAATGTCCGACATGAAATAAAGTTACTACGTTACGTGCGCGTTTGACACGTGAAGTACTTTGGTATTTATAAAAAGTAAAAGAGGAATTTCATGTTTATTAACCTATCCCTTAGTCGCCTTTTACGACATCCACGGGAAAGATATAGAGGTTTTGTTCTAAAGTCTCAGAAACCACGCGATAATAATTTAATTGAAATAATGTAACTAGCTAAGTGATCAGATATAACAATTAATAAGTGATATTAAGTGTTCCATAATAAAAAATGACATTTTTGAATTTGATTTAAAATTATGATTCCCGAAAATCCTGCAGGAATCACGACTCACTTGCGCTGTCCGAGATTAAATAAATATAAGTAGTTTAAGTTTTAATTTGAATTCACTAATTGAAATAAACGCGACTTCGTCCGCGTGGAATAGTTATTTTGGCATCATTGAAGCCAAGCTCAGGGATGAATATTTTTCCCGGTTTTTTTCACATTCTACATTATTTCTTCGCTCCTTATAGTTGCAGCGTGATGTTATATTGTCTATAGTTTCCTCGATAAATGGTATATTCAACGCGAAAAGAATTTTTCATTTCGAACTAGTTGTTCCTGAGATAAGCGCGTTCAAACAAACTCTTGAGCTTTATAATATTAGTATAGATTAATAACTATATTATTAAAGTTAGATAAATTGTCGTGGACGTTTTTATAATTCTACTAAAAGAAAAGTTTCGATGGTATTTTTTATTCCCGGATTACCTTACAAACTTTGGCTTTGTTACAAATTGTTTTATTGATCAGTAATAGATATTTATTTAAACTTCATTGCACCAAATACAAATGAATAGCACAATTGGTGGACTTAATGCTAGAAGCATTAACTACCAGTCAACCATTGGGTCTGACAGGGAACTTTATGTGGGGTCGGGGTACACAAAATACGGGGTACACAAATTTTTCCCAGGGGGGTAGGCAGAGACTGCATCTTCCCACTTGCCACGATCTCTGCATACTTCGTTCGCTTCATCCACATTCATAACTCTTTTCATAAAAGCTCGGCGGTTTCGGGTTGATCAGTAATGTCGTAAATAAATATATACCTACCACGTTAATTGCGCGTTTAATACCTGTATTATTTATAAATATGTATAATAACGCAACGCGAAAGTTTAGTGTCATTTAGATTTAACAAGCCGTTACAAAAAAGAAAAGGACCACTACATTTCTTACCCATGGATGACGTAAAAGGCGACTAAGGGATAGCCGTATAAGCTTGGGATTCTTTTTTAGGCGATGAGCTAGCAACCTGTCACAATTTGAATCTCAATTCTATCATTAAACTAAACAGCTGAACATGGCATATCAGTCGTTTCAAGACGATTGATCTACCCCGCAAGGGATACAGACGTGATTATACATATGTACCTATGAATGTATGTAGAGTTAACGATATATTTCAGGCGAGCACAGAGCAAACATCTTCAGAACTAACTCCTACAGTGGAGAAGCTGATTAAACAGACGTTTCTCAAAGGGCTTGACAACATGGACCGCGGGCAGGAAGGCATGTTCATCTTTTATTTTATATACACACACGCACGCATGCACGGACGCACGCACGCACGCACGCACGCACGCTCGCTTGCACTCACGCACGCTCGCTTGCACGCACGCTCGCTTGCACGCACGCTCGCTTGCACGCACGCTCGCTTGCACGCACGCTCGCTTGCACTCACGCACGCTCGCTTGCACGCACGCTCGCTTGCACGCACGCTCGCTTGCACGCACGCTCGCTTGCACGCACGCTCGCTTGCACGCACGCTCGCTTGCACGCACGCTCGCTTGCACGCACGCTCGCTTGCACGCACGCTCGCTTGCACTCACGCACGCTCGCTTGCACGCACGCTCGCTTGCACGCACGCTCGCTCGCTTGCACGCACACTCGCTTGCACGCACGCTCGCTTGCACTCACGCACGCTCGCTTGCACGCACGCTCGCTTGCACTCACGCACGCTCGCTTGCACTCACGCACGCTCGCTTGCACGCACGCTCGCTTGCACTCACGCACGCTCGCTTGCACTCACGCACGCTCGCTTGCACGCACACTCGCTTGCACGCACGCTCGCTTGCACTCACGCACGCTCGCTTGCACGCACGCTCGCTTGCACTCACGCACGCTCGCTTGCACGCACACTCGCTTGCACGCACGCTCGCTTGCACTCACGCACGCTCGCTTGCACTCACGCACGCTCGCTTGCACGCACGCTCGCTTGCACTCACGCACGCTCGCTTGCACGCACACTCGCTTGCACGCACACTCGCTTGCACGCACGCTCGCTTGCACTCACGCACGCTCGCTTGCACGCACGCACGCACGCTCGCTCGCTCGCACGCACGCTCTCACGTACGCACACACACGCAAGCACGCACGCACACACGCTCTCAGGCACGCACACACGCACGCACGCTCGCTCTCACGCACGCTCTCATGCACGCACGCACACTCGCACGCTCACTCCCACGCGCGCTCGCTCGCACGCCCACACGCACGCACACGGATAGCTTCGAGTTTAAAAGTTTTAATCACCTACTAATTAATTATTTTCTATTGTGCTTTTAAGAGCGTTTAATCAAAAGCTTCTTTAAAAAACAATCTTTTAATTTTTTTAAATTATTGTACTACATTATAAGTCACATGCCCACGGATAGCTTCGAATTTTAAACAGTTATTATTATTATATATTGTGCTTTTAATCAATAATTATTTAATGATGTGCTTTTAAGAGCGTTTACATAATCAAAAGCTTTCTTTAAAAAACTTTTAATTATTGTATTACATTATAGGTCACATGTCCACGGATAGCTTTGAGCTGTCCAGCATCGAGCGCGCTTTGCCCCAGTTACCGGATCTCATGGAGGTGTGTATTCTGATGCTGGTGTACGTCGGCGGCTTCTGTCGCGTAAAACCGAAAATCCAGTTAGTTTCCCTCGCGAGAATTTCGTGGAATCATCTCTTAGTGCAAAAGACCCTTAATTAAATAAAGATTAAAAAAAATAACCTAGTCTATGGGTATAGACTAGATCTAGCGGTTTGGGCTATGTGTTAAAATGTTAGTTAGTCTTTTTATTTTGTATATATTTAGATTAGTCAAGTTATAGAGTCGATTGGAAAATCGTTGCCGCGTAAGGACAATGATTCATGGTGTCCCAATGGGAACCACTAAAATTTTTTTAATTTTGAAGACTGAGATTCATCAGGATATCACAGCCCATAAAATCAATAAATTTACAAGTTCTTTAGAAAATAAAATTTGCGCAGTAACTTACACGGGCAGCGATCCTAATGGTCATTATAATAAGTTATTTACTACCATTTCAGACGCGTACTCTAAAACATTTATACAAAAGAAACGGAAATGCAATAATAACTTTAAATTCAATGAATGGGCTACTGTTGGCATCTACAAAAGTAGAAAGACTTTGTACGATTTATATGCCCAAAAACAGTATCGATTTGAAAGCGGCTTCGTAGACCATGTTAGGAATTATTCAAAAATTTTCAAAAAAGTATGTCTACATGCAAAATCTTTGTTCATTAAAAACAAAATAAGTAATGCTCCTAACAAAACAAAGGAAACCTGGAGTGTTATAAACAAGGAAACTGGTAGAAGTAATTTTAAAGAAAATATTAATGAAATTAAATTTAATGATAGGAAAATTACCTCTACAACAGAAATAGTAAATTTATTTGAACATTTTTTTACAAATATACCGTTGGAATTAACTTCAAATATTGACTCATGCCCTAATGAAGCTGAAATACTACTTAAAAATAATGTCAGCATTTGCAGTTCCAAATTCAAATTCTTAAATATTGACCCTACTGACATTATTAATACCTTTAAAGAACTTAATCTGAAAAAGTCTGAGGATTATTGGGGTATGTCAGCTGTTGTGATATGTCATATTATAAATATTATAGCTGGGGACTTAGCATATATATTCAGTAATTGTGTTGACCAAGGGATATTTCCAAATTTAATGAAGTATAGTAAACTAATTCCATTATTCAAGAAAGGTGAAAAATCAGATCCTGGTAATTATAGACCAATCTCAATTTTACCAATTTTGAGCAAGGTGTTCGAGAGAATCATGCTTAATCAAATGCAGCGTTACTTTAAGTCTAATAAATTATTTCATAGTCAGCAATACGGCTTTACTGAGGGGAAATGTACAACAGATGCAGGTGTGGCTCTTGTCACTCATATTCTCAATGCATGGGAAGACTCACAGGATGCCATCGGAGTGTTTTGCGATCTGACCAAAGCATTTGATTGCGTAGATCATAGAACTCTTCTGCTCAAGCTCGCTCATTACGGGTTCGATACTGCTGCCGTTGAACTAATTAAATCATATCTTAGTGATAGATTACAGACGGTAGATTTAAATAATACAAAATCGAAAGGAGCGACGGTAAAAATTGGGGTACCGCAAGGTTCCATTTTGGGACCTTTTCTCTTTCTGATATATATCAACGACCTGCCTTGCATGATTGAGAAACAGACTGGCATCGTGTTGTTTGCAGATGATACGTCACTAATTTTTAAAATGAACCGCCGTAGCGAAATCTGTGATGATGTGAATAGCACTTTAGCCGCCATCTCTAACTGGTTTACAATCAACAACTTATTGTTAAATGCAAATAAGACCCAATGCATTAAGTTTACACTTCCCAATGTGCGGCAGGCAAATGTGGATATTAGTATAAGTAGTAAAAGATTAGATTTTGTTGATAGTACTACTTTCTTAGGAATAACATTAGATTCAAATTTGAAATGGCATGCTCACATTTTAAAACTTTCTAAAAGGCTTAGTTCTGCAGCATACGCTATTCGTCGTATTAGGCATTTGACGGATGTGGCAACTGCTAAGCTAGTATATTTTAGTTATTTTCATAGTTTAATGTCATATGGTCTACTGCTTTGGGGATCAGCAGCAGACATACAAACTATTTTCATTTTACAAAAAAGGGCAATTCGATATATCTACGGTCTTAAACAAAGAGATTCCCTTAGAGATTTTTTCAAAAACCTAAATATTTTAACTTTGCCCTCCCAATACATATTCGATAACATCATGCATGTTAGGAAAAACTTAGACTCTTTCAAAAAAGTAGGTGAATGTACAAGTAGATCACTGCGGAACAATTACAAGTTGTCGATCCCAGCACATCGGCTGGCTAAGGTAGGGAAATCATTTCTGATTAATTGTATAAGATTTTATAATAAATTACCAAAAAGTGTTCTTGAAATGAATGATAGAAAATTCAAACAGTATATTAAAGTTGAGCTTTGTAGGAAAGCCTATTACAGCACGGATGATTATATTAATGATAAACATGTGTGGCCCGAGCTGGACATAATAGCCTCTTAATTCTTGTGTATTTTGACATGATCTTGACATAATTTGTACAGTATGTACATATTTTATTTTATATTTATTTTATTTGACGAAATATTCGTATTGACATAATCAGTTCTACATTCATACATGTTTTTTAATGTAGACAATGTGCATTCGTCCACGATTTTGATTTAAGAGATCTATATTTGTAAATTGACGTCCTATGAAAATGCTGCAGTGTAGTTTGTTCCGCCGCTTCTTCTACACATGCGCTTTGGAAGCGGTAGTAGTTATAATTAGATTTAAGTTATGTGACGTCAATAAGTGATATCTTGTATCCAATTTTGAAAATAAATCTATTCTATTCTATTCTATTCTATTCTATTCAGGGCGAAAGAAATTTAAATTCAAAATTTTCATTCATTATTAAGGGGAATTTTATTTCACACAACTTAAAAATTGTCATATCTTTTGGTTTCACAACAATGGTTGACGTCAAATGAATTACTTAAAACGACGTTTACTGCCGCTTCCCAATGTCAGTGCAGAAGAAGCGGTAACAGATTGCACTGCAGCATTTTCTTCAATAACGTCAACTACACAATAATCCAAATTTACAATAGAAATGTGGACGAGAGAAACACACCTCAAAGTCGAGATAACCCATGTCTAGGGTTATAAATAAAAAATACAGGATTATGATAATGTGTGTAACCGTAGGTCTCTCATCTCAGAAGAATCTCAGAGCGATTGGTATGAATGAAATACAGAAATCAACGTTAAAACAATTGGTTTATACCAAGTCGTATTGACAATAAAAATTTTGGTTCCACAATTAACTTATCAGATTAATACTGACTAAAATCGTATGTACCTACCTTCATTAAACAAAATTCAAATCCCTCTCGCTAATGTCAAGTTGACATATCGATCAGTGTTGCTAGTACAATACTTATTGGTCAGCTCGAATAATATATAATTTTGCAACTAATGAACTTTATTATTTAGTGTAAGTAAAAGTTTGTTACATGTGAGGGGATGTAATCTGGACTCATACCGGTAGGAAGACGAGGTAATAGTTCGAAATAATCTCGTGTTTCAGGACACATTGCGCCGAGAGCAACCGGTGGAGTTCCTGTGGGGAGTCCACCTTATGATGAACCCTGAGGCCGCCAGGCTGCTGCCGCTGGCCATCGAGTGAGTGGAAACTCGTTAAAATGATCGGAAATAGAAATATTGTAATTTTTTTAAACGCCTTCAAAAGTTAGTTCTCAGATTGACTTTGTTTGTGTAATGTTTGTTTAATCGCAATTATCTCGGGTTTTAACTGAACCGATTTTGGTGCGGTTTTCAGGAAAGTGTTTGTTACACTTAGGAAAGGTTTCAGAAATTTAACTGACTTCAGATAAGGAGGATATCGATTGGAGGCAGTGATCTTTTAATAAAAAATAATTTAATTATTCGGTTTATAAAACTGATGTAACACAAAAGAAACTACACATTAATACATACATATAGACGTATGCCGTATACGTAAGCCTATCCCTTAGTCGCCTGTTACGACATCCATTGGAAAGAGTTGGAGTGGTCCTATTATTTTTTCTATTTGTGCCGGGAACCACACGGCACATGTATGTAACAATCTCTCTCTCTCTCCGTGAAAGAGCTCGAGTGGTCCTATTATTTTTTCTATTTGTGCCGGGAACCACACGGCACATGGATGTAACTATCTCTCTCTCTCCGTGTAGCGGTCGCGTGCGCCACAGCCGCCACTTCACGTGGCGCTGCGGCGTGCAGGCCATCACCGTGCTGCACCGCGACGTGCAGGGCGCGCTGGCAGACAGCCGCCGGCCTTACGCGGCCGCCGGGCCCTGGCTGCAGGTCAGATATCACGACTCCACTGTCACTACGTACACATGGCCACGTCTATATCCCATGCGGGGTAGCAGGCCTCCTGCGGCCGCCGGGCCCTGGCTGCAGGTCAGATATCACGACTCCACTGTCACTACGTACACATGGCCACGTCTATATCCCATGCGGGGTAGCAGGCCTCCTGCGGCCGCCGGGCCCTGGCTGCAGGTCAGATATCACGACTCCACTGTCACTACGTACACATGGCCACGTCTATATCCCATGCGGGGTAGCAGGCCTCCTGCGGCCGCCGGGCCCTGGCTGCAGGTCAGATAGCACGACTCCACTGTCACTACATACACATGGTCACGTCTATATCCCATGCCGGGTAGCAGGCCTCACGCGGCCGCCGGGCCCTGGCTGCAGGTCAGATAGCACGACTCCACTGTCACTACATACACATGGCCACGTCTATATCCCATGCGGGGTAGCAGGCCCTACGCGGCCGCCGGGCCCTGGCTGCAGGTCAGATAGCACGACTCCACTGTCACTACGTACACATGGTCACGTCTATATCCCATGCGGGGTAGCAGGCCTCACGCGGCCGCCGGGCCCTGGCTGCAGGTCAGATAGCACGACTCCACTGTCACTACATACACATGGTCACGTCTATATCCCATGCCGGGTAGCAGGCCTCACGCGGCCGCCGGGCCCTGGCTGCAGGTCAGATAGCACGACTCCACTGTCACTACATACACATGGCCACGTCTATATCCCATGCGGGGTAGCAGGCCCTACGCGGCCGCCGGGCCCTGGCTGCAGGTCAGATAGCACGACTCCACTGTCACTACGTACACATGGTCACGTCTATATCCCATGCGGGGTAGCAGGCCTCACGCGGCCGCCGGGCCCTGGCTGCAGGTCAGATATCACGACTCCACTGTCACTACATACACATGGTCACGTCTATATCCCATGCGGGGTAGCAGGCCTCACGCGGCCGCCGGGCCCTGGCTGCAGGTCAGATATCACGACTCCACTGTCACTACATACACATGGTCACGTCTATATCCCATGCGGGGTAGCAGGCCTCACGCGGCCGCCGGGCCCTGGCTGCAGGTCAGATATCACGACTCCACTGACACTACATACACATGGTCACGTCTATATCCCATGCGGGGTAGACAGAGACAACAGTCTTGAAGACTAAATGGCCACGTTCAGCTATTTGGCTTAATGACAGAATTGAGATTCAAATAGTGAAAGGTTGCTAGCCCATCGCCTTAAAGAAGAATCCCAAGCTTATAAGTCCATCCCTTAGTCGCCTTTTACGACATCGATGGGAAAGAGATGGAGTGGTCCTATTCTTTTTTGTATCTACCGGGAACCACACGGCACTTATCACTACATATGTAGCATTCAACAAGCTCGCTTCTACTTGATCATGAATAGTACAATTGAGATGTATGGTGAGTGACAACTTCGTAAGTAATGCATGTTCCATACACCGCGTCCAACTAGAGATGTGTAACTCATGAGTGATTCATTTAAAAGATTTACGAAGAGTGATTAAAATATCTAATATACATATACATACATCTTTAATCACAAAATAAATCTTAGCAGCGGATGATTATTTTTTTGTTACCACTTCTTCTGCACTGATGCCTTGGAAGTAAACTTAGTTTTAAGTAATTTATTTGATGTCAACCAATGTTGTGAAACCAAAAATATGACAATAATTAAAAGTGAAATTGATATGTTCATAGGTTTAAGGATAAGCAATCAAGATTTAAAGTTGTATTACGGATTTATAAATCTTTTACCCTGGTCGATTAGATGGTAAGATTTAGTATCACTTCAAAGTATTACATCGCGCATCTCTACACCCAACTAAAATTGTGTAGGTACCTCACGAATGTAATTTCATTTTCAGATCCTAATACCAACGGAGCTGGCGGAAGACATGTCGAAACAAGTCGCCAACTTCTCCTACCTCGCCGACTCTGACTCGGAGATCGACAGCGAGGATGAGGGCGAGAGGCCCGCCCCGCCAGCCGTCCCGCTCACACTGCACTGGCCGAAGTACAGGCTGAAGATATCTGTGTTACACGACCGCGACATATTATAGCTTTAAATCAATTTAAAATAAAAATAACAAATATATTTCTATCACGAAGCCATTCGGCTGAACGTGGAGGCGTAAAGACGTATGACGTGTGTGAGAGTAAGACGTGGCTTCCATCAACCGTCCCGCTCACACTTAAATGGTTGAAGTAAAGGCTGAAGATATCTGTTTTAAACAAATAAGACATAATAAAGTTATTAGAATCTCTAAATAATGATTTTAATAAATAAATTCCTTGTATAAGGATAGTAAACTTGGGATCCTTCTTTTGGAAGACGGTCTAGCAACCTGTCACTAATATGATCTCAATTCCATCATTAAGCCATACAGGTGAACGGTTTCAGTCTTTTCCAAACTGTAGCGGGAGTGATGGTTCGGCTCGACTGCCACCAAAGGGAAGATCTTCCGCCAGGCTGGGTGTGATGCCTGGGGAACTGCGGCTCCAACGATGTTGAGTCGGAGGTTGTATTTATGCTCCAATCCATGAAATCTTTGTAATCGCGATTTAGATTCTTCGTTGCTATTGACTGAGCGCGTCAATTTCTTCGTGATGTTTGACATTGTTGTTTGATTTTCTGTTGTGACGTGTGGCGTAGAGATGTCGCCACAAGACTATTGTCTCTGCCTACCTCCTTCTGAAATATAGGCTGAAGATATCTGTGTTACATGATCATGGCTTAGAATAATTTTAATAAAGATATTCATTCATTTATATATTCACGGTGAACACGGCAGACCAATGTTGTTGTATATACCATGACAAATTCTGAAAGGGGGGCCATTTTGGTACCAAAATTGTTATAGGTAGGTATAATGTTTCTTTTATCGTATATCTAATGTACGTACCAAATAAACATTTTATCTTCCTTTCTTTATTCTTTGTGCCTCTCTTTTTTTTTCAATGTTTTATTATGTTATTTTGTTTCTTCATACTTACTATAAGTCTTATCTCACTATAGCACTCGTTTAGACTATGGGTTTAGCACACGTTCACCATATTCATATTCAAACTCATTTTTTTTTTATCTATCCTAATATTATAAAGCTGAAGAGTTTTGTTTGTTTGTTTGAACGCGCTAATCTCAGGAACAACTGGTTTGAATTGAAAAATTATTTTTGTGTTGAATAGACCATTTATCGAGGAAGGCTTTAGGCCATATAACATCACGCTGCAACTATTAGGAGCAAAGAAATAATAGAAAGTGTGAAAAAAACGGGGTAAATTATTCATCAATGATGCCCAAAATAACTATTCCTAAGCGACAGCTAGTTCTTTAATATGGGACATTTCAAACATCACTTAATCTTTTGATTTCACAACATTGGATGACGTCAAATAAATTACTTAAAAACTAAATTTACTGCCGCTTCCAAAGCTTCAGTGTAGAAGAAGCGGTAACAATAGAGATAAAAGTGGGAGTGAACGTAAGAAAACGTTCATCAATCCGCTGCGCATGAGTCAGTCAACCGCATATCAAGTAACCCTGCGTGGGACTCTGTGACGAGGTTATAGAGGCGAATTTGCATTGAGTTTGGGTATTTTGATATGCGGCAGACCGTACAATGACCAAACAACGAAACAAGATGGTCATGATGGATGCCCGTGAAAAAGGTGGCTACAATTTTATTTAAGTAGTAAATTTATTTCTTTGTTTGTTACTCTTCACGCGGTATCAACTGAACCAGTGTTTTGAAACTTTAAGTATATAAGTACTCTTAAGACTTACAAGGGCGTATTTAGCGCCACCGACAAAAGAATACAGGTTTTTTTTTCATCTAAGAAATAATTAACAGCTGGCAATACTACCTACCATTTGTCAAAATATGACATGGGTGGAGCGGAGCCATTGTAGCGGAGCTGAGGGAGATCTCCTGCAGTGTTGCCAGAATGATTAAGAACCTTAATCGTAGCTTTGTTCTGTAGGTCTAATTGCCCATTACGATTTTAAATAGTACGTTTGTCATAATTTTTACTGAAAGCGGCCGCCGCGACCTCGAATTTAATTCAATGTTTATTTTATACATACGCCAAGCCAGTTAACTTAAAAAGTCACGAATTCTATCTACCTAGTTAAGAATGTAATCATGATACACACACACATACAAATAATCACGTTTATATGGATTGAGCGGTAGTAGAGCAAACAGTCTTGAAAAGACTGAGAGACCACGTTTATGATAAAAATATGAAAAGTTAAAGATAAAAATTATAAGAGCCAAAAAGGTTCAACGCAAAAAGGTGAAACAGTGGTATCACAAAGTGTCATCCCACCGTGTTTCATTTTCACTTCTATGGTCGTGATGTGACTCAAATGTAACTTGATATTGTTGTAACTTTTCCATTTATTATACTGGCTACACTGCGTGTGTTTATGAAGCGGAGTGAAGCTCGGCATCGACCGCGCCGCTGCCGCCATTTTGCGTTCGGCAAAAATAATTGAGTCAATAAAATGTGGGTGTATTGAGTTGAAAAACACGCGAAGTGATTTTGTTTTATTTAACTATAGCTATGAAAACTTGAGTTTTTGTGAACATTATTAATATTTACAATGGAAGACGAATATATGGACACGCAGGAGTCGCAAGCTGCAAACGATAGTGGCAGTGGAAATGATATGCCAGACTCTTCCAAGGATTTCGATTCTGGAGGTTATGATGATAATTATGATGATGATGATGGCGGAAACAACTTTAGGGGAAACCGCGGTCGAGGGAATTTCAGGTAAGGCGATAAATGAAGTAATAAAGAAACAAATACCAATATTATTTATGCATGCTTCTTGGCGCCGTGCGATTTGTTTGCGTTACTTTTGTTTTTCGTGAATTTACTTATACAGACTGTTAAATATAAAGAAACCATTTAAAATAAAACCCATATTACCCATTACTTATTTAAGTCATACATATAGAATAGCAGCCGTGTGGTTCCCGGCATTTTAGAATAGGGCCCCTCCATCTCTTTCCCATCGCTAAAGGCGACTAACGGAACGGACTGCCATAAATTTGGATTCTAGTGGGTGATGAACTATATACCATATATATATAGCAACCTGTAACTTTTAATTTCAATTCCATCATGAGGCCATACCGCTGAACATGGCGTTTCAGTCTTTTCGAGAGTGTTGGCTCTGTCTACCCCGCAAGGGATATAGACTTGATTATATGTATGTACTACATATAACTTTTAAATAAGCATACAGTCTGCTTTGTAATTTCTTTAGTCTGTGAGTGTTGGTCTCATTGAATTGATTATTTAGTATTTAATAGATGAGAGAGAAAAATGTATGTTCAATTTATATATAACACTCAAATACTATTTTTAAAGTGTGGAATGAACCTAAATTTGTGGTTGCTTGAAAGAAATTGCATAATGTGATAAGACCACCATCTATACTTATATTATAAAGCTGAAGAGTTTGTTTGTTTGAATGCGAATTAATTAGAATTGAAAAAATATTTTTGCGTTGAATAGACCTTTTATCGAGGATGGCTTTAGGTTTTATAACATCACGCTGCAACTACAAGGAGCAAAGAAATAATGGAATATATGAAAAAAAAACAGGGTAATTTTAATTCTTGAGGGTTTCAATGATGCCCAAAATAACTATTCCACACGGACGAAGTTGCTGGCACAGCTAGTTTGTACCATAAGTTTAGGATAATTTTATGTGCAATATAGGGTAATCTATTTATATTATTTGAATTATTTAGAGAATTATATAAAGAAACATTTAATGTTTTGTAAACAGCACTGCTTTGCTGACTGTACTGTTTTGACAAACTGCATTGCACCTTGTTGATTTTGACATTATTCTGCAAATATTTCAAACTTTTAAAAGTCAACATATCACAAAAGATGAAAGAGGCAGTATTATTAGTAGGGGATGATTGAATGATTCTTTTAAGCGATGAGCTAGCAACCTGTCACTATTTGAACTTCAATTATATCATTAAGCCGTACAGCTGAACATAGCCTCCCAGTCTTTGAGAAACTGTTGGCTCTGTCTGTCATATGCTTACTCTTACGTTGCAACGATTAGAAGCGAAGGAATAATGAATAATGGGAAAAAAGAACGGGGAAAATTATTAATCCTTGAGGGCTTCAATGACGCCCAAAATAACTATTACATGTGGACGAAGTCGCAGGCACAGCTAGTAATTCATAATGTGGAAACATCAAAATGTTTTATTTAACACTGTCTATGTTTAGGATCGTATCCTACAAACCAATATTAATAAAAATACATTATTTTTGCATTGCATGTCACTTTGTCAGTATGGGTAATTTTTGTCATACTCTAAGTGCTATAGTATATTTGATAGACTCTACTCCTATGGGAAAGTGTGATGTATATTTTTATGTTATTTTGGATTTGGGAAATGTCTTTTTGATTGTTACTGTATTTGCTCGCAAAAACCGGATGTGATGCCCCAGGATAATGAGAGTCAGTGTAAATATTTCTCTAAAGATTGGAATTGTTCGCAAGATAAATTTCTAACTTTTTAGAAGTTTTGCCTCATTTCCATTTTGCATAGGCAATTATTAAGTAATTTACTCATACATAACACTTCAAAATTATAAAGAAATAGATACTACATGAATACTTAATGAAAAGAAGAAAATGCTGCAGTGCAGTCTGTTACAGCTTCTTCTGCCTTGCACAATTATTAAATGATATTGAAACATCTTATAATAATGAATAAAAGTTTTGAATTTGATTTGAAATTGAATAAAGATGATGTACTTAAATAATTACCTATAAGGTAATGTAGTTTTTTTATATATCCTGTCATTAGCCCTATGCCCTGTATGTGAACAGCTTTTAATGACACGTTTATTTCTTGACAGACGCGGGCGCGGCCCCCCGCCCGGCTGGATGAACGGCCCCCCGCCGCCGATGCGCTTCCGAGGCCGCGGGTACGGGCCCGGCGGGCCCCCCATGCGCGGCCGGGGCTTCTTCCGCGGCCGGGGCGGGCCCCGCTTCGGGCCGAACAACGGGCCGAACTTTGACAATAACTGGGGGCCGATGGGGCCCCCGCCCCCGGGCATGATGGGCGGGCCGCCGCCGTTCGGCCCCCCCGGTATGATGCCCCCCGGCGGACCCATGGGCCCCCCGCCCAATATGATGCAGCCGCCCCCTTTCGGCGGACCGCCTGGAATGCCACCGCCTAATATGGTGAGCGGTTTTGTATTTATATTTTACTAGAGGTCGCCCACCGCCTCATTTTCATTTGCATTTTCCGCCGGGAAAGAGGCGTGATTTTATGTATGTAGAGGCCGCCCGCGACTTCGTCCGCGTGGAAACTCTATCAATACCGCGGGAACTCCGGGATAGAAAGTAGCCTTTATGTTATTCTGGGTGTTCAGCTACCTACATAGCAAATTTCATCGTAATCGGCTCTGTGGCTGTGAGGTTCCCGGCATTAGTACCAAAAAGAATAGGACCAATCCATCTCTTTACCATGGATGTCGTAAAAGGCGACTAAGGGATAGACTTACAAACTTTCGATTATTTTTTTTAGACGATGGGCTAGCGACCTGTCACTATTTGAATCTCAATTCTATCATTAAGCCAAATAGCGATCAGTCTTTTCAAGACTGTTGGCTCTGTCAACTCCACAAGGGATATAAACTTGACCATATGTATGTAAGTTTCCCTTAATACAATAAGTTGTTTATAAATAATCGATGGATTGATTAGTTCTACATTCATTCATGTTTTTAATGTAGACAATATGCATTCGTCCACCATTTAGATTTAAGAGATCTAAATTTTTAAATTGACGTCCAATGAAAATCCTGCAGTGTGCAGTTTGTTCCGCCGCTTCTTCTACACATGCGCTTTGGAAGCGGTAGTAGTTTTATATAATTAGGTTTAAGTAATGTGACGTCAATAAGTGATACCTTGTGTCCAATTTTGAAAATAAATCTATTCTATTTTATTCATTTATTTGATTTTGCTACACACAATTTACAAATTCATATGAAATACAAATTAATTAGGGTGTGAGTTGCAGCATATATCACTATATAGTATAAAACAAAGTCGCTATTTTAGTCTGTTTGTCTGTATGCTTAAATCTTTAAAATTACCGCAACGGATTTTGATGCGGTTTTTTGTAACAGGTAGAGTGATTCAATAGGAAGGTTTTTATGTATAATAACATTTATAATTTTGCACCCGTGCGAGGCCGGGGCGGGTCGCTAGTATAATATAGATCTCTTAAATCTAAATCATGTAAATAAATAAATATATACGGGACAAATTACACAGATTGAGTTAGCCTCGATGTAAGTTCGAGACTTGTGTTACGAGATACTAACTCAACGATACTATATTTTATAATAAATAATAAATACTTATATAGATAAACATCCAAGACCCAGGCCAATCAGAAAAAGTTCTTTTCTCTTCATGTCCTGGCCGGGATTTGAACCCGGGACCTCCGGTGTCACAGACAGTGCGTACTACCGCTGCGCCACAGAGGTCGTCAAATGGATGTCATGGACGAATGCACATTGTCTACTACAATAATCTAATGAATTATCTATCTATCTATTCTATTGTATTCTGTTCTACCACCAGCCCGCCCCGGAACTGTGGGTGGAGACGAAGTCTGAGGAGGGCAAGTCGTACTACTACCACGCGCGCATAATATAGATCTCTTAAATCTAAATCATGGACGAATGCACATTGTCTACTACAATAATCTAATGAATTATCTATCTATCTATTCTATTCTATTGTATTGTACCACCAGCCCGCCCCGGAACTGTGGGTGGAGACGAAGTCTGAGGAGGGCAAGTCGTACTACTACCACGCGCGCATAATATAGATCTCTTAAATCTAAATCATGGACGAATGCACATTGTCTACTACAATAATCTAATGAATTATCTATCTATCTATCTATTGTGTTCTACCACCAGCCCGCCCCGGAACTGTGGGTGGAGACGAAGTCTGAGGAGGGCAAGTCGTACTACTACCACGCGCGCACGCGCGAGACCACGTGGACGCGGCCGCAGGAGGGGCCCGCCTGCCGCGTGCTCGCGCAGCACGAGGTGGAGGCCATGGCCGCCAGCGGTGAGTGCTGATACCCACACGGCACACGGCCTGTGTGTGCCATCTTTAAGTGAATAAATAAAATAAATAAATAGGTATATATATGGGACAAGTTACACTGATTGAGTTAGCCTCGAATATGGACACGTCTATATCCCTTGCGGGGTAGACAGAGCCAACAGTCTTGAAAAGACTGAATGGCCACGTTCAGCTGTTTGGCTTTATGATAGAATTGAGATTCAAATAGTGACAGGTTGCTAGCACATCGCCTAAAAAAAGAATCCCAATTTTGTAAGCCTATCCCTCAGTCGCCATTTACGACATCCATGGGAAAGAGATGGAGTGGTCCTATTCTTTCTTTTGTAATGGTGCCGGGAACCACACGGCAATTTGTGTTTTTTTTTTATCATCATTTAAATCATTTAATGAACGATCTCCCCATGCAGGTCAGATGCCCGGCATGGGCGGCCCGCAGTCCATGGGCATGATGATGAACGGCATGGTGAACATGATGCCCCAGGGGCCAGCGCCCGCCTCGCTGCCGCCCTTCATGACCCAGCCGCCGCCCTGGATCAAGGATCGTGAGTGTCTCTGGTGTATCTGATTGTTCTTCATCGTCATGTCTTTTGGCAGGTTCAGGCTTTTAAAAAAGAGTTCAGGGAGTGGAAATAAGAACCCCAAGTTTGTGAGCCACAACGTCCACATTCTATTCTAAGTATAATTTAATATTGTGAAGTTGACGTTGTTGATGAAAATGCTGCAGTGCAGTTTGTTACCGCTTCTTCTGCACTGACGCCTTGGAAGCGGCAGTAAACTTAGTTTTTAAGTAATTTATTTGACGTCAACCAAGTTGTTAAACCATACGACAATTATTAAGCGATATAATAATATCCTATAATAATGAATAAAAATTTTGAATTTGAATTTGAATTTTGAGCCTTTATCGTCTTTTACGACATCCAAAAGAAAAGGAGTGGTCCTATTTATTTTTTTGTATCGGTGCCAAGAATCACACGCCACTTATTTTCTATACTTCTATAGCGATACTTAGCGATACTATATTATAAAGCTGAAAAGTTTGTTTGTTTGAACGCGCTAATATCAGGAACTGCTGGTTCGAATTGAAAAATTCTTTTTGCGTCGAATTGACCATTTATCGAGGAAGGGTTTAGGCTATATAACATCAAGCTTCAACTATAAGGAGCGAAGAAATAATGGTAAATGTGAAAAAAACAAAAACCGGAGTATATTATTCACCCTTGAGGACTTCAATGATGCCCAAAACTAACTATTCCACGCGGACAGAGTCGCGGGCACAGCTAGTACATACATACATACATATGATCACGTCTATATCCCTAGCGGGGGTAGACAGAGCCACCAGTCTTGAAAAGACTGATAGGCCATGCTCAGCTGTTTGGCTTAATGATAGAATTGAGATTCAAATAGTGACAGGTTGCTAGCCCGTCGCCTAAAAGAGGAATCCCAAGTTTATAAGCCTATCCCTTAGTCGCCTTTTACGACATCCAAAAGAGATGGAGTGGTCCTATTTCTTTTTTTGTAATGGTGCCGGGAACCACACGGCACAGCTAGTATACACTATAATTGGGAATTAAACGAACTTACCTGGTGAAGTTCGATTCCAATTATGAGAGGGTCCCACCGAAGACGATATTTAATTACAAGCAGCAGTACGCAAGATGATGCTGTCTCCGTCACATGTTTAGAGATTTATATGAAACTGAAAAATTAGGTATTCTCCCCTCTCCTTCCCACCCCACGCGGCTGGTCCGGTGCGGTCGCTTGTCATTATCTTCAAAGTTTTCCTGATTTTGTATTTTTATTTTCTGGGTTGGGGGGGAAGTCATATCGTCTTCGGTGGGACCCTCTCATAATTGGAATCGAACTTCACCAGGTAAGTTCGTTTAATTCCCAATTATAATTCAGGTCTCCACCGAAGACGATATTTAATTACAAGCAGATGTTTAGAGTTTGAAAGGCATATGGGTCAAATAAAAATACGATGAAGTACATACCAATCAATATGTCATTTATATTTTTTTAATGACATCACTCATTAATACAATAGATGCAATTGATTGTTCTGATTTTGCGCTGACTAATCAAATTTATAGTTAAACAAGAGTAAACTAAAAATAAATACAACACATTTCTCTTATACAGATAACTTGATCATATATTGAAAATAGATAATGCAAATTCCTCATTATTAGAATTAATAATATTATCTTTTTTATAATATTTCAGAAATACATTAGATGTATCGCTCCACCCCGCAGCTTTGCGAACCGCTTCCAGACTTACCCCTGCCTTGTGAGCAGCAGAGGTCGAGGCGTGCCTGGCGCTATGCGCGCCATACAAACTAATATCTATCCCACTATCCTCCAACGCTTGTTTAACCCAATGACCGAGCGTTTGGGAACCCACTTTTTTGTGGGGTTTTCTTAAACTTATGAATAAAAAATCACCCGATTCTGGAATCCGCAAGGATTTTGTTTTGTTTATGTAAGTTTGAAGAGATAGTGCTGGACAAATATTAGGGGTCTCTCGTATAAAGGGTAGTCTGATGAGCGGTTGGCATGCTCCAGGGCGCGATGTTTTAATCATGTCAGGGATTTTTATTATTATGGAATTTTCTTGACTAACAATATTTTGTAATTTTATAAGGCTTAAAGTCTGCATCCTCTGAGCTGAGGCAATAGCCAGTAGAGTAATTGTTTTGATTGATAGTTTTTTTTAAACATAAATTTTCATGTGGGTAATAATTCGATAAAAACGTCAAGACTTTATTAGTGTCCCAAGTAGAGTTATATTTGGGAGCAGGGGGTTTTAATTTATAGACCCCTTTCAGTAAGCGATTTATGCGGTCATCATTAGTTACATGTTTACCTAAGATAATGGACAATGCTGACCTATGTGTATTGATAGTACTATATGAACCGCCATTTTCAAATGTTTGTGTCAGAAACAACATTACATGTGGAACTGTTGTTTGGAAAACGTTTAAATTTTTACCTTGGCAAAAATCCCACCATGCTTTAATTGAAGAGTTGTATTGAGCTAGTGTGCTTTGAGCAAATGATGCCATAACTATTTTCATGGACGTCGAAGGGACGCCCTGTCTTGTTAATCCCTCCCTGATAACATCGCTGCTACCAGGGTAAGGTCTGTGTGGAGCGGGTGGTACTCTCTGAAAGGAGAACATAACAAGTGTTTACTCGGTTCAAAATAGATGAATCTTGAAACAGTTAGTCTTGACCACATGGGGAACCATGGTTGTGATGGCCACCAAGGTATGACAACGATACCTTTTGCTTTATCAGATATAAGTTTTTTTTTTTTTTTTTTTAGAACCTTTGCGATTAGGCAAAATGGAGGAAACGCGTAAAAGTAGATATTTTGCCAATCAAAAGTAAAAGCGTCAACCACTTCGGAGCATGGGTCAAGTTTCCATGATGCATATCTATCACACTTAGTGTTTTGGACACTAGCGAAAAGATCAAATTCTGGATTACCGAAGGAGTCAACAATTTGATTAAATGCGTAGTCAGCGAGTTGCCACTCTGTATCGACATCTAATCTGCGAGATTCTTTATCTGCGATTGTGTTTTCATTTGATTTAATGTATGATGCAAAAATAAATATATTTTTTCCTTCGCACCACTGCTATATATCACGAGCTATTTCATTTAGGTGTGTATACTGTATACCTCCCGTTTTATTTATGTAATATATAGCAGTGGTATTGTCTATTCTCATTAAAATATCACAATCTCGTAGGTGAGATGCAAATATTTTTAACCCATAAAATGCCGCCTTCAGCTCTAACACATTTATATGTTTGGTTGAGTCAACGTAATTCCAATTACCACTAGCCTTTTTTCCGTTACATGTTGCACCCCAGCCGGTAAGGGACGCATCGGTAAAAATTTCTAAAATATAGTTTGTGTTATGAATTATCCAATTCATAACACAAACTTTTAAATCATCATGTATAATTTCTGATAATGCCATTGTTTTGTTATAATTTTCTGAGTAATTTAAAGCTAAGAATTTTTCTCTTTCAAGCAGTTTGGTATACATCCAACCGTATTTGACAGCTGGGCAAGCAGATGTTAATAAGCCAATAAATTCAGCAAGATATCTATCTAACCTTGCAAGATTTTGGTGAAAAGATATGGAGCTGTACACAGTCCAAAGGGAAGATCGTTAAATTGGTAAATTTTATCTTCCCATTTGAAAGTGCAACATTTTTCTGTCGCGTTCATCGATAGAAATAAAAAAAATAGGCGTCCTTTAAATCAAGTGTTGACATGAAATAATTTTTGTTTATTAATTTTTGGGCGGTACGATGATCTTCCATTTTAAAATGATCTACTTCAATGAATTTATTTAATTTTTTTTTTTTTTTTTTATTTAAAATAAAGCGGTATTTTCTGTCAGATTTAGGAACTACAAAAATTGGTGATAGAAACTGATCCTTACAAGGTAAACAATGTGAAATAGCACCGCTATTCACCATTTCTGAAATACACGAGTCCATAGCTATAATTTCTGTTTTTGAAAAGTGCTTATTATTTGGAAAACATGACTGTGTTGGTTTTTCCTTAAGAGGTATTCTATATCCTTTTACCCACGATAAAATCCTGGTATCCTTTGTTAATTGATACCATTGGTCATAAAAATATTTAAGTCTACCGACTTTTGGTACAAGTACCTGTTCAGTATTATTTAACGCCTGTGTCCCCGTTGACTGCTGTATCTCCTCGACGACGCCTCCTTGCGACGATCCCTCGTGGTTGTCGCTGCTGGTGCCGTTGTGTATTTCCGGACTCCGGGGTTGGTTCGCGATTCCGGCACTCGCGAGCCCCTCCTTGCGTTTAAAGCCCCGCGCTGAGGTTGACTCGTTGAGGGTTTAGACTGTGGTCGTACCGGTTTGGGTTTCATTTCTGTACCCGATTTCTTAATGGCCTTTGATGATTTCAAATGTTCTCCAAGGCCAGAACCAAACAAGTATTCGTCTATTTTGGTATTTTTGACGGTATCTCTAGCTTCTTTATTAAGTGAGTTTATAATAGCGTAACGACGAGATTGTGATTCTCGGTAGTGGAGGTCGCACAGGAGTCGACCGGCGTCACTTAATGGTTTTATAAGATCCTGTGACGTTTCCTCATTGCTAAGAGCAATATTCAGTGCTTTACCGATTGCAGCTAGACAGTTAGATAGTTGTTTTTGTTTATGCTCGTTATATGTTTCTTTTTTAAGGTTTTGTTCGTCTATGGCAGCTTTAACTTCCGGGTTTAATTTTGGTGGGTTAATGCTGTCGCAGTTCTCAGGCACTAAATATTGTTTTTGCAATTCGGTTTTAATTTCTTTACTCATGCCATTTTTCAAAATATGTGTCCATCTGAGCGCTATATCTTTGTGTAGTTTTTCGCCTACACAATTATCTTTTGACGGGTCATCGCCTAATATCTCCAGTATATCTGGGTCTAAATCTGGCGTGGTATCTGGCTCCGCAGTATCATTATCGTTTTCGGTACAGGGGAGTGATGGTGAATCAACATCATGGTTACCATTGTCATTTTCTTCTACTGTTGGAGCGATGTCTGCAATAGACAAGTAATTGTAAGCATATATAATATATATTAGTATATATCAGCTATCTTATGCTTTGGTCTAGCCATATAAGCCGCTAGTATAGTAGCAAGACTAACCATTTAGGTTGTCTTTTGCTTTGGTCTAGCCATATAGGCCGCCAGTATAGTAGCAAGACTAACCATTTAGGTTGTCTTTTGCTTTGGTCTAGCCATATAGGCCGCCAGTATAGTAGCAAGACTAACCATTTAGGTTGTCTTTTGCTTTGGTCCAGCCATATAGGCCGCCAGTATAGTAGCAAGACTAACCATTTAGGTTGTCTTTTGCTTTGGTCCAGCCATATAGGCCGCCAGTATAGTAGCAAGACTAACCATTTAGGTTGTCTTTTGCTTTGGTCCAGCCATATAGGCCGCCAGTATAGTAGCAAGACTAACCATTTAGGTTGTCTTTTGCTTTGGTCCAGCCATATAGGCCGCCAGTATAGTAGCAAGACTAACCATTTAGGTTGTCTTTTGCTTTGGTCCAGCCATATAGGCCGCCAGTATAGTAGCAAGACTAACCATTTAGGTTGTCTTTTGCTTTGGTCTAGCCATATAGGCCGCCAGTATAGTAGCAAGACTAACCATTTAGGTTGTCTTTTGCTTTGGTCCAGCCATATAGGCCGCCAGTATAGTAGCAAGACTAACCATTTAGGTTGTCTTTTGCTTTGGTCTAGCCATATAGGCCGCCAGTATGTAGCAGTAAAACTAACCATATAGGTTGCCTTTTGCTTTGGTCTAGCCATATAGGCCGCCAGTATAGTAGCAAGACTAACCATTTAGGTTGTCTTTTGCTTTGGTCTAGCCATATAGGCCGCCAGTATGTAGCAGTAAAACTAACCATATAGGTTGCCTTTTGCTTTGGTCTAGCCATATAGGCCGCCAGTGTATGTAACAATAACCAACTAACCATATAGGTTGTCTCAATAAACACTATTTAGTCTTAGGGACTGCATAATTAGTGAGAATAACAATGTTAAAACATTTAAAGTAATCCAGCATACCATGACCGTATGATCTGTACACGATCGATCACACATAATATCTAACAACTAAGTATATTTCATCATAGAATGTATCAAATTATTATTATTTATCAATCAAGCAAACTAAATTCTGATTATCGATTGATGGTTTGTATTTTATATGTATTTTGAGGGTAGATGATAAAATCTCCCGTTAGAGATATGTGTGATTCAATACTGTTGAAACTATATGAAATGCATTTAGTTACCTGATATTTTTTCGCTGCACGATGAATTGTCATCATCCGAAGAAGAGATAACGCGTTTACGTTTTTCTAACTTCCTTTCGAGTTTCTTCATTTTCTTCATGATATCTTTGTAATCTTCATCCATAAGCCTTTTTCTTTTTCCCATTTTTAAAATGTATAAAAAACTCAAAGTTCGAAACTATTAAGTTAGTGACGTGAAAAATATTAATAACGATGTGACATCGACAGCACACAAAAACGTAATGACAAGCGACCGCACCGGACCAGCCGCGTGGGGTGGGAAGGAGAGGGGAGAATACCTAATTTTTCAGTTTCATATAAATCTCTAAACATGTGACGGAGACAGCATCATCTTGCGTACTGCTGCTTGTAATTAAATATCGTCTTCGGTGGAGACCTGAATTATAATTATATTGCTTTCGCAGACAACAAAGAGAAACAAGACTCGGCCAGTCCCAACGGCAGCGAAGATATGCCCCCGGGGGAGACCGCGCCCGCCACCCAGCAGAACAATGGTGAGAGTCTTATTGAAATCATGCGGTGTCGTCCATCATACATACATATGGTCACGTCTATATCCCATGCGGGGTAGACAGAGACAACAGTCTTGGATAGACTGAATGCCCACGTTCAGCTATTTGGTTTAATGATACATACATACATATATAAAATCACGTCTCTTTCCCTGAGGGGTGGGCAGAGACTACATCTTTCCACTTGACACGATCTCTGCACACTTCCTTCGCTTCGTCCACATTCATAACTCTCTTCATGCAAGCTCGGTGGTTTCGGGTACTCTCGACCTGACCCTTTGCCAGGACGTCCTAAATTTGATCGAGATAAGATACTCTTTATTATAAGTGCCATCCACACTTGTAATAAAGAGAAAAAATTAATATGTTTGTGTAACGAGTGAACTCAGAAACTAGTTTTTTTGATGAAATTAAGTTGTGTTGGTACTAACACTAATATGAGTGAATTGGGTGCGGCAGAGGAGCAGAATAAATGCGGTGTAGCAATTTCGGAACGGACTCCATTAATATTTGTAGTCGATAATCGGTTACGTAATTTAACTAACGAATATACTGCCATCTAGTGTCATTGTGTTTTATTATGTAGTGGTTATCGAAAAATGTTTGCGGAGTAGTATAATAGATGGCGCCGAACGCTAGTTGATAAACATTAGAAAATAGGAATGAAACATAAAAACAAGGACATCAATGTGAAGACAGCAAATCTACTGTAAAAAACAGTAGGGTTGGTAACACTGATTGTAGATTTTTTTTTTTTGTGTGACAGGTAACAACATGCCGCCGGGCGCTATGGGCGGCATGGGGGGCATGGGGTTCCCCCCCGGCGGCCCCCCCGCGGGGTTCCCGCCGGGCCCCGCGTGGGGGGGCGGCTGGGGGGGCTGGCCGCCGCCCGGGGTGGCGCAGCCGCCGCCCAGCCTCAACGCCGCCGCTCCCGATACTGGTAAATATATAAATTTATATCACTTGGTTATCACTCGGGCAGTTCAAATAAGTAGATGTTAAGTCGTAATCGCATACGCGTTGTCACGTTCACGTCCCTTGCGGGGTGGACGGAGCCAACTGTCTTGAAAAGACTGATAGGCCACGTTCAGCTGTTTGGCTTTCAAAAAAAAATGGTGGTTCTTTGTCCGCGGTTATCTCCCGTTTTGCTAAACAGATTTTGATTAGGTTTTCAGGAAAGTATTTGTAACTGAATTAAAAAAAAAAAAACTATATCGATGACACATGGTTGTTTATTGTTTACAATAGTTATTTAAATAATGTTTCGCGTACCAAGAATTCTTAAGCGGTTTTATTTGTCTTTACGGAACTTATTTAAGTAATATTTCGTCGTACCGAAAATTCTAAATGAGAAACAAAATTGACACAATACATTTCAGGTACAGCGAGCCAAGGCCCCCAGCCGATGTCGAACCCGAACCCCGCCCTCGGGAACATGCCGTCCATGCCGGGTAACATGCCCTCCATGCCGGGCAACATGCCCTCCATGCCGGGGAGCGCCATGAGCGGCCCGATGAGCGCTATGAGCGGCAACGGAATGAGCATGGGGACTGCGATGGCGGGCGGCGGAGCCCTACAGCCGCCGCCGGCCGCCGCGCAGGCTCTGCCCGCCCCTGAGATCATACCGGACTCGCCGCCCCAGCCAGACGAACAGGTTAGTATAGAATAGAATAGATTTATTTTCTAAATTGGATACAAGGTATCACTTAGTGACGTCACATAACACAGCACGTTAGTTTCGTTAACATATGATCAAGTCTATGCGGGTATCAAGGTGACAGTTGCAAGTTAACAGCTGAGTGTTTTTCAAGACTGTCGGCTTTGTCTACCCCGCTAGGGGGACAGATGTGATCAATATGATCAAGTCTATGCGGGTATCAAAGTGACAGCTGAGTGTTTTTCAAGACTGGCAGCTTTGTCTACCCCGCTAGGGGGACAGATGTAATCATATGTATGTAATGTATGTGGGCATATACCCTTGCGGGGTAGACAGAGTCAACAGTCATCAAAAGACCGAAAGGCAACGTTCAGCTGTTTGGTTTAATGATAGAATTGAGATTCAATTTGTGACAGGTTGCTAGACCATCGCCAAAATGAAGAATCCCAAGTTTAGCCTATCACTTATTCGCCTTTTACGACATCCATGGAAAAGAGATGGAGTGGACCTATTCTTTTTTATAATTGCGGCGGGAACCACACATCACAACACTCCCTCATCACGCTGTTCCTTATCCGGTCACTCAATTTCACACCGATCATGCTCCTTAACGCTGATCGTAAAAGACGACTAAGGGATAGACTATATACTTGGGATTCCTCTTTTAGGCGATGAGCTAGCAACCTGTCGTCACTATTTGACAAAAAAATATAAGGAATTAGAAGGATATGTACAATTGTGGACTTATCCCAATCGGGTTTTCATTCAGTCAACCAAAATATAAAGGAAAATCCATATGACATGTTATGTTTAAAAAAAAGGTAAAATATAGTGATACTATTTATAGAATAGAATAGATTTATTTTCAACATTGGATACAAGGTATCACTTATTGACGTCACATCACTTAAATCTAAATAACTACTACCGCTTCCAAAGCGCATGTGTAGAAGAAGCGGCGGAACAAACTACACTGCAGCATTTTCATCGGACGTCAATATACAAATATAGATCTCTTAAATCTAAATTATGGATCTTAAATAAAAAACATGAATTAATGTAGAACTAGTTATTTCAATACGAATATTTCGTCAAATAAATAAAGAAAAAGATAAAATAAAATATGTACACACTGTACAAATTATGTCAACACCATGTCAAATATACATATATATAAAATTCCCGTGTTACCTACATTTGCAATGAATAATTTGACTTTTTTTTTGTTGTTTGAATTGCAGGAAATACCCGCTGAACTAGAAGCCCTGGCGTCGGAGTGGACGACGCACTTCGCGCCCGACGGCAGACCGTACTACCACCACGCCGGCAAGGGCCAGTCCGTGTGGGAGATGCCCGAGCCGATGAAGAAGCTGAACGGTGAGCGCTGCAGTGCAGTTTGTTGCTGCTCTTACTACTGCGGTGACGCTTTGGGAGCGGCTGTGGGCTTGAGTGATTTTTTTGATGTCATCTGTACATATATGCCGTGTGGTACACCGATTGAAAAAAGTATAGGACTTTTCCGTCTCTTCCCCGTGGATGTCCTAAAGGGCGACTAAGGGATTGGTTTATATACTTGGGATTCTTCTTTTAGGCGATGTGCTAGCGACCTGTCATTATTTCAATCTCAATTCTATCAAAAAGCCAAATAGCTGAACGTGGCCTATCAGTGTTTTCAAGACGTGAGGGATATAGACGTGATGATATGTATGTATATATATACACATAAATCACGGCTCTTTCACGGAGGGGTAGGCAGAGACTACGTCTTTCCACTTGCCGCTATCCCTGCACACTTATTTCGCTTCATCCATATTGATATTCACTAGTTCTACATTCATTCATGTTTTTTAATGTAGACAAATATTATAATATTACACATATATAGTCATATATGAACATATATAGTTATGTCTATATCCATTGCGGGTTAGACAGAGCCAACAGTCTGGGAAAGACTGATGGTCCACGTTTTGCCGTTTGACTTAATGATAGAATTGAGATTCAAATAGTGACAGGTTGCTAGCCCATCGCCTAAAAGAGGAATCCCAGGCATTACCCTTAGTCACCTTTTATAAAATAAAATTTGGAGTGGTCCTATTCTAAAGTGCTGTTAACTTTACCGCATAGGTACGGTCGCGTTCATAATTGCAGTCATAGTTCGCAAAACTTTATAGCTTGCACCGCTGCTATCACTCACACATTCACACAAATAACACAATAAACAACAAGTTGGGTAACCCGCCATCAAGAAGAGGGTAGTGAAAAAAAAAAAGTCGTCCGCTAATCAACACAGCGATACGCCACACAGCGGAGATCCATGGTGGAACAGTACGAAAATAATGGCTTCATACCGACTAGAACATTTGCGGAACAGTTTGACACATCAGTTTACTACGGTTACTGTTTTATGTTTGCACCGTGAGGGACTACACCACAGACAGCCAGCAAGCAAGCCGTATTTATCAGAAATAAATAAGCAAAATCGTTTAGAATTTGCTCGGCAGTATTTGGATTTTGACTGGAAAAAAGCGATATTTACGGACGAAAAGTTCGTTTATTTTATGTCATCACAACACGGTAGACTTCATTTATTTATGGCGAAGAAATGCAACTCGGTATGAAGAAAAAAATATTGTGCCAAATATGGAGTCTGGACACATCTCTGTAAATATGTGGGGCTGGATGAGTGCTGCTGGACCTGGGGAACAGGTGTGGATAGCAGGACGCGCTACAGCTACTCATTATGTGCAAGTGCTGGAAGAAACCATGTTACCAACTGTGCGGTGTATTTATCCGATTGATGATATGCCAACAATATCATTTGTGCCCTGTGCATCGAGTCCATATAGTGCGTGAAAGGTTCTGCCAGTTTATATTAAAAGTACTAATTACTTAGATAGTATTTTAAGGACAGCTTCAATATCTTTTCTTTATGAAAACGAATAATTAAGCTGTAACCTTAATAACAGAAGATAAGTGGATGATACAATTAGTGTAATAAACTATATATGTATAGCTTTATATAATCATCAATATGTAAATAAAACTATAGGTAAACTGTTTCAATAAAATTTACTAATTTTAATTATTGAATGTTTTATTTTGCTCCCTCTTGTTTAATATTTCTTGCTGATTTCCGTGTTTAAAACACGGGTATTGTAATTCTTAGATATCAGTTAGTTGGTTAGTCAGTCAGTTACTTAGTTCAAATGGCACCTTGAAACATAAAAAATTGTCAATAACACTAAAATAGACAAAAAAATCCTTGAATAACTTCGGAATCCAAGTAACGCTAGTAACTAGAACAAGCGAGTGTGAGCAAGCGAGATTATCTAATATATCTTAGATCTCACTTGCTCACACGAAGTAATAAAATTGCTACCCAATAAATTTATGTTAGGGTCGAGTGCAGACAAACTTTCAACCTTATTAAAATGACATAAGTCTGGCAGGCTTCCCTCTATAGGCAAATCTTATGCAAATAATGAGAGACGACGATATTTCGATCGACAATTATCGGGCCCAGTTCGGCCATCGTTGATTACCGTCTCTTTCTGTTTTGTTATGTTATATGTCATAGAATAATAAACTCTTTTACTTAGTAATCATTGGTATTATAGACCGTATTCATTTGAAGGAATATTTGTTCTTTTAAATATGCATGTGTGTGTGTATCTAGTGGAACCACAGTGCACGCTATTTTAACCCGTAAGAATTTTAAAACTATGACTGCAGATATGAACGCGATCGTACAATGTAACAACATACAATATATACGTTATATCACGCCTGTTTCCCGGCGGGGTAGGCAGAGACTACGTCTTTTCACTTGCCACGATCTCGCGTACTGACTGTGATGAACAAATTTTTTTTTTGTAACAATACAATTTATTTCTGTTTTAGATTTGAAGGCAAAACTGAATATCGATAAGAGTGATAAGCCAATTGAGAAGATCGACTTGGTGGAACCCAAGGTGGATGGGGAAGGTATGTTTATATTAATAAATAAATAAATAAATACGGGACAAATTACACACATAGTCAGCCTCGAAGTAAGTTCGACACTTGTGTCATGAGATACTAACTGAACGATACTGTATTTTATAATTAATACTTATATAGATAAACATCCAAGACCCAGGCCAATCAGAAAAAGTTGGTTTCTCATCATACCCTGGTCGGGATTCGAACCCGGGACTTCCGGTGTCACAGACGAGCGCACTGCCGCTGCGCCACAGAAGCCGCTAAATATAATTAAGAGTCTACATGCCCATCAGAAGAAGTTCGTTTCCCATCATGCTCTGGCCGGGATTCGAACCTATTCAAAGTGTCACACAAGTACACTACCTGGGCTGTCCGAGCAGATGTAACGATATAAAACAATTTGTTGTTGACATTGACCGTTGTAACGTTTGTCTCGGCAGTGATAGACGTGGAGGCGCACGCGGAGGCGGCGGCGCGGCGCGCGGCGGCCGCGGAGCCCCGCGCGGAGCCCGAGCGGCTGCCGGACGCGGCCGAGAAGCCCGAGCGCGCCAAGCTGGACCGCAGCCGGCCCATCTCCAGCATGCAGATACCCGGCACGCTCTGGTCGCTACTGTATACTATATACACGTCACGTCTGTATACCTTGCGGGGTACACAGAGACAGTAGGCTTGAAAAGACTGATAGTCAGTTGTGAGGTTTAATTATAGAATTGAGATTGAAAAAAGTGACAGGTCACTAGCCTTTGCAACCATAACCTTCAGTCGTCTTTCAAATTCAACTTCGAAATCTTTAATCAGAAGTTTTTAGGTCTTAAAAGTGAGGTTTGCAGGTATCTGTTCCTTGAACATTATTTTTTATCCGAATACATTATTCTGTAGGAAAAAAATGTTGATCTGCGTCAGTGCTATTTCCCCAGAGAACAATTCCGTATATTAGCCACGAGAATGCATAATAGGCTGTTAGGGCAGTGTTTTTGTTTGTCGTTTTTTTTTAGTTTCCGAAGTGCGTAAATGAATTTAGATAATTTTGTTGCTATTTTGCTAATATATCCCATAATCTATCCCATATCCATAATTCTAATTTAAATTTGTGTCCAAAACCAACCCCAGTAGCTGGAAATGACTAGGAAATAAATGGTTCCCACTCTTTTTTCTATCTGTATATGTAATCACACGTATGTATGTATGTATGTATGTATAACGAATTGAATGTTTCTGTGACCGCCAGGTGCGTGGTGTGGACTGGCGACGGCCGCGTGTTCTTCTACAACCCCACGGCCACCAGCAACAAGTCGGTGTGGGAGCGCCCCCCGGAGCTGCTGGGGCGCGCTGATGTCGACAGGGCTGTGCAGAACCCGCCGCCCGCCGTGCTCAGCTTGCAGGTGACTGTGTGTCTGTCTGTCTGTCTGTATGTCTGTCTTCTACAACCCCACGGCCACCAGCAACAAGTCGGTGTGGGAGCGCCCCCCGGAGCTGCTGGGGCGCGCTGATGTCGACAGGGCTGTGCAGAACCCGCCGCCCGCCGTGCTCAGCTTGCAGGTGACTGTGTGTCTGTCTGTCTGTCTGTATGTCTGTCTTCTACAACCCCACGGCCACCAGCAACAAGTCGGTGTGGGAGCGCCCCCCGGAGCTGCTGGGGCGCGCTGATGTCGACAGGGCTGTGCAGAACCCGCCGCCCGCCGTGCTCAGCTTGCAGGTGACTGTGTGTCTGTCTGTCTGTCTGTATGTCTGTCTTCTACAACCCCACGGCCACCAGCAACAAGTCGGTGTGGGAGCGCCCCCCGGAGCTGCTGGGGCGCGCTGATGTCGACAGGGCTGTGCAGAACCCGCCGCCCGCCGTGCTCAGCTTGCAGGTGACTGTGTGTCTGTCTGTCTGTCTGTATGTCTGTCTTCTACAACCCCACGGCCACCAGCAACAAGTCGGTGTGGGAGCGCCCCCCGGAGCTGCTGGGGCGCGCTGATGTCGACAGGGCTGTGCAGAACCCGCCGCCCGCCGTGCTCAGCTTGCAGGTGACTGTGTGTCTGTCTGTCTGTCTGTATGTCTGTCTTCTACAACCCCACGGCCACCAGCAACAAGTCGGTGTGGGAGCGCCCCCCGGAGCTGCTGGGGCGCGCTGATGTCGACAGGGCTGTGCAGAACCCGCCGCCCGCCGTGCTCAGCTTGCAGGTGACTGTGTGTCTGTCTGTCTGTCTGTATGTCTGTCTTCTACAACCCCACGGCCACCAGCAACAAGTCGGTGTGGGAGCGCCCCCCGGAGCTGCTGGGGCGCGCTGATGTCGACAGGGCTGTGCAGAACCCGCCGCCCGCCGTGCTCAGCTTGCAGGTGACTGTGTGTCTGTCTGTCTGTCTGTATGTCTGTCTTCTACAACCCCACGGCCACCAGCAACAAGTCGGTGTGGGAGCGCCCCCCGGAGCTGCTGGGGCGCGCTGATGTCGACAGGGCTGTGCAGAACCCGCCGCCCGCCGTGCTCAGCTTGCAGGTGACTGTGTGTCTGTCTGTCTGTCTGTATGTCTGTCTTCTACAACCCCACGGCCACCAGCAACAAGTCGGTGTGGGAGCGCCCCCCGGAGCTGCTGGGGCGCGCTGATGTCGACAGGGCTGTGCAGAACCCGCCGCCCGCCGTGCTCAGCTTGCAGGTGACTGTGTGTCTGTCTGTCTGTCTGTATGTCTGTCTTCTACAACCCCACGGCCACCAGCAACAAGTCGGTGTGGGAGCGCCCCCCGGAGCTGCTGGGGCGCGCTGATGTCGACAGGGCTGTGCAGAACCCGCCGCCCGCCGTGCTCAGCTTGCAGGTGACTGTGTGTCTGTCTGTCTGTCTGTATGTCTGTCTTCTACAACCCCACGGCCACCAGCAACAAGTCGGTGTGGGAGCGCCCCCCGGAGCTGCTGGGGCGCGCTGATGTCGACAGGGCTGTGCAGAACCCGCCGCCCGCCGTGCTCAGCTTGCAGGTGACTGTGTGTCTGTCTGTCTGTCTGTATGTCTGTCTTCTACAACCCCACGGCCACCAGCAACAAGTCGGTGTGGGAGCGCCCCCCGGAGCTGCTGGGGCGCGCTGATGTCGACAGGGCTGTGCAGAACCCGCCGCCCGCCGTGCTCAGCTTGCAGGTGACTGTGTGTCTGTCTGTCTGTCTGTATGTCTGTCTTCTACAACCCCACGGCCACCAGCAACAAGTCGGTGTGGGAGCGCCCCCCGGAGCTGCTGGGGCGCGCTGATGTCGACAGGGCTGTGCAGAACCCGCCGCCCGCCGTGCTCAGCTTGCAGGTGACTGTGTGTCTGTCTGTCTGTCTGTATGTCTGTCTTCTACAACCCCACGGCCACCAGCAACAAGTCGGTGTGGGAGCGCCCCCCGGAGCTGCTGGGGCGCGCTGATGTCGACAGGGCTGTGCAGAACCCGCCGCCCGCCGTGCTCAGCTTGCAGGTGACTGTGTGTCTGTCTGTCTGTCTGTATGTCTGTCTTCTACAACCCGACCCACACCACCAAGTCTTTCCCCTTTTTTTAAGTCTATCCCTTAATCTCTGCCTACCTCTTCGAGAAAAAGGCGTGATTTTAAATAAGTATGTTTGCCTTAGTCGCGTTTAACTACATCAATGGGATATAGATGGAGTAGTCCTATTCTTTTCATGTGAAATAGTATTGTAATTTATTTTTATATTCGGTCCAGGCGAAGGAGGCGGCAGCGGGCGCGACCGGGGCTCCGGCGGGCGGCAACGGGGAGCTGAAGCGGGCCTCCTCCAGCGACTCCTCCGACGGGGAGCCCGAGCCCGCCAAGCGGACCAAGACGGACTCCGGTGAGACACCGCCATTATAATATATAATAAAACGCGGCGTCCACCACCATCGGTCGGCGAATAAAAATCAAAGATCTAGAACACCCGATGCAGAATCATTATAGACTAGCTGCTACATCATCAGAATTATGAAAAAGACGTCTTGACAAAAGTTGTTCAATCTGATGAGCATTTTTTGTCTGGATCATGTGATGTAGAAGCCAAAAGGACCAGCTACTTTGTAATATGTACTGAAATTTGAGTACATTCAATAATCTTAACCTTCGTATTTCTAATATACATTGTACGTATCTTGATCAAATTAAGGACGTCCTGGTAAAGGGTCAGGTCAAAAGTACCCGAAACCGCCGAGCTTGCATGAAGAGAGTTATGAATGTGGATGAAGCGAAGGAAGTGTGCAGAGATCGTGGCAAGTGGAAAGAGGTAGTCTCTGCCTACCCCTCCGGGAAAGAGGCGTGATTTTATGTATTGTATGTATGTATTTCTAATAGGTAATACTCAAATGGAGTTGCGGACGTTAATTAGTATAATAAACGTTCCTACCCGTGAAATATTTGCTTGCGCGATTTACATTGTTCTGCCGTTGTATTATTTAAAATTGAATTTAAAATAATCTATTTAAAATTGGCCATTCATAAAAATATATGTATATTTTTATTAAAATCTCATATAAATCTGAACGATGTATTTTCTCGTTCACATTCCATTTTAACTTTGGATATTTGTGAAGTTGACGTTGTTGAAGAAAATGCTGCAGTGTAGTTTGTTACCGCTTCTTCTGCACTGACGCCTTGGAAGGGGCAGTTAATTTAGTTTTAAGTAATTTATTCGACGTCAACCAATGTTGTGGAACCAAAAGATATGACAATTATTAAGCGATATGAAGTATCCTATAATAATGAACCCGCCAGCGTCGCCGCTCAAGCAGCCGGGCGCTGGTGGCGGTGGTGGCGCTAGTGGCGGCCGCACAAGCAGCCAGATCGGCGCGGGCGCGGCGGCCGCCATGGAGGCGGAGATGCGCGCGGCGCGCGACCGCGCGCTGGTGCCGCACGAGGCGCGCGTGCGCAGCTTCCTGCTGATGCTGCACGAGAAGCAGGTGTCCGCCTTCAGCACCTGGGAGAAGGAGCTGCACAAGATCGTGTTCGACGCGCGCTACCTCATGCTCAACTCCAAGGACCGCCGGCAGGTGGGAAGTGTGCAGAGATCGTGGCAAGTGGAAAGAGGTAGTCTCTGCCTACCCCTCCGGGGAAGAGGCGTGATTTTATGTATGTATGTATGTATCCAAGACCCAGGCCAATCAGAAAAAGTTCGTTTCTCATCACGCCCTGGCCGGGATTCGAACCCGGGACCGCCGGTGTCACAGACCAGCGTACTACCGCTGCGCCACAGAGGCCGTCTAATTCGTCAATGAGATTCATATAGCGACAGGTTGCTAGCCCATCGCCTTAAAAAAAGAATCCCAAGTTTGCAAGCCTATCCCTTAATCGCCTTATACGACATCCATGAGAACGAGATGGAGTGAGGTCCTATTCTTTTTTTTTTGTATTGATACCGGAAACCACACACGGTCCACCATCTTTCCGTTCATTAACAACTCGACATCTGATCGCAACTGTCGTCGCCCGCGCAGGTGTTCGACCAGTACGTGCGCGAGAGGGCCGAGGAGGAGCGGAAGGAGAAGAAGAACAGGCTGCAGCAGAAGAAGGCGGCCTTCCGGCAGCTGTGCGAGGAGGCCAAGTTACATTCCAAGTGAGTCCGGGACGGGTGGAAGCAGATATACAAGGAGAGTGTGGGGGGGAAAGGTCGGAGTGGGAAGACCTAGACGAGCGTGTCTTGATCAAATTGAGGACGTCCTGGTAAAGGGTCAGGTCGAGACTACCCGTAACACAAGTCTCGAACTTCGAGGCTAACTCAATCTGTGTAATTAGTCCAAAAAAAAAAAATATGGACATAATATATATTTTATATATATCCCTCCTCCATAGGTCGTCTTTCACGGACTTCTCGTCCAAGCACGGGCGGGACGAGCGCTTCAAAGCCATCGAGAAACAGCGCGACCGAGAGACATACTTCAACGAGCACCTCGCCGACGTGCGCAAGCGCGAGAAGGAGGAGAAGGAGAGGAAGAAGGAGCAGGTGAGGCGGGGAGGGGGGTGGAGGGGGGGGGGCGGGCGCGAGGGGACCGGTAGATTGATAGAGTGGAGATTCATGTGGTGACAGGTTGATAGCCCGTCGCGTTAAAAGAAGAGTCTCGAGTTTATATAGCCTATACTCTAGTCGGTTTTAACGACATATATGGAGTGGTCCTATTTTAAAAGTGTTGGGAATCACGCGGCCTTTTGAGACTGTCTTGTTTGGCTCTGTCTACCCCGCAAGGGATATGACTATATGTGTGTATTAAGAGAAAATATTTTGACGAATTGGGATACTGACTCGACAGCAATAATTTCGATGAAACAATAATATGATAATTTATAGATTAAGAAGAAAGTATTTTCTTCTTTTCCATATAACCGGGAATCAAAAAAAAAATTCTAACAAAATAATATTGCTCTTACGCTTTTAACATAGCTCGGCTTCATGAATATATAAATAGAGAATAAAAGAATAAAATTAAGAATCTATTGGTCTGTCAAAGAGTTGATAAAATTTATTCATTAATTTTTTAATAAATCTAATTAAATAGTAAGGAATACTTTAGACAACTCAATTTCAATGTATCTTAATTGGTTTTAATGTTTCCATAGTGTCAGGTTTGAGCTTGAAGCTTTGACTCGAGATATTATTAATATTGTCAAAGGTGTGCCTGGTCTACTGGTTGTAATATTGTATTCGCTATCAAGTTAAAGTGATTCCATTAAAATTATAAATAGTGCTCACAAAGATGATGATTATGATAATAGTTTAATATTTTTAATATTACATACGTTAAATTAACATTGTGTTTCCTAAATGAAATCCCTCCTGATGTGTTGGGAGTTTTAATCATTTGAAGTGAAGTGGGTTCGATTCCCAGTGAGGGCATGTATTTATACATTTGACATTTCGTCCGCATTTATTTGTTGGTTTTTATTTTGTTTGTGTGTGTGTGTGTCAATGAGACAAGTCTTAAATTTACTGTTTTATAATTGTATTTATACACAAATTGAATTTTATTCCAGGAAAGTCTATCGGTCTATTCAGGTTCGAATCCTGTTGGAATTATATAATACGACCCTTGGTTAAAGTATACGGGTTCGAATCCCGATACAATTGATTTTGAATAATGTCATGTCATGTTATTTTATAATTGCAATGATTTTTGTCTGATTCTTATTAAAAATATTTGAATATTTCTCGATCAACTCTTTTTTTGTCTTTGGTATTGTCGATGGTTTTTTTTTAATCTTCCATTACTATCTTTATTATAAAAATTATACATTTCGAATGTAGATAATATAATGTAATGTATTGCAAAGTCGAGAATACCAACGACATGAAATAATGTGATTTTTCCCCCTAATCATATACAGCTAACGCCAGCGACTGTGTTTCATGGTTGAAATTATACAATATATACATATTCTTTTATATATTAGGATGTTAAAAAAATAAATATGTCGAGATATTACACAATAAGAGGCAGTTCTCCTCGTTATATTGAATACTAACTCAACAATACTTTATCATAATAATATCTTATACAGAGATACAGCTAGGAGTATTTTGTTAACTAGTATTTCAGTATACAAGTACCTAATAAGTGCTAAAAATTATGGTATTCCAAGTATTAAGTTACCTAAATGAATAAATATGATATAATAAAAGATTAAAATCAAAATTTCTCGCGTTACAATTCGCGTCATATTATGTTGCAATGAATAGTTGCAACAATACTTGGTGCTAAAGTTATATATAACTAACCAAACCGCAAAGCACAGTCGCTGCATCCTCTTCTAGTCGCGATGAGCCGATATCGATGCGGTAACTTGTTTGTGATAGCGGAGAGCGGAGGGCGGCCCGGGGACGCGGCGGCGAGCGGCGCCCGCCGGATGATCACTTGACGATACTCTATGGTACTTATATGTTTACAGAAGCGGACGTATCGCTATATCATGAAATTAACTATACTTTTATATATAATAACTTGAAGTGTTGAGAGAAAGATATACAAATATAATATCTTTAAAATACTAAATGTGGAGATTTATTAAAAAAAGTCAAGGTGATTTAGTTGTGCACGCAATAATGACTTACAGACCGAGGTGTGTTTGCGTGCGTGAAAGATTATTTTCATAATTTTGGCTTTGAAAAACATTTGCAAAATATTTTAATTAAAAAAAGGAAGTATTAAAAAATATACAACTTTCGAATCGCAAAATGAGAACAAGGGAATAATTTATTTCTTACAAAACTTTTAATATGTAATTTCATGATATATGTTACTATAGTAGAACCGCCTAAATGAGTCCTCGCCCGCGGAGTACAGGGGCGCGGGGGTATGACGACGAAGGGGACCGAGAGAGGTGCGGGCGGCGGGCGCATTCTTGTAAAAACTCAGTTCGCTCGCTACGCGGTTAGCGATCACACGTGTTGACAGTTGCGGACGCCTTGTGAAAATTATACATGAGATTACATTCTCAAGATGAGTCGAAATATTTTCGGACATAGAATTAATAGTCAGTGCAAACAAATGGCGTTTAACGTATATGAATATTTTAGAAAAAAGAAACTCGACCCAAATTCTGATGAATATAAACAAGATATACCTTTAAATAAAACTGTAGCAGAAGTTACTGGACTATCAGAAAAGACTGTATCTAGAATTGTACAACAAGGGAAAGCATTAAATGACAACGAGAGATTTAAATCACCGAGAAAACCAAAACAGGTTCGTAGAAAAAGAGTGGAAATAGACGATTTCACAAAAGGAGTGGTAAGAAGAAAAGTCACTCAGTTTTACACAATTTTCAAAAAAATACCTACTCTGAAAACTTTGAACGCTGTACTTAGAGAAGAGAATATATTACACTGCGGCAGGGAATATTTAAGGCTATTATTACATGATCTAGGTTTTAAATTTAAGAAATGCGGATCTAAAAGGAAACTCCTTATCGAACAGCCAAATATCACATCGTGGAGGTGGAAATACCTAAATACTATTAAAAAATATCGTAGAGAAGGAAGACATATTTTATACCTTGACGAAACTTATGTAAACGCGTCTCATAACGTTTCAAAATGTTGGCAATCAAAGGATGAACTTGGCGTTCTATCTCATATTGGTAAAGGGGACCGTTTGATCATCGTACATTGTGGAGGTCAAATTGGATTTGTAGACGGAGCCCTTGTGATATTCAAATCCAAATGTAAAACAGGTGATTATCACGATTCTATGAATTTCGCAAATTTCAGTAAATGGATAAATGAAAAGCTCATGCCTAATATACCGCAAAATTCTGTCATAGTAATGGACAACGCAGCTTATCATTCGGTTCGAGAAGAGAAAAAGCCAACTATGGCTTCTACCAAGCCAACTATGCAAGAATGGCTACGACGACATAACGTGCCTTTTGATGAAAAACTTAGAAAGGATGACTTATATAAATTAATTAAAAGTAATTTCACAGAAGATATTTACAAAATTGACGAGGTATTGAAAAGAAACGGACACGAAGTATTGCGTTTGCCTCCATATCACCCAGACCTGAACCCAATTGAGTTGGTCTGGGGTGATATCAAAGGACAATTAGCACAAAAAAGTATCGACTCTAATTTGGACCAGAAAAAAGAAATATTAGAGAGATTATTTGCTGAATATCCCAAAGAGAAATGGGAGAATTGTGTTAAACACGTGATTAAAATCGAAGACGAATATTGCAAACATGATGGAGTCCTAGATGAAGTTGTTGATTTTATTATTAATGTGCAAGACGATTCTGATGATTCTGATGATGGCTGTTGTGAAAGTGAAGAATCAAGTTCCAGTGATAGTGATATTATGGACATAAGTGATTGATTTATAATTTTGATAAATTTTGCATAAATAAATATTACATACATAACTTTATTACCTTTTTTTTACCTACATATCATACCTATATATCATAAAATCACATTTTTATCGAATTGTTTTGTATGAAAAATAAAAATTTGAAAATAACAATAATCGAAAAATGCTTATGCTATTTAATTCATGTACGTGGTCTCGTTGATACCATGGAGTTATGGGATAACAAAAGGAACACGTTGTATAGTTTACAGTTGTTTCATTCAAATTTTGTATAGCCATTATTATTTTTTTAATAAAAATCTTCACCTGTTTGCCGCTAACCACTATGACGTCACATATCTCAAGAAATGTCCAGTAACATTTCGCCCCTTGTATTACACGCTACGCTCGACCGCCGCCCGCACCTCTTTCGTTCCCCTTCGTCGTCATACCCCCGCGCCCCTGTACTCCGCGGGCGAGGACTCATTTAGGCGGTTCTACTATAACGAGAATCAAAAATATTCTACTGACATTTAATTTCAAGAAATTATGAAACTATTCACAGATGTTATATGTGGATAAAGTATTTTTTGATTAATTCGTGAATGCACCTATTTGGTACAATTATCGTCAAATGATCACATATTTTTTTGCCACAGTTTTTAAGGTTAGATATCTGCTATGTGAATCCAAACTTTATATAAATTGAAATAAAGGCCGATTTTAAAGTAATTCAGTCATTTCATGGCCTGTAATAATCTCATTTTTTATTATATTCAGTAATTATACAAGTCCCAGATCTTGCATATTGCATGCAAATGTCACTACGTAAAAACTACCATTTTGGTAGATTTTTTTAAAATGGTGATGGCTTTTTCTCGAAGAAACAAAGAATTTGAAAATGGAAAAATAATTGTAGATAAAAAAATTTACCATTTCTTTTACAGGTATAATTTTGTTTTTTATTTGTTTTCGAAATTCACAAAGAAATTTCTATTAATAAATAATATTGTAACATTACTTTTTAATTGTAATTCAATATAGTTTTTTACGAATTTTGTAAGTCTTGCAATATATTTAAATTCAAAATACTACTGAACCGATTACATAAAAATACATAATTATCTGAATTGAATTGATTACATAGACAATTTCTTTGTGAATGTTATCTATATTAAATTGAAAATATTAGAAGTTCAAAGTAAATATTAAAAATGATTAATGAAAGTAAATCAGACTAATTATGATGAATTTATACATTTAAAGTAACGAGAAACCATATTGTAAATTAAAGATTTGAATTAATTTTGTAATTAACGAATGCAAGAAATCAATTTATCGATGAAAATGTAAAGACAATTTAAAAATATTTGAAGTTGAATCAATTTTGTAATGAGAAACTTTTTGCATTTATTTTTTTCGTCGCGTTGGAAAATGGCTTTAGTGTTTGCCTTGGTGGCTGTTGTCGTGGGTTCGAATCCCGCGGTGTTTTTGCGAAAACACGATGCTCTAACGGGATTATAATGAAATTATTGCTCTGTAACAAATATTTCGTGCTTTGAAGGCCATGTCAGTCTGCATAGCACATTGGGACTCGTAAAGTCACTATATATATAGTGCCGTTTGGTTCCCGGCACTGAATAATATGATTTCTCCATATATTTCGTAAAAGGCGACTAAAGAAATAGGCTTATAAACTTGGGATCCTTTTTTTAGGTGATGGGCTAGCGACCTGTCACTATTTGAATCTCAATTCTATCAATAAGACGAAACAGCTGAAAGTGGCCTTCTTTACAAGACTTTTGGGTCTGTCTCCCCCGCAAGGTGTATATACGTGATTATATGTATGTATGTATTATAAATTGCTCATGCATACATACATACAAATACACTCCCGGAGGGGTAGGCAGCATATTCCATTATTACTTTGCTCCTTATAGTTGCAGCGTAATGTTATATACCTAGCCTAAAGCCTTCCTCGATAAATGGTCTATTCAATACAAATATTTTTTCAATTTTTAATTTTTCAATTCGTACCAGTAGTTCCTGAGATTTTCATTCGTGTTCAAACAAACAAACTCTACAGCTTTATTTATATTAGTATATAGATATAGATGTTGAAAAAGTGTATATAAAATTGATTCAATTTCAATTTGATTTTAAAGTTACAATTGTTAGGCTACGGCGGGAGGAAGTAAATGTATTATATATAACTCTCTTTTTATATTAATTTATTATTGGCATTATCAGAAAGGTACTTTGTAAGCCGTAGACTTTATAAGATTTGGCAAAGTTAAGCGGTCGGCGTTTCGAACGCTTTGAGAATTGTTTGCGATACTAGCGACCCGCCCCGGCTTTGCGCGGGGAGCTTTTATACATATAAAACGTTCCTTTTGTATCGCTCAAGCTGTAGAAAAATTGCATCAAAATCGGTTGTGTACATTTAAAGATCTGAGCATACATACATACAAGCATAGGGAGGGACTCGGGAAGCGACTATACTTAGTTACTATGTTATTCAAAGCTAATGACATAGTGACGGCACCAATGAAAAAAATAGGACCACTCCATCTCTTTCCCATGGATGTAGTAAAAGGCAACTAAGGTACAGGCTTATAAAGTTGCGTTTTTATTTTTAGGCGATGGGCTAGCAACCTGTCGCTATTTGAATCTCAATTCTGTAATTAAGACTAAACAGCTGATCGTGGCCTATCGGTCTTTTCAAGAATGTTTGCTCTGTTCACCCCGCAAGGGATATAGACGTGACTATATGTATGTAGGTCTATCAATGTCACGTAATATCATATCATATCATGTCATATGACATCTACTTAACTGATTTTTGACTGGCTCCGGGTAAAAACTATTAATAAAAAAAATAAGCTACCGTCGTGAAGAATAAGTAAAGATGTCAAACACCTGTTCTATATTCAAAATACGTTTGCTTCTTTCCCGCCAATTCTAATCACATTTTTTTTTCAGGAACTAATAATGCTTTCACTCCACAGCCGCTAATACATATTTCTTCTTTTCAGCGTTAATCTTTATTTTTTTTCAGGCACGAACGGTCTCATTCATACGGCCGTATATTTATTAAGTTGAGCGTCTTGGCCGGCGGTTTGGGGTACAGTCGGGAAAAGATTTATATATATATATATTTTTTAAATTATTTTTAAACTTTAATGGCCTGGGTGACTAGATATTGGGATTATATATTTTTTTTTTACCTTTTTTTTGTCGTTTTTCATTTCACTGGATGATGTACGCGACTCTGTTAAAATTTTTTCAAGACTGTGACTGACCTATATGTATATTCGATTACTTCTATTCCAAATATCTTAAAAATAAGTTCAGAAAGCATTAGCAATACAGACACGACTTTTGCATTTCTCAAATTGTTATTGTTTTTGTTGTCATCTTTGTTCCAGTTATTTACAACTAGTTAATGTTCATACAGCAGTAACTTTAGTAAAATAATTTTATTGAAGATTTAAAATTGTTGTTTTTGTCTGATATCTGATGAGTGACAAAATAAAAGTGTCTGACATCGTGACTAAGAATGTACGTATAAGATACGCATTTAAAGTCTTGTCAATAAACAATTTTCAAAGTAATTGGATATCTTTATGTCCGAACTGGAATTATTAAATTATTAATCTAATTCAGTTATACCTTTTCATGCATACAATATAATCACGTCTATATCTTGAGAAGACTGACAGGCCACCTTCAGCTTTATGGCTCAACAATAGAATCTAGATTCAAATAGTGCCATTTCAATATAACCGACCGACCGCCCCGAACCGCCCGCCACCGCGGAGTGTCGCGCCGGCCAATACGCCCAACTAACGGCCGCCCCCCTCTTTTAGGCTAAGGCGGATTTCATAGCGCTGCTGAAGGAGAAGGCGGTGGACCGCCACGCGAGGTGGGCCGACGCCAAGAAGAAGCTGGACTCGGAGCCGCGGTACAAGGCGGTGGACGGCAGCTCCCTGAAGGAGGACTACTTCAGGGAGTACTGCAAGATTGTCAAAGAGGAGAGGAAGAAGGAGAAGGAGGGGAAGGAGAAGGGTGAGTTCCAGTTTGATTGTGTCATAGGAGGCCTTGGGAACTTGGAACTCCTTTTTGTGCGGCGATGGGCTGGCAATCTGTCACTGTTTGAATCTCAATTCCATCATAAAGCAGTACAGCTGAACGTGGTCTGCCAGTCTTTGTGAAGACTGTTGGCTCTGCCTACCCCGCAAGGGATCCTAAACACCACACGTCACGTCTAGGTCACAACAATTATAATACTTCTTTCTCCCGGCTTCAGTCAGGTTTCCTCACCGCTCTGGAGAGGAGCCCGGGGTGTGCCTTCGACCGTGGACCCTGGATTGGGCGAGTCAGGTTTTTACACGAAGCGGCTAACGTCTGTATTGGATCATTTATGCTTGGTTACACGTTTCCTCGCGATGTTTTCCCCGACCGTGAAAGTATCGGTTAGAATTCAGAGTATTAAAAAAATAACAATTAATTATTGATAATAAACTGCCAGCCTTCTGGGCACACTCCCGCATGTTGATGCTTTGCAGGGATTGTACAATTTGTCAATTAAATTTTAGTTTTTAATCCATTTTTTTTCTGTCTTTTTTATAAGTAGTTTTTGTTTTAATTTGATTTAATTTTAATAGATTTAAAAAAACCTACATAATTAAACAAAAAAAAAAATTTAATGAAGAATTGTGAACTTTCAGACCGCGACCGCAGCAGTAAGAAGGAGAAGAAAGAGCGGGACAAAGACAAGGACAAGGACAAGGAGAGGGACAGAGACGACAAGAAAGATAAGGACAGCAAGCGCGACAAGAAGAAGGAGAAGGCAGACGTGAGTTACCATTACAATTGCACGATTATCTTGCGACGCTTATAGTTGAGACCAGCTAGAGATGTCTTAGGGCAGTGGATACTGTGATCCGGGGGGTCTAAGTTACCGTGGGAATTTACAAAAATCCTTAGGAAATTATGATTATGTGCTTATGTCATCAAAACTCTATAAAAAATTCTTTGTTATTTTTTTTTGCTCAGAATCAAAGATTCAACATTTGATGCATTTATGGTGCCAAGTTAACAAATGATGTTATGATAAGTAAAATAATAATTTTGAAAACGGATGACACTTAGTCATTGTTGAATGAATTCCTACTACCGTACACATAAGAATTAAATTGAGTGACGCGCAAAAGGCAGCGGTTATCGCTTGATAATAATTATTTGCACCAGAAAATATATTAGAAATAGTTTTTGAAACAATGTTAAAGTTTAATTAATTATAATTCATCAATTGAAATTCAAAGCTTCATGGGACTTATAGATCACTGTAGATGGCGCTATTAGAATATTTTGTTTGCCAAATGTTTTCGATCAGACATACTAATTTATTTCCGACTCCAGAGCACTCAACTAGATATCTTTCATTCAACAGTGGGATGTAATAGTTTTGTAATATGTACTTATTCTTATATTTCCGGGGAGGGGTCTGGCTACCTGGTTCCACTTTTCCAGGAATCAGCCTCTTCACGAGACAAAGAATTAATAGCTATCAGTTTTTAATATCTTATTATAGATTATATGCACCTTATTTGTTTAGCAAATTTTTTTTAAGAGAAATAATCGTTTTTATCATTCTCATCCTGTCAGAGATACATTTTGTAAAAAGATTTAGCAAAGTTTTCATCGTCCGCCTTCTTGTATCCACAGGATGAAACAGAGTTGTTCTAATGCCCTCTGGCTCGAAACTTTACTATAACTATTGTGTTAATTTAAGTATTTTTGAATGCAATGCGAAATTACCCGACTGTGCGAATAGAAATGTGCGGTCATGTATTTGATTATTCGAATTTGTTTCTTTTTTTTTGCGTAATCTGCTTCGGACACGTTATAAAATACGATTAACGCTGTTTGCGAAAGTTTCGCGATTCGCTGGTTTTTTATTTATTTTGCATAAGTGAAAAAGAAATGTGTTTTTGTCAAAATATAAATTGAATTTTTGAAAGAAAAAAAATTCGGTATCCGTTCAATTCGGGAGACGGCGTTCGGCGTGAGTTAAGGTGGGTGTGAGTTTAATATTGAAGTGTAACAAATTTTGGCGGTGTCGGTTGACGGGTTACGGCACCAAATTTTATAAATAAGCAGTCCTTATATTTATCACGAAAAAAAAATTTAATCAAATTTATTTGATGTCTTTTATATGTTGTGACGTTTGGCTCTCGTCACTTCGAAATAGGTTTTTTTTTAAATCTTTCTAAATGTTAACCCGTCAGCCTATACACAATATAAACAGCCGATTGTCATAATCTGCGGGACCCACGCCTGGGGGCCGCCCCAGCGCAATGTGCCATAGTGCGTCAGTGCAGTGTTCAGTGTTTATGATGTGCGTGCTGTGAAATTTATTGTACGGAGCTCGCGGGACTTGTGTGATTTATAAAAAGTTGAATATGTAAGGTTTTGTGATGACTTCTTCTTCCTCCCGGATTTAAGTCCCGGTTGCATCCTCACCACTCTGGGGAGGAGCCCGGGGTATGCTTTTGACCATGGATTCTGGATTGGATGTGTCAGGTTTTTACACGAAGCGGCTGTCATCCAACCCGTATTAGATCCATGGTTACACATCCAGTTGCCTGAATATCATGTTTCCTAACGATGTTTTCCCTCGCCGTAAGAGCATCGGTTAGTATTCAAACTAATGTCGAGGCACCTTACCAATTCGACCACCAACGCTCTAGATTATGTGATTACTGCTCGGTCAATATATAGGGGGTTTGTGTTTTAAAGGGAAAATACGATGAATATATTTTTTTTTTTTCGTAAAGGTTTTTCGTTTATGAAATACTATTTTACAAAATAAATAATTTCATCTTTTTTTTAAATTTAAAAACTATATTCGCCGTATTTTCCACTTTAAATCCATGTGAGATGTTGGGTTCACGGAGTATTAGATCCACTGGAGTATGCACTAAATGTAGTATATCATAATGGAACTTGTGAAAACATGTCTTAGTTATTGTTCCCCCAGTCTCTGTTTGCGAATTTGGCTTTCACTAATATCTCACTCGATATTACACGACATAAAAAATAATTAAGTTTTCATCTGTCTGTCGGGCCGTGTGGTTCCCGGCACCAATATAAAAATGAATAGGGACCACGACATCTTTTCCCCATGGATGTCGTAAAAGGCGTCTAAGAGATTAGCTTATAAATTTGTATAGTAGTCTTCTTATAGGCGATGGGTTAGCGACCTGTCACTATTTTCAAGACTGCCGGCTCCGCTCCGGCAAGGGATATAGACTTGATTCCTTACCGTGATATGTTTATATGAATGTCGGGCCCTGGATGTTATATACGCGTTGTCGCCTTGTTACAAATGCTATGGTCAACTCCAGTGGGTTAATTCTCCAGCCTCCGTAGCACGCGTCGAGCGACGCAGTTTTCCTCGCGCGAAAAACTATGCGCTTTTTCGCTTTTTATTATAACCTGAAACGGGATAGCGATAGTTTTATATGCGCGCGATCAAAACGGCATCGCGCGTGCTGTGCTCCAGGGGCGGTACAGCGTAGGCAACAGAGGCGGTGGCGTCAGGAGACGATACCTGCTGTGCTATTTATTAAATTGGCAACTCAAAAACAATTCGGCAAAAAAAAAATATACGGCACGTAATTGTGATCCGAATATAAGTGCCTACTCTTCTATTGAAAACATATTAGTTAATGTAGCAATGTAGGGTGTCGTAAAAATGTGATTATAGACACGACGTTAGACAGTGCTATGCCTTCTAATTTTCTATAAAAAATACAGTTAAAGTTTAATTAAGTACAGTTTTAGTTCAAATGCACATAATTAGTCGTGTCGTAGTTCTCTAAAAACGTGATTCTCTAAAAAGTGATATACACGACGTTAAACAGTACTAAGCCTTTCATATTCTATAAAAAAAACCAGTTAAATTAATATTACCTATAGGTACTTAAAGTTGAAATTCATATAGTCGTGTCGCAGTTCTTTAAAAACGTGATTATAGACACGACATTAGACAAAGCTTAGCCTTTTCTATAAAAAAACAGTTAAATTAATATTACAGTATACTTTAAGTTTAAATGCACATAGTCGTGTGTTAAATTAATATTACAGTATACTTTGAGTTCAAATGCACATAGTCGTGTGTTGTTGAGTCACAAATTTAATGAATAGCACTCGTTGTCGGACATGCGCCCCGCAGATACATGACACGCGGCCTTTGGAATATTCTAGAATTTTATAGAATTTAACAATGTTGTCAACTAATATTTGTGTGTTTAATTTCATTACCAAATAATGTTGTTAAAACTTGCACAACTAATTTAGACTTGTTGTTGTCAATAAGGTGAATTGATATGTTAATGTATTTTTTTTTTCATTATTTTTGTATTTCAAATTATACTATTAAATTTTTGAGGCAGTTTGTTTTTTTTTTTCATTCTATGTCAAAATATGTAACGATAAAATTTATTTGACAATTAATGCAGAAATTTAATATATGTATGAAAAAAAATTATTTGTTACAATTTCCTTTTTTAAATGAAATTAAACACGTTAAAAGTAATCGAGATTTGTATATAACCTATATAAATATATAATATTCTGTGATATTCTATAACATTCCTGAATAATAACTTCAATATTAAAAGCAAGTAACAAGCAAAGACATCTATTATTTACCTGTTAACCACACGGCGTAGTCATAATTTTTAGACGTGTAATTCCTAAGGCCGTCCGTCAGTGTTGCCAGCGTTTGTGTCCGATGCAGGTTCGCTTTTTATGAAGCTTTCACGTAATGACACTGTTAAAATAAAAAAAACTTGCGTTCAAATTGCCATTATTCTAATTTAATTTTTTTAATAATGAGGATTTTTAATTGTATGAAATTAAGTCATTTTCGTTCCAAATTAAACATTTTTTTATTTCACTAGATGGCAACACAGCGACATAAGGTCCAATCGACTTTGTTGATTGGACCATTGAATGATATGTTCTGTTGCTCTTTCAAATGTAGCCAATAGCAGCGACCCGTGACTGTGCTGCCATCTAGGGTCTTTATATTTTTGATACATTCATACTTATACATCAGCCTCGTATCCGGAGGAGTGAACAGTCTATATATCTTTTTGTTTTTGTAAAAATCCTCATTATTAGATTTTTCTTTGAAGAAAAATTTAAAATTTTTATCGCGTCAGTCCAAGAATCAATCTATCAATGAGATTTTAAAACAATGAATGTTACGTGAAAGTGAATGCGGGGTTGGTGACTGCACTCTGTGCGATTGTCAAGGTGCTTGGTGGTTCGTCCCATTTGCTTCTTATTTTTTAATTTTTTGAATTGAAAAGTTAAGAACCAAGAATCGTGTAAAATAATCATAATAATATTATTTTTTAAACATTTGCTCGTTCGCACTTTCGACTTCCCCACGTATAAGATAGCAAATGGGTCACCTTGTACCTTGTCACAACCGCATTGCAACCCCGCGCCGTGTCTCCTAACGCCAACCGTTCTCACTTCAGACTGAGGACGATCGGAAGCAGCCCACCCCGCCGCCCGACCAGTGGGCGGAGATACTCGGCATACCCGGCGAGGAAGGCTCCAAGCCGGCCAAATCCACGAAGAAGTCACAGGAGTCGGAGAAGTCCAAATCCGTGACGCCGGAGAAGGAGGTCAGATCGCCGAAGCAGTTGAGGTCGTCGAAGAAAGAACTGCCCACGCCTGAAAAGACGCCGATCAAATCGCCGCTGAAGAAACGGATACCGGAGGAGTTCAAATCGCCCGAGCCCGAGGAGGCGAAGAAGCCCGCGAAGAAGAAGAAGGAGGCGGAGAAGAAGAAGGAGAAGGCGGAGAAGAAGAGGAAGAAGACGGAGAAGGATTAGTGTTTGCTGTACGTGTTCTTCAAACGGTGATTGTGCCGGGGAGGCGGCCGCAGTGAGTAGTGCTCCGTGCGGGCGCGGGGGGGCGATTGCTTATCTCGATTTTGTGACGACGATTGTTCTGATTCGATTCTAAGACAATGTTGAACCGTTGAATACGTTTTAGAAGAGCCATTTTGATGAATAGTTATATTATTGTACATTGTTAAATAGATGAAATTACAATGTCGTCAAAATCAGTCAGTCAGTCAGTATTTATAGTCTGCAACTTGTTTTGCTAAACTATAATTTTTTTTTTTATTTCTACAGTAAATAACAGTTTCAAAATAATTGAACAGTTGTTTAATTGACATAGTGATATATCGTTTGATATCAAATATATATTTTTTATAATTGTTTTTATTTTCATAGTGAATATAAGAATGCTCTAAAATAATGAAATGAAACAATGTAATGATTCTGTTAAAATTAAACTTAGGATTTTGTTAACACGGCTGGAACGTATTACCTCCAAACATAACCCACTGCACATAATATATTTATTATTATTATAATTCATCTGTAATGATGTGCAATTTATTCATTAATAAATAAATAAATAATAATCAAAAGCGAGATAACAAATCGTCCTCTCACGTCGGCGTCATGCAGTATTCAGTTTGAAGACACCGTAACATTTTATGTTTGGTTCGACATATACAACACAATATCAGGACTTTTTGTAAATGTGTTCGACATACAACACAAAATCAGGACTTTACAATGATCAGTGTGAAATGATGAACACTCCGTGTGCGACATTATCTCTTCGCGTGTGCTATGACCGATGATGGAACAATGATGTGCGTGAAATGATTTTTAATTATTACAAATAACTTTGTTTACGAAGAACAGTGTGACTTAATATTTATCTGGCCAATATCAGTGAGCTGAATAGAATTATAAGTGTTGTAATATGTACCGAAGGTACTTACAAATTTGTGTGTTTTTCTATGTGGCCCACTGTAAAATAATTGTGGAATAGTAATAAGATGAATTGTAGTACAATAGGGATGATGACAAGGTCTTGAAACTATTGGTAAATAACATGATAGAATCCACGTTATTAAATATATGTATTACGTCATTTTTTTTGTTTCTTTTTTTATGTTAATATTGATTGTAAGGACCTCTATACTAATATTATAAAGCTGAAAACTACTGGTTCGAATTGAAAAATTATTTTTGTGTTGAATAGACCATTTATCGAGGAAGGCTTTCGGCTATATATCATCACGCTGGAACTATTAGGAGCGAAGAATTAATGAAAAATGTAAAAATATGGGGTAAATTATTTATCCTTGAGGGCTTCAATGATGCCCAAAATAACTATTCCACGCGGACGAGGTCGCGGGTACAGCTAGTATTATATATATTGGGAGGTTGCTATTCCGTCGCCTAAAATAATAATCCCAAGTTTATAAGCCTATCCCTTAGTCATTGCATATCATTATCCCTTAGCATATTATTTTGTACATTTCAGTTCTAATTACTACAATAGTTACTGTTTTAATAATGGGTGCAACATGAACCCTTGATAGGGTATAGCGACATTATGATTGGAACGGAAAGCGGTTTTGTCAAATCAATTAAGTATCATTTGATTTCATTACATTAAAAATTAAAACAAGATACAGCTCAAGTTTTCTTGCAGTCGACTGTACACACATACTTTCTTAATACATAATGCCTCTTCCCTGTAGGGGTAGGCGGAGACCACATCTTTCCACTTGCCACGATCCCTGTATACTTCATTCGCTTCATCCACATATAAGTATAATAGCTTCACATAAGGTCGTCTATGTTAATGTGATTTTGATCTAACCTTTTGCGAATTGTGATTTTGATTATACCTTGTGGTTCCCAGTACTCCAGAAAAGGACCACTTCATATCTTGCCAATGGATGTCTTAAAAAGCGATTTTTTGAAGGCTTATAAATGTAGGATCCTTTTTGTAGGCGATGGGCTAGTGACCTGTCACTATTTGAATCTCAATTCCATCATTAAGCCATACAGCTGAACTTGGCCTATCAGTCTTTTCAACACGTTGCCTCTGTCTGGTCCCCAAGGAAGATAGACGTGACCATTTGTATGTTTGTATATTGAATACGCAATTATACAGGAATCGTGGTAGTAAGAACCGGTCTTTCAGGAAAGAGTCGTTATATATGTATGTTTGTATATATGTATATTTTGCCAAGAGTCCATTTCGCGTATAATCTATATTAATATAATAAAGCTGAAGATTTTGTTTGTTTGTGAAAAAAAACCGGGGAAAACTAAGTATTCATCCTTGAAGGCTTCAATGATGCCCAAAATAACTATTCAACGCGGACGAAGTCGCGGGCACAGCTAGTAAATATATATATATATATTTATATTGTATGATTGAAAGTGTGCATGACATAGGTATAACAAATCCGCCTGACACGTGTTTAACGAATGAAAGTGTGACGAAATACAAGTAACATAACTTGGTCTTAATGCTAGTTATTCACGAAACGTTAAACTTTTTAATCAAGAAAAAAAAGCTGCGTACACACTGCGCCAACGGATGTGGCTCGTCGCCAATGTCCGTCAGCCCAGTGTGTACCTGGCTTTACAATAATCAATTATTGATTTGACCATATCGCTGTCTCGCACTAACAGTGTTAGACAGACAAGGATGGCGATACGGCTGAGATTTCTCAATCGCAATGTTATATATAAACTGACAGGATTCGAACTTGTAAATAGTCAAAATTGTACATTAAATTAGCTTAGTATAATTTTATCTTGAGGCAAGCGTCGCATTTGTTCGAGATGGATTGGAATTCATACATGCATACAATCACGTCTTTATCCGTTACGGGGTAGACAGAGCCAACGGTCTCGCAAAGGCTAAGACTAGTCTCTTGTAACAAGAATGATCCGACAGTTCATAAAATGTATGTATAATGTATGTATGTATGTAAAATATATATATATATAAACCTTCGTAGGATTCTAAACGACAGCTGAGAATCTATCTGAATGTTGAATATTTATCAGAGGGGCTCTGAGGGAGCAAGTGAACGCGAATTTGTATGTGATATGATCAGCTGCAGGCCAATTCTGCTATTTGTTAACCGAAACAGTTCGGATGCGTTTCAGCTTGGTTACAGTTGCGTTTATATTGTCAAACGGTATTCCAGTAACTTTACGTTGATAGCTGAAACGCAAATGAAACGGAAGCGGTTGGTTATTTGCTGCCGATGCAAAACTGTAACTTTAGACAATTCAACCAATGCAGAACCGTTGCGTTTCGGCCGGACCAACTGTCAAAACCTTATCAGAATACGAAATAATAGCCGAACGGCAAACGGAAGGTTACGTGTCCTTTAGCAGAATACGACAACCAAACCGTTTCGGTTTCGGTAACCAATGCGTTACGGCTTCGTTTTGACAAATTGTTAGTAGAATACCAAAAGTTGTAATCAATGCGTTTCAGATCCGTTTCGGATTAAAATAAAATAGCAGAATTGACATGCAGCGCTATCTAGCGGTCACGCGATGACACTAATGCAGTTACATACAAATTCGCGATTACTTGCTCGCCGCGTTTGATCGAGTACAAACTCGCACTAACCGCTCAGAACTCATTAATTTCTGAGATAATTTGCCAAGTCTTATTGTGTCTAAATCTACGGACGCGAACACTGATCACCGTTAACATCGACCAATCAGAGAGCGGTGAAGCGTGTGATTAAATGAACGCGCGAAAAACTATCGCCGTTTCGCTTTTTGTTATGTAAGCGAAACGGGACAGCGATATTTTCTAAATTTTCCGGCTGGAATGCAGTAAAATAAATCCGTGTGGTTCCCGGCACCAATGAAAAAAAAAGGAATAGGACCACTCCATCTCTTTCCCATGGATATCGTAAAAGGCGACTAAGGGATAGGGTTACAAACTTGGTATTCTTCTTTAGGCGATGGGCTAGCAACCTATTTGAATCTCAATTCTATCATTAAGCCAAATAGCTGAACGTGGCCATTCGGTTTTTCCAGGACTGTTGACTCTGTCTACCCCGCAAGGGATATAGACGTAACCGTATGTATGTAGAATGCAGTAAAATTACCCTAGTTTTTGTAACACAGGCACATTTAAAGTAAACTCTTTTGTTTATAGAATTTAGTTAGAATCCGTTTCGATCCGATGCGATTAGTGCCGTTTGGTAGGATGTAAGGTGTTCTGTATTAGAAATAGATTAGTTTTTTAAGGTATTCAATTATACACAATGTTTTTTCCTTTAAATATATACATATAAACTCAAAAACACGTATGTTCAGACATGTCGCCAAAATGTCGTTATGCATAAAAACGTAATGCTTACGTTAATTTGTAAGTTTGAAAATGGAACATACTTTAATTTGTGAGTTTGAAAATGGAACCCAATATTGCCCGTGGTTAGTAGTCGTATATTCGAATATTTATAATAATATTAATTTTCTAAGTCCCGTTAATTTTAAGCTCAATAAAGTTTTGGGTACACAATGGTAGATTAATCCCACGTAGAGATATCTTCTAGTGAATGATTTTAAATTTCTGTTTGTATTTTAATGAAAACAAAGAAATTGGTAATTGAGATATATCACACACAAAAATAAGAAGAAAAAAAACTGTGATTTTTTCAAACCTTACATTTAAAATTAATTTTTGATAATATAAATATCTCGGACATTTAAACAAGGACAATGAAAGTGACTTTTTTTTTAAATAAAATTTTGAAATGCTTTTATACAAATAAGATACCTATATATTTGTCAGAAGGTTACGTAATGTATTGACATTTTTTTTTTTATGTATTGTACTTTGTTAAGTACATGTAGGTTACGTTAAGCGGTATAATTAAATTTTACATGTGTTTAATGTAGATAAGTGTGAATAAAGTATATTCTGTAGGTGTTTGTTTTATTTGCAAATTAATTTTTTTTTTTTAATTTTAATGCACGTGAAATGTGCTACAGGTGGACTTAATGCCATAAGGTTTCTGTTGTTGTTCTCTGCCAGTCGAACCTTTGGACCAAACTGAGATTTTGTATGTTATGTATGTTGAAGTTAATTCGTTCAATCATAATATGGTTCCCGGCAACAAAAGAAAGAATAGAAGCACTCCATTTCTCTTCCATGTACATATGTCGTAAAAGGCGACTAAGGGATGGGCTTATAAGCGATGGGCTAGCAACCTGACACTATTTGAATCTCAATTCTATCATTAAGCCTAACAGCTGAATGTGACCTGTCAGTTCTTAAGACTGCTGGCTCTGCCTACCCCGCAAGGGATATAGACATGACTATATAAATGTATGTAATTCTGTTGTCTAGTCTATGTCGGTGCCAAAATTCATTACAATCGATCGATTACTTTTTGTCACCAACTCAGGATTTCTTACGAAAATTATTCGCCACGTTGCTTGGGTAAAGTTTGGCTTTAAACAAGTAACGAGTTTACGTCTACAAACTACCAGGAGAGCGTAGACAAGGAGGAGGCGGAGGGCGAGCCCGAGGCGGAGGCGGAGGCGGAGGCCGAGGCGGAGTCGGACGCGGCCGCGCGCGAGAAGGAGGCGCGCGCGCTCGCCTCCATCAAGGAGCGGCAGAAGGAGGTGCAGAGAGCGCTCGCGACCAGCTTGAGAGACAGAGACAAGGAGCGGGAGTACCATAGGAAGGATGAGGCTATGCAGGTGAAGTGTTTGACTTGTATGTATGTATGTTCGCGATTATCTCGCTGTCTTGATAGGTTTTGCAGTAATTTTACCCCGCAAGGGATATAGACGCGACCTATGTGTGTAGGTATGTCATTAAAAGGTTATTTATAAAGCTATTTGTTTATTTATTTAATGTTTTTGACGGCCTCTGTGGCGCAGCGGTAGTACGCTTGTCTGTGACACCGGAGGTCCCGGGTTCGAATCCCGGCCAGGGCATGATGAGAAAAGTACTTTTTCTGATTTTTATATAAGTATTTATTATGAAACTAGCTGACCCGCGCAACTTCGTTTGCGTGTATCCCGCTACTTCGACAAATACAGTCAACGCACCAACACATATTGGATACTAATTTTCAATTCACAATAACTTCTCTTTCCCTTAACCGCGTTTAAAATATTAAAATGTTTTTTGGTTTCTGTGACTCTTTGATCGCCCCCCCTATCAGTTTTTGGAAAAAATATTTAAGTAATGTACAGATTTTTTTTTGTCTTATATGTATGGATCAAAGTCGTAGTACCTACTTTTTAATATTATTTATTTTTTATGTACCGTTTTTATAGGGACGCTGCCCCCGCCGCCGCGGCCGGCCCGTACCGTGCCGTAATACTAATATCGTGATATCTCCTAAACTATATGTCTAAATAACACACTGTAAACTGCAAAAATAATCTAAATTAAATGCTCGTGATGATGAACTTACTTATTTTGATAAGGATATATGTATTATTGGTTGTATCACCAGTTAAACATCACCCAACGAATTAAATGTTTTTTTAATACAGAAAAGTAGTTTTTGTGACTTAAATAAAAAAGCTGGATATATGTCATCGCGGACTTTTTTGTAGAACTAATAAAGACCAATGTTTTTGCTATACATTGTTCTTACTTGTATCCAACGGTATAAGCGGCGCACGCACAAATGCAATCTTCAATTAGATTTTTTTTCTGACTTCTTGGACATAAATCGCTATAACTCAGCTAATATAGTTTCAATGTATTTCAATTATATATAAAAACCTGTCGGAGAAAATACTCTTTCTATTAGTGAAAACCGCATCAAAATCCGTTGCGTAGTTTTAAAGTTTTATGCATACGAAGGGACTACAGACAAAATGGGCGACTTTGTTTTATACTATGTAGTGATATAGTATCGTTGAGTTAGTATCTCGTAATACAAGTCTCGAGCTTACTTCGAGGCTAACTCAATCTGTGAAATTAGTCTCGTATATATGTCGCAGAGAAATGAGGATATCAGAGATTTCACGAAATCCCTAGGTATACCACGAAATCACGGAAGATGGTGAATATTCCTATTTAACACATCTTCTTACTAAAAAAATATTAGTGATATATGACAAAATACTATTTCAATCTAGTGATATATCATTTCACTCATCTAAATCTAGTGAAATAAAGAATGAAAAAGTTTCGTGCTAAGTCCTTTTAAAAGTACTTACATAATTATTAACCTAACCTAACCTTTTTTTTTTACGTGTGGAAAGACCTTCATCTACCCGGCCGGGTACGGAAGGTTAAAGTTAGGGTTATATATATTAATATTGAATGTTAACATACGTTGATGTAGAATTTCAACGCGCTGCTGGTGGACATGGTGCGCGACCCCGAGCTGGCGTGGCGCGACGCCAAGAAGCAGCTGAAGAAGGACCACCGCTACGGCGCCGCCGACTTGCTTACCAAGGAGGACAAGGTTTGTTCGTTTGTTTGTTTGTAGGGACACATTAGTGTGCTGTTCGCAGAATGCAAGCTGGCATGTTTGACCGCATGGCGAGCGTCGCCTGTGGAACTTTCCTCTCTTTTTGGAACTTTCCTCGATTCTCTGGAAATGTTACGTGAATGTATAATATCTATCGCCGTTTGACTGTATCTATTGTGTGTGTGGAATAAACTCATTGTGATTGAACTTACCGGTTTTTAGTGGATACATCCTAGTAACTGACATTCACCTCATACATAAACAAACCGTATAGTTTGTTTGTTGTCTAGTGCCAAATTTCATCTAATGTTCTGATTCTACTAATGTTTTAAATGCGAAGTTTGAAGGATGTGTGTGCGAACATGCTCACCAAGGAGGGCAAGGTGTGTTTGTTTGTTTTCTAGTGCCAAATTTCATCAAAATAGGTTCACAATTGGTTCATTCTAAGCAGATATACAAGGAGAGTGTGGAGGGAAAGGTCGGAGTGGGAAGACCTAGACGAACGTATCTTGATCAAATTGAGGACGTCCTGGTAAAGGGTCAGGTCGAGAGTACCCGAAACGAAAGTGGATGGAGCGAAAGAAGTGTGCAGAGATATTGGCAAGTGGAAAGAGGTAGTCTCTGGCTACCCCTCCGGGAAATGAGCTTGATAACACCCCCTCCCCCCAGGAGCGGCTGTTCGCGCAGCACACGGCGGCGCTGGCACACAAGCGACGCGGCAAGCTGCGCGCGCTGCTGCGCGAGTGGGGCGTGGCGGGCACGGCGCGCTGGCGGGACGTGCGCGCGCGCCTCGCCGCCGAGCCCGCCGCGCCCGCCTACGGCAGCGCCGCGCAGGTCGGTCGCCAGCACGATACTGTATATACAGGGTGACATTTAAAACAACTGCATCCTTTTAAACATAGACTATACCCATGCTTCTGAGCCGTTTGAGCCTATTTTTATTTCAATCAAACGTCATCATTTTCACATTTAAAATAAAAATCCTCAAAAACTACGTCACACGCTTTATTAAGACCAATACTACAAAAAGAAATTAAAACTAAACATGTAAATAAATGTCTGAAAAATAAATTATTTTTCTAGTATCAAGATCAAGTAAAGTACAGAGTTGTCGAGATCGCTCAGCTGAATGCATTGTGTCGTTGACCTCTGAATCTTACGCGTCGCTTTTCCGCCGGCCGGGGTGATATTACGTATTTAGGATCGTGGATTTTGATACTTTTATTTTTTTTCGTACTTTCTGAAATATGAACCGATATTTTTCTTTTTACGTTTTTATATATCCTTTAGATGAGTACACTTAACAGTTAAATTTATGCAGTTGAATTAAATGCCACCCTGTATATTGCACACGAGGTTCACTTGTTGACGTCACATCATGTACCTATTGTGACGTCACATAATTTACCGCGATTGACGATATCGAATTTTCTGCTCAGTTTCATTTTATTTAGTTTACGATTAACAATTCAAGTGTGCACACGTCACTTTTGTTCCTTTATTAATTAACAAAATACTGTTCTATATGTATATCATCAAGTTTTATTCGTCAAGATCAGCAAGCTATCAAGAGGAGTCTCTGCTCCTACACATCACTTAAATCTAATTATAACTACTGCCGCTTCCAATGCGCATGTGTAGAAGAAGCAGCGGAACAAATTTTAATTTTGAATGCACATTGTCTAAATTTAAAAAAACATGAATGAATGTAGAACTATTTATGGCAATACGAATATTTCGTCAAATAAAGATAAAATAAAATATGTATACACTCTTACGAGTTTGATTAGAACGCGATGTAGAGATGTTTTGACAAATTTTGTTACGGAAGTGTAAATGCGGCTCAAAGCGAGCCAAATATAATTGTGTATAGCAGTTCCTCGCAGGTAAAACAGAAGGCGGAGTTATTTTATTTTTATTTATTTTTTATATTTATCACTTACGGGGTGGACAGAGCCGACAGTGTCATTAAGACTGAAAGTCTGTATGGCCTAAAGATGGTATTGAGATACAAACAGTGACAGGTTGCTAGCGCATCGCCTAAAAGAAGAGTCCATCCCTCATCTCCCTTTACGACATCAATGGGAAAGAGATGCGAGTTCAACAAGTGCCAAGAACCACACGGCTTCAAGTCGAGATAATTATTTTGACAATTTGCCAAATTTTTATTCATTATTATAGGACACTTCATATCACTTTATAATTGTCATATCTTTTGGTTTTACAATATTGGTTGACGACAAATAAATTACTTAAAACCAAGTTTACTGCCGCTTCCAAAGCGTCATTGTAGAATAAATAATAAATAAGTCCCCCAAAAATGATAGTCTACAATGTCAGCTTATATGGTGACCTTGTAGATTAACATTTTTGGCTTACATGGCTGCATGGTGTAGGCCGGGTTAGTTGTTTTACATTTGCATCAGAAATTCGAATCCCTGTCATTGAGACTAGTCAAAAACTTTATCATCAGTGTCAGTAAATAAATAAATAAATAAATATAAATAAATATATACGGGACAAATTACACAGATTGAGTTAGTAAGTAAGTTCGAGACTTGTGTTACGAGATACTAACTCAACGATACTATATTTTTTAATAAATACTTATATGGATAAACATCCAAGACCCAGGCCAATCAGAGAAAGTTCGTTTCTCATCATGCCCTGGCCGGGATTCGAACCCGGGACCTCCGCTAACACAGACAAGCGCACTACCGCTGCGCCACAGAGGCCGACAGTGATTCCGCGACATCTGTGACTTAACAAGAAGCGGTAACAAACTGCACCGCACCATTACCATCCCCGCCTCAAACGACAGATGGAGCGCGAGTTCCGCGAGTACCAGCGCGACCAGCAGAGCGCGGCCAAGGCGGCGCTGCGGCAGCTGCTGCTGGAGACGCGCGCGCTCACGCACCAGAGTCTGGCGCGCGCCGCCAGCCCCGCCGGCATGGCCGCCGTGCACCAGGCGCTGCGGCACGACGCCAGGTGAGTGCGGCCGGACAGAGCCTGCCGCCAGCCCCGCCGGCATGGCCGCCGTGCATCTTTGTATAGTATGTCCTTACAATGTTTTGATTGGTCAATCTAGAGGTGGGGTCTGACGACTTACGATACAGGTGATGTAACTTAGTTTAGGAGTCAGCTCCCGCTAACAGGCTGTCTAGTAGCACTCCAATCTTTGTATTTCAGTATTAAGACTGTACATATACATATAGTCACGTCTGTATTCCTTCGGGGTAGATAGAGCCAGCACTCTTGAAAAGACAGGAAGGCCACGCTCAGCTGTTTGGCTTAGTGACGGAATTGTGATTCAAATAGTGACAGGTCGCTAGCCCATCGCCTAAAAGAGCAATCCCAAGTTTGTAAGCCTATCCCTTAGTCGCCTTTTACGACATCCGTGGGAAAGAGATGGAGTGATTCTATTCTTTTTTGTAATGGTGCCGGGAACCACACGGCATAGGCTTAGGAATTTCTCTTTAGTTCAAGTGTTATTGTTAGTTTCCTTGATGTACATAAATATTTAAATAATATAAAAGACATCCATCTTAAGATACGGAGTGGTTCTGCTCTGAAGTGCCACAAGCCGCACGGCACCTGTCACTATCGTTACTATAGTTCCGTCCGTCTGTCTGTCCGTCCGGCAGGTAATATATCCACATCCACACTAATAATAAAGAGGAAGGATTTGTATTTTTGTATGTTTGTGTGGAATAAACTCAAAAACTACTTGTCCGATTTTGATAAAATTTGGCACAGATATAGAATAGACCTTCAAAAGTGACATAGGCATAGGCTACTTTTTATCCCGAAGTTCCCGCGGGATTGATTGTAAATAATAAAAGTCATCCATCTTAAGATACGGAGTGGTTCTGCTCTGAAGTGCCACAAACCGCACGGCACCTGTCACTATCGTTACTATAGTTCCGCCTGTCTGTCTGTCCGTCCGGCAGGTAATATATAAATAATAAAAGTCATCCATCTTAAGATACGGAGTGGTTCTGCTCTGAAGTGCCACAAACCGCACGGCACCTGTCACTATCGTTACTATAGTTCCGTCCATCTGTCTGTCCGTCCGGCAGGTAATATATCCATACTAATAATAAAGAGGAAAGATTTGTATTTTTGTATGTTTGTGTGGAATAAACTCAAAAACTACTTGTCCAAATTGTATTTTGATAAAATTTGGCACAGATATAGAATAGACCTTCAAAAGTGACATAGGCATAGGCTACTTTTTATCCCGGAGTTCCCGCGGGATTGATTGTAAATAATAAAAGACATCCATCTTAAGATACGGAGTGGTTCTGCTCTGAAGTGCCACAAACCGCACGGCACCTGTCACTATCGTTACTACAGTTCCGCCCGTCTGTCTGTCAGGTACCTGGCGCTGGAGCACGCGCCGGAGGAGCGGCAGAGCGTCATCAGCGCGCACCTCGAGGAGCTGCAGCGGAGGGGCCCGCCGCCGCCGCCCACCGCCAGCGAGCCCGCGCGCCGCGCCAAGTGACAGGTGGGGGTGGGGGTGGGGGTGGGGGGCGACACCACGCAATCTTAATACAAATCTATATCTACGTACATACATATGGTCACGTCTATATCCATTGCGGGCAAGTCGCAAAAATAAATAAACAAAATATAGTAGCATTTATTGGGCAAAAGTACGTACGTAAGTATATATGGTCACGTCTATATCCCTTGCGAGGTAGACAGAGTCAACAGTCTTGTAAAGACTGATAGGCCACATTCAGCTGTTTGGCTTAATGATAGAATTGAGATTCAAATAGTGACGGGTTGCTAGCCCATGGCCTAAAATAAATAATCTCAAGTTTGCAAGGCTATGCCTTAGTCGCCTTTTACGACATCCATGGGAAAGAGATGGAGTAGTCCTATTCTTTTTTGTATTGGTGCCGGGAACCACACGGCAACTTAGGTACATACAAGTCACAAAAAAATAAAATAAGTGTAGGTATAGTAGCATTTATCGGTCAAAAGTAGTTTTGTAGCTAATGTGTTATAGCAACTTGCGAATTGTGTGAAGAAAAAACGATTAAAATAAATATATATATATATATATATATTGGTTGCTATTTATACAGTACACTGACTTAAAAAATAATCGATGGAAAAAAATGTAAAGAAACAAAAATCTATCGAACAAAAACTCAACGAAATTCAAAGAAGACTCCCGCGATTTTAAATTGCCGGGCGCTCGGTCTTCCATTGAGAGACAGGACCGTATTCTAGGGGCCGGACTCGGCAGATACTTAAGTACAATATACATACATAAATAAAATCACGCCTCTTTCCCGGAGGGGTAGGCAGAGACTACCTCTTTCCACTTGCCACGATCGGCATACTTCTTTCGCTTCATCCATATTCATAACTCTCTTCATGCAAGCTCGGCGGTTTCGGGTACTAAATATTTATTTTAATACAAATTTTAAATTTAACCTAATCCCCGCTACAGTGTTGTTGACATGTGTGTCTGTCTGTTGCAGCGGGAGCGGCCGGTGGCGCCGGAATCCTAACGTGTATATTTTGAGTCATTCTAGTTAAGAAGACGATTAGTGATAATTTTTATGAAATAAATAAAATGCACTTGTTCCAAATATTGTGTTTTATTGATTGTCGGTATCGTATCTTATTTTTTTTTCTATGGGCAATAAAGATAATTTGTTTTGTATTGTATTGTATGGCGGGGAACTTACCATTGTTTGAATCATTTATGTGGAGAGATAAAAACATATTCAATATAAATATAGGTATCGTTTTGGAAAACGTATACGCTCTTTGTTACCGTCATAAGACCAAATAACTTTTACAATAGGGAAGATGCAAATATGATATTTATGAAAATTTTACGTATAAAATGTTAAAAAAATATAAAAGAAGGACTTCTTCAACGTTTTTATTTTAAATTATGTTGATTTTTAGCAATTATTACGAATTAAAATTACATTAAACGAAACGCAATTCAAAACACCAATCAGCGTTCAGTGACGTCACTCGTGTTGTGTCAACTTTAAGAAGTTAACTTTGCGATTAATAGGCAGCAGTGCTTATTATTTACGTTTTTAATAAAAATGGAAGTTGGATTTAAAAAAACAGACTCCAAAAATTTACCAAAAGTTGGTGTCAACATAGTAGTAACTTTTTTTGTCGTGAGTCCAGAGTTTTCAAGTGTAGAAATGAAAGGCACTAAATTAGTACGGTATGCATGAATGTTTTTAAACGTTGTTTGCATTTTATTCAGCAATTTCTAAACATAGCAGTTATATTTTAGCTCAACTAGCTAACTAGCTTTTTTATTTAAAGAGATTGAAAAGAAGTTAAATGTGTGTTACAATAATAACTGCATATTTTTAGGTGGATATTTTAAAAGAATAGATGCTGTCAATAAAAATGATTGTCGGGGAAGTATTCTTTGCTACTTTCAAGAAGACAAGCATTCATAAGGTGTGTTCAAGCTTGATTGGAAAGTTGGACTCTCCACAATCATTTCTTGAAGCATTATCAAAGCAAATGACCAACACTGATAATATACATATGGTATTTTCCACCACCAAACATCAAAGTGATTCACAAATGTGGTTTGAGTTGAGGTAAGTAGTAAGACTTCTAGCTTAGTTTTGTTTATTGTATTTATCACTAACATACCATGAATAAAAAAAATATTTTGACAAAATAAACTCATTATCATACTCACATAACATAAACTTGATTGGCATATTAGCTGTATATAAGTTTATTTTTCTATTTTACAGGTACGGCAGAATTACTGGCTCAACTTTTTATGAAGCCGCTCACTGTAAAACTATAAATGGTTCCTTTCTGAACGCAATTATGGGAGATGATTCAAAATTTACTTCCATTGCAATGAGTAGAGGAAAAATACTAGAAAAAAAAGTTCTCAAAGTAGCAAGAAAGAAAAGGTAAGTTCGGTGGTTTTTGTTTGTTTGAATATTTTGAATAAAAGAAATTTGTAATGTTTGGTTCAAGGCTTTTGTAGTACATAATTAATATTTTTGTTTCTGCAATTCAGATTGAAATTGAAGAAGCTGGACTACTTCTTAATGCCGAGTATCCTATTTTTGGAGCAACAGCAACCTGACGGGCTTACTGAAAATTATACAATAGAAGTCAAATGTCCTTCAACCGAAGCTGCCATACTTTCCTATGTGAAAGACAATAAAATAACACCAAAATGTTGGACACAAGTGCAACTGCAAATGTTGTGTGCAATATGATAACATCATTGTATCTGTAATGAATATTGCAAAGAAATTCTGGATAGATGCTGTATTTCCGAAATTAAAAGATATATATAATATTTAAGCACATTTTTTTGTTTTTCAAGAATTTCATCAATTTATTAAATAAAACTATGCTTCGAAAATATTGTTTTTATTCAATTTTAATTAAAGGTGATTCACAAGTGCACAACAAATGATTATACTATAGTCTAATTGGGGTATTAGAAAATGATCTACACAGGCATTTGGAAACTTTGTTGAAGTAGATGGACACATAGGCACAAAACATGAGTCAACACGACTTTATATCCGAATTTTTTCGGTATTATTGTGATCACTTGATGTGGATGGATATTCCATTTTAAATTATTACAAAAAACTTAGTGAAAGTCGAGAAAATTTGCAATTTATGACAATCAACTAGTGTTTCCACTATAAAAATTTTCTTTCCCCATGCCTCAATTCCGATTTCCCCATTTCAGAACTTTTTTCCCCTCAAAAATTATTTTGCTGTAGTTTTGGCACTTTTGTTGTAACTAAAAGTTTAATATATGATAACCTAAAATTCCCCTTTTATAGTATTTCCCCTTTTTCTTCCCCTCTGGACCCTGATTACCCCTTAAAAGGGGAATTTCCCCTCATTGTGGAAACACTGTAATCAACGAAGGCAAGCACGACCAGTGTCAGACACGTGTGACGTCATTGGAAGTGTAGGTCCGTTTTGGCGCGAAAATTTAAACGATCAGTTTAAAGCCGCATTTTTTTACGATAAATTAGATTGTTTTAATTTTTTTAATATGTTAAGACCTATTTTACATGGAATTCTTTAAAATGAAATCAAAACTAAAATTATTGCATGTTCCCTATTAACTTTACATCAAGAATAGATTTATTTTCAAAATTGGATACAAGGTATCACTTATTGACGTCACATCACTTAAATCCAATTATATCTATTACACATGCACAATGCACATGCTACATGTGTAGAAGAAGCGGCGGCACAAACTACACTGCAGCATTTTCTGCTGCCGACTACTACACTGGGATATAGGTAGGTATATAGACTTTATTATATGTATGTATGTATGTAAACAGCCTCGCTTTTTTCTCGAGACGGTTAGCAGATACTCCATTTCAGAACGACCCTTACATATTTCCTGGAGCAAATAGAAATAAAACGAATACATAAACATGATAATTTATGATTTATTGCACTGTAACTTAAAATAATTGTACAATACGTGTAAGTGATGAAACGCTTATAATATTATTTAGTGAGCTCCATCTACCACGATCGACTGCCTTTCCAATTATAAAGGTGCCTTGACCGGGATTCAAATCCGAGACCTACTGCGTCACAGGCAAGCTCACAACCGATGTGGCACAGAGGCCATGGAACAGGTAAACCCGTATTGGATCCATGGTTACACATCCAGTTGCCTGAATGTGCAGGATTCCTCACGATGTTGCCTTTAACGACGCAGACGATAGGTAAGATGGGAATCACTTTCTCGAGAACACATTGACAAACATTTTGCAAATTACACGTGATTAAAGTTAAAGGCATCTGTTAGTCATTTCACTCAAAAAACCAACATTTTTATATCTATTCTTGTCTCACTCATACTGATAGTAAGAGACAGCGATAATTATTACATTTTGCTAACTATGAAACTTTTAATACGTATTAAATCGTTCAATTTATTTAATTATAAAGCTGCCGTTATAATTTCTAACCTAAGGAACAATTTGCCTGATAAACTTTTTTAAATTAATATAATATTTAATCACAAACTGAAATCCTGAAATTTATTTTAATTTTAATATAGCTTCAATTGTATTAAATTGTAAATGTATTTTAATAGAACTAATGTGAACTCTTTCTCCATTTTTTTTATAAACATATTCTTCTTTTTTATAAATCATATGTACCAAGTTAAGTATGATAAAAAATAAAATGAAATTACATTGTTTTGTTGGCTGAATCGATTTATATGAAACACTGTCATTTCCCCATGGCATTGCACAGGCATTTTTGCCAAATAAAAACAATTTGAAAAATCGCAAACGTTACATATTGGTCGAGACGAGAGTGAAAATAAGTTTTTATCGCGCGAGAAACTATCGCCGTCTCGTTTCACGTCATAACAAAAAGCGAAACGGCGATAGCTTTTGCCATGTTACACGGTTTGAACAATACTTATAAATATAATTTACATATTTACATTACAAGAAAAATATTAGCGGAATATGCCTTCACTCACAAGCTTATCTACTTTATTTTTCGTGGTCAAGCTAAAATGGCTGTGATATTTGGTCGATGCTTTGAAAAAAAGAACCATCTCCATTAATTTTCCCGCCAACCGAATGTAAGCATAAATTCCATTTTTTTTAAATCTTTTTAAATTAATGAACTGAGCACGTGTTAATCTTACTGAAAAAGCAAAATACAATTGACGCATTCTAAATTAAAATAGAAAAAAATTGCTGCCATTATTTTAATTTTATTTTTAAAGGAATTAAATTGTTATCGCCAATGCCAATTAACTTTTAATTTATAATTTTAATAACTTCTCTAACCACATCCAAAGCGGGCGGTCATATAAAATACCTACTTTACATAAAACAACGAATTTAATTTTTATAATATAATTTTGTCTACATGTAATATCTACTAATACAAATATTATACTTTGTTAACAAGGCATACATTTAGTAACATTCAATATTAAGAGCGATTCACATTAGCATGACAGCGAAATCCACATTCAATATTTTTTTCTATATTTTATTAATGGCCCTGAATACAAGATCTTTTAAGGCCTTTCATAATCATTGCTAAATAAGCAACATCTTTTCTTAATTTCTAAGCATTGATTTTGATAATATTTAATACTAATAGATGCTCGGTCCCTACAAAATAAGTGCAAATACGTTGGGTGAATTTATTGCAACCATCATTGCAACATAATGTGCACATAATTGGTTAACAACTTCTAAAGTTTATTAACAAAAAATATATATTTTCACGAATTAAAACCCTTATTGTTTTACCCTTACCTCATTGACTGAAGTACTACCTACTCATAATTTCAGTAAAAAAAAAAAAAACACCGCTAACCTATTGACGGTAATGGCGTTTGAATTGGCGCCAAAAAGTCTGGTGACTAAACTGGTCCATATAAAGCCTCAAACTAACATGGCATAACTTTTTTATGACACACTTTATGCGATATTACTCGTTACAGAGCGGAAACTGCATTAGTGCCATCGTTTCACCACTAGGTGACGGTGATTTAATCAAATACAAATTCGCGTTCACTTGCTCGACTCGCTTCGAGTCAAAACTTGCCCTAACCCCTCAGTTCACTGGAACTAATATGGACCTAAGCCAGAAATATAAGATAACTAGCTGTGCCCGCGACTTCGTCCGCGTGGAATAGCTATTTTGGGCATTATTGAAACCCCTTAAGAATGAATAATTTTCGCCGTTTTTTTTTTTCACATTTTCCATTATTTCTTTGCTCCATATAATTGCAGTGTGATGTTATATAACCTTAAGCCTTCCTCGATAGAGTATAATATAGAATTTTTCAATACGAACCAGTAGTTTCTGAGATTAGCGCGTTCAAACAAACAAACAGACGAACAAACTCTTCAGCTTTAGCAATATTAGTATAGATGTTTTTAAACATTTTACATAATACTTTTTATATAGTTTAAAAAATAAAATAACAAAAGTGAAACTTATAACTAATGACACCTCTCCCCCCAGTCTAGAGCGTACAACGCGAGTAGTTTAGCTCCAAGCAGGACCAACAGCACTGCGAACAAGACCAGCAGGTCGAGGACGTAGCCGCAGTCTCATTCCACCCAGTCGTCGCCGCCGAAGTCGCCGCTCTCCGAGAAAGACACCACGTTCACCTGGACACGAGACATCTCGTTATATTCATCATCATTCATTCATCATATTGAGTTTACAACTTTCGGCTCAAAAACAGTACTTACATCAAATCAGTTGAGATCCATCAACTACGTCTATTAAAAATATATTAATTACTAACAAACTTTGGAATTATATCTTTGATTGCATTTTTTTTGCGGAAACGTAAGTATATTTTTGCATTATGTCAAAAAAATATGCCGTGTCATTCCCGGCACCAACAAAAAAAAAGATTTGAACTACTCCATCACTTACCCATGGGTGTCAAAAAGGTGACTTAAGGATAGGTTAATAAACTTGGGATTCTTCTTTTAGGCGATGGGCTAGCAACCTGTCAGCTGAACGTGGCCTTTCAGTCTTTGTACCCTGTCTACCCCGCAAAGGATATGTTGTTGAAAACTGACATGCTAGTGATACCTAGTAGCCCTTGCATCGAAATCACCAACGCTGCCCCCTCATCCGCGTCGCACTATTAACGCCTTATTTTTTTGGCGGTCGCTCCTAAAAGGAATCCCACCGCTACCCCCAATCTTTCCTGTCCTATTGCTAACTTTCCTCTTCCCGTGGCGGGCTGTCGCTGCTAAAGCCTCTCCTCAGAACGTACCCGGCGAGCCCCGACACCCTCGTCCCGATCCCGATGCTAATAATCGTCCCAAGCTCAAACCCTTAGCTATCCCACCGCTGACCCCACGCTTTCCTGTCCCAATGCTAACTTACTTTGACAGCCTCTGTGGCTCAGCGGTAGTACGCTTGTCTGTGACACCGGAGGTCCCGGGTTCGAATCCCGGCCAGGGCGTGATGAGAAACGAACTTTTGGTTTGGTCTGGGTCTTGGATGTTTATCTATATATGTATTTATTATAAAATATAGTATCGTTGAGTTAGTATCTCGTGACACAAGTCTCGAACTTACTTCGAGGCTAACTCAATCCGTGTAATATGTCCCGTATATATTTATTTATTACCTCCTCCCGCGGCGGGCTGTCGCTGCTGAAGCCGCCACCCAGAGCGTACCCGGCGAGCCCCCCGGCCGCCAGAGCCCCCACGCCGAGCCCCACGGCCGCCCCGGTGCCCATCCCGCTGCGCTGCTGCACGGGCGAATACGTGGTCGTGTAACCGGGCTGGGCAAATCATAATCAACATTAATTATATAACAAAGATTTAGTTATTTTTAACCAAGTCACCTTAAAAAAAATCTAGTTCTCAGTTTGACCAGTGTTTGTCCGTGATTATCTCGCATTTCGCTGAACCGATTTTGATGCGGTTTTCACGAGAGTTTTTGTCAAATAAGGTTATAAAAAGATTAACCGACTTCAAAAAACGGGATATTTAATCGGATAAAATGATTTTTTTTTACATAATTAGGTCCTTCTTAGGTTTGACCATTTTTAAAGGAATAAAAGATACTTACCGTTACGCCAGGCGTGAAACCTGTAACAAAGAGATGAATACAAATTCATACAATACTTATATGATAATCAAATTAAATTCATGTTTTTTTTATGTAGACAATGTGCATTCGTCCACGATTTATATTTAAGAGATCTATATGTGTAAATTGATGTGATGATCGGTGAAAATGCTGCAGTGCAGTTTGTTCCGCCGCTTCTTCTACACATGCGCTTTGGAAGCGGTAGTAGTTATAATTAGATTTAAGTGATGTGACGTCAATAAGTGATACCTTGTATCCAATTTTGAAAATAAATCTATTCTATTCTATAAATGAGTTTTATATCGTAGGTTATTATAGCCTCTTTCACACATTTAAATTGCTAGTAAAATTAAATCAAGGGAGAAGCTTAAAAAGAGATTATTCTTTTAAGGCGATGGGCCTGCGATCTGTCACTATTTGAATCTCAACTCCATCATTAAGCTATACAGCTGAACGTGGCTTTGTAGCAGGAGCGATGATTCGGCTCGACCGCCACCAAAGGGAAGATCTTCCGCCAGGCTCGGTGTGACGCCTGGGGAACTGCGCGACAGACGATTTTGTGTTGGAGGTTGTATTTATGCTCCAAACCGTGAAATCTTTGCTTGCGCGATTTAGCATACGCGTTGTGATTGGCTTGGTGGCGTGTGACATTTGAGATGTCGATATAGACTATTCGCTGCTATTGGTTGAGCGCGTCGTATCGTCACTGGGATTGGTTTTCTATATTAAGAATTCTATGTTGATTAGCCCTTTTCAGTCGCTTTTTACGACATTCATGGAAAAGAGATGGAGTGGCACAAATCTTAAGTACCGGGAATCACACGGCACAATAAATCAAAGACGGAAAATAAACCTAATTTGCAATGTTTTTATTTGCGTTTGAATGTATATAAGAACTGATTATTTATAAAATTTGGTGCCGTAACCCGTCAGCCAACACGGCCAAAACTTGTTACACTTCAACATTCCCTTGATTGGCTTTTACAATCAGCACGGAAAGAGAAACAGCTGGCACACACTATGTTTTTTTTCTTAATGAAACCATTTTATAGTAAAGTAAAACTACGATAACTTGCCAACTATAACAAACCACAAGTTCTGACAGCTGAGGATATACGAGTAAGAGATGAAGAGATGTGCGATAAAAAAGATGGTTGACGATAATTGAACGAAGCAATAAAACAAATATGTACAGAAAGATTTTTTTTATTAACTTGTAAAATAAAATAAGTCTTCTACATTTTAAATGCCAATGATAATATAATACCAACTTTTGAATTTAAGAGGAAGTACCAGAATAATTTTGTCTGTGCCGTCAGGCCTGGGATACATATAGGCTACTAGCGACGCGCCCTGGCTGCGCACAGGTAGCATTCATAGATATAAACCTTCCTCAGAAAACCCTCTTTACAACATTTCAAACAGGAACAAAATCCGTCCACAACTTTCCGAGATTAGCGATTACGCTGATTGACTGAATTAAATATTCATGAAATGATAAGAAACATCAAAACTATGGTTTGGGAACTTTCCTATGAATAAATACATATATTTTTATTTTTAGGCGATTGTATTTATAAAAATGTTGAGTACTTATAATGAAAAAAATAGTAATTTTTATTTTTTGGTTAGACAAATATGTGACTTGAACTTAAATATATTTTTATTATTTTTGTAGCATTCGACAAGGTGACTGGTACTTCTTTCAGAAACATCGAAATTAAATAAACACCTACACACATTATTAAAAAATAATTAAAAAGGAGATCCCCTTTTCAATTTTATAAATGCGAAAGGAACAATCTAATTGTTGTGCTTTCACTTCTGAAACACTAGACCGATTTTGAATAAATTTGGTATAAAATAAACATTGGGCAAGCCCGCATTTCTTCGCGATTGCAAACGCGGGAAATAAGCTTAAAAATATTACTTAACCGATTTGGATAAAATGTTGTATAAATATAGTTAAACTAAATATTGGGCCATGCCACATTATATTGCAAAATACGGGCGCGTAAATTTAATCAAAACACTAATTTTGATTTTTTTCAAATATCTTAAATTAACATAGATTATCATGGTATAACCTCTTAAAACTAAAATATGTTTTGGAACATCAAAAGTTACAAAAAAAAGGATAAAATGCTATGAATATAATAATATAGTTTCAACAACAAAACATCCATTAATTTTTGGATTCCGACACCGTCGCACTCCACAAGGCACCTGAAATAAATAGAAAAGTTGTATCAATTCAAGTCTAGTAATTTAGTGCAAAATTGACAATAATTATTTTAATTAGAATATTGAAAATTGCGGGCAAAATGTGTGACCATATGATCCAATACGGGTCAGGTTCCCCTGCAAAGGTTGCGGAGGTCAGACGGGAGTCGCTTCGTGTGAACACCTGACTCACCCAATCCAGAATCCATGGTCAAAGGCACACCCCGGGCTCCTCTCCAGAGCGGTGAGGATGCAACCGGGACTAAAACCAGGAGAATGATTATGATTATTTTCCAATGAATAAGGTGTGTTGTGTGCCGTGTGGTCCCCAGCACTTTAGGAAAAGGCACACACCATAATTTTTCCCATGAATGTCGTAAAAGGTGACTAAAGTTAAGGCTTATAAATGAGGGATTCTTTTTTTTGTCATTGCGCTAGCAATATGTCACCATTTGAATCTCAATTACACCATTGATTCATACAGCTGAACGCAGCCTGTCAGTCTTCGAGACTGTTGGCTCTGTCTACCCCGCAATGGATATAGATGTGGTTATATGTATGTATATAGGTTTGAGGTCGGTTTGAGGAGGTTGATACTATATGTATTAACATACATATAATCACGTCTATATCCCTTGGGGGTAGACAGAGCCAACAGTCTTGAAAACGACTAATAGGCCACGTTCAGCAATTTGGCTTTAAGATAGAATTAACATTCAAATTAGTGACAGGTTGCTAGCCCATCCCCTAAAAGAATAATCCCAAATTTATAAGCCTATCCATTCGTCGCATTTAACGACATCCATGGGAAAAAGATGGAGTGGTCCTATTCTTTTTTCAATTGGTGCCGGGAACCACACGGCACATTAATACCTGTAAATAAGCACTGTCCCCTAAGGATTCGTAATTACGAACTGTATGCACGCGAGAAACGCCGCGGGGAAAAGTTAGTGAAATAATAAAAGCTATAAATAACTCACTTGCACGCGGCTAGCTGCGCCTGCCGCCTTCGTTTAGTAGAAGCCTGTGTGAAAGAGAAATCATTAAAATAATTAAATTTAAACTAAACAGAAAGACAAAAAAAAAAGACTAACCCAAGTATTTAGTAACATTTCAATTTTGTATGTTTTATAACAAAAAAATGTTTAATGCACACTTTTTAGAAATTGACGTTTGGAGAAAATGCTGCATTGTAGTGTGTTCCGCCGCTTCTTCTATACATGCGCTTTGGAAGCGGTAGTAGATAAATGTAATTAGATTGAAGTTATATTGACGTCCTTAATTTGGAAAATAAAACTATTCCACTATTTACAACAAAAAAAAACCACTTTGTGGTTTGTACCATAAATGAAAGCATACATACATATAATCACGTCTATATCCCTCGCGGGGTAGACAGAGCCAGCATTCTCGAAAAACTGACAGGCCACGTACAGCTGTTGGGCTTAATGATAGAATTGATATTCAAATAGTGACAGGTTGCTAGCCCAAAAGTAGAAAACCCTAGTTTACAAGCCTATCCCTTAGCCGCAATTCACGACATCCACGGGACCGAGATTTAGTGGTTCTATTATATTTTTTTATTAATAATACCCGGGTACCACACGGCATATGAAAATGAAAATAATTAATAAAATGAATAAAGTGAAGGAAAATAAACAACAGCATTTTCATCGTTAAAGCATCAAGTAAGCAAGTGAAGCATCGTTAGTAGACAAGCCAAGCCACACCAGCCACCGCTCACAGTTTCTACACATAACATACATACATACACATGGTCACGTCTATATCCCTTGCGGGGTAGACAGAGCCGACAGTCTTGTAGAGACTGAAAGGCGTTCAGCTGTTTGCCTTAATGATTGTATTTTCAAGTCAGTTGGCCCCGTCTACCCCGCAAGGGATATAGACGTGATTATATGTGTGTATGTATATATACACCGCGGGGTAGTCAGTGCCAACGGTCTTGAAACTACTGAAAGGTCACGTTCAGCGGTACGGCTTTATGATGGAATTGAGACTCAAATAGTGACAAGGTACAAGAGGAATCCCAAGTTAATTAGCTTATCCCTTAATCACCCTTTCGATGTATATAATCCGACATTCATGGGAAAGATATGGAGTGATTCTATTCTAAAATGCCAAGAACCACACGGCACTAACATACAAAATATTAGCAAAATAATACATAACTTACCTTTGATACAGTTATGAAAAAAACCCACAACACTCGCGTATTATATTTTTTTTTTCGGCAATAATTAAAAACATTTTTTTAAACCATTTTAGGCAAAAACACAATATAAAAATTAACCGCAATCTTTTATGAAAATATTTGATGTTAATTAAAGTTTTACCTACATCGCGTAAAATAGAAAAAGAAAATTTTCTAAAAAAAAAATTGTTTCTTTTTGGCAAAAAAAAAATTAATCATATAAATTATTATTGACCTTTTTTATCATATAAAGAAGTAAAATAGAACAGAAAAAGACTGCGTCAGGAAAAAAAATAGTTTTGTTTAAACTTTGTTATCATTATGGTTTATTAAAAAAAATAACGCTACGAAAAAGTCCCTCATAACGTACCATATAACTGCAAAAGCACCATTATAAACGAAAAACATGCAAATCATACATCATCAGTCAAGTTAATACTAATTTATCACAGCATAAATAAAAAAAAAATGCTGAATTTCTTAATTTCTTTCTTAAAGATTGTATACCTTTTTTATAGACCACTGTACCTTAAAAGCAATTTCACTGTACTCTATAGATATATATGATGGGTTAAACATCATTATATACACGTCAGTAATTCATATTAACTCAAAAAAAACAAATGAAAACACTATAGTGACAGTATTTCGATTTAAAAAAAAATACAAATAACATTTTTAAGAAAAAAAAAAAATTTGAATTCTTCTTTCAAATTAACGATGGGCAAAGTCAGGGTAACATGTCACCGGCAGGGTAATTACCCAACAAACAAACACTTCTGTTCCATCGCCCATTTAAATTTAATTACCTATATGTGCTATAAATACTTATATATGCATGAATGGACAATTAGGAGGGAAATGTTGCACTGAATTAAAAATAAAAAAATAAATGTTTCCTATCAATTTTACCCGGGTAATTACCCAACACCCATATCATTCCAAAATGTACCGAAACAAGATGCATTGTTAGTAAGTTAGTTTGCTATAATCATTATAAATATTAATAGAGTATTGTGTGCTATACAAATTGCATTTTGTACAATCAAAGTTTAATAAATAATGGGGGGATCAAGAGACTTACCTTGCGGTGCGCCGTAGCCGGGGGCTCCGTAGGCGGGGGGCGGAGCGCCGTACGCGTATTGTGCCGGCTCAGGCTGAAAATAAACATAAATAATTGTTATTGGAGATAATTTACAAACATACATATCGTCACATTTGCGGGGTAGACAGAGCGAATAGGCTTAAAAAGACTGAATGGCCACGTTCAGCTTGGCTTAATGATAGAATTGCGATTCAAATAGTGACATGTTGCTAGCCCACCGTCTAGATGAAGAACCCCAAGTTTATAAGCTCATTCCTTAATCACCTTTTACGACATTCATGGGAAAGAGATGGAGTAATCCTATTCTTATTTATACCTTTAAGGCAAAAATATAAAAAAAATAGGATCACTAGAGTTGAACTAAGTTGGACGGCAATTCAGCAGGATTTATGGCGTAGCCTTCTTACCATGTAAGCGGGCTGCGCGGGCGCAGACCCCTCGAAGCCAATGAACTGTATGGAGACGTCGCCGTCCACCGTGAGGTGGGAGATCCTGTGGAAGGGCACGCGGTGCAGGAACTCGCAGAAGTGCATGCCGTTTAGCGCCACCTGTAGGTGGAAATGACGAATCAAACATGTACTTAGGTTTTTAACAAGATACCCTCTGTTATCAAAAAGAGGTAGGCTTAAAAAACTTGGGATTCTTCTTTTAGGCGATGGGCTAGCAACCTGTCACTATTTGAATCTCAATCCTATCTTAAAGCCAAATAGCTGAACGTGGCCTATCAGTCTTTACAACACTGTAGGCTCTGTCTACCCCACAAGGGATATAGACGTGATTATATGTATGTATGTATCAAAAACATTACCTCGTTCGATGTATTCAAGAGACAATTAGCCGAGCGCATAATCTCAATTTACTGAACATTTGCTGTTATATTTCGTTTATCAGTGTGACAACAAACTTAGTTTTTGTATTTTATGTTCTCATGTAAGTTGATGTAAAATATGTCTTTATGAGAATAAAAGTCTGTAGACCTAACCTAAACCTAACTTACATACATATAGTCACGTCTATATCCCTTGCGGGGTTGACAGAGACAACAATGTTGAAAAGACGTAGAAGTTCAGCTGTATGGCTTTATGATGGAACAGATATTCAAATAGTGACAGTTAGCCCATCGCCTACAAGAGGAATCCCAATTTTACAAGCATATCCCTTAGTCGCCTTTTACGACATCCATGGAAATAAAATGAGAGCGGTCCTGTTCCTGTTCTGATGTATGTACGTGTTCAACTAAAGATTTAAACATTATTTGTTACTGTTCATTATATAAATTAAGGACGTCCTTGCAAAGGGTCAGTTCAAGAGTACCCGAAACCGCCGAGCTTGCATGAAGAGAGTTATGAAGGTGGATGAAGCGAAGGAAGTGTGCAGAGATCGTGACAAGTGGAAAGATGTAGTCTCTGCCTCTGGGAAAGAGGCGTGATTTTATGTACAACCCGTGCGAATTAACTCCACTGGAACGCGAAAGGAAGATATATTCTTTTAAATATGTCGTTTATTCGGAAAGCATGCAGTTTACATTAGCAGTATACAGTGCCTATCACTATTATTGTTTATTAATTCCAAAATAATTTGCTGTTAATAATACTTCTTTCAAATCACGACACGACAATTTCAAATAAAATAAATACTTATAACGTCGCGTTTTTGCACACCGTACGTTGATGACGTCATCGGGCCGAGTCCCAAGCTAATTCAAGCCAAGGCAATCCATAATATATATATATATATATTTTTTCTTTTTTCAATATTAAATCTCATAAATATATAAATCTCCCGTGAACAATGTATTCTCCCGTCCACATTCTATTCTAAGTATAATTTAATATTGTGAAGTTGACGTTGTTGATGAAAATGCTGCAGTGCAGTTTGTTACCGCTTCTTCTGCACTGACGCCTTGGAAGCGGCAGTAAACTTAGTTTTTAAGTAATTTATTTGACGTCAACCAAGTTGTTAAACCATACGACAATTATTAAGCGATATAATAATATCCTATAATAATGAATAAAAAATTTTGAATTTTGAATTTTTTTGAATTCGTACGGGTTGTATGTATGTATGTGAAAACGCGAAGCTCAAGACCGAGCGGGATGGCGACGCCCTCTGCCCCAGCTAGGGGACATAGGACCTTAAGTCAAGTATGTCAAGGGGGGGCTGATGTAGGGATTTTCACATTTTAATAGTTTTAATTGTAAATACATAAAATAATAAATAAAATTATATTTTAGTAATAAACGGACAACCTATATCACTACTCATACGCGGAACTCTTTCGTCCTGCCATAAATTCGGCGGACAAGTAAAATGAAAAAATGTCAGTTTGACAAGTGTGAATTTTATTGTATTTCTAGGGCCGTTTGTTGCTATACGCTTGAATATTAATTTAAATCTTTCATTTCATCTTATATCCATTTCCCTCTTCTCTTACTCTAACTGCGCTTCACCTTCAATTAAGTAAGCTTTGAATCTATCGCTACATATGTATATATGTCACCTTCATAGACTGAGGCTCGCACAGCACGAGCGCCTCGAACGGCTCGCCCCGCCGCAGCGGCATGCCGCCGTCTATCTCCTCCGCGCCCCAGTCCATGGCGGTCAGGTGGTTCCTCACCACGCACTGCTCCACGAAGCGGAAGTTCAGGTGGAGGGCGATGTCGTCGCGAGGGTCGGTATTCGGGCCGCACTGCAGGTTGAACGCGAATCTGGAATCCATGATATCTATCTAATCTAATCTAATATATTTAAACGAGCAATTCTTGTATATATATATAATCAGGATCTCGTAAACGGCTCCAACGATTTTCGTGAAAGTTAACAGATTAGGGGCTTTTCGGCTCAAGGAATCGATTTATCAAGGTCCTAGGCTCGAGAAAAGCTCGGTTCCCAAGATATATAAACATTTTAAAAACCGCGTTTTAAGAAACTATATCAGCGCCATCTCTGGTAGACCGAGCAAAACTCCGTCAACCGGGTACTTTTTTTTTTAAATAAGATATTCACGCGCGAAGCTGATTTTATCGCGCGATAAACTACCGTTGTCAAGGTTTCACGTTGTAATAATATTTTGCCTTGTGGTTCCCGGCACCTATAGAAAAACAATGGGACCACTCCATCTCATCATTATCATCATCCACATTAGCGATAAGTCCGCCTTTGTACCATCTCTATCTGTTTTATATGTTTTACTCTTATGGTACAATAAAGAGTTTTATCTATCTATCTATCTCTTTTTCCTATGGATGTCATAAACGGCGACAAAGGGATAGGCTTATAAACTTGGGATTCTTCTAATAGGCGACGGGCCAGCAACCTGTCACTATTTGAATCTCAATTCCATTATAAAGCCCTACCGCTGAACATGGCCTGTTAGTTCTTCAAAACTGCTGGCTCTGTCTACCCCGCAAGGAATATAGCTTTGATTATATGAATGAATGAATAAAAAGCGAAAACGAGCGATAGTTTTACCAAACATATACATGTAACGGCCACTGTGTAGTGCACATGACTGTGACCCTGGAGGTCCCGGGTTTGAATCCCGGCCAGGGCATGATGAGGAAAGAACTTTCTCTGATTGGCCTAGGTACAAGGCCTACATCCAATGTTTAACTACATAAGTATTTATTATAAAATATAGTATCGTTGAGTTAGTATCTCGTAACACAAGTCTCGAACTCACTTCGAGGCTAACTCAATCTGTGTAATTTGTCCCATATGTATATATTTATACACACCTCTGCGCGCCTGGTGGCGTGTTCCCCTGTATCCTGATCATGCGGCCGGGGTACACCCCGCCGGGGATCGGGTGCACGCACGGTATCATCTGTAAACAAATCATTTGATTACTATTGTGATGTATCCATAAATAATAGGATTACTCTTGTATTTGTTTATGGCCAGAACACAAGCTGGCCACATTAAAAAAAGGACCGTTCCTTCCTTTTTACATCTTCCACATAAGAGTATGTCTTTCCACAATTTTACCAATTTTGAGCAAGGTGTTCGAGAGAATCATGCTTAATCAAATGTAGCGTTACTTTAAGTCTAATAAATTATTTCATATTCAGCAATACGGCTTTACTGAGGGGAAATATACAACAGATGCAGGTGTGGCTCTTGTCACTCATATTCTCAATGCATGGGAAGACTCACAGGATGCCATCGGAGTGTTTTGCGATCTGACCAAAGCATTTGATTGCGTAGATCATAGAACTCTTCTGCTCAAGCTCGCTCATTACGGGTTCGATACTGCTGCCGTTGAACTAATTAAATCATATCTTAGTGATAGATTACAGACGGTAGATTTAAATAATACAAAATCGAAAGGAGCGACGGTAAAAATTGGGGTACCGCAAGGTTCCATTTTGGGACCTTTTCTCTTTCTGATATATATCAACGACCTGCCTTGCATGATTGAGAAACAGACTGGCATCGTGTTGTTTGCAGATGATACGTCACTAATTTTTAAAATGAACCGCCGTAGCGAAATCTGTGATGATGTGAATAGCACTTTAGCCGCCATCTCTAACTGGTTTACAATCAACAACTTACTGTTAAATGCAAATAAGACCCAATGCATTAAGTTTACACTTCCCAATGTGCGGCAGGCAAATGTGGATATTAGTATAAGTAGTAAAAGATTAGATTTTGTTGATAGTACTACTTTCTTAGGAATAACATTAGATTCAAATTTGAAATGGCATGCTCACATTTTAAAACTTTCTAAAAGGCTTAGTTCTGCAGCATACGCTATTCGTCGTATTAGGCATTTGACGGATGTGACAACTGCTAAGCTAGTATATTTTAGTTATTTTCATAGTTTAATGTCATATGGTCTACTGCTTTGGGGATCAGCAGCAGACATACAAACTATTTTCATTTTACAAAAAATTCGATATATCTACGGTCTTAAACAAAGAGATTCCCTTAGAGATTTTTTCAAAAACCTAAATATTTTAACTTTGCCCTCCCAATACATATTCGATAACATCATGCATGTTAGGAAAAACTTAGACTCTTTCAAAAAAGTAGGTGAATGTACTAGTAGATCACTGCGGAACAATTACAAGTTGTCGATCCCAGCACATCGGCTGGCTAAGGTAGGGAAATCATTTCTTATTAATTGTATAAGATTTTATAATAAATTACCAAAAAGTGTTCTTGAAATGAATGATAGAAAATAAAAGAAGCGGTAGTAGTTATAATTAGATTTAAGTTATGTGACGTCAATAAGTGATACCTTGTATCCAATTTTGAAAATAAATCTATTCTATTCTATTCTATTCACTTTATAAAATTGTTTTATTATATTTTTCGGTCACAATAAATGCAGTGCAGTATTTAAAGTTTTATTTTATTGTTCTGGATGGCCCCGGGACACACCAACTATGATCATTGGTGATTGAGAGCCGAATGGCAGGTTGGTGCTGTTTAGTTTTCAGCACTTTAGAATAGGACCACTCCATATATTCCCCATGGATGTCGTAAAAGGCGACTATGGGATAATAAACTTGGAGTTCCTCTTGTAGGCAATGTGCTAGCCACCTGTCACTATTTGAATCTCAATTCCATCATTAAGCCATACAGCTGAACATGGCCGTTCAGTCTTTTCAAGGCTGTGGACTCTGTTTACCCCGTAAAGAATAATTAAGTGCTTATAATATTTGTATAATGATGACATTTTCCTGTTAAGATAGAATCGAGATTCAAATAGTGACAGATTGCTAGCCCATCGCCTAAAAAAGAATCCCAAGTTTGTAAGCCTATCCCTTAGTCGCCTTTTACGACATCCATGGGAAAGAAGGGATTACCTTGGGTTACCCCCTTCAAAGATTTTCTCCTCAAAATTACTGAAGTGATTGAGGAAAATAGTGTTGTCCTGATTCATGCAATTATGAGTCATACATATAATAATGTCTATATCCCTTGCAAAGTAGACAGAGCCAACAGTCTTAAATAGACTGAAAGGATGAAGAAGGAAAATGGAATTTAGATTCAAATAATGACAGGTTGCTAGTCCATCATCTACAAGGGAATCCCAAGTTTATATGCATATCCCTAGTCGACTTTTACGACATTGCATCAGTTACACAACTGAATTTAAATTTTATCAATATATTCTATACGGTGTTACTGCTATTCTCATAGGAAACCTCAAAGTTGTAACAAATATCATCACATCATGTGACCTGTCAGTATAAGATGATAACTGTCAAACAAATAAACAAACTGCCCTGTATAACTTATTTCCTATTACCAAAAAAGTACTATTTACCGTCATACATACGTCTAAATATGGCTTAATTAGAACGGGCCTTTAAAAGCATAAAACAGATAGTGTAAATAGACATATTATTGTCTCAGATGCCCTTGAGACGGCGACAAAACGACAAACACCGTTTTAGAATGCCTATTACACCTAGGTAAAGCACAATCACTCAATTATTGCACCACGATACGTAACTGTCTCCAATGAACTGTTGATTTACAGTTACAATAACTGCAATATGCCAGTGAATTTATGCATCGGACTAATATGATGGAATTTATCTAGAAATATGCGCAAATTTTAAGTTTGTGAAACTTACCGGATTGTAAATGGGCTGTGCAGCCATATTTAAACCTGCTCGTTGAATAAGACCAACGGAAACTTTAATTTGATGCCGTACGGCGTAGCTAAAATACTACAACACAGAAAATGATCAATGAAAACGGTTTTAAAAGTTCCGATTTGTTGGAAAATGCGTCATCCAATTTCCAATATTTCCACTTTTGACAGCCGACGGCCGACAGTGAGTCAGTGACAGTGACAATCATAAAAAAACACTAAAACTAAATGAAATTGTGACAGCTAGTGTTATTTTTAAAGAATAGTCGAATGTTCAACAACCCTATGCATTGATATATACATAATGATGAATTTAATTTAATAAGTGACCCACAGACATATATATAAAATGTTGTTAAATCTGTGAAGTGACCTTAAAATAATACATTCCTTTTATATTCACTGTCTGAAAAACGTTGGTACAGTTTTCACCAAATGTTCACCGTTTTCAAAAGATGGAAAGATTAGTTCAAAACTTCAGTCTTCAAATCAGACTTGTATGTGTAGTTTTCTACAGGTTTAGTTTAGTATTATTTCCAGAGTAACTTTACTTACCTTGGGGTTGGCAACATTTAATTTGACCCCCGACCGGGCAATGTTTATTTATTTGTTTCTATAAAGAATTTCATTGAAAAGTGCATGAATCAAGTTTTATTTTGGTAAATTCCAAAATTTGGCTCCTATATCTGTGATTATTTGTTTAAGATTGATTGATTTTTTTTAATCGCAGTACTTATAGTTTCATAATGTTGTACATATTTGTGATGACAATTTTCAGTGTGGTTTTTGCGTATGAAAAAGATATGACTTTCAGTGTTCAGCCCGGTAAAATGGACTGCTTCTTCCAAAAAGTGTCTCCTAAAGAAGTTATTGATATAGAATATCAGGTAAAATTTTTAGGTTAGGTGTATCCAAAACATTTCACAAAAAGGTCATACCATAGTTTTCATGTTGTTGTGTTGTGGTAACTAGATTTTTGGCAGATACTTCTCGGTATACTCTGTCTTATCTTTATTTAAAATACAATACATGTTAGGCTAATAAATTTAAAATGGGAATTTATTAGGTAGTGGGTTAGCAACCTTTTCCGAAATCTGTTTAAATTAATTTCATTATTATGCCATCCAATTAAACGTGGCTTGAGCCCTGTGACTAATGGCTTTGTCTACCCCGTAAGGGATAAAAACATGTATGTGGAACCAAAAGAAGTATGCAGAGATTGTGGCAAAGGGATAGATGTAGTCTCTGCTTACCCTTCCAGGAAAGAGTCGTGTTTTTATATATGTTTGTTTGATATTGGCCAGAATTCTTTTATATATTTTGGTATTGAAATAAAAGTTATTTCAATAAAATTTCAGGTTATAGACGCGACTCACGGGGAGCTAGACATATCATTTCAGTTAGGGGATCCCCTGGGCAGGGTCATCGTGGCGGACTACAAGAAGCCGGAGAACAGCCACCGACACACAGCTACGGAGGACGGAGATTACAGATTCTGTTTCGACAATACCTTCAGCACATTTAGTGAGAAAACTGTAAATATGACTGTGGTTACTTTCTTAGACTAAGCTTAAATAAATAATATACAGGACAAATTACTCAGATTGAGTTAGCTTCGAAGTAAATTCTAGACTTGTGTCATGAGATACTAACTCAACAGTATTATATTTTATAATAAATTCTTATATAGATAAACATCCAAGAGATCCAGGCCAATCAGAAAAAGTTATTTTCTCATCATGCCCTGGCCAGGATTCAAACCTGGGACCTCCGGTGTCACAGACAAGTGTACTACCGCTGCGCCACAGGCTGTCTAAGCTTATGGCTAATGAACTTTAAATGCTTTTTGTGGGCAATGGGCTAGTGACCTGTCACTATTTGAATCTCATTTTCATACTTAAAGCTGTAAGTGGCCATTCAGTCTTATCAAGACTGTTGGCTCTGTCTACCCTGCAAGTTATATAGACGTGACAATATGTATCTATCTAAGTTAACATCCAACCTAGTGAAGCATCCATCTAAGCTTGGTTTAGTTTCTGGATCACAAAAGTATATTTCTATGTGTCAAAGCCCACCGTGTAAAACCTCGTGGTTCTGGGAGCAGGGTAGGCATCCAATAATAACATCACTCTGAGCCAGATGGTGATGGAAAGGAATAATGTAGAAGTCCGCTATGATCTATACTAAAATTATAAAGCTGAAGAGTTTGTTTGTTTAAACGTGCTAATCTCAGGAACTACGGGATTGAATTGAAAAATTTTCATTGCGTTGAATAGACCATTTATCGAGGAAGGCTTTTCGGCTATATAACATCACGCTGCAACTATAAGGAGCAAAGAAATAATGGAAAATGTGAAGAAAACGGGTAAAATTACTCATCCTTGAGGGTTTCAATGATGCCCAAAACAACTATTCCACGCGGACGAAGTCGCGGGTACAGCTATATGTACAGATATATGTTTGATCTAAGTTGGTACAGAAATAAAGAAATTATTTAAAATTATTTAAATTAAATTATATGTATTTATATTCTTTTGCAGGTGTTCTTTGATGTTGTGATCGATTCGGAAGATTCTAAAGACGAAAAAGACTATGAGGCTGATGACAAGGAGTTGGAGCTTGGTATGTATAGATTGAACTAATACATTCAAACATAATAAATTCAAATATTTTATACATTTTAATGGGACATTTCAATATCACTTAATAATTGTTTTGTTTTTTTCACATTGGTTGACGTCAAATAAATTACTCAAGACTGCTTCCGAAGCGTCAGTGCAGAAGCGGTAACAAACTGCACTGTAGCATTTTCTTGAATATCGTCAACTTTTAAATTATCCAAACTTAGAATAGAAATGGAGATTAGCTTTGACCAGCAACTTCGCCCGCGTGAATGAAGCGCCATCTACAAAAAGCGACGAATTTCTAATTTCTAATTATATATAAAGGGTCAGGCCAAGAGTACCCGAAACCGCCGAGCTTGCATGAAGAGAGTTATGAATGTGGATGAAGCGAAGGAATTATGCAGAGATCGTGACAAGTGGAAGGATGTAATCTCTGCCTATCCCCCCGGGAAAAGGGCGTGATTTATGTATGTATGTATATATACGTGATATTTCAATAAGATTCATTCAGTAGATAACCCGTGTAGAGATAACAACAAAATAAACTCACTATGAAGTGGAAAGAGGTAGTCTCTGCCTACCCCTCCGGGAAAGAGGCGTGATTTTTATGTATGTATGTATGTAAACTCACTATCGCAATAATACTATTTGCGATGAGACTAGCTTGCGCCATCGGCATCGTATGACGGCCTCTGTGGCGCAGCGGTAGTGCGATTGTCTGTGACACCGGAGGTCCCGGGTTCGAATCCCGGCCGCGGCATGATGAGAAATGAACTTTTTCTGATTGGTCTGGGTCTTGGATATTTATCTATATAAGTATTTATTATAAAATATAGTATCGTTGAGTTAGTATCTCGTAACACAAGTGTCGAACTTACTTCGAGGCTAACCCAATCAGTGTAATTTGTCCCGTATTTTATTTATTTATGATTTATTTTTATCGGCAGCTAATGCTTTATTCCCGCGGTTTCGTTCGTTATCAATGTCCGTATATCGCAAATCCTGCAATTTTTTTAAGCGTTGAATTCGTTGCTTTTTGTAGGTGATGCTAAATTTATCGCTTTTTGTAGATAAATAAATATTTACAGGACAAATTGCTCAGATTGAGTAAGCCTCGAAGTTAGTTTTAAACTTTGGTTACGAGATACTAACTCGACGATAATATGTTTTATAATAAATACTTATATAGATAAACATCCAAGACTCGGGACGAGATGATGGTAGATGGTGTAAATTCGTCACTCATTTGGACATGGCCTTAAATTCGTCACTTCATAAATGGCGTTAAATTCACGCGCGCTGACGCAAGCCATACAGATACAGAGTATCATCGTAAGAACCGTTGACATTGACAGCTGTCAAAACGCGCAAGCTCAACACAATACAACCATTTGTAGGTAACGCCTTAGAGACGTACTCGATGCGCGTGCGCGACATATCGGAGTCGGTGAACCGCGTGCGGGACAACGTGTCGGCCGCGCGCCGGCTGCAGGAGCTGCACTCGGCGCACGAGGCGCGCGACAGGAACCTGGCGGAGGAGATGTGCGCCAGGTATATACACATACATAAATAAAAAATAAATTAATAACATAGTATATCATTTCGGAAGCAAATTTTGTACAAAGTCAGTCCACCCGGCAAGGGGGTAAAGACGTAATTATATGTATGTATGTAACTATTAATCTAACAGCCGGACGCGGCCTGTATATATGTATGTATGTGTATGTTACATATATACGTCACGTCTATATCCCTTGCGGGGTAGACAGAGCCAACAGTCCTGGAAAGATTGAATGGCCACGTTCAGCTATTTGGCTTAATGATAGAATTGAGATTCAAATAGTGACAGGTTGCCACACCACAGATTCAAATAAGCCTATCCCTTAGTCGCCTTTTAAGACATCCATGGGAAAGAGATGCGAGTGGTCCTATTCTTTTTTGTATTGGTGCCGGGAACCACACGGCAGATTGGTTAATTATTCTTTTTATCTGGAACTGATGCAATGAAAAACTTTTTATACTTATAATATAGCAATTGTTTCAGAGTTATGGCGTGGTCAATCTGGCAGATGGCATTGATGATGCTTGTAGGAGTCACGCAGGTGAGACGACACCGCGTACCTTACTCAGTGGTCTAGGCGTGAGTGGCTCGAGTTGAGATTTAAGTAGTGACAGGTCGCTAGCCCATCGCCTAAAAGAAGAGTTTCTAAGTCTATCTCTAGTCTAGTCGCCTTTTACGATATCCATGGCAAAGATATGGAATGGTCCTATTCTAAAGTGCCGTCTATAACAGTACATTAGACAAATAAGTTTTGTAATAAAAAGAAAAACACTTCCAATCGATACCCGTCTATTTGGAAGTCGGTAAAATTTTTGAAACGTCCTCCTAAGCCTGAAAAATGCATCAAAAACGGTTCAGCGAAACGTGAGAAAATCGCAGACTAACATACATACATATACATACATACAGATCAAAAATATAAATATAATTATATATAAGGGACAAATTACACAGATCAAGTTAGTCTCGAAGTAAGTTTGAGACTTGTGTTACGAGATACCAACTCGACGATACTATATTTCATAATAAATACTTATAAATAAATATAAACATCAATGCCCCAGGCCAATCAGAGAAAGGTCGTTTCTCATCATGCCTTGGCCGGGATTCGAACATGCTGAAAAAAAAATTTGAATATTTCAACTGCAATTTTTTTAATTTTCAGGTGGTCTTCGTCAGGAGTTTGTTTGCAGATAAACAGAAAATGGGATTCTAGTTGAGGTTTATGCCGGGAGCGGCTCACTGACCAAATGTACATTAAATTTATGTCAAGTCGTTCTATTGCCAACTCGACCCAGTAGCTATACGAGGCTGTAATAGAATAGAATAGATTTATTTTCAAAATTGGACATAAGGTATCACTTATTAACGTCACATCACTTAAATCTTATTATGTCTACTGCCGCTTCCGAAGCGCATGTGTAGAAGAAGCGGCAGAACGAATTACACTGCAGCATTTTCATCGGACGTCAATTTACAAATATAGATCACTTAAATCTGAATCGTGGACGAATGCACATTGTCTACATAAAAAAATGTGAATGAATATAAAATGTAGACACTGTACAAATTATGTCATAACTATGTCATAAATGCACAAGCATTTAAGAAGCCATTATGTCAAGCTCGGCCACACATGTTTATCATTAATATAATCCTCCGTGCTGTAATAGGCTTTCCTACAAAGCTCAATGTATTTTGACAGGATCGCCACGTAATGATGGAAGCGACCGTCAAATCAGTGTTGCCAACTCTGACGAGAAAGATAAATAGTATAATGGTTACATTATACTTTTTATAAATAATACAGGAATTAAACGCGCAACAACGAATGTTATTCAATGAAAGTTTGAAATCAGTTATATAATTTTCTACAACACTGTGTCGGATGTCAGACACTATTATTTTTAATAGGCTTTATTATTACAAAATAGATTAAGTTACGAGGCATGAAATTGATCTAAATTAAACTACAGGATTACGTGTTTCAGCCAATGTCAAAAAGATTCAGGGCCACGGTTAGCAAATTAGAATAAAATTCGATTTACAATTTGTTTAAATAGAAAAGTTTCAGGATATGGCACATGCAAGTCGAACATTGTCTTAATATTCATGTACGGTACTCAAACCATTTTTACTGTTACAGTCGGTGCTATTCTTATATCGATTAGTCACAAATTTTTCTTCTTTATTTCGTCTCAGTCTTTGTGTCGCCTCGTCCTGGTGGCAACTCGTACTTGTGACATCTCGTCACAGTGACAACTCGTACCTGTGACATCTCGTACTTGTGACATCTCGTCACAGTGACATCTCGTCACAGTGACAACTCGTACCTGTGACATCTCGTACTTGTGACATCTCGTCACAGTGACAACTCGTACCTGTGACATCTCGTACTTGTGACATCTCGTCACAGTGACAACTCGTACCTGTGACATCTCGTACTTGTGACATCTCGTCACAGTGACAACTCGTACCTGTGACATCTCGTACTTGTGACATCTCGTCACAGTGACAACTCGTACCTGTGACATCTCGTACTTGTGACATCTCGTCACAGTGACAACTCGTTATTTGTCAGCTTGTCACAATGGCGACTCGTCCTTGTGTCCTCTCGTCACAGTGACATCTCGTCACAGTGACAACTCGTACCTGTGACATCTCGTACTTGTGACATCTCGTCACAGTGACAACTCGTTATTTGTCAGCTTGTCAGAATGGCGACTCGTCCTTGTGTCCTCTCGTCACAGTAACAACTCGTACTTGTGACATCTCGTCACAGTGACTACTCATTCTTGTATAATCTCGTCCCAGTGGCAAGTCGTAACTCGTGCTAGACTTACTGAAATTAACCGCATTGAGTGACTGTCAGACAACGCACAGCAAAAATTAGGAATTATGGAAATTAAATTTAGAATATAATGTTACATTCATCATCATATTTCAGCCGTAGCGAAGGCCTATGTTCAGCAGTGGACGCCCTACGGCTGAAATATGATGATGATGGATGATGATACAAAGATACTATGTCCTCGCAATTCATACAAGGATGAAGCGAAATATCGCGGGCTGAAGTTAGTAAAATCTAAAAAAACAAATGAGCAATATTTTCAATCGCCATATTTAGATAAATCTGTGTTTTTTTTTTAATTTATTTGTATTTTTAATAAGAAAAAAATTAACGCTTGATTATTCAAACGCATTAATTTATTAACTCAGCAAATAAGTAATTAGAACGATTTAAATGGAGTGATGAGCTTTTATTTCGGAATTTATAAACACTTATTAAAAGCAATGTTAAAATACCGTCATAGCGCCTTACTTGAGACAGTTTTGGAATTCAGGTGTTTATAAACTTTTACTGTGTCAACGAATAGTGACAGTATTCACATCTATAATATAGTCTGTACCTTTTTTATCCAAAAAATGCTTCCCCAAGCCCATAGGTACATCACAGATTTTTTATTTTTTTTATTTTTGCTGTCTCATGTTACCATCATGAAGTGCCATAATTGATACACCACACAAAACATATGAAAGTATCATGAATAGAATTTAAATGAATACTTGAGACAGTAAAAAAATTCAAAAACTACATGACCAACTGAAAATTTTTTTTTTGGGCAGCTGCACTAAATTTTAAGTACCAAAAATGAAACAAGTTCCGTATAGCTCAATTTTTATTAATATTCATTACAATCAGTTTAAATCAACGTTGTTCGCTTATTTGGCAATGCAGTGAAAACAAATAGAAATACTTTTCTAAAGTAAAATAAGGAGAAAATAATGAAACAAGAATTTAATCTTACATAACTCAAAAACTTATAACAATCATACTCCAATATTTTCATATATAGTGGGTACTATAGTAACTAAAAAAATAATACACGTTTTTGGTAGCTTTATAAGCTAATCATTACAATAATTAAACATTACAAAAATAATCAGATAAATCAGTTTCTAAAATGAGACGTTTCAAGTTGACTGCATGTATCAAATTGACAACACTTAAGTGAGTACTTGAACTTACAACTAATAAACAATATTCTTCAGTCTTAAAATTTCAATCAGTCTTCATTAATAATAAGATTTGGCTTTATATTACTTACATTTACATTGAAACTGTAACGACCTCTTTTCAACAATACTGGCTTAACAACTGATATAATTTTTTGAGAGTCAACAGTCATAATATCATCAACAGGGGGAAATACATAAATTCCTTTATTTGTGCTTTTTCTCAAAAACTTACAGGAATACTCATTCTCATTTAATATTTCAGTTATCTGAGCAAAGAACTCTTTTACCATTGGTTTATTTTTAAAGCCATCATATATTAAGTGAATTTTTACAAAGTCATACATTTTTACAGATACTTCAGAAGTAGGTTCGGTTTCTATATGTTCATTCTTGGTTTCACTTAAAATTTGTTTCAGTTTCATTTTAGCAGATTTGGAGGATGATGGTTGCTGTGTTGATTTAAATACTTTTGGCTGCGAAGTTATATCGTTTTGATCTTTAGGTTTGCGTTTTATATCAATAGATTTAGAGGTAGATGGTTGCTGTTCTGGTTCATATACTTTTGGTAGCGTAATAATGTCGTCTTGATTAGTGGAAGATAATGGTTCCTGTGGTGATGCAAATACTTCTGGCTGAGTAATTACATTATTTTGATCTTTTGTGGAAGAAGACAGTTTCTGTACTGATTTAGATATTTTTGATTGCGAAATTATGTCCTCTTCACCTTTTGATTTTTCTCGTGATTTAGAGACTCTTGGCTGGAAAAATATATTTTCTTGATCTTCAGAATCTAAATATACATGTTTTCTTTGTTGTTTTAATTTAATGTTAGGAATGATATTTGATTGGGTTGTGGTTTTTTCTATCAAATTATCGAAATCTTGTAATTCAGATATATTATCACTATCAGATGTATCATGTACAGAATAATTGCTAGAAACTGTAGTATCCGTGTCTTCTTCACGTGCTGTTTTCGGTTGCGTAAATAATGGATCTGAATCTATGTTTACTTCTAAATAATCTTCTTCTGCATCACAAATTCCCACGTCTACTTCTTCAATATTTTGAGTATTTGAAGGATTTGTAATATCGGAGACTGTAAGGCTTTGACCTGCCGAAGCTTGCAATTTTTTCTTTCTCACTTTAAGAGGAGCTGATGTATTAAGACGACTTTCTTTTAAAAAACTTTCGAATGCACTCGCCCATTCTTTAGATGTGCTGTTATTTTCTGGAGTTTCAACGGGAAGCTTGGCCAGAACTGTTTGTTTGTTGAGAGGGCAAATCCCAGCTGCACGAAACCCTGACTTTAAATTCTCTGAAGATGTCAACAGTTGATCTAACGATCGTTTTAAAAGTCGCGGAAACTGATCTTTGGGAATGCAGCCCCTGGTTTTCTGCTTCCATTCTAATAAGGTTTTTCGCCATATTGCTTTAAGTGGACGGAAGTAAGCGACATCAAGCGGTTGGGTTAAGTGTGAACTATTTGCAGGGAGAAATATGAAACGAATATCTGATTCCGCACATTTTTGTATAACCTTTACAGACAGATGACTTGCCAGGTTATCTCCTAGTATTGCTTTCGGACCTTCACCTACCGAACTGAAATAAGGTACAACCACTTTGAAAAACCAGTCTTCAAACGTTGTACTGTCAAACCAACCGCTTCTTGTTCGATTGTAGAATGTATTAGCTGGCCCTCCTCTCAACCAAGAATCGTAAAGGTGCTCAGCCTTATATACGACATATATTGGTAATAAAGCTCCTGATGCTGATCCTGCAAACATAACCGATGTGCTCGATTTCGAAGCGTCAATGATATTTTTTGGACTTTTGAAACCTCTTCTTACTAATACTTTTGTTTTTCCAGGGTCGTCGGTAAAGTTAGTTTCATCAAAATTCACAATTGCTTCTGGTTTTACTCCCTCCAAGCTAATCATTAGATTATCAAAATAATCAGATATCATTTCAGGATTAACAGCAGCTCTTGCTCTTTTAATGTTTTCACAAAACTTGTACGAAATTTCATGTTTGTTTCGGTCTAAAAATCCTTTCAACCAAAATCTTCCTGGCAAATTGTTCTTAAATCTAGGTTCTGTCTTTCCCTTCGTGTCAAGGTATTGCTTCACAATAAGCGTCAAGTCAAAGGCTGTTATAGGAAATCCCCATTTCCCGCAAAGAATTAAGGCTTCTACAATTATATTTTCATCTTCATTTGAAAAAACTGTGGGTCTTCCAACTTTATTCATATGCTTACAACGCACTTTTCTCTGTACAGTGGCTGGTGGAACATTATATTTTTCTGCAGCTTTTCTAATCGACATACCTTTTCGCACTGAAGCCACTGCATTTTCAACCGCTTCATTGGAGTAGTTACGGTATGGCCGTGACCCAATTTTCTTTCGATACCTTCCCATGTTCTGTCAAAAAATCGAAATGAAGATTTAGGTAAGCCCAAGATAATTGTCTTTCTTGGCAAATTTTCTTGTCAATTATTTTACCCTTCCATTGAAATCTTCAAAACCATAGTAGACATGAAAATTCATTACATACACCACAGATATAAAAACATTACATTAAATGTAATGTTATTATATCTGTGACATACATCAAAAGATAATTTTTATAGGATTGATTAATAAGAATAGAACATTTTACACCATTGTTATTTTTATGAAAAGATTATCCATTAATCGCAAAAAAAATCCTTTTCGTTCACATTCATATTATATTTAAAATACTTGACAACAAGTTTACATGAATCTATGGTTTCTATGATTTCATTGAAATATTAAATTTTTGACAGAAAAAAATGGCCGCAAAACGAGCTTTTAATTAAAAAGAAAGTTTTAACAATTATTAAGCCATTTTGAGACATAGTAAATAACTTGAGACAGTTGGTAACTTGAAACAGTAGGTAACATGAGACAGTAGATAACATGAAACAAATGTATCAAATTACAACCACTTCGAAATATTTTCATTTGGAGTGGCACACAAGCCGTCGTTTTAACTTAAAATTCACGAAACCTTTGATAGTTTGTAGCTAAATAGTAAGGTTAGGTTATGCAAAGACCAGATTTTGACAAAGATCAACACAGATCGAGTAACATGTGAAGTTTTATGAACCACAGAACTTAACAATTTATTGTGAAAACTTTCAACTCTAATTATTCATAAAATAGGCTTGAAAAGACTTACTTTAGTTATTATTTATCTTGCACACACTTTTCTCCTGTCGCCATGACACTTGCCAGCAGTAATGTTACCATGTGTAAAAAAATATGGGTGCGTTCGAAAAAACCAGTTATTTGTATCAAGTTAACCTGCAGTATCAAGTAAGGCACATTGACGGTAATGTAGCTGGTGACAGTTAGTATAATATACATACATATGGTCACGTCTATATCCCTTGCGGGGTAGACAGAGCCAGCAATTTTGAAATGCTGACAGGTTACGTTCAGCTGTTTGGCCTAATGAGATTCAAATAGTGACAGGTTGCTAGCGCATCGCCTAAAAGAAGAATCCCAAGTTTACAAGCCTATACTGTTGATTGGCAGTAAGTACCAAATATGTACTGAACAAATCACACAAACTTGTTGATAAATAAACTTATAGCGTTAAAAATAGCGTCTTATTACTTAAATGCATTTGAATAATCAGACTTTAATTGTTTGCCAAAGTTACGTAGTGTTAATATTAGTGTATTTAAATGTAGCTACAGTTATTTTGATGAACGTTGCATTTTTCGTGTCAATAATGTTACTATTTTAAATTGATAAAAGGCGTGATTTTATATACGTATGTAAATAATTACTTTTTTGTAATAGCGGTACATGTATTTTCCTAAGACTATTAAATAAATAATAGTTTCATTACAAAAAAAAAACCTTCTTTTTAATGAAATATTAGCCATTTTTCGTGCACAGCGTTCTTTGTCCAAGTCGTTCAGGTCAGAAGTAAAATATGTAGATTATGAAATATAGACGATTGTCTCCGTAAATAAAACACTATTGTCTCTAATTTAATAAAGAAATAAAAATACGTTTACATCACTAGTTTGTGTTAAGAAATTTTTAAATAAATAAACTTTTTGATATATTTTATTAGTTTTTTTTATTTTCTCATAATTCACGAATCGACGCGGCGCGGGCAGAGGGTATCGTGGTGAAATGCCTGCGATCCAATGATGCCCTCAAAATGGTAAGAAGGGCGCACGGAGGGGCTTTAGTGAGTAGGCTGGTATATTAGGTGCCAGGATAACTGAAAATCAGGTGATAACTGAAAATCAGCGTTTTGCACTTCAGTTAGTGCAAAAAAATTCCGCTGAGTTATGACCTTTTCTACTTGCTGCAGCACGCAAATGCATCTCAACTGTGTTTTTTATAATGTTGTGTTTAATTCTGTATTTTGTGTCTGTAGCAACTGAATAAACGTTTTTATCTATCAGGAGTCTCCCTCTCTCCCGGGTGAAGGCCCGGGGGGTTGTCCGTAAAAAGGATATTCAATTCGATAAAAAAAAAAAAAAGGACTCCAACCGCACGTTGTCGATATCCCCACCCTTCGCACCTTGCGATTCGCCAAATCTTTCATCACGCCAACCGCTGTGATTTGGAATTCCCAGTACATACATATAATTTGGGGATTTTCAAGGCAAGAGTGAATAAGCACTACTTGCGCTTGCGTGCACCACATAAGACTCATCGTGCTTACCACCAGGCAGATTGATCAAACGCATTCAAATCTTATATATAAATTCTTGTGTCACAATGTTCTGGCTTGACCGATTCTCATGAAATTTTCTTTTTTCTGTCTGAGAATCGGCCAACATCTATTTATCATACCCCTTAGTGATATGGGTTGTCCACCCTTAACATTTTTTTTAACTAGAAATTACTTAAAGTATATTAATATGGCAAAACAACGTTTGCCGGGACAGCTAGTATATATTATAAAGACACCATCCACCTCTCCAGAGAGGAACCCGGGGTGCGCCTGCGACCATGATATTTTATTGGGTCAGGTTTTAACACGAAGCTGTAAGCCGAAGTCTGATCTCAAAAACCTTTACAATGGATCTTAACTATTAGGATTAAAATAGCTGAACGTGGCCTATCAGTCTTTTCAAGACTGTCAGCTCTGTCTACCTCGCAAGGGATATAGACTTGATTATACTTATGTATGTATTAAAAACTGTAAATTATACGTGAAAATGTTTAAATTTAAATTCTGATATTGTTTTGTTAAAAACGTTTTAGTTGTTATATGGATCGTTCCCCGGTCGTATAGATTTACTTAATTATAATGACAAAATTACTGTAATAAATCAATCGTATTTTTGTTAGTGTTTTTTTTTGTAATATCCTTTGATAATGACTGTGGGCGAGCTGATATTAAGAACGGCGAGGTCGAGGGAGTCCCTGTATCCCTCTCCACCACCAGAGCCCGAAGGAAAAACCAGAAGAAGGAAGAGGAAGGTGTTCAAGGTAACTCAAGTCGAGGACTGTTTTAAAAAAATGTTTGTTTACATACATAAAGTGTTGGAAAGGCACTTTAGAATAGAACCAATTCATATCTTTCCCTTGGATGACGTAAAAGGCGATTAAGGGATTACACGTTACGCCTCGCATAGCCATGACAGTTGACTGGTCGCTTGAAGCTTCGCTCCTGATGATGTGCAGACATTTCTTGTCCATACATACATAAATATAATCACGTCTGTATCGCCCGCGAGGCAGACTGAGCCAACAGTCTTAAAAAGCCCAAATAGCCACGTTCAGCTTTACGGCTCTTCAATAGAATTGTGATTCAAATATTGATATCGCATACAAGAAGAATCCCAAATAGTCTATCACTAAGTCTCTTTTTACGACATCCAAAGGTCCTATTCTTTTTTTCTATTGGTCCTGTGAACCACACGGCGCGAAGATGACTTATAAAGTTTCTGAAATAGTTGCCCCCGGCACGGGCTCGCGTGGACACCTCCCCGCCTCCCTTCAGCAGGAGCGCGCTGGCGAGCCGGCTGCCCGGCTGGGGGCGCCGCGCGGGGGAGATCACGATGGAGAACATGGCGCTGCTGCAGCACATCAAGCGGTGGCATTTCAGAGGGGTATCTTCTTTGCTTTTCCATAGAATATAATGGAATGGATTTAAAAAGAACGGAATAGAATGGAATACCCGAAACCGCCGAGCTTGCATGAAGAGAGTTATGAATGTGGATGAAGCGAAGGAAGTATGCAGAGATCGTGGCAAGTGGAAAGAGGTAGTCTCTGCCCCTCCGGGAAAGAGGCGTGATTATATGTATGTATGTATAGAATGGAATACAATGGAATGGAATGGAACAGAATAGAATGAAGTGGAATACAATAGAATGGAATGGAATACAATGGAATGGAATGGAACAGAATAGAATGAAGTGGAATACAATAGAATGGAATGGAATACAATGGAATGGAATGGAACAGAATAGAATGAAGTGGAATACAATAGAATGGAATGGAATACAATGGAATGGAATGGAACAGAATAGAATGAAGTGGAATACAATAGAATGGAATGGAATACAATGGAATGGAATGGAACAGAATAGAATGAAGTGGAATACAATAGAATGGAATGGAATACAATGGAATGGAATGGAACAGAATAGAATAGATTTATATTCAAAAGTTCATACAAGATATCTCTTATTGACGGCAAATTATGAATGTACTAAGTTCCCTTTCCAGGGCAAAGTGGATTGTCACTGGGATGTGATGCCTGGACCTTGCCTGAGATTCTATCACAACAGAGTGGACCACCTGAGGCACGTGCAGAGGGAGAACCAGGTCATTTACAAGCTCATAGCTAACACGGTAAGGAATTACTACTTTAAGTGTTCTATGGCCCGCGGGTGGGTCTATAGATCATGATAGTGGATTGTGTAAATCAGGTTTTTACTTGAAGCGATTGAGTCTGACCTACGTAGGGTATGGAGTCGTCATTTTAAAGTGCTAAGAACAAGTGCATAATAATGAATAAAAAAAATTTGTATGTATGTATTAAGATTAGAATGTCTAGTATTAGTCAGATGTAGATTTCGAAACATTTTCTGCAGGTACCCCGGGTGGAGACCACGGCGAAGCTCCGTCGCGATTGGAAGCGCAACAGAGACATCATTATCCAGGGCGCGGCGGGGAGGTTCGTGTTGTTCCCGCCCGTCCCTCAGGAGACAGTGGAGGACCCTGTGTTCTTGGCGCCGCCAGGGGTCAAGAGGCCCAGGTGAGAGTAGCACCAACATTTGGTAAACAACTTATAACAATTTTCACCGTGGATATTGCACGTCTAAAGTTAGGGCCACTTTTTTGGCATAAATTATTTTGTCCTAATTAATGTTTTTTGGCATAAAATATTTTGTCCCAATTATTGTTTTTTGGCATAAAATATTTTGGCATAATGGGTCTAAGGCATAATTAATTTTAGGCATTTAGTTAGATATGCGTAAACATTTATGCGATAGAGAGATCATTATGGCTTAATTTTTTTTATAAAAAAAGAATCCGTTGACAAATCAGGCAGGCCGTGAAATCTTTGTAATCGCGATTCAGATTCTTCGCTGCTATTGGCTGAGCGAGTCTCCGCTATGATTGACAGTTGTTGTGTGACATTAGTGATGTCATTGCAAGTAAAATAAAAGCTTTTAAAAAATTAAGAACATTCCTAAATTCCTTTTAGACTCAAAGCCTCACTAAGCTGGAGTGCAGAGCTTGGGATAGATTTTTTTAGTTATTTCCGTTCCAGAGTATACCTGACTCTCTGCGTGAAGAACTGCGCTCCGATGGGCGAGCTGGCGATAGAACTATTCACAGACTGGTGTCCACAGAACTGCAAACTGTTCCTGGAGCTGGCGGAGGGAGACGGGCTCGGGCACGGCTATGTCGGCACCACCTTCTTCAGGTTCTGGGTTTTTACACATTGCGTTTGATTCTAGAGTGGATATTTTCAATAGCATACATACATATTATCATGTTCTCAACCTCGCGGGGCAGACAGAGCGAACAGTCTCGAAAAATCTGATAGGCCACGTTCGAATGTTTGGCTCAATGATGGAACTGAGATTCAAATAGTGACAGGTTGCTAGCCCATCGCCTAAATCCCAAGTTTACAAGCCTTTGCCTTAGTAGCTTTTTACAAAATCCACGGGAACGAGACGGAGTGGTCCTATTTTTTTATTGGTGCTGAGAACCACACGGCATTAGCACTTTCAATAGCATTGTGACTTTTTATGTAAATCGATGCAACCGGGACTTAAGCCAGGAGGAAGAAGATAAGTTTCTAAAAGAAAGACGATAGAACTGTTATGCGTTTGTTATGTGTGTGTGACCCTTCGATAAAAAGGCTGTATATGTAGTATTTATCGATGACTGGTGCAACCTTTTTTGTCGCCTCACAATGAGCAGTCAATGCGTTTGTCATCCACATGTCAATATGTTTAAACTGTTTTGGTGTATTTTGACGTTTTTAACAAGCCTTATATTTTTCCTACTCCTTCTTTACATCAGCCACCCTTTAGACCTCAAACGACTGGCAATCAACCAGGATGTTGCTTTCTGATACATTCAACAGCAGCGAGCTACTCATCAAAGTTATAAGTCCCGAGGGGCTCACATTTTCAGCGTACTTCGCCGAAGACACGCTCCTCGAAGAAGTGAAGAACAGAGCTATAGACTTCTTCTATCCTAACGGGGAGACAGGTTCCGGCAGATTCAAAATCGTCCGAGTTTACGACATGTCGACTCTGCATGATTTCCTAACGTTGTCCCAAGAGCAGGTCACTATGCAAGAGGAGTTATTGTTGGTTGAAAGACGGATACCTGAAGCGAGCACGCTGTGGGACCTTGGGTCTGTTAGGGCTCCGCTTCACGGAGCTATAGCTGCGGCTACCGCGTCGTTGCCAGCTCCTCAGAACACCATGCGACAGCCAAACCTACAATCGTTACTTTCAACAAACGAACTGTCTTACGAGCTGAGAAAAATACTGATATCCTTGATAGAAGCTGGCGCTAGATTGGCAGCGGCCGGGAGGAACTATGAGATGTCTCTAGCCCAACTCTCAGCCGCCCTGGACGAACCTAGGAGGCTAAACCAGACCGTCATACAGGTCATAACTCCAGAGGAAATAGCCGCTCGATTCCACGCCAATGAAGACACCGGTTCGGAAGCCGCGTCCTCAATCAGATCGGACGGACACGATTCGTACAAACGCGCTGAGCATTTGCAGAGGTTTTTGGAGAAATTCCGCGCTTGGAGAATTAAGATAGCAGAATCGCCTACCCCAGAAGCGATCAGCGCTTTGAAAGATTTAGGATTTACTTTCGAAGAGGCTGAGAAAGCTCTCAGGTCGACAGGCTGTAACGTGCCCGCGGCGGCGTCGTATTTGGTGGGAGAGCGGGGGTCGAGCGTTTTCGAGTTGATCAATGGGCTGCCCGACGGGCCCATCTTGCAGACTTTGCTGAAGCAGCCTCAGATACAACGAGGGTTGTTGAACACGAGGATGCTCATAGCCTTCATCGCGATGGTCGGGCAGACGGGGAGCGCGTCGTTGTGGTTGAACTCCCCTCACGGCAGCCCGCTACTGTCGCAGATCTCCAGGACCTACCACTCGGAGAAGTATTGCTTGGCTGTGAACCAGTTCTCCAACATCATTGAGGAGACGTCCCAACAATCTGCGTCTTCTTCCAGGCAACGCCGTTAGCTCATCGCTGGTTTTTTTGTGAACTTTTTGTTGGTTAAAAAATAAATCTGTTGTTAAATAGTTTTGTTTATAACTTATCCAATACTATGAATGATCCTGATTTGCCGGGTGATTCCCGGCACCAATAAAAATAAGAATAGGACCACTCCACCTTGTTCCCATGGGTGTTGTAAAAGCCGACTAAAGGATAGCTGCTTATAAACTTGTGATTTTCCTTTTAGGCGATGGGTTAAAAACCTATCAGTATTTGAATTCAAATCTGTGGGGCCTTGAGATTCAAATAGTGGCAGGTTGCTAGCCCATCGCCTACAAGAAGAATTCCAAGTTTATTTGCCATTCCCTTAGTCGCCTTTACGACATGCATGGAAAAGACATGGAGTGCTCCTATTCTAAAAGGTAATACTTAATTGATTTAAAAAATTTACACTTTCAAAATACTTTCACTGTCGTGAAATTTGAATAAGGATGAGACAGCCGCTGCGTTAATTTTTTATTCTTTTTAACATTTATACCAAGCAGGTTATACGACTTGCCCACTTCTGGATCGTGGTCGAAGTACACCTCCTAAACTTTAACCAGGAGAAATAACAGGAGAGGTTGAAAAAGTTTGACGTCAACCAATGTTGTTAAACCATACGTTTTGACAATTATTAAGCGACATATAGTATCCTATAGTGAAGAATAAAAAGAAATTTGATTTTTTTTTAATTTTGAATTTTTTGAAGAAGTCGAAACAATTTATTTCTCACAGGAAAGTCCCAAACATGTTCTGGTCGGGCGGAGACGTGATCCACGACAACGGCTTCGGCTGCTACGCGCAGAAAGGCAGGCTCGCGCCCATCGGAGCTGACAACTTCCACTTCTCCCACTCAATGCCTGGTAAGATATTTAGAACAGATTTATTTCCAAAATTGGATACAAGGTACGAGGGTGGTTTGAAAAATTCTCGGCCCGTTTAAGAAAACAAAGATAAATAAACAAAAAAATATTTTTATTTTTCTACATAATCCCCTCTTGTCTCAATACACTTATTTAATCTATATTCTAGCGCTTCTATGCCACTCTTATAGGCCGATTCTTCCAACTCGTCGAAAAAACGTTCCGCCTCAGCTATGACCTCTTCATTTGTGGAAAATTTCTTTCCAGCCAGGTGTTTTTTCAAATTAGGGAACAGATAATAGTCTGATGGTGCTAAATCCGGTGAATAATGGTGATGGTTCAATACTACAAAACGCAGTTCATGGAGTTTAGCCGTTGCAACAACTGACTTGTGCACTGGTGCATTATCCTGATGAAAAAGGATTTTTTTTTCGCCAATCCCGGGCGTTTTTCACGGATTTTTTCTGCTAATTTATCTAACAGGTTAGCATAGTATGGGCCTGTAAAAGTTTGTCCTTTCAGAAGGTAGTCAATAAAAATTATTCCCCTGTAATCCCAAAACACGGATGCCAGAACTTTTCCTGCAGACTTTATCGCCTTGGTCTTCTTTGGAGGCGGAGAACCTCTATGTTTCCACTGTTTTGATTGTTCTTTTGTTTCAGGAATATAATGATGTATCCCAGTTTCATCGGTGGTAACAAATCTTCTCAAAATATCGGCGGTATTTGACCTAAACAAGGCCAGAATCTCACTTGAAATTTCAACTCTGTTGAGTGTTTGTTCGGCGGTCAGCAAACGCGGCACCCATTTTGCCGAAACCTTTTTCATTCCAAGTTCATTGGTTAAAATATTAAATACCCGCTCGGTTGAGATCCCTATAGTGTCACTTATCTCTCGCACTTTTAATCTGCGGTCGTCTAAAACCATTTATGGATTTTATCGATCATTTCTGGCGTGGTGGACGTTGAAGGCCTTCCGCTCCTAGGGTCATCTTCGACGCTTTCTCTGCCTTGTTTAAATAAAGCTACCCACTTTTTTATCATCGAATACGAAGGCGCAGATTCACCTAAAGTGTTATCCATGTCTTCCTTAATTTGGCTAGGTGTCATATTTTTTTGACAAAATATTTAATCACGGCTCTTACTTCGGTTTTTTCCATTTTTCCAGTAGAGAGTCAGATTAGCTCAAACAAAAAATCGTAAAAAAATTATCACACAACCTATCACAATGAAATTTAACACAAGTGTATATAAAGAATCAATCTATCGAATGAGTATATTCTTATTTTTTTTCTACCCTCAAATCTAGGTTAGGCCGAGAACTTTTCAAACCACCCTCGTATCTCTTGTTCTACATTCATTCATGATTTTTAATGTAGACAATGTGCATTCGTCCATGATTTAGATTTAAGAGATCTATATTTGTACATTGACGTCCGATGAAAATGCTGCAGTGTAGTTTGTTCCGCCAATTCTTCTACACATGCGCTTTGGAAGCGGTAGTAGTTATAATTAGATTTAAGTGGTGTGACGTCAATAAGTGATACCTTGTATCCAATTTTGAAAATAAATCTATTCTATTCTATTCTTGTGTTGTGAAACTCATTGCTCTACTCATAGATACACACTTTTGTATACCTACTGATTATTTGGTTAAATGTTGTACATGTGTGCCGTGTGGTTCCCGGCACCAATAAAAAAAAGAATAGGACCACTCCGTCTCCTTCCCATGGATGTCGTAAAAGGCGACTAAGGGATAGGCTTATAAAGTTGGGATTCTTCTTTTAGGTGATGGGCTAGCAACCTGTTACTATTCAAATCTCAATTCTGTCATGAAGCCAAACAGCTAAACGTGGCCTATCAGTCTTTTCAAGACTGTTGGCTCTGTCTACCCCGCACGGGATATAGACGTGATTATATCTATGTTATACAACTCTTTTAAGTAAATAAAGAATTTTTTTTATAGACCTATTATACCGATCTACCATATTTATATCGTCAATAATATTGTATTTAAATATGTGTTTTAAGCTGAATAAAACCAATGTTCCTTATGGTTGTGTCTTAATTCTTGTATCAACTTGCAAGATTGCATTAGCGACAAGTCCGCTTTTGTACCATCTCTGTCTATTTTGTGCTGTTTTACTCTCATGGTGCATTAAAAAATTTTTTCTATCTATCTGTCACTTATTGAAGTCACAAAATTTAAATCTAATTATACCTACTGCCGCTTCCGAAGAAGCGGCGGAACTAACTACACTGCAGTATTTTCATCGGACGTCAATATACAAATATATACATGTGGGAATGGGGCTCAACTTGATGCAAACACTTTTCAAACACTCAAAATCTTTATTTTTTCTTCTTGACAAACCAACAACGACAAATCTTTTTTTCAGATCCTCTTTTGACCTTGACATCTAGTCAGATGTCAATAGACATAATCATATCCGACATTGACAATTAACTTTAGTGTTGCTATACAAACTACTTAAGAATTACTACAAAAAATAACAAAAATAAATCATAATTATTCCCACACGGTCATCCTGTTATTCATCTGACTCAGATGAATCATCTTCCAGTGAGATCCAGGGCTTCATGTAATCTGCTGAGGAAGTTGTATTAAACGGACCTTCACTGTTGCCAATCTTCCTCACAGAATAGCGATCGTTTTGATTGCTTTTAACAATCTCATACGGTCCTAAGTATTTTGGATATAGTTTACTTCCTTGTGCGAATTGGGTCCTCTTAATCGCGACCAAATCGCCTGGTTTATAGGTATTGGCTTTCTTTCGCTTCTTATTAAATGATTTCACATTTTCTTCCTGCGTTTTTCCAATGGATTCTTTTGCCTTCTGTCTGAGCTCTTGTCTTTTCTCGTTAAATATTTCTACATCTTCTTCATCTATTAATTTTTGCAGTTCTATATCTTTATCCTTCATTTTTGTACCAAAAAGTAATTCGAACGGCGTCATTTTAATAGCTCTTTGATATGTTCCATTTAGACATCTTTGAACATTGGAGACATGGCGATACCATTTATTAGGATCATCAACACTTAGTTTGCTTAATACCGCTATTATGATCTGGTGTATGCGCTCAACTTGACCGTTTCCTCTGGGTTGTCCAGTAGTAATCGTATAAAGTGCAATATTCTCCCTTTTGCAATATTCTTGGAAATCTTTTGATGTAAAAGCAGCGTTTCGATCCGTAATAATTCTTTCAGGTGCACCAAACGTTTGTTGTTGCAGCCTTAGTTTCTCTAGAGTCTCTTCAGTAGTCAGCGTCTTGACAGGATAAATCCATGTGAACTTCGTATACGCATCTACGACAGTTAAGATGTATTTATAATTTTTGGAAGTGGATGTCATTGGCCCCAAATGATCTACGTGATACGTCGACAATGGGACGTCTCCTTTGTCGATCGGATGTAAATACCCTTCCTTTTTACCAGCTTTGTGTGATAGAATAATGCATTCAACGCAATTATTTATTGTCTTTTTAACCTTTTCTGTTAAGTTATCTATAAAATATTCTCTTTTAATCAATTCTTCTGTTTTTACAGTTCCAAAGTGTCCTCTTTCATGATTCTTCCTTATTATTTCATATTGCATTTTCTTTGGCACAACAATCAGTCTGTTTCCATCTTTAATCTTATATAAAATTTCGTTTTGTAAAATATAGTCTTCGTAATTCTGTGTCTCTAAGATATTTTTTATTAGTCTTATATGGGCATCTTCATTCTGAGCTTTTCTAATACGGGCTGTAGTTTCAGTGAGTATAAGGCAAACAGGATTTCTGCTTAAGGCATCTGCATGTTTCATCCTTGTTCCTGGTCGGTGTTCAATCTTGTAGTCATATTCTTCTAAAAGGAGCGCCCAGCGAGCAACTCTCGGAGGTAAGTCCTTTTTTTGCAGCGTCATAGTTAAGGCAGAACAATCTGTTATAATTTTAAATTGTATTCCTAATAGGTAGACTCGAAATTTCTTTATGGCAGCGACTATGGCGAGAATTTCTAGATAGTAACTATGATATTTTCTTTCTGCAGGTGTAGTTTTCTTACTCATGTAGTGTATAGGATGAAATTGGTCATCTTTAGGGCTTTTCTGTAGAAGAACAGCTCCATATCCATCGGCGCTGGCGTCGGTGTGTAGCTCCGTTTCTAGATCGGGATTGTATATTCGGAGAACTGGTGAATTACACAAAATCTGTTTCAATTCTATAAAAGCTTTCTCACATTTCTCGTCGAAAATAAATACGGCATCTTTTTTTAATAAGTCCGTCATCGGTTTTGCAATCAGGGAATAGTTCCGAATGAACTTTCTGAAATAGCCAGTCAGGCCAAGAAATGACAGTACAGCTTTCACGTTATTAGGCTTCTTGAAATGTTCTACAGCTCTTATCTTCTCCCGAGACGGTCTGACCTCGCTGTCACAGATGATGTATCCGAGATATTGAATTTCTTTTTTTAGAAAGTGACATTTTTTCCAATTAAATTCTAAAGCGTATTCTTTGCCTCTTTCGAGTACTTTTACTAGTTTCCTTATGCCTTCTTCTTCCGTAACAGCAGGTATTATTAAGTCATCGAGATAGGTTAGAAGAGTACCGTCAATAATAAAATCGTTGAAGATATCATTAATAAACCTTTGAAACACGGATGGCGCCGTACATAAACCAAACGGCATTCTAATAAATTCGTATTGGCCTTGAGGTGTGACGAATGAAGTATACTTTTGACTGTCTTTGTGTACCTTTACGTGTAGGAAGCCGTTTTTGAGGTCGAGGGAAGTGAAAACCTTTGCTTCCTTTAACTTATCAATCTGATCTTCTATTATTGGTAGTGGAAATCGTTCTTTAATCACTTTCTTATTTAATCTTCGGTAATCAATACACATTCGTCGAGAACCATCTTTCTTATCAGCCAAAACCACGGGACTGGCAAAATCAGATTTGCTAAGTTTGATTATGCCACCATCTAGCCATTCTTTCACTTGCGCGTTAACAGCAGTCATCTCCAAAGGTGATAGTCGTCGAGGATTTTGATATACTGGATCTTCATTTGTTAATATTATTTTTAATTCAACTTTACTTTCTTTCTTCATTTCATTTGGTCTATATTCTTCACACATCTTATGAACTTTTTCTTTATATTTAGAATCTTCTATGTCGTAAATCCGGTCAGTATGTTTTTCTTCTGTTAAAAGCGTAAGGTGGGTTATCTTTTCCATGAAAATTCCTTCTGGGGTAAAGCAGACTTCAAAATCATGTAAAATAGGGTTTCCAATTATTATGTTTACTGGTATATCATTATCCTTGACCACGTGAAACTTGATGTCTGTAAAGTATTGATCAATCTGTATATTAGCTACAAACATTCCTTCGGTATAAACTTTGTTTTTTGCTATTCCAGTTATGCACGTAGATTCAATCTTATAGTCTTTAACATCTTCTTTAATTTTCTTAAATTCTGATTCTTTAATTAGGTTTATGTCACTTCCGGTATCAATAAGGGCTATAACGTCTTTGCCATTGATCTTTATATTTTTGTACGGAACTTTATCTTCTTTTTTATTTTGAATATTAAGAGTCTTTGTCTGTTTAGGGCATTCAGTAGATTTGTGGCCAAAGTCATTACATTTAAAACATTTTACTCCTTTCGAGCAATTGGATGACACATGATCTAAATCACCACAGTTATAGCATCTATGAACGCGAGTCTTCTTTCGAAATGAAGTATTTCCAGATGATTGGACAGTATTAGTATAATTTACTGGCTTATTAGAACTCTTTTTTTTAAAGTCACTGTAAATTTCCAACTTCTTGCGAAATTCTTTTATGTCCGAGGCTCCATACAAAATAGCTTTATTAGTATCCAAGTCACGAATACCATCAATCACATATTCGATCAATGCGGCATCTTCAACCTTGCCATGAAGCGCCAATTCTTTCATAGACAGAAAGTACTGCTGATATGTCTCCTCATTTTTCATTTTCCGCGAAGCAAGTTTTTTATGCACCACTGCGCTATTAATCTTTGGGCCAAATTCTTCTTTGAGTGCCTTCTTTAAACCTGGATAATCTTTAACTCGTCCCAAAGAGCGTAAAAACAACTTCGCTGTTCCATCTAAAAGCCGCTTCGCATAGATTAACTTTTCAACTTTAGTCCACTTCATAATCTGTGCAGTATCCTCAAACTCATCAATAAATGTCTCAATCGGGTAGGTGTCATCTCCGGTAAAAATAGTCATAGATTTCTCCAAGTCCTTAAATGAAATCTTAACTTCATACTCCTGTTCTTCATCTTCACTTTCGTACTTATCATCTTTCTTCGGCGGCATTGTTGCTATCAAGCTAGAACTCTTCAAACTTGAATTGCTCTTTAAATTGCGTCTTCTCTTGGTAGTCGTGCAAAATGATGGCTTATTTGGACTCATTTAGTCTTTCGTCTTAAATAAATCTTTAATCCAAATTCCAAAAAAAACTACCATTTTAGTATAATTATTTTGTAGCTTGCAACATTTTGTTTGAAGTGAAGTCTGAACAGTTCGTAGGGTCGGTAAAACAGTAGAGGTGTGATTCGTACCTATGTTCTGTCCGGACCGGCAAAATTGTCGGTAAAACAGTCCGCGTCCACGGCGTGGCTTGCAATTTTTTAATCTTGTGTTGCGTCTTCGGCTAGCATCAAATTTTACACCATCCCGGACGAGCCCCCAAAAAAGATGTGGGAATGGGGCTCAACTTGATGCAAACACTTTTCAAACACTCAAAATCTTTATTTTTTCTTCTTGACAAACCAACAACGACAAATCTTTTTTTCAGATCCTCTTTTGACCTTGACATCTAGTCAGATGTCAATAGACATAATCATATCCGACATTGACAATTAACTTTAGTGTTGCTATACAAACTACTTAAGAATTACTACAAAAAATAACAAAAATAAATCATAATTATTCCCACATACATATCTCTAAATCTAAATAGTGGATGAATGCACATTGTCTACATTATAAGATGTAAATGAGTATTAAACTAATAAATTTCAATAAGAATATTAACTAATAAATTTCAACAAGAATATTATGTCAAATGTCCGTCATCAAGGCATAAAGCTGAACATTGCCATTCAGGCTTTGTGACACTGTTTGCTCTGCCTACCCCGTAAGGGATAAAGATAAGATTATATGATAATGTGTGTGTACGTTCAATTAAAATAATCATGCAGGTCTGGTCTCGATGCGGGTGACGGCAGACGACGAAATGTGCGGTATTTTTAACATCACATTCAAACCTATGCCTCAGTTCGACCTCAAGAATGTGGTCATTGGACGGGTAACGCATTTTCTAAACTGTACATAGAATCACGTCTATCCCGTGCGGGGTAGAGAGAGCCAACAGTCTTGAAAATACTGAAAGGCCAAGTTCAGCTGTTTGGGTTCACGATAGAATTGAGATTCAAATAGTGACAGGTTGCTAGCCCATCGCCTAAAAGGAAAATCTCAAGTTTAAAAGCATATCACTTAGTCCCATTTTACGACATCCATGGGAACGAGATGTAGTGGTCCTTTTTTTTTTATTGGTGCCGGGAGCCACACGGCACGGCGGCGTAGTGGTAACGTTCCGAATTCTATTCCCGGTTAATGGACGATGAAGACTGTCAGTTTTAAATGATAACCATGATTGATCTAATACGGGTTAGGTACCTGCAAAGGTTGTGGAGGTCAGACGGGAATTCGTGTAAAAACATGATTCACCCCATCCAAGATCCATGGTCGAAGGTTTACCACGGACTCTTCCCAGAGTGGCGAGGATGCAAACAGGACTAAAGTCAGGAGACTGTAAAGAGTTTGATGAGGCCGGCCCTTTCCTACTTTTTCAGCCGGCTCTGACTTATAAATTTGTAAGAACGTATGATTGAATCCGCTGAATGCAGATCTCCCGAGACACATCACAATGAGTGAGAGAGCTCTCTGTCCAGGTCATACGTCCCTGCAGCCTGTTCTCGTCGCTCCGCTCGCTCGGCGCCCCGCTGTGCCCCGCCCCGCTCGTACAGATCTCCGCAGCTCGTCTCCGAGGCCAGAGATGAGAAATACAATCGAAATTACTCGTGAGGGAATATTACTAGCTACGACTATAGTAGTTGCTAACAATAATAAAAACGTGACCAAAAATAGCTTGTTTTTCATTCATTATTTCAAATAATAACGTCTATATAATGCCTTGCGGGGTAGACAGAGCTAGCAGACTTGAAAGACGGACAGGCCACGTTCAGTTGTTATTAATAGCTTGTTTTATTTTCATCCACTCCATCTCTTTCCCGTGGATGTCGTAAAAGGCGACTAAGGCAGAGACTTACAAACTTGGCATTCCTTTTTTTAGGCGTTAAGCTAGCGACCTGTCACTATTTGAATCTCAATTTTATCATTAACCCATACAGCTGAACAAGGCCTTTCAGTCTTTTTAAGACTGTTCCCTCTGTTTACTTCGCAAGGGATATAGACGTGACTATGTATGTATGTAAAATATATGACTAAGTAAATAAAACAATTATCGAATGTAAATATATAATTTATTTATTATTTTACAATAAACCACAACCAATTTACAATATAAATAAATCACATTTTTATGTTTCCTCACTCTGATATATTTTTTTTTATCTGATATTGTATATCGATATCCATTTGTTTCCTGTTTTACCTAAACATTAATTTTTACAGCACGTTTTTAGCATAAGGTCCACACAATTTTAACTTATAATATCTTACTTATATAATGATACTCTTTGCTAAATGCGAAAGTGTCTTACCTACTCAAAACCTACTGATGGACGCGTTTACAAAAAAGTAAGATTGAAAATCTATACTATAATATTATAAAGCTGAAGAGTTTGTATGTTTGAACGCGCTAATCTCAGGAACTACTGGTTTTATTTGAAAAATTCTTTTTGCATTGAATATACAATTTATTGAGGAAGGCTTTTAGCTATATAACATCACGCTGCAACTATACTCCTTATAGTACCAAAGAAATGATGGAAAATATGAAAAAAAAACGGAGAAAATTATTCCTCCTTGTGGGCTTCAATGATGCCCAAAATAACTATTCTACGCAGACGAAGTCGCGGGCACAGCTATCACACTATAAAGATGAGAGCAAAAAAAAAAAACAGGATCTTAGTGTCCGCCATTTTTATAATGGCGGATGAAAGGTCGGACGTTTATTTTTTCAAAAACGGATCTTAATTTCCGCCTGTGACCGGCTTTCGAAAATCGATCTTAGTGTTTTGCAATAAAGTCCACAATCATAAATTGTTAAACTGTTTTAATATTTAAGGATAGTGTGCCTTGTTTTAATAATTTAAGATCCAATTTCGAACGTTCGAAATTCTTTGGTTCTTTTTAAGCGGGATCGCGGGTTAGGATATAATGTCAATGTTGAAAACTTGCAACTTTCTTAGATATAACATCTCGCCACGTCTGTGACACCGTAGGTCCCGGGTTCGAATCCCGGCCAGGGCATTATGAGAAAAGAACTTTCTCTGATTGTCCTGGGTCTTGGATGTTTATCTATATAAGTAAGTATTTATTATAAAATTTGTATCATCGAGTTAGTATCTCGTGACACAAGTCTCGAACTTACTTCGAGGCTGTCTCAATCTGTGTAATTTGTCCAGTATATACAGGGTGACATTTAAAACAACTGCATCCTTTTAAACATAGACTATACCCATGCTTCTGAGCCGTTTGAGCCTATTTTTATTTAAATTAAACGTCATCATTTTCACATGTAAAAATCCCTCAAAAACTACGTCACACGCTTTATTAAAGACCAAAACTACAAAAGAAATTAAAACTAAACATGTAAATAAATGTCTGAAAAATTAATTATTTTTCTAGTATCAAGATCAAATAAAGTACGACGCCTAAGATTCAGAGAGTCGTTGACCTCTGAATCTTAGGCGTCGCTTTTCCGCCGGCCGGGGTGATATGACGTATTTAGGATCGTGGATTTTGATACTTTTATTTATTTTCGTACTTTCTGAAATATGAACCGATATTTTTCTTTTAACGTTTTTAAATATCCTTTAGATGAGTACACTTAACAGTTAAATTTATGCAGTTGAATTAAAAGTCACCTTGTATAATGTATATATATTATTTATCGTCGAAGATATAATGTCTGTGCGTCACACGGCCGCTACCTAAACTCAGATCCTACCCCCAGACCAACACCAAGCCTTAATTCAATCAGATTCAAAATCTTTATTCATATAAGTACCTAGTACATCTTTGAATACTCACTATTAAAAAATACTCGTGTTATAAAAAATATGTGCCGTGTGGTTCCCGGCACTAGTACAAAAAAGAATAGGACCACTCCATCTCTCTTTCCCGCGGATGTCGTAAACGGCGACTAAGGGATAGGCTTTTAAACTTGGTATTCTTTTGTTAGGCTTAATGATAGAATTGAGATTCAAATAGTGACAGTGACAGGTTGCTAGCCCTAAAAGAGGGAATCCCAAGTTTATTAGCCTATCCCTTAGTCGTCTTTTACGACATCCATGGGAAAGCGATGGAGTGGTCCTATTCTAAAATGCCAGATTCCTGGTCTACATACATAAGTACATACATATAATCACGTCTATATCCCTTGCGGGGTAGATAGAGCCAACAGTCTTGAAAAGACTGATAGAGTGGCTTGAGGAAAACTCACTGACATTGCGCACAAAATCCATTGCAAAACAAATAAAATAAGAAAAGGAAAAAAAAACAAAGCAAAATTTGCTCAATTCCGGATATCACACGGCACAGAAACACACAAACATACACACTACAACTTGGACCTCCTGAGATCCTTCTCCAGGAACTGCGCTATCGTCTCCGCCATGCCGTCGGGCGTGAGGTGGGCGTCGTGCTCGCCGTGCAAGTCGACTAAGGTCATGTTGGTCCGGGCTTTCAATGCTTCCATCAGTTTCAACGCGTCTTCTCGCCCGCTCGTTATGCCCTGTCAAAGTAATACATACATATGTTCACGTCTGTATCACTTGCGGGTTAGACAGAGCCGACGGTCTTGAAGACTGATGGGCCACGTTCAACTATTTGGCTTTAAGATAGAATACATACATACATATGGTCACGTTTGTATCACTTGCGGGTTAGACAGAGCCGACTGATAGGCTACGTTCAACTATTTGGATTTAAGATAGAATTGAGATTCAAATAGTGACGGGTTGCTAGCGCATCGCTTAAAAGAAGAATCACAAGTATATAAGCCTATCCCTTAGTCGCCTTTTACGACATCAATGGGAAAGAGATGCGAGTGGTCCTATTCTTTTTTTCTATCGCTGTCGGAAACCACACGGAACTTAAGTACCTACGTAACTTCTAAAATAGTCACTTAGTTAATGAATGTTGCTTGCATGAAGAAAGTTATGAATGTGGATGAAGCGAAGGAAATATGCAGAGATCGTGGCAAGTGGAAAGAGGTAGTCTCTGCATATCCCTCCGGGAAAGAGGCGTGATTTTATGTATGTATGTAGTTAATAAATCACAAATATATATTTTAATGTATACTCGTACAATGTGCATTCATCTACGATTGAGATATAAATTGACTTTCGGTGAAAATGCTGCAGTGTAGTTCGTTCCACCGCTTCTTCTACACACGCGATTCGGAAGCGGCAGTAGTTATAATTAGATTTAAGTGATGTGACGTCAATAAGTGATACCTCGTGTCCAATTTTGAAAATAAATCTATTCTATTTTTGACGGCCTCTGTGGCGCAGCTACGCTTGTCTGTGACACCGGAGGTCCCGGGCACGAATCCCGGCCAGGGCATGATGAGAAAAGAACTTTTTCTGATTGGCCTGAGTCTTGGATGTTTATCTACTTAAATAAGTATTTATTATAAAATACAGTATCGTTGAGTTAGTATCTCGTGACACAAGTCTCGAACTTACTTCGAGGCTAACTCAATCTGTGTGATTTGTCCCGTATATATTTATCCACACTAATAATAAAGAGGAAAGATTTGTATTTTTGTATGTTTGTGTGGAATTAACTCAAAAACTACAGGTCCGATTTTGATAAAATTTGGCACAGATATAGAATAGACCTTCAAAAGTGACATAGGCATAAATTTGTTTTTACTCTTTGTTTATTTAAAAAAAAACACAAAGATATGTCCACCCGTGCGAAGCCGGGGCGGGCCGCTAGTATTTTATATATTTACTAGCTGTCCCGGCAAACGTTGTTTTGCCATATAAATAATTTTTAGTTAAAAAATATGTTAAGTGTGGACAACCCATATCACTAAGGGGTATGAAAAATAGATGTTAGCCGATTCTCAGACCTACTGAATATGCATGCAAAATTTGGTTAAAATCGGTAAAGCCGTTTCGGAGGAGTACGGAGACAAACATTGTGACACGAGAATTTTATATATAAGATATTGTATATTATTGTAGTGCCGTGTGGTTCCCGGCACCATTACAAAAAAGAATAGGACCACTCCATCTCTTTCCCATGGATGTCGTAAAAGGCGACTAAGGGATAGGCTAATAAACTTGGGATTCCTCTTTTAGGCGATGGGCTAGCAACCTGTCACTATTTGAATCTCAATTCTATCACTAAGCCAAACAGCTGAGCGAGGCCTATCAGTCTTTTCAAGACTGGTGGCTCTGTCTACCCCGCTAGGGATATAGACGTGATCATATGTATGTATGTATGTATATTGTATTCATACCTTGTGGCCGTTAGACATGTTGATGAGGACGGAAGGCGGCGCGGTGCTGAACAGCTCCGCGTAATACTCGTTGGGGAAGTTCTGCGGGACGCAGTCGGCCGTGCGCCGGTCCCACGACAGCCTGCGACATGTGCTACTGTAGCGACCGCCTTTATGTGCGCGAGAGCAACGGTCGCCGTGGTTTTGTTGGTTAGGTAAAACAATGTCAGATATAACTCACTCGCTCGCTCGCTCGCTCGGTCGCTAGCTCGCTCACACACTCTCTCTCTAGCACGCTCGCTCACACACTCTCTCGCTAGCACGCTCGCTCACACACTCTCTCGCTAGCACGCTCACTCACTTACTCGCTCGCTCGCTAGCACGCTCACTCACTTACTCGCTCGCTCGCTAGCACGCTCACTCACTTACTCGCTCGCTCGCTCGCTCGGTCGCTAGCTCGCTCACACACTCTCACTCGCTCGCTAGCACGCTGACTCACTTACTCACACACTTGCTCGCTCGCTAGCACGCTCACTTACTTACTTACACGCTCGCTCGCTAGCACGCTCACTCACTTACTCACTCGCTCGCTCACACAATCACGCTCGCTCACACACTCTCTCGCTAGCACGCTCACTCACTTACTCACTCGCTCCCTCGCTAGCACGCTCACTCACTTACTTACTCGCTCCCTCGCTAGCACGCCACTCACTCACTCGCTCGCTAGCACGCTCACTCACTTACTCACTCGCTCCCTCGCTAGCACGCCACTCACTCACTCGCTCGCTAGCACGCTCACTCACTTACTCACTCGCTCCCTCGCTAGCACGCCACTCACTCACTCGCTCGCTAGCGCGCTCACTCACTTACTCACTCGCTCCCTCGCTAGCACGCCACTCACTCACTCGCTCGCTAGCGCGCTCACTCACTTACTCACTCGCTCCCTCGCTAGCACGCCACTCACTCACTCGCTCGCTAGCACGCTCACTCACTTACTCACTCGCTCCCTCGCTAGCACGCCACTTACACGCTCGCTCGCTAGCACGGCCCAAGGGATACAGACGTGTTGACATGCACGCACCTGTAGTGGTCGTCCCCCAGCGCGATGAGGTTCCGCCGCAGCAGCAGCTCGGCGAGCTCGGCGCCCACGCGGCGCGCGCGCACCACCGCCTCCAGCGCTTTACGTTTCGTGTACACCTGCATCGGGAATTTATTATCATACATACATATGGTCACGTCTATGTCCTTTGCGGGGTAGACAGAGACAACGGTCTTGTAAAGTCTGATAGGCCACGTTCAGCTGTTTGGTTTAATGATAGAATTGAGATTCATATAGTGGCATTTTATTATTTGAATCTCAATTCTATCATTAAACCAAACAGCTCAAATTACATTACATAACATAATATTCAAGTCTATATCCTTTGCGGGGTAGACAGAGCCAACTGTTATGGAAAGACTGAAAGGCCACGTTCAGCTGTTTGGCTTCATGATAGAGTTGGGATTCAAATAGTGACAGGTTGCTAGCCCATCGCCTAAAAAAGAATCCCAAGTTTGTAAGCCTATCCCTTAGCCGTCTTTTACGACATCCAAGGGAAAGAGATGGAGTGGTCCTATTCTTTTTAGTACTGGTGCCGGGAACCACACGGCACTTACGAACAATCCAGATACTAATATAAATACCTTGAAATAATAATTATAATTGTCGTAATTGTCGTAGAAGCTCTGAAAGTAGGTGCTGAAGTAGCGGTCGGGGCGCTCGCTGTTCTGCAGCCGCTGGAAGGTCAGCAGCGGGTCCAGGTGGACCATCCTCGTTATCATTCCAGGTCTCACCGCGTTGAAGAATAGACCTGATGGGATGAGAAAGGATATTGAAGATTTGAACAGGAGGCAAACATTTTTTTTGGCAATGAAATTACATAGGTACATACGTACATACATACATACATAAAATCACGCCTCTTTCCCGGAGGGGTAGGCAGAGACTTCCTCTTTCCACTTGCCACGATCTCTGCATACTTCCTTTGCTTCATCCACATCCATAACTCTCTTCATGCAAGCTCGGCGGTTTCGGGTACTTTTGACCTGACCCTTTACCAGGACGTCCTTACATAGGTACATACATACATAAGTATTATATATATATATATATATATATGTACCTATGTAAACGTGATTATATATATATATATATAATCACGTCTATATCTCTTGCGGTGTAGGCAGAGCCAAAAGTCTTGAAAATACTTAGGCAACCTGATAATATTTGAATCTCAATTCTATCAGTGGGCCAGGCGGCTGAACGTGGCCTTTCAGTCTTTTCAACACTGTCGGCTCTGTCTACCCCGCTAGGGATAAAGACGTGATTATATGTATGTATGTATGCTATTCTAATGATGAGTTACCTAGCTCGCATCCCATAGAGTGGCCCACGTATATGAACTTGAGCCATCGCAGATGTTTAACCACTACGTCTATGGCGCCTAGGTAGTAATACCGCCACACTGGGAGACCTGCGAATAAGAGTTAAGAATACATACGTACATACACATAAACACGTACATTCATACATATTTTTCGAGTATATGTATGTATGTACAATTTATTTATTCACACTGAAATTTTTATTCAAAAAATTGAGTCACTCGAAAAATTTATTTACACAACTGTAGAAACTCTCTCAACTTACTTGTATAACAATAACGTCATACAATGTGTGTTTGTTTAAACATATAGTTATATCAATATTAAACCAAAACATATAATAGAACAGCAGGAATAATGTGTCTTTATATCCCAACTAATATTAACAATGTGAAAGTAAGTTTGTTGGGAAGCCAAAAGTCTTGAAAAGACTGACAGGCCACGTTCAGCTGTAAGTTATAGAATTGAGATTCAAATAGTGACAGGTTGCTAGCCCATCGCACTGTAAGAAGAATCCTAAGTTTATAAGCCTATCCTTTAGTAGACTTTTACGATATCCATTGGAAAGAGATGGAATGGTCCTATTCATTTTTATATTGGTGCCGGGAAGCACACGGTAGTATAAATATAATTTGTCATTTGGAAAGAAAAAGCTCTTTACAAAATGTCACTTAACTAGGGATTCCCCTAAACAGGAGACACCTAGCGTGGTGACAATAAACTTAGTTAAGTATATGGATGAAGCGAAGGAAGTATGCAGAGAACGTGGCAAGTGGAAAGAGGTAGTCTGCCTATCCCTCCGGGAAAGAAGCGTGATTTTATGTATGTACGTATGTCATGTGTTGTGTCATGTATGTCTTCATCCACATTCATAACTCTCTTCATGCAAGCTCGGCGGTTTCGGGTAATTTTGACCTGACCCTTTACCAGGACGTCCTTAATTTGATCAAGATACGTTCGTCTAGGTCTTCCCATTCTTACAGTACGAAGTATCAGTTGACTTGACCATACCGGTCTTCCCACTCCGACCTTTCCCTCCACACTCTCCTTGTATATCTGCTTAGTCAACCTGCTTTCATTCATCCTCTCCACATGACCGAACCATCTCAACATACCCTTTTCTATTCCTGTAACTACATCTTCTTTCACATCACAACATTTTATGATTTTATGTATGTACCTATGTAAGTGGTAGTGCGCTTGTCTGTGACACCGGAGGTCCCGAATCCCGGCCAGGGCATGATGAGGAAAGAACTTTTTCTGATTGGCCTGGGTCTTGGATGCTTGTCTATATAAGTATCTATCATAAAATATAGTATCGTAGAGTTAGTATCTCGTAACACAAGTCTCGAACTTACTTCGAGGCTAACTCAATCTGTGTAATTTGTCCCCTATCTATACTAATATTATAAAGCTGAAGAGTTTGTTTGTTTGAACGCGCTAATCTCAGGAACTACTGGTTCGAATTGAAAAATTATTTTTGTGTTGAATAGACCATTTATCGAGGAAGGTTTTAGGCTATATAACATCACGCTGCAACTATTAGGAGCGAAAAAATAATGGAAAATGTGAAAAAAAAAACGGGAATAAATTATTCATCCTTGAATCCTTCAATGATGCCCAAAATAACTAAAGCGGACGAAGTCGCGGGCACAGCTAGTACATTTATATTTATTTATTCACTTATGCTATAATTAATGCTGGTCATGCAGTCTTACCAGCCGGGAACGGATCCGACTTCCCGTTGCCAGGCAGGTCCACGGCCACGAAGTAGTACGAGTGCGGGAGGCGCTCCGCCAGCGGCTGGAACGTGGCGGCGCTGTCCTGCCGCCCGTGCACCAGCAGCGCCGGCCTGCCGTCCGCGGAGCCCCAGGATATCACTGCAGCAGAGGAATGTATCACCATCACTACACAGTATAAAACAAAGTCGCTATTTTAGTCTGTTTGTCTGTATGGTTCCCGGCACGAATAGAAAAAAGAATAGGACCACTCCCATCTCTTTCTCATGGATGTCGTAAAAGGCGACTAAGGGGTAGGTTTATAAACTACTGTCACTATTTGAATCTCAATTCCATCTTAAAGCCAAACAGCTGAACGTAGCCTATTAGTCTTTACAAGACTGTTGGCTCTGTCTACCCCGCAAGGGATATAGACTTGATTATATGTATGTATGTATGTATGTTGTCTGTATGCTTAAATCTTTAAAATTACGCAACGGATTTTGATGCGCTTTTTGGTAACAGGCAGAGTGATTCAAGTGGAAGGTTTTTATGTATAATAACATTTATAATTTTGCACCCGTGCGAAGCCGGGGCGGGTAGTCTTATATATGTACATACATAGCATTTGAATCTCAATTCTATCATTAAGCCAAATAGCTGAACGTGGTCATTCAGTCTTTTCAAGACTGTTGGCTCTGTCTACCCCGCAAGGGACAAAGACGTGACCATATGTATGTATGTATGTATACATACATAGGGATAGGCTTACAAACTTGGGATTCTTTTTTCAGGCGATGTGCTAGCAACCTGTCACTATTTGAATCTCAACATACATACATACATATGATCACGTCTATATCCCTAGCGGGGTAGACAGAGCCACCAGTCTTGAAAAGACTGATAGGCCACACTCAGCTGTTTGGCTTAGTGATAGAATTGAGATTCAAATAGTTGAATCTCAATTCTATCATTAAGCCATATAGCTGAATGTGGCCATTCAGTCGCAAGGGATATGGACGTGACTATATATAAGTATGTGTATGTATGTATACATACACATACTTACATATAGTCACGCCTATATCCCTTGCGGGGTAGACAGAGCCAACAGCCTTCAGCTGTTTGGCTTAATGATAGAATTGAGATTCAAATAGTGACAGATTGCTAGCCTGTCGCCTAAAAGAAGAATCCCAAGTTTATAAGCCTATAGCCTTAGTCGCCTTTAACGACATCCATGTGAAAGTGATGGAGTGGTCCTATTCATTTTTGTATTGGTGCCGGGAACCACAGGGACTTATTAATATTATTTTAACATAATATAATATTATTTTAACATAAAATAATATTAATAACTTAACATTTTTTAATGTTTGTATAGAGATGATTTCTTTACACAGCTGTTACAAAATTATAAAGCCAAAAGACGAAAATACATTATGTTTTTTGAGAAATTTCTATACGAGACTTTGCATGCAACTTTATTGTATTATGACACTGTTTTTTTTTTGAACAGCTGAACATGGCCTATTAGTCTTTTCAAGGCTTTTCCCTCTGTCTACCTCGCAAGGGATATAGACGTGATTATATGTATGCTATTTATTAAAGTCACTATCACTACATACTACAAAGCAAAGCTGCAGTGTAGTTATATAATTTTAAAATATATAAAATATATATATATATACAGCTATTTGCAAATACTTATTATAATAAATAAAAAGAGAAAAGAAGTTATAATTTATAAATTGCGTAGTCTCTGTAAATCATATTCATCCCCATATATTTATTTCCTAGCTTTTGCCAGCGACTTTATTTGTATGGTTTCTTTTTCACAACAAGAAGTAGCCCATGTTCTTCCTAAGGGTCAATTCTAGTCTCTATATCAATATGGGATTATGGGAGTAAACAGTATGAAAAGAAGCTTTTCCTTTGATCAGCTTTACACACTGAATGGGAATATATACTGCTGACAAAACAGTTAACTAATTTAAAAAAAAAGTTAAGTACTTAAAATTAAAACAAAAATTAATGTTGCATTCATCCTTAAACTTTTAATTGGAACAAATTTTAATGCTGGTTACTAAGACCCGAAAATATAAATAAAAAAATATTAGTTTGTGAATAAAAAAATGTTAGTTGTTTAATTTAAAAAAACTCTCACCAGCAATATTGCCCCACGGAGCTGGCACAAACCATTCTTTGGTCAACTTCATTATAATTTTTTTTATAGTGTCAACAAAGTTTAAGTAATATTTAATTATGTTTATTAATTAATGAAAACTGATGTAACATTAGCAATTATTTGATATCTTTGCAATTCAAAATCTGGCTAATTGTAGATAAGTAGGTAAATAATCATTTAAATGTACTTTGTTCTTAACCGGGCCTGTATCTTCATAGCTATTGGACTTTGGTTCAACATTAAACAGCATCTATTTCACGCTATAAAAGTTGTTATCAATTTAGATAAAATATTGTAGTTTATTTTCATTACAAATTTTTATATTAATTAATTAGTTATCTAGTGATAAAAACCACCGAACTATTGACTATTTAAACATGATTTTCATTACACGTTACACGCACGCGCAATCTCGTGGAAAAATAAAGTAATATTCGTAAAATAAATTTATTGCAACTACATAAATTAAAACGGAACCTTTTGTTTGTTTACGTTTTATTAAACTACTGTTTTGACATTGACAATTCATTTTTTTTTTAAGTTTTTCATTCTTGCACAGGCGTATTAGGTCTGTATTAAATCTACATTACTTATTTATTATCATACAAAATAATAAAACATTTTGTTTTTTATAAGTGTTGTTATTATTTACTTATATATTAAAATTAAATAAGATAGATTTACATTCCTCTACATTCATGATATCTTTACTGAAGTCAAATGTTCACAAAAAAAAGCGTGGGAGGTGATTACTTCCGTGTTTAAAATGGACTTTGCTCGTCATATGATTTCGAAGAAGACAACTTGCTATGCGATTTTAAATATTTCGTACTTATGTAGCAAATTTATTGATAAAAATATACGCACTTTGGCCGTTATTTATCACTTGTGAAAAGGAAAATATACTAAAGATTTTGATACTATTGTTTCGCTCTAAATACGCAACTGTCGTATAAAGTGTCTAGGCTAGGCTCACTCCATCTGAGAATCAGACAGACACAATTCTTATCGTTTTATGACCTTGACAACAGATTTGAACAGTTTGTTGATTTAGATTCGCTTAGTATTGTTCTACATTTGAGTGTGTGTCCATGTGACTCTTGTCATTAATAGCAAATATTTTTTGTGATTGTGATAAAAAAATTATGTTTACAATTGTTTTAAACTGACGACATTTACAATGGATAATACCACTGGCCGGTTACGATTTTAGTTGGAGGAAAAATAAAAACCGCGGCAAATTTGAACAGAAAGTGCATCAGATATAAAATTTATTTAGTCAAATTGGCAACTATTTCATTAAATATAAATAAAATCTCATCTTTTTATATTTTTGAAGATGAAGATAACTGGGGTTTTAAGAAATATGTAAGTATATAAAAAAAATATTATTTTAAATCGGAAAAAAGTTGCACCAACGTTTATCTACGCACCCTAAAAATTTATTTTCTATTCTATCAACAATAAAATAGTATGTATTCCGACTTCTTTTTTTTCTTTCAGAGTAACGAATCCTTTAGTGAGCCGGTCTGAAAGAGAGGTTGTCATAAAAGCACCATGGGGTAATATTGCAGGTAAGGCCCTTTCATTTAATATATTTTTTTATTTATTTTAACATGTTCAAGTAAGGAAAGATAATACCGTTGTCCTAGAATTGGCTCCGTTTATTTCGTTGTCTATGTTGTCTATCTCTATGTGAGATTTCATCAAAATTTAACTTATACTAAGTTTAATTGTTAGAAAAAAAAAGCGGATGTCTCTTCTATATTAAAATTGTAGTGTGGACATGAAGGTGTTTAATCAGATTGAAATGATTAAACACTAATCTCTTTTTAGCATATGACGATATTCCGATATCTCATATCTGCCGTGTGGATTCGGCATTTTAGGATAGAACCACTTCATATCTTTTCCACGGATGTCGTAAAAGGCGACTAAAGGATAGGCTTATAAACTTGGGATTCCTCTTGTAGGCGATGGGCTAGAAACCTGTCACTATTTCAAAATTAGGCAACGTTCAGCTGTATGGGTTTATGATGGAATTGAGACTCAAATAGTGACAGGTTGCTAGCCCATCGCCTACAATAATAATAACAAGATTTTTTTAATTCTCATAACTAAGTCAGGATGTTATAACCATGTCTACAAGTTCCATTTTCACAGCACTGTCATGGGGAGACCCCAGCAACCCCCCGGTCTGCTTGGTTCACGGGAAACTGGACGCCTGTTCTTCCTTCCGTCCCCTCGTGACGTCACTCCCCGACTCCTACTTCTACGTGTCCATAGACCTCCCGGGGAATGGCCTGTCCGACCACCTGCCTAAAGGCGTGAGGTACACTGTGATGGACTTAGTTCCAAGTCTGTTTGAGGTCAAAAAACATTTCAAGTGGGGCCAGTTCGCGTTCGTTGGTCATTCTCTTGGAGTACTCATTGGTGAGTATTGTTTGATGTTACAATAGATTTTTATGTATCAGATATACATATGTATAATCACGTCTCTATCCCTTGCGGGGTAGACAGAGCCAACGGACTTGAAAGACTGATAGGCCACGTTCAACTGTTTGGCTTAATAATAGAATTAAAATTCATATAGAAAATTTCGTTCGAACGAAAACAAAATGAGAACACTTTAAAAACGTTTTAATTCAAACGCAAACTCGACTCGGTCTGAAGTGAATACTTTTTACCTATCCCAATAAAAACTCTCGAAGTTAGCTTTATCTTAGTGATTGGTCTGAGAAACTTGTGTGACGAAAATAGCTAAATTATTTCAGGCAAATATTTCAACTTGGCGTATCCGGGCCAAATCAGCAAAGCTGTGGAGCTGGACCCTATACCCGCGTACTTCTCGTGGGAGATCGAGAACCTCGGCAAGTGGTACAAGTACTACTACGAGAGGTTCTACGGAGAAATGTACCCCAAGTGGAACGGCGGGAAGGACACGGCACCAACGTATACTTACGAAAAGGTAATAATTATAAGAACACGAGCTTGCATGAAGAGACAAGGACAAGAGCGAGTTGGGCTCCGGAAAAATGCGCGATGCGCAGAAAGGCACGGGTTGGAATCCCACCTCGACCATGTACCAATGACTATTTTAAAAATTATGTTAATTAGTTTGAATACTAACCGATGCTCTTACGGTGAGGGAAAAAATCGTGTGGAAACCAGTACATTCAGGCAACTGGATGTGTAACCATGATCGATCCAATACGGATTAGGTTCCCCTGCAAACGTCGCTTCGTGTAAAAACTTGACTCATTCAATCCACGGTCCATGGTCAAAGGCATACCTCGGGCACTTCTCCAGACAGGTGAGGAGGCAACCGTGTTTTTGAGTTTTGAGTCGTGAAAAGAGGCACCTACCTTCTTAATAATATGCAATCTGTTCTCTGCTTCCAGGTGCAGGAGATGTTGATGAAGTCCCGCGAGTTGTCTAAGGAAGCCGTCTCGCATGTCCTCGAGAGATCTCTGGAGCCAGCCGGCGACGGCCTTTATAGGTATTTACATTTATTAAATAACGAGGCCTATCAGTCTTTTCAAGGCTGTTGGCACTGTCTACCCCGCAAGGATATAGACGTGATTATATGTATGCATGTATTTATAATATATGATCATTATATCTTATAATTTGTGATAACTGAAAACGGTAGAACATAGTATCTGAAAGCCAAGCCCAGTTTTGTTAATATTAGAAAATAAAGAAGACCTTAATTTGAATCCCCATTGTCACTGTGTTAATGTCGAATTAAAATGAACAATCCAGGCCTAAATTTTATGGAAATCACATTTAATTATATATATAATCGCGTCTATATATCTTGAGGGGTAGACAGAGACAACAGTCTTGAAAAGACTGATAGATAGGTCACGTTTAGCTGTTTGACTTAATGATAGAATAATAATAGGTTTAAATAGTGACAAGTTGCTAGCCCGTCGCCTAAAATAAGAAACTCAAGTTTATCTAAGCTTATCCCTTAGTCGCCATTTACGACATCAATGGGAACGAGATGGAGTGGTCCTATTCTTTTTTCTATTGGTGCTGGTAACCACACGGCACCATTTAATTTTGATAAAAGTTTTTTATCAATCAGCTTATTTATTAGGATGTGATTTGGTTTAATTTAGTTTTATAATTAAAATTCTTAATTTGCTCATTTTCAGAATAACGTACGACCAACGGATGAAATTCGTCACGACGCCTCAAATATCAAGCGCGTACCTTCAGAAGGTTTACACAGGCCCTAAAACGCCAACATTTGTCATATTGGCTAAGAACTCTTTAGACGAAGGATTCTTCGACGCAGTATCTTTCATCAAAGACCCCAAATGTTGGCCAAATAACAATTTTAAGTTAAAAGTTGTCGAAGGAAATCATGACGTCCATATAGAATACCCGGGTCGCATAGCGAAAGAGATTGAGCATTTTCTAAAAGGCGCGTGATTTGAGTTTGGAATCAATAAATAAATTATTTTTCAACTAGTCAAATAAGATACTTTTTAAATTTAAATTTGTACTTTTTGAGTAACGTAGTCAAATGAGTTACCATTTTGTTACAGATTTCCTAATATATATATAATAGATAATAATATTTTACTTAATAAGTAATATTTAATTACCAAGTAATATTATTGTATTAAAAGGAATAAAAATATTTGATAATTTATTTAAAAATATAAGACTATTATTGTTTATTTTATTGGCCTTCTTGAAATATTTCCTTTTTAACCATTTTAAAACAACACACGATAAATAATTTTTCAAAATTGTAATAAATATACTTATCTTACTTTACGGCCTCTGTGGCTCAGCGGTAGTACGCTTGTCTGTGACAACAGAGGTCCCGGGTTCGAATCTCGGCCAGGGCATGATGAGAAAAGAACTTTTCTGATTGGCCTGGGTCTTGGATGTTTATCTATATAAGTATTTATTATAAAATATAGTATCGTTGAGTTAGTATCTCGTAACACAAGTTTCGAACTTACTTCGAGGCTAACTCAATCAGTGTAATTTGTCCCGTATATATTTATTATTATTATTATTATATATTTAAGATATGTATATTTATTATAATAGACATTTTGTATATTTTTGGTTAATAACGAGTGAGATTAACGTTGCCCGTACCGAACTATCTAAGTGAAAAAGTCTTTATTCCTACCAATAGATGGCGTTGCTCCATATTACTACGCGCTATGGTTTGGTCGTCCAAATCTAACAGGGTCAAGTTCTAGTTATAGTTATAACCAATCGGTTCAGTAGTTTTGAAGAGTTTTTGAAGTATGCGGCATTAGATCGATGAATGGTGTAACGCTTAGCATACAAAAATTTAAGACGTTGTTCTGCCCTGGTATAACTAAAATGCCGTTATCTGCCAAATCCTTGTTGTAAATAAAACGTCAAAAATGCGGTTAAAAATTTGAACTGATGCCATTCATCAATGAGAACGCCTATTTATGACTTAAAGGTACCAGAAAGTCGTATATACAGATCGAAAGGGATTTTTTTTCTTATTCTACTGGTAAAAAGGTGAAAATCCTGATGTCAGATATGTAAAGGCGAATTTTAAAATAGGGATGGCAATTCTTTTCTAAAAAAAGCGTCTTTTGAAAATCGATTTCAATCGAAAGTGGTTCACAAAAAGTCGAGGTAGGTATACTATAAAATATAAATTCGTTTTCAAGTTTGCATTTATAATGTAAATATAAGTTTATTTTATGAAAAACAAGATAACATAATAACTTTGAATTGAGAATCGGCCTCTGTGGCGCGGTAGTGCCCTTTCTTTCTGTGACACCGGAGGTCCCGGGCTCGAATCCCGGCCAGGGCATGATGTGAAACGAACATTCTCTGATTGTCCTGGGTCTTGGATGTTAATCTTCATAAGTTTTTATTATAAAATATAGTGTCGTTGGGTTAGTATCTCGTAACACAAGTCTCGAACTCACTTCGAGGCTGACTCGATCTGTGTAATTTGTCCCGTATTGTATCTATTAATTTATTATATTACAACCAACACTGTAATTAAATATAATTTAACAAACATTAGTTGCCGTCCGCGACTTTGAACGCATGTAAGATTTAATTTATACGACAACAAAAAAGGATCATCAGGCCGTGTATTTGTATTAGTTAACTTAACTGGGGTCTGAGGAAATATACAAGGAGAGTATAATGCAAAGGTCGGAGTGGGAAGGCCTAGGCGTACGTACCTTGATTAAATTAAGGACGTCCTGGCAAAGGATCAGGTCAAAAGTCGAAACCGCGCTTGCATGAAGAGAGTGAATGTGAAAGCGAAAGAAGTGTGCAGAGATCGTGGCAAGTGGAGAGATGTAGTCTCTGCCTGCCCCTCCGGGAAAAAGGCGTGATTTTATGTATTTATGTAAGTATGTTAACTTGACTGATAACTGTAGTTTTCTTGTTTTTAATTCATTCATGTTTTTTAATGTAGACAATGTGCATTCGTCCACGATTTAGATTTAAGAGATCTATATTTGTAAATTGATGTTTGGTGAAAGTGCTGCACAGTGTAGTTTGTTCCGCCGCTTTTTCAACACATGCACATGCGCTTTGGAAGTGGTAGAAGTTATAATTAGATTTAAGTGATGTGACGACAATAAGTGATACGAGTACATTGTACATACCTACATACATACATATGGTCACGTCTAAATCCCTTGCGGGGTAGACAGAGCCAACAGTCTTGAAAAGACTGAATGGCCACGTTCAGCTATTTGGCTTAATGATAGAATTGAGATTCAAATAGTGACAGGTTGCTAGCCCATCGTCTAAAGAAGAATCCCAAGTTTGTAAGCCTATCCCTTAGTCGCCTTTTACGACATCTATGGGAAAGAGATGGAGTGGTCCTATTCTTTTTTTCATTGGTGCCGGGAACCACACGGCATTGTATCTATTTTGGAAATATATTCTATTCTGTTCCTAAAGCGGGAGCGATTATTCGGCCTGAGTGCCACCACACTGAAGATTTTCCGCCGGGCTAGGTGTTATGCCTGTAAACAGACGATGTTCTGTCAGAGGTTGTATATATGCTCCAATCCGTGAAATCTTTGCTTGCGCGATTAAGACTCTTCGTTGTTATAAGGTTCTTAGCGTCGCTTGATTCGCTGTTGTGACTTCTGGCGTAGAGATGTCGCCACTGGTTGCAAAAAGTTAAAAGTCAGTGCGTACAAACATACATATTTTCTGTTTTATTATAGTTATGTATGAACATGAGTGATGAGGTGACACGTAATTATAAGTTAATTACGTTCATACAAGTATCTTACGCAGTGCTGGGTTTGAATTAATCTAAGAAAACATTATCTTTTTGTCGTTAGAGTCATCTCGAGTGTTGTTCAAATTTAAAAAAATACATATTTTGAGCTACTGCGGGTATAAGGGATTGAATCATCAGATCCTAGGGGGGAGCCCGGGGTCCACCTATGACCTTGTGTCCACAGTCAGGTTAAGAAGTAGGAAAGCCAGGTAATAATGTAGGTAAACTTCAATCAGACCACTAAGCCTTCTATAAATTTATAATAACGTCTATATATCCCTTGCGGGGAAACAGAGCCAAGAGTTCAGCTGTACGGTTTTATGATGGAATAGAGATTCGAATAGTGACAGGTTGCTAGCCCATCGCCTACAAGAGGAATCGCAAGTTTATTAGCTTTAGTCGCCTTTTACGACATCCATGCAAAAGATATGGAGTGGTTCTATTGTAAAATGGCTGGAACCACAAGGCACATAACTATGTTCCAATTTGAAAACAATAATAGTTAATGAACGCTTAACAATTTATGCACATATTGAAATTCCTTTTCGAATTAGGCGCAATTTACATGTTTCTAAGTAGGTACCTATTCTTTAGATGTAAATTAGGTGATTTTAATTAACTATTTTCTATTACAAGTTCGTTATTTGGTTTGAATGCATTCGTTTTACAATCGAGAGTTAGAATTTAACTTTTTAAAATATTTAACGCGGGAAATAAAATGTATTGGCTTACTAAGAATCGATTACGTAGGTACATGTAAAGGCTAAAAATCGATATTTTATGTTTTTATAAATGAAATGGTGTCAGTGTTAATCTAACTTGATTTTTTTTTTCTAATGTGAATAATATTAATGTTAAAGTTTTATATATTTTTAAGTTTGTGGACGACTGGTCAAAAATGAAGGAAGTGACCGAGTGGACGATTGATGTGGTTGGACTTAAAATAGCGAGTAAGTTAAATATATATATACATTTTTTATTTTATTTATTTAGGAATCAACATTTGAAATATGACAATCGTATTAATAAAACTTAATGCCAATAAGAGATTATTGATTAAAACTACTTTGAAAAAAAAACGCATCACTCACATAGCGTAAGTATGATTGATCAATTGAAATTAAAAAAAAAATTAGTCATTATCATGGTACATTTCAGACATCACTTAATAATTGCCGTTTCTTTGGTTTCACAACATTGTTGACGTCAAATAAATAACGTAAAACGAAATTTACTGTCGCTTCCGAAGCGTCAGTGCAGAAGAAGCGGTAGCAAACTGCACTGCTTCATTTTCTTCAATAATGCCAACTTCACAATTATTATCCAAACTTAGAATTTGAATAGAAATTTGGACGAGAGAATATATTGTTATGTCTATATATTGTATTTAATTGAAATTTAAATGTGTTTGTAGTAAGTACGCATACTGATGAGTGAGTATGTACTGTGTCACACGTCTGTGAGGCGTGGCGGTGGCATATTTACTTCATTTATTTATTTACTAATTTATGCTATGCGTATATTAATGCCGTGTGGTTTCCGGCACCAACACAAAAAAGAATAGGACCACTCCATCTCTTTCCCATGGATGTCGTAAAAGGCGACTAAGGGATAGGCTTAATCTCTTGGGTTTCTTCTTTTAGGCGATGGGCTAGAAAACTGTCACTATTTGACTCTCAATTCTATCACTAAGCCAAATAGCTGAACGTGGCCATTCAGTCTTTTCAAGACTGATGGCTCTGTCTACCCCGCAAGGGATATAGACATGACCATATGTATGTATGGACTAATTTATGTACTTACACAGAAAACATCGAGACTGATAAACACAGAAACAAAATTACACAGGTTCTGCTTATTTCAAAAGAAATCTCTTCCAGCAGACCCGAGATAGGAGACGTGATGGAAAGGGTGACAGGCGTGTACTCCACTCACACTACCAATATATTTACTTTATTTCTCTTTCCAAGACTGTTGGCTCTGTCTACCCCGCAAGGGATATAGACGTGAGCATATGTATGTATGTTCTCTGCCATCTTTACGATGTTAACACGCTGTTCTGGTGCCTATATTCTTATTTATCTTTGTTATTTTCTTCCTCCTGGCTTCAGTCCCGGTTGCATCCTCACCGCTCTGGAGAGGAGCCCGGGGTACGCCTTTGACCGTGGACCCTGGGTAGGGTGAGTCAGGTTTTGCCACCATACCTGACCAGCATATTAGCTTTACTTACAGCTTTGCTCGCGCGAATTTAGTGCCATACATACATACATATTGTACAAACTAATGAATACAACTGTTTTATTGCTTTTAATTAACTTTGTTTTATTGGAGCTAAACGATGCACACTACATGACATACAGGAAGTGTTCTACCATAACAAAGCAGCCAACCGTAAAATTATAAAAATTAAAACTTATAATGCCACCATAAGAAGATTATTTGTGTTGCCATATTCTAACACCCCTTCTCAACACAAATATATTTTCTATGATATACGTCTATATATAACAAAAGGTAGAAACAAAACAATATCCTTATCCATGTAACAGTTAGGCATTAATTTTTACTTAAATTTGTCACACGACACTCATTCAAATGTTTTACAATTAATTCCTTACTTAGACCTTGGTTAACATATCTGCAGGTTGCTCGTTAGTCTTAATGTATTTAATACATATTTTATTTTCTTTTACTAGATCCTTAATAAAATGATAGCGAATGTCTACATGTTTTAATCTTTTTAAAGTGTCTGAATTTGCATTTATTATTGCTGCCTGGTTATCAAAAAATATATTAACAGGGCAAACATTTTCACAATTGAAATCCGCTAATAAATTTATTAACCAAGATACATCACTAGCTGCCATACTCAATAACACATACTCAGATTCGGTGGAAGACAGACTTACTGAAGCTTGCTTTTTGGAAGACCACGAAATCAAACAATCTGACAACTTGAACATATAACCTGAGGTGGACTTTCTGTCCAATACATCACCTGCCCAATCAGCATCACAATAGCCTTGTAAATTAATATCTTTACATTTAAAAATCAATTTATAATTTAATGTATGTTTAGTATATCTTAAAACTCTTTTTAAGGCACTTAATAACTCACTATTTGCGATTGATTGATATCTACTCAGCAAGGAAACGGGATAGCAAAGATCAGGTCTTGTGCACAAGTTGTGTACCTATTTTTAAAACACTTAAACTTTTAACACTACCCTGTGTTTATATAATGGAAATATGTATTTTTGTTAAATCTAATCCGCACTTATTTCAAAAATTAATAGACACTAGAAAGAGACTAAATAATTTGAGATCCCAATATCAACTAAAACTGGCAACTGGAGGTCATAAGACTGCTATGCTTGGCAAGAGTGTGATTGGTATGGCTCCTATTATTTTTAACAAATTACCGGATTATCTAAAAAAATTGGACATAGTAACATTTAAAAAGGAAATAAAATTATTACTAACTGATAAGTGCTATTATTATAGCGTCAATGACTTTTTAAAAGATATTGTGACATAATTATTATATTTTATTTTTATTAAATATTAATTGATGACATTATTGCTAAATATATATTATTTTTAATTAAGTATAAATTAAGGCGAAATTTTGATTTTTAATTTATTATTGAATGATTTAAATTCAAAATGAAAAAAAATGATCTGACTGAATTATTGTACGTCTTATGAAGACAGATCACAGTGACACGAACTGTTTTGTATCATCTTTTCTACCTGTGTTTCCGCAATAAAGAGATTTGATTTGATTTGATTTGTGCCTGATGCTGCATACATTAAGCAACCTATTATTTCTCTGCACATCTTCTCAATATTTTTATCTTTATGAACATTTTCATTTGCAAATATTTTAGTGTTAAAATTGATGTCCATAGGGGTTGACATAGCTTTACAATTTTCACCTAGGACCTAGACCAAAGTCTAACCTGCTCAAAACCCCTAGCCTAGTTTTGTACTGGTTATTACTATTTACTTTAAGCTTAAAACCCACTTACTACTTATAATATTTTCACTCACCGGAGCATCAGTAAAAGTCCAAGTATTATTATCATTTAAGGTTTGTGATTCTATCTTAATTGCCTCCTTCCACTTGCTTGCATCTTTCCTTTCCATAGCCTCTTGGTATGTAGTTGGTTCACTCTTCTTACTTACAATATTATGGCACTGGTAGAATGACGTCGGTTTCCTCCCTCGCCTACTCTTTTCGTTCCTCCTCCTCCTCCGTGTCCTCCATCTCTGATTCCTCTTCACAGGGCTCATATTCGCTGTGAGATTCATCTCCCCGGTAGACTCGTCATTGAAAGAAGTAAAAGTTTCGCTTGCACTTCGGGTCTCTCTGTCTTCAGTTGTCTCACTGACCTTCATATCTTCCTGAATTTCATCTTGAATATGTAATGGCCCGCAGCCATTCAAATCCAATGTGACAATTGATTCATTTTCTTTACAAACATCTTGTTTTAAGAAAATCACATCCCTTTTAGTATCTATAGTTTCTCTCGGGAAAATAAACTGTAACATAACATCTTCCGACATTCTTGTCACCAGAAGTGTTTGAGCCTTTGCCTCCTTAGACTCCCAACTAATTCGTTCTGCAGTATCCTTAGGTTTCACAATCCATATCCAACCATCCCTGACCCCTCAAAATTACGGTCATTTGAAATTTCCATATATTCCAGTTTCGGGCTCCTTCCAGTTTCATTACATTGTTCGTGCTATTTATTGGATTTACTTCCATCGTGCTGTCCTTCCTTACTCTTTAGCTGGAGCAAGTATTAAAGTTTTCGACGGAAATTTTATTGGCAGACCTACCCTCACTTTTCGCCTATAATAAAATAACTAACGCTCGATGTCACTGATTTTAGATTTTCTTACAGGTAGGCGTTACTGGGCCATAACCTGTACAAACTAATGAATAAAACTGTTTTATTGCTTTTAATTAATTATGTTTTATTTGAGCTAAACGATGCACACAACATGACATACAGGAAGTGTTCTACCATAACAATGCAGCCAACTGTAAAATTATAAAAATTAAAACTTATAATGCCACAATAAGAAGATTATTTGTGTTGCCATATTCTAACACATATAATCACGTCTACATCCTTTGCGGGGTAGACAGAGCCAACAGTCTTGAAAATAATGATAGGCCACGTTCAGCTATTTGGCTTTAAGATAGAATTGAGATTCAAATATAGTGACAGGTTGCTAGCCTATCGCCTAAAAGAATCTCAAGTTTATAAGCCTATCCCTTAGTCGCCTTTTACGACGGGAAAGAGTTGGAGTGGTCCTATTCTTTTTTCTATTGGTGCCGGTGTTTTGTGTCATTTAGTGCTATTTAGTGTCATCTGCAAAAGAACACAGGATTTTCGCAAATCGCACGAGAACTATAGCTTTACCGGGATGAAATGTATTATGATATCCTTCTCCAGACTCTTAAATATCAAGAAGAGTGGTTCGTAGATTACCCGTGACATACATACATACATACATATGATCACGTCTATATCCCTAGCGGGGTAGACAGAGCCACCAGTCTTGAAAAGACTGAAAGGCCACGCTCAGCTGTTTGGCTTAGTGACCCGTGAAGAGGTAACAAACAAACCTTTTAAAGCGTTGTTATTCCAGTGCTAAGCTGGGGCTCCCGCGGCGCCCCCGGGGTGCTCCTGCTGCACGGGCACGGAGACTCCGCGGCCACCTTCGCGCCGCTGCTCGCCCTGCTGCCTGGAGGGTTCCACTATGTCGGCTTCGACTTCCCAGGTTTGTTTGTAAATTCAATTTAAAAAAATAAAAAAAATATTCATTATTATAGGATACTATATATCGCTCAATAATTGTCGTATGGTTTAACAACATACATATATGCAGGCAACCTTCTTGGTGTGCGCCATAGCAACGGTTGCCATGATGTTTTATGTTACAGATATAATTTTAATTGTTAGATGTTCTATGATGTGCCGTGTGGTTCCCGGCACCAATACAAAAAAGAATAGGACCACTCCATCTCTTTCCCATGGATGTCGTAAAAGGCGACTAAAGGATAGGCTTACAAACTTGAGATTCTTTTTTTTTAGGCGATGGGCTGGCAACTTGTCACTATTCGAATCTCAATTCTATCTTAAAGCCAAATAGCTGAACGTGGCCTATCAGTCCGCTCAGGACTGTTGGCTCTGTCTACCCCGCAAGGGATATAGACGTGATTATATGTATGTATGTATGTATGTTAGATGTTCTTAATTTTATGTTGAATAATATAGTGATTTTTAACTGATTATTTCTCTCCTCTTTTCTCCTTTCTTCTGTAGGAATTAAATAACTTTAATAACTATGTACCCTTTCTACAAATACGTACATATGTACATGTAATCACGTCTGTGGCGACATCTCTACGCCACAAGTCACAAAAAGAAAATCACGCGACGCTATCAGTGTAATCCCAGGCATAACACCTAGCCTGGCGGAAGATCTTCCCTTTGGTGGCGGTCGAGCCCGAATCATCGCTCCCGCTACGCGTCTATATCCCTTGCGGGGTCGACAGTCTTGAAAAGACCGAAAGGCCACATTCAATTTGTATATCTTAAGAATGGAATCGAGATTCAAATAGTAACAAGTTGCTAGTTTTCGCCTACAAGAAGAAACCCTAGTTTACTAGCCTTTTTCTAAATCGCCTTTTACGAAATCCATGGGAAACATATGAAGTCCTTTTATTATCCTAGCGGCCGGGAATCGTAAAGTCGATCATAACTCTCAAAGCCAGAATTTCCAAACATTATGTTTTCGGATTTAACTTCCAGGTCACGGCAAGTCTGACTTCCTCCCGGCCGGGCCGCTGCCTACCCACTCCCTCTTCCTGGAGGTCATCAGGAAGGTGCTGCAGCATTTGGAGTGGGAGACCTTCATGTGCATCAGCCATTCCATGGGAGGAGCATTGGGTACGTAATTCTGATTTTATTTATTTATATAAACTTTATGCACGTAAAATGCATCTCTGCCAGTCGAATCTTGTTCTGACGCCATGTCATGTCACACAGTTTGAAGACATGTCGTGTCATGTTGTGGCCATATTCTTTAAGTCACATGTAGCATCCATCTTGTAGATACCATGCAGCGGCCATCTTGTTGATGTCACATGTTGAAGTCATCTTGTTGATGTCACATGTTGAAGTCATCTAATTAACAAATGTGACAAGTTCCAGTCATTTTGTTCCACCGTCTGTGATGATGTGGCCATTTTCTTTATGTCACGTGTAGCATCCATCTTGTTCATACCATGCAGCGGCCATCTTGTTGATTTCATGTAGCTGCCATCTTGTCATCAAATGTGTCGTGTTCCAGCCATCTTGTTCCACCGCCTGCGGCCGGGGCTGACCCGGCTGGTCTGCCTGGACCCGCTGTACGGGCTGTTGCGCTACTCCGGCATGACGGAGCACCACAGCAAATATCTTAGTCTCATGTCACATGTGTCATTTTGCAGCCATCTTGTTGATGTCTAATGTTGAAGTCATCTAATTAATAAATGTGACATGTTCCACGGTCTGAAACCATCCGTCACATGTAGCATCCATCTTGTAGATACCATGCAGCGGCCATCTTGTTGATGTCATGTAGCATCCATCTTGTAGCCATGCAGCGGCCATCTTGTTGATGTCATGTAGCATCCATCTTGTAGCCATGCAGCGGCCATCTTGTTGATGTCATGTAGCATCCATCTTGTAGCCATGCAGCGGCCATCTTGTTGATGTCATGTAGCATCCATCTTGTAGCCATGCAGCGGCCATCTTGTTGATGTTATATAGCAGCCATCTTGTTGATGTCATGTAGCATCCGTCTTGTAGCCATGCAGCGGCCATCTTGTTGATGTTATATAGCAGCCATCTTGTTGATGTCATGTAGCATCCATCTTGTAGCCATGCAGCGGCCATCTTGTTGATGTTATATAGCAGCCATCTTGTTGATGTCATGTAGCATCCGTCTTGTAGCCATGCAGCGGCCATCTTGTTGATGTCATGTAGCATCCGTCTTGTAGCCATGCAGCGGCCATCTTGTTGATGTTATATAGCAGCCATCTTGTTGATGTCATGTAGCATCCGTCTTGTAGCCATGCAGCGGCCATCTTGTTGATGTTATATAGCAGCCATCTTGTTGATGTCATGTAGCATCCATCTTGTAGCCATGCAGCGGCCATCTTGTTGATGTCATGTAGCATCCATCTTGTAGCCATGCAGCGGCCATCTTGTTGATGTTATATAGCAGCCATCTTGTTGATGTCATGTAGCATCCGTCTTGTAGCCATGCAGCGGCCATCTTGTTGATGTTATATAGCAGCCATCTTGTTGATGTCATGTAGCATCCATCTTGTAGCCATGCAGCGGCCATCTTGTTGATGTCATGTAGCATCCATCTTGTAGCCATGCAGCGGCCATCTTGTTGATGTTATATAGCAGCCATCTTGTTGATGTCATGTAGCATCCGTCTTGTAGCCATGCAGCGGCCATCTTGTTGATGTTATATAGCAGCCATCTTGTTGATGTCATGTAGCATCCATCTTGTAGCCATGCAGCGGCCATCTTGTTGATGTCATGTAGCATCCATCTTGTAGCCATGCAGCGGCCATCTTGTTGATGTTATATAGCAGCCATCTTGTTGATGTCATGTAGCATCCGTCTTGTAGCCATGCAGCGGCCATCTTGTTGATGTTATATAGCAGCCATCTTGTTAATGTCATGTTGCAGCCATCTTGTTCCATCGCCTGCGGCCGGGGCTGACCCGGCTGGTCTGCCTGGACCCGCTGTACGGGCTGCTGCGCTACTCCGGCATGACGGAGCACCACAGCAAGTTCGTCAGTCTCATGTTCTACGAGCGGTACTACGACACGCTCTACCGCAATTTCAGGTAAACATGTTCAGACAAATCCTAGTTAATTGGTAGTTAATAGGTACATACATATAATCGCGTCTTTCTCCCTTACGTGTGCCGTGTGGTTCCCGACACCAAAAGAAAAAAGAATAGGATCACTCCATCTGTTTCCCATGGATGTCGTAAAAGGCGACTATCGGGTAGGCATAAGCCTACCTAAAAGAAGAATCCCAAGTTTATAAAAACTTGGGATTCTTCTTTTAGGCGATGGGCTAGCAACCTGTCACTATTTGAATCTCATTTCTACCTTAAAGCCAAATAGCTGAACGAGGCCTTTCAGTGTTTTCAAGACTGTTGCCTCTGTCTACCCCGCAAGGGATATAGACGTGATTATATGTATGTTTGCATGTATTTACCCCCTACGGGGTGGACGGAAACAATAGGTTGCTAGCCCATCGCCTACAAGAGGAATCCCAAGTTTTATCCAATCCTTCAGCATTTAAAATTAAAGTAAGTAATACAATTCAATTTAATTTAATTTATCATGGACCTGGTCTGAAATATATTAATATCTCTCAAACGTACGTTCACGTAATAAGTATACTCATTCCAGCGAGCCGAAGATATCAACGTACGAGGAAGCGCTTGAGTCAGTGATGCGCACGCGCAAGCTGACGCGGGAGCGAGCCGAACTCATTCTGTCCAGGAACCTCACTCCCGCCGGCGAAGGTCTTTACAAGTGAGCCGCAATCTTTGACCAAACTAGCTTTTGCCGGTGGATTCGATCCCGTGTGTATTTCAAAATTAAATGTTAGTGCGTTGCCGTGTGGTTGCCGGCACCAATGGAAACAAAAAAATAGGACCACTCCGTAATTTTTGAGGGATGTCGTAAAAAGCTACAAAGGAATAGGGTTATAAACTTGGCGATGGGATAGCAACCTGTCACTATTTTAATTACATTATATTACATCATTAAGCTGAACGTGCTGTTCTAGTCTTTTCAAGACTGTTGGCTCTGTCTACCCCGCAAGGGATATAGACGTGACCATATGTATGTATGTTTGTTAAGTTTTGGTATCCTGGTCTGCCTTCCAGGCTGTCTCCCCAGAAGGCGGCCTTCCAGACGGCGCACATCCCAGTCACCTTCGACCTCCTGGAACAGATCCTGAGCGACGTCTCCCTGCCCCTGCTCATCTTCCACACCACCCAGGCTTTGTCCCTCTACAACCAGATCCAGTGTTCCTCGCAGTCTGTCTGCCTGTTCGACCACAGCACCAGGAAGTATAAGGTGGTCTGCGTGGACGGCAGCCACGACCACCACCTGCTGAAGCCTGAAGACTTCGTGGATCATATTGTTGACTTTTTAAATACTTGTTCATCGAAGATTTGATGTGTTTTAATAGATTTTGTTATTTAATATTTATTTATTTAAACAATTTTATAGAAATAAAGAGTTTTGAAATATATTTTATTGTCTACTGCATGAATTTAATCTTAAACCCTCAAATGGTGATAACTGAAAATCAGCGTTTTTGTACTCTTTCAGTGCAAAAAGATCGCTGAGTTATGACCATTTCGACTTACTACAGCACATCCGTGTTAGTTTTAAGGATTTGTTATTGTTATATTTGTTTGTGTTTGTAGCATTGTCGAATAAACAAGTCGTAGAAGGCGATAAGGGATAGGCTTATAATCTTGAGATTCTTTTAGGCTAGCAATCTGTCACTATTTGAATCTAAATTTATCATTAAGCCATAAAGGTTAACGTGGCCCTATCAGCCTTTTCAAGACTGTTGGCTCTGTCAACCCCGAAAGGGATATAGACGTAATACCTAATATGTATCTATGTATGAATGTAATTATAAAAATCCTACCCTACTTAATATTATAAATGCGAAAGTTTGTGATTATATCAGGATGTCAGTTACTCATTCACGCAAAAACTACTGAACCGATTACGATGAAATTTGGTATGTAGGTAGCTGAAGACCCAGTATGACATATAGGCTACTTTTTATCCCGGAGTTCCCGCGGGATTGATTCCACGCGGACGACGTCGCGGGAGGCCTGTAGTATACAAAAAATATGTGTGTAGTTAAGACATAGGTACCTACACTTATTTTGAAGAGGCAATCAAGGGTCAGGTATTATTAATCAGATACCTTACTGTTGATAGGTCACCTCAGTAACGTCAAATGAATTGAGAAAAATAAAGTTTAGATCTCGTATATTTGTATGTAAATCTGTTCATGTTTGTTTTAAACACAATGTTATATGACTGTTGTTTGCAAGAACCGAATCGTTGTCGGAAAACTTTGTCTTTCATCAGCGGTTCATCTTTACGGTGCGCGTCGTTTGCAGGATAGGATCTGAAATGTAAAGTTAACATTACATAACGTGGAAGATATATATACATACATACATATGGTCACGTCTATATCCCTTGCGGGGTAGACAGAGCCAACAGTCTTGAAAAGACTGAATGGCCACGTTCAGCTATTTGGCTTTAAGATAGAATTGAGATTCAAATAGTCATTTGATGAATTATCTCTATTCATCTTCTTCTGTTCCTTAAGACATTGAGACTTTAGTACCTTAAGCTAAGCACTACTTTGCTAGACTAAAACACATTCAGCTGCGACTGCTTATGAAAGCCGACTGCCAAAGAAAGAAACGAATTCGGGAACCTCGTAGCTGACCTAAAAATGACTTTTTTTTTCGTTTGAATTCTCAAATTCTCAGTGAGTTGATAACATTGATCTGAGTGCGGTGTGAGGCAAGTCAAAATTGTAATTACCTTTGTTGACAAACAGATCTGTAGTCCGCAACCCAACCGTCAAAATCCGTGAACCAACGGTGGAGGCCTTGTGTCGAATCTACAAAAAAAAATAATTATATTCCTGCATACATATAATTACGTCTATATTCCTTGCGGCGCAGACAGAGCCGACAGTCTCGAAAATACTGAAAGGTCACGTTCAGCTGTATTGCTTCACAATGGAACTGACATTCAAATAGTGACAGGTTGCTAGCTCATCGCCTACAAGAGGAATCGCAAGTTAATTAGCCCTAAGTCGTGTTTTACGACATCCATGGAAAATATAATGAAGTGGTTCTATTCTAAATCTGGGAAAACCACTCGTATTATCATATAATAATAGCTGAACGTGGCCATTCAGTCTTTTCAAGACTGTTGGCTCTGTCTACCACGCAAGGGATATAGACGTGACCATGTGTATGTATGTGGTATTATCATATTACTCCTCATCTCTTTGGAGAGGAGCCAGGGGTATCTGCCAGTGACGACGAGCCTGAACTGCGTAGGTGAGGGTTTTACAGGAAGCGACTCCCGTCTGACTTCCGCAACTCAGGAACCTAACCCATACAGGGTCATGGTAACACATCCAGTTGTCTGAATGTGCAGTATTTTCACGTTTTTCCTCACCGTAAGAGCACCAGTTATCAAAAAAACTAATGTAGTAACTCAGGAAAGAGTTACATACATACATTCATATGGTCACGTCCATATCCCTTGCGGGGTAGACAGAGCCAACAGTCTTGAAAAGACTGAATGGCCACGTTCAGCTGTTTGGCTTAATGATAGAATTGAGATTCAAATAGTGCCACATTGCTGGCCGATCGCCTAAAAATAAGAGTCCCAAGTTTGTAAGCCTATCCCTTAGTCGCCTTTTACGACATCCATGGGAAAGAGATGGAGTGGTCCTATTCTTTTTTGGTATTGGTGCCGGGAACCACACGGCACAGGAAAGAGTTATCGCTACATAACCACAGCGGGATTCGAACCCCATGCCTTTCAATTATAACTCAGACACCTTAACAACTTGGCTATAGTCGCTCGGGTCATACGCAGTAATTTTTCCTAACAATGTAATAAGTGCATTAATTATAATTACGTGGTCCAAGGTTCACATTTCATCATATATGTTACTTGCGTTATTAAAGATTACACATCACGTCTCCGTGTAGCTTTGAAATACACAAAAATCAAGTTTATATCTCTTGTAAACGGGGTAGGCAGAGCCAACAGTCTCGAGAGGACCACGGGAAGGATACGGAGTGGTCCTATTCTGAAGTGCCAGAACCACACGGCACTAAACAGAGATAACTATCTTGTTAAAAGAAAGGTGACCTTTAACTGGCGTAAATGAACAATAAAATCTTTAATTTTGACGTTAAAGACGACTAAGTGAATTAGCGCTGTTACTTGTTGCAGCTACAAGGATCCAAGCCGAGACAAATTTAAACAAAAAGTCAAAAAGGCAAAATTTTATAGCATAATGACGACAGCATGAAGTTTTTAGAATATGTAATAATAGTTTGGCATAACTTTTTATTTCTAAACCATTATGCGACATGATGATTATGCGTAAAGTAGATTATGCCAAAAAACGTTATGCAGTCTTCAGATTATACCATTAAAATTAATTATTTTTTTTTGTAGTTTGTTACCGCTTCTTCTGCACTGACGCCTTGGAAGCGGCAGTAAACTTAGTTTTAAAGTAATTTATTTGACGTCAACCAATGTTGTTAAACCATACGTTTTGACAATTATTAAGCGATATATTGTATCCTATAGTAATGAATAAAAATTTTGAATTTTGAATTAACCTAGCGGATGAAGAGTTGACAAATAAACAAATCCGACTTGTTTTTATATGTTCTGGTGATGGGAGAGAAGAGAATAAGATGGCGCGTGTCAGTTGCTTCGCTTCCTGTGCAGCTCGTGAAAGACAATCAAGAGAGAGGTCAGCAACCTGACACTATCTCTGAATGGCAATTAGGAATGTCATCAACGTAGCCTTCTAATATGCACTGTCTACCCCGTTAGAGAAACAGACGTAATGTTTGTGTGTGTGTTGAAAAATACGTCTAGTTCCTTTATTGTTTGCCGGTTGACTGGAAGAGATCCCTTCATGGGATAAGTCCGCCATTGCAAGTGATTTGTTTCTTTTATAACTGTGTACTATTTTCTTGTTAGGTACTGTGTAAATTTCTATGCAATAAAGATATTACAATCAAACGTCTTAGACGCGGTAACCGCTTGCCATCAGTCTTGTTGTTGACAACGAAAAATCTTATCTGTGTTGGTACTTACCATAATTGTTGTGATAAACCATTTTTTTATATTTATATATATATTTAGATCAGAACATCACTTAAACACAAAAGAAATATCGATAAATTACTTAGCAACTTTCTTTAGGTGACTAAATAATTTATAATACCTTTTATATCAAAAGTTTGTATAATTTGAAGTATGTTTAAATATTATTATACTTTTAACTTATTTGTTATTATACAAACGTCTTAGTGTTATAAAATGTAAACAAACACTGCGTCCGATATGAATGTGATAGTGAGTAGTGTTGCGCACGCGCAGCGATATCGACGTTTCGACATTTATCGATACCTATCTCACGTTGGTAATGTTTTGTTTTATTGCTGATAATAATAATGTATTTGTTTCATTTTTTTTAAATTTCTCATGTTAGTTCGGTAACGAAAAAAAAACATAGTGTGTGCACAGCGGCTTCTCTTCCTATCCTACATACATATATACATATAATCACAGCTATATTCCTTGTGGGGTAGACAGAGCCTACAGTCTTGAAAGGTCACGTTCAGCTGTATGGCTCAATGATGGATTTGTGATTTAAATAGTGACAGGCTACTAGCCCATGTCCCCCAAGGAGAATCCCAAGTTCATTGCCAGTCCCTCAGTGATCTTTTACGACGTCCATGGCAGTGGTCCCGTTTTAAAGTACCAGGAACCACACGGCACACGCTACCAATATTGTTTCTTCGTTACCAACCAATCTTAGAAGTGAAATTACAAACAGATATTTGTATATAAGTCCGTGTGTGTGTTTGTGCCGCCGTCCCTACCAAACCGGTTGGTTGCGTTGCGACGTCTTCCTAGTTGGAGCAATGCGTTTTGCAATCAATGCTTCTTGGTCGCGTAACATTCTAATCTGTGGTAAGGTGCCGTTAACACGAATCGACAAGATTAAACAAATAAATCTGGGTAAGTGCGTGTCGGGCCGCACGAAGGGCTTGACATGTTCATTGTTCTAAAGGTTGGTTGGTGAAATAAATACCACTAAATAACCCATTTGTGCCGTGTGGATCTGATATACATATATGTTCAAAGAAGTTTGAGATGATATACAAACTCCTTCTTGTTATGTTCTTGTTTATCTGTGCCCGCGACGTCGTCCGCGTGAAATAGTTATTATGGGCATCATTGAAGCCCTCAAGGATGAATAATTTTCCCCGTTTTTTTCACATTTTCCATTATTTCTTTGCTCCTTAAAGTTGCAGCGTGATGTTATATAGCCCAAAGCCTTCCTCGATAAATGGCCTATTCAATGCAAAAAGAATTTTTCAATTCAGACTAGTAGTACCTGAGAGAAGCACGTTCAAACAAATAAACACACAAACTCTTTAGCTTTATAAAATTAGTACAGATGACATAGCAAACGCTGCTTTGTTTACGCGCGTACGCAACTACCTTCTATTCTATTCTTTCCTATCAGCCTCTTCCTCATCTGCATTCTCTAAATTTGCGCGTGACATAATGTTTATAACACATTCTTCCTCATAATGACTTCTCAACAACCCCATTAGCATTTCCTCCTCCCCTTCATAAACGCGGAGACATTTAGAAATTATGATAGTGCGTTTGAGAGAAATAAAATACGAGAAGTATTTCAAATCGCTTATAATTAATGACTCGTTAATTTACATTAATATTGTAGATAATTATTATACAGCGGTACTTACTTATGACTGATTTGGTATAAGTCTTAATCAAATTACTTTTAATAAAATAATAACAAATGTAATAAAGTCTTGATCATCAATCGGTTTATAAATATAACATAATCTTGCCTTAGGTTACTGATTTGACATAATAAATACATACATACATTAGTCACGTTGAAATCCCTTGCGGGGTAGACAGAGCTCGCAGTTTCGACAAAAACTAATAGGCCATGTTCAGCTGTTTGGCTCATCGAATTGAGATTCAAATAGTGACAGGATGCTAGTTCATCGCGTAAAAGCAGGATCCCAAGTTTATAAGCATATCCCTTGGTCGTCTTTTACGACATCCATGGGAACGAGATGGAGTGATCACATTAGAAACAAACAAACAGTCAAAGTGACAGTTAAGTTAGTTTGAATATTAACCGATGCTCTCACGGTGAGGGAAAACATCGTGAGGAAACCTGCACATTCAGGCAACTGGATGCGGAACCATGATCCAATACGGGTCAGGTTCCCCTGCAAAGGTCGCGGAGGTCAGACGGGAGTCGCTTCGTGTGAAAACCTGACTCACTCAATCCAGGGTCCATGGTCAAGGCGCACCCCGGGCTCCTCTCCAGAGCGGTGAGGATGCAACCGGGACTGAAGCCAGGAGGAAGAAGAAAAAACAATCAAACTTCTTATAATTCGAATTACCTACTTAATACAGATTGCTGCGAAGAAGGGAATTAAGAATATTGCGACAAATATGATACTAATGTGCTTCAACTGCAAAACATTGTAAGTGGAATTTTGCTTATACTTTTTACGACTGATAATATATTTTATCGCATATATCGTTTTTCTGAGCTTACGTAGCAGAAAGCAAAATGGTCTCTTGATTGATTGAAGTAAAGCCATAGGGAGTGAAACACAATCCCCTGTTCTTGAAAAACTTGTAGCTAAAGCGATATTACGGGCTCGACCGCCATTATAAGGAAATATATAGATATCGTCCGCCAGATTTGGTGAGGTGCCCGGGGAACCGCGCGATAGACGATGTTAATTCGTAATAATATTTAATTGCGCGATTTAGATTCTACGCTGTTATTGGTTGAGCGTTCCCATTCTTCGTTGTGATTGGCGGATGGCGTGTGACGTCGTCACAAGTTTAAACCACAGGTTGGTCAAGTTTCTTTGACGTTGACTCTACTACGCGTTCCCGAGAAAAAAGGCCTGATAGACAGATAACTTAGTGCCATGGTTATGGTAGGTCATGATCTTAAGTGTATCAAATTTGCGTCCTTTGTATATTTCATTTTAACTTCGTCAAACGTAAGGCCGATGTACGTTTTAGCAAATTACCATAAAACTAAATAAACATACTTACGTATTTATTTACAAATTCGCAAAAAAACATTCGAAACCGATGTTACAGAAAACATTAAAGTTTGATTCACTTCCTGTATCGCTTACATGATACAACACTTGTTTTTACACTTGGTATGTTTTGAAAACAATAATATTTGCCACAAAAATACAGCCTACTTACATGATGATGATTTGTAAATAAAAACCTGTACTTAAAGATGTAAAAACAATGAATTTTTACCTTGAAACATTTATTGTATTAAAAGTACATTAGACGTATCAGAATGGATATATCTAAGAAGGTTAAATTATAATAACTAACATTTTCTAATATTGTAATGTCAGTATTTACAAAATGTTGTATAAAAATGTGCGGGCTATATTTGATGGCTGGTCACACACAGCAACGAAGTCATGATTTAAAACTAGTCTCATGTTATTTCTTTTCACTTATTTCAAAAAATAATTACATTTTATCACTAAAAGTAATTACGAATTTTAGGTAACACATTGCATCCCATTATTTTTTTCATAAATTTTGATCACATAATTAGAAAACGGCGTTATTTTTTGGCATAATCATATTTTTTTTTATAAATTTTCACAATTTATGCTAAACGATAATTATGTCAAAAAAAAACAATATGTCCGTAAATTATGCAATAAATTTTATGAGATCCCATATGGACCCAATAGTAACGGTATATTACGCATTAGACGGGTGCTGGCGGCAGCCCCTCGCTCGCGTCGCCATCAGCTGGTGTTTCCTCAGACAGATGTCGAGAAGGCTGGCAGCATGAAGGGTGCGCGGAGAGCGGCGGCTCACACGTCGTCGTCCTCGGGCCGGTGCCGCTGTAAGACCGCCAGCCGCTGCTGCGTCACCTCCAGGTGATGCTTCCTCCATTTTATGCGACGGTTTTGGAACCACACTTTAACCTGTCGAGGTGTGGGAAAATTAGTTTTAAATAACCTTTTTTTTGGCAACAGGTTTGTTTTTTACGTTATAATTTTGCATATAAGAACGATTTAGAAATCACTTTAAGACTAATTTCGACAATTTGCACCAGATAGATAGATAGTAAGATAAATAAACTCTTTATTGCACTAAAAGAAAAATAGAATCAGAAAAATAAAACACATGTTATGGGTACAACGGCGGACTTATCGCTTGAGCAATCTCTTCCAGTCAACCTAACTAACTAAGTAGAGGAAAGTTCCGGATTTAGAATTTATTAAAAGTTGGATCTTTTACTACTACACGGTGTGACCGTTTTAATTTTTTTTTACGATGAAATAGAAACCTGCCACTGCACTGAATCACAATTCCATTGTGACGTCGTGCTGCTGCGGTCTCCTCTGCGTAGTCTTCGCGCCCGGGGACCCTTTATAAGGACCGTCTCCTTTGGTCTACTCCAACGCTCATTAAGTTAGTACCTAGTAGCACGCTATCCTCAGCGGCTACTTGCCGAATCTCGTGTCTATAGCTAAAGCCAAGACCTCTTAAAAAAATTCAAACAAGTCCAATAAAGATTCTATGGATTTTTAAATTATCTCTCATCCCTCTTTCTCTGCGACGATTTACCTAAACGTCACACCATCAATAAGCCTTCCAGGTGAAAGTGAACCACGAGTATTGTGATGTACCTACATACTGGCATTGTCTGGGACACTGTCTGAAATGTGTAAAGACTTTTACGATAGTCATGTTGGATTGGAGTAGTGACCTGCGCCTCGGTGAGCTGCAGCGCATGCGCGAGGTACAGCCGCTCGGGGCCCACCATGTACTGCTGCCGCTCAAACTCCGCCTCCAGCCTCTCCAGCTGCTCCGGGGTGAAGATCGTGCGGATTCTCTTACTTCTACCTGAACTGGAATGAACACAAAAATAATTTTCAATTTGAAACAAGAATTTCCTGAGATTAGCGCGTTTAGACAAACAAACAAACTCTTCAGCTTTATAATATTAGTATAGATTTCAGGTCTCTCGACAAAGCTTTTTAGGGTGTACATGTATATAGGTCACTCATTAAGTCAGTAAATACGCTCTTTTATCACTAAATTGGCAGAGTATAAAACAAAATCCCTATGAATGCTTAGATTTTTCAAACTTTACAACGGATTTTGATGTAGGTTCATTTAAAGATAGATTGAGAGAGAACTTTACGAGTGCGAAACCGCGGTCATTTAAGTTTTGGTTAAAAATGAATATTCTGAAATGAGATTTCAGATTTCAATAGAGAGTACAAACGGAATGAACAGTTATACAAGTATCATCAGGTGTTGTCAGTAGAACTGTTAATATTTACGAGTAAGACTCACCTATTGCTACATGATATGGACTGCGCCCGCGTGCTCTTCAGCGCGGCGGCCGGCGCGCGCGGCTCGGCGCGGGGGCTGTCTGCGCACAAATGTTGCTTAGTTAATCTTCCCTAGTCTATATCCCTTGTGAGGTAGACAGAGCCAACAGTCTTGAAAAGACTGATAGGCCACGCTCAGCTATTTGGCTTAATGATAGAATTGAGATTCAAATAGTGACAGGTTGCTAGCCCATCGCCTAAAAAAAGAACCCCACGTTTGTAAGCCTATCCCTTAGTCGCCTTTTACGACATCCATGGTAAAGAGATGGGGTGGTCCTATTCTTTTTTGTACTGGTGCCGGGAACCACACGGCAGATCCGGAATCTATCTATTTATTTATTTAAAACTTTATAGCACAAAAAATGTGTAAGAGGCGGACTTAATGCCGTTTGGCATTCTCTACCAGTCAACCAGCTGACCGAACAGAAAAAACTTTAAGTTGGTGGTGCGATAAAGTGCACATGCATACTGTAAAATACAAACATTACAAAAAAAATGCATAAATACATACAATATACTCGTACATTATAAACACATAAAACACCCATTATTGATCTGCCGAAGGAAGAACCCTTCACAGCATGCTTGAACGCAGAATCTATTATGCAATAGGTACTCGTAGTAATAATCTCGGTTTCGAAAACTCATAATTCGCAGTTTTTGTTATCCAAACCCCTATTATTTGAATCTCAATTCCACCATTAAGCCAAATAGCTGAACGTAACCTTTCAGTCTTTTCAAGACTGTTGGAGCTGTCTACCCCGCAAGGGATTAGTGTATGTATGTGTTATAATGTTATGTAAAGTGCCGTGTGGTTCCCGGCACCAATACAAAAAAGAATAGGACCACTCCATCTCTTTCCCATGGATGTCGTAAAAGGCGACTAAGGGATAGGCTTACAAACTTGAGATTCTTTTTTTAGGCGATAGGCTAGCAACTTGTCACTATTCGAATCTCAATTCTATCTTAAAGCCAAATAGCTGAACGTGGCCTATCAGTCCGCTCAGGACTGTTGGCTCTGTCTACCCCGCAAGGGATATAGACGTGATTATATGTATGTATGTAAAATTTATAGGATTATTGTTGTTTATGGGATTAATAGGTAAATTTAAATGCATATTGTTTGACGTTTTTGGCATAATCATCACATCATAAAATGATTATGACAAAAACCATTATGCAAATGCAAAATACTTTTATTTAATAATACTTGTATGTATATGACATTGAATGCAGTCTGTATCGATCAAGTCAGTAGTCCCTCCTGGGAAAGAGGCGAGATTTTATGTTTGTAGTTTCTAGTTAGCGAAGAAACATAGTAAACATAAAATATAAAACATAGTGTGGGCCAGCTGCTTTTCTTCCCATATAGTTTGTGAAAGTCAATCAAGGGAAAAATTAATTAACTTGGCATTTCAGGCGATAGGCTGCCAACCTGTCACTATTTGAATGAAAATTACATCATCATGCCATACAGCTGAACGTGACCGTTCAATGTTTTCGAAACTGTTGGCTCTGTCCACCCCCTGAAGAATAAAGACGAGATCACAAATAGCGATGTATGTTACTTTTTCAAAAGATTTAGTAGGCTTCTTGTGTCTCGTAATAATTTGTTTAAGTAACCTTTAAAGAATAATAGTTTTAGGGCTTTATACTTGTTTGTTGACATGTCCCTCGCGAGAACAAGGCGCAGACGATGCCTAGCAATAAATAAAATGTAGCCAATAAGCAGATTGCGGGCCCGCGCGGAGAACCCTCGATTGTTATAAATTTGTCCCGTTTGGCACAGGGCCGGGTTTGGGGACTGCTATTATTTAATTAAAATAAAATTCCCTCTGAGCTACAAGAGTTGTTCATACATCTACACATATAATCACGTCTATATCCCTTGCGGAGTAGACGGAGCCAGCGATCTTGAAAGAATGATAGACTTGAGATTCAAATAGTGACAGATTCTGATTGCTATCCCATCGCTCAAAAGAAGTATCCCAAGTTTATAAGCCTATCCCATGGTCGCTTTTTACGATATCCATGAGAAAGAGATGAAGTGGTCCTATTCTTTTTTATATTGTTGCCGGGAACCTTTTTTATATTTTAATAGAAAATGTAATTTTAATAGAAAAGAACAATTATTTTTATTTGTTATTTTTTTTGTTACTTTTTTTATTACTCATCACATTAAATACGAGTACATTCAAATACAAATGTATGAAAATTGTTCTTTAATATAAAATATTAACCAGGGTAGTGCAAGTTAATATTGTCAAATGATAAAAGCTTTATATATTTTCACATTTTATATTTGTGCCGGGAACCACACGGCTGTAAAAACATTTTTTTTCTATAAATTACTTAAAAATTATTTTTATGGCAAAACAACGTTTAGTGTTAATATAAAATACCACAATTAATTAATGTCTAATAAAGTCGGAGTGGGAAACTCTAGACAGACGTATCTTTATTAAGGACATCCTGACAAAGGGTCTGGTCAAGAGTACCGGCAACGAAGCTATGAAGCGGAGGAAGTATGCAGAGATCGTGGCAAATGGAAACATGTAGTCGCTGCCTACCCCTCCGGGAAAAGGCGTGATTTTATATATGTACTAGCTGTTGGCCGCGACTTCGTCCGCGTAAATTGCGAATTTTTCCGCGTCAACTTATTTGCAGGCAAACTAATGCCTTGAGTTCATTCAAATGCCGATAACTTTTTTTTAGTGAACCGATTTTGATGAAACAAACTTTAAATGTTTTTCTGAGTTAAAATAAAGCATTTGGTGAAAGTTTTAAGTAAATCGGTTCAGTACTTCCGGAGATAATCGTGATCATACATACAGACAGACAGACAAGAAATTAAAAAAAATATTTTTGCTTTCTATCATTCATTTTAAGTGTCCCTCTATCCATTTCAGTTAAAAATACTAAATGTACAGACAAAATATTTTTACTGTTTTATTATATGTATGTATGTATAAAATATCTAAATCCCCTCAATCCGCCCCCGTGGTCAGGAATGCTTGGCATTTAAATTAATCCTATAGCTGCGCCTCGCCCGCCTCGCCGCGAGCGCCCGTGTCGTCTCTTTGACCGACTGCTAAAGGATAGTACTGTTTCTACACGGATTCATTTGAGGACCTTTAAATTGTAGCGAATGATAAGTCAGCCCATTACTTCGAGGTTGTGGGTACGATTTTTAATAAGCGTAATCCTTGGGATCATTTAACACATGAAGTAGAGTTGTAGATTATAAAAAGAGTCACTATGTTGATAAAAAGGTTTATTTGATACACAGAATTAATATATAAAACTATTTAGATGAGAACAAGGGTTTGAGTTCTTAAAATGAATTAGCCCTGACCAGGGTATTTTACAAACAGTGTTAGGAAAGACGCGCACGCGGTGACTTGCACGAGGAGAAGAAGGAACATTTTTTTTCGTGGATGTATTAAAAGACGACTAAGGGAATAAATCTATTCCTAGTTATGTTTAAATCAAGTGAGACTGAGATCACGCAATGATCAAAGAGAAAATAATGTTGTGTGAAGCCTCATGTTTAGCACTAGTGTATTGTTTCATGGCTACAAGATAACTAACAAAGTGTTCAATACTTAAGTACTTACTTATATTTTTTAAAGGAGGATTATAATTAGGTACTGGAGTGCTTTCACTTTGTTATTAACTTTTAACATACAAACATACATTCGTATAATCACGTCTATATCTCTTGCGGGGTAGACAGAGCCAACAGTTTCGAAAAGAATTAAAAGCCTCGTTCAGCTGTATAGCTTTATGATGGAATTGAGATTCCAATAGTGACAGGGCGCTAGTCCGTCGCCTACAAGAAGAATCCCAAGTACAATGGTACTTACCTAATTGTTGGAATTTACTTTTGATTGAATTCCTAATTACATACATTGCCATTCAACGTGGCAATGCTGCCAGCCTTCTGGGCACTCTACCTCAAGACTCCGATCTGCCGGGACTTGCATTTTTGTGAATAAGTGTAAGTTATTGTTTTTATTTTATTTAGCCTTAAGATAAAACTACATTTTATCTTTTAGTTTTCATTAATTAGTTTTATTTAGATTTATTTTTGAAAGGTAATATACAAGTAAGTAAATAATGACACAATATAGACTAAAATTTTCTTCAATAATCTTGTAACAAAAAAATCTAATCAAAAGGTGTAATATGTACCTATGTACAAGGAACAAATTTAATAATTACAATATTCATATTTATTAGTATAGGTATGTTATCTGTTTGTATTCCTATTACTTCAAGACTGTTGGCTCTGTCTACCCTGCAAGGGATATAGACGTGAGTACATACGTATGCATACATATGGTCACGTCTATATCCCTTGAGGGGTAGACAAAGCCGACAGTCTTGAAAAGCCTGATCGGCCACTTTCAGCTATTTGGCTTAATGATAGAATTGAGATCCAAATAGAGACAGGTTGCTAGCCCATCGCCCAAAAAAATCCCAAGTTTGTAAGCCTATCCCTTAGTCGCCTTTTAGGACATCCATGGAAAAGAGATGAGAGTGATCCCATTCTTTTTGTATAGGTGCCGGGAACCACACGGCACTGGACGTGAGTATATGTATGTAGGTACATGTGTCATTATACTAGCAAAATGCGCATTGAAAATTCAAATAAATCTGTCTTCGAAGGAGCTCTACCCACGCCCATGTGCTTCTCGGAACCGCGCCCAGAACAAGCGGAGTTTCTACCTTCGGGTAAAGATAAGAAGTTATACGACACGCGACGAATCTATACTAATATTATAATCTATCCTACTAATATTATAAAGCTGAAGAGTTTATTTGTTTGAACGCGCTAATCTCAGGAAGTACTGGTTCGATACGATACGACTGGTTTTTATTGCGTTGAATAGACCATTTACCGAGGAAGGCTTTAGGCTATATAACATCACGCTGCAAATTTTAAGAGCGAAGAAATAATGGAAATTGTGAAATAAAATGGGGAAAATTATTAATTTTTGAAATTATTAATCCTTTATCCTCGGGGTAAATTTAAAAAACTATTTTACGCGGACGAAGTCGAAGGCACAGCTAGTATCTACGATAAAATAACAATTCATCCGCGGTTTCTCGCGTATACTGTCTTCTACCTCCCGGCTTTAGTCCCGGTGGCATCCTCACCGCTCTGGAAAGGAGCCCGGGGTATGCCTTTTACCGTGGATCCTGGATTGGGTGAGTCAGGTTTTTACACGAAGCGACTCCCGTCTTATCACCGGCACCAATAGAAAAAAGAATAGGACCACTCCATCTCTTTCCCATGGATGTCGTAAAAGGCCACTGAGGGATAGGTTTATATACTTGTTATTCCTCTTGTAGGCGATGGGCTAACAACCTGTCACTATTTGATTTATATTGTCAATTCTATCATTAAGCCGAGCAGCTGAACGTGGCCTTTCAGTCTTTTGATGACAGTCGGCTCTGTCTACCCCGCAAGGGATATAGACGTGAGTATATGTTATGTTATGTAATGACTTCCATCTTACCTCCACAACCTTTGCAGGGAAACCTAACTCATATTGAAAACCCATAAAAACAAGATGAATGTACTTTTTCCACTAGTCACATGTTACGACATCCATTTGAAAGATATCCTATTTATAAGTGCCGGGAACCACACGGCGCAACACAAGTGCTACGAAGCTGTAACTACGCTACGACATTGGGCTGTACAGTTGATGTGCTACGAAAGTCTACGATTTGCTACGAGCCGTTTAGCGTCGGTTTCTAAATTCTAAGGAGAGCTACGAACTACGCTTTTTAGGGTTCCGAAGGTCAAAACGGGACGCTGTACTACGTAGCCTCCGCTGTCTGTCCGTCTGTCTGTTACCAGGCTATATATCTCATAAACCGCGATAGCTAGAAAGCTGAAAGTATCACAAATTATGTATTTTACTTTAATAAACAAATACTAAAAATTTTAAAAAATATATATTAAGGGAGTATAATACAATGAACGTGGTTTCTTGCATTTTTTTTTTGCTTAATATTAATAACGGTAAAAGGTAGATGCTTAAAATTTTCACAGAATAGGTATTTACTTGTAAGTATATTTAATTTCAAAATGAATAATTAAATAACAATAAAGTAATTATAAAAGGGGGTTCAAAAACTCTCAAATGAAACGTTATTTTTAATAATTTTTTTGGTGTGTTTTTAACAAACATGTATAAACGTGAATATAAAAAATAAATATTTAAGTAACAAACGCGAGGATGGTACGGAACCCCGCGCGCGCGATCCGACTCGCACTTGGCCGGTGTTTTTGTTTTTTTCTTTGTTGTATTTACACAATTAGTATGTCAAGGGCATTTAAATGGATCAGAGTGATAAATTCAAAACAAAAATGAGAACTAAAATGGTACATATTTACACAAATCCACAAAAAAGTATTTGTTTATTTGGATACCACATAGGTACCAAAATATTCATTAATTCATATACATACTACATACATATAGTCACGTCTATATCCCTGGCAGGGTAGACAGAGCCAACAGTCCTGAAGAGACTGACAGGCCTCGTTCAGCTGTTTGGCTTAATGATAGAATTGAGATTCAAATAGTGACAGGTTGCTAGCCCATCGCCTAAAGAAGAATTCCAAGTATAAGCCTGTCCCTTAGTTGCCTTTTACGACACCCGTGTGAAAGAGATGGAGTGGTCCTATGCTTTTTTTCAGTTTATGTTCACAAACACACGTCACTATTTTATCTACTTATCATTAAGGTACTTACTTATTTCAGAGTTGCTATCATTTAAGTGCTTACATGACTTACATCAAAATGAGTACATCAAATTGTTACCTTGTGTCAAGGCCGCGGGTCCCACCAAGCTCCGGCAGAAGCCGTCGTGCAGCCGGTGCGCGCCGCGGCCGGCGTACAGGTAGCTCTGCAGCTGTCTCTGCCCCTGCAACCGCTCCTGCACGCTGAGGTTCATCACGTCCTCGTCGCCGTTCGTCAGCCCCAAGATGGCGGCGATCGTGAAAGATTTCCCCGCCAAATTCGTCGACTTCCCCGTCAAATCCACGCCGAAAGAACTCTCCCCGTCGTCCAGAGATGGCGACGAGGATCTGTCGGCGAAGCCCCCAGTGTCGACGTAACTGTCCACGTTGTCGGTGAAGTCCAGCCGGCCGTCGGCGTTGTACTTCTCTTCGCCGTCGGGCTTGACCGACACGGAAACATTTTGACCGTACGCCGACACCGCCAGCAACTCCGTTATATTTGCCGGGTACACCGCGCTCTGCCGCTGCTCCATCATCATGAGTTTTAATGAACCGTGTAACAAATTGTCTCCGTTATTTGCATTTTAAAATTCACAGCCACAATGTCAATTAAAAGTTAATTAAGGGTGTGTATTAGGGCCTTGAGGACGAGCGCGCGAGCTGGCAACCGAGACACAATTGCGGTTTATGATTAAAAAGCTACAATTTTAAAATTGGAACGAGGGCGGGGCACGTCGAGCGATCGGTTTGGCGCGAAAAAAATGACATCGCATAAAGAGGTCAATTGAGGGTGCATGATTGCCGATTTGAGTGGCTGGAGGGGGGAGGGCGAGGGCTGGAGGGGGGAGGGCGCGGGCTGTGATTGGCTGGCGCCGCGCGTGCGCGCAGGGGGCGGGGCCGGCCCGGGGGGTGTGGTTCCGCAGTGATTTGCGGTCGACAAAGCCTTTGATTGAGGCAGCGTCGGATTCAGGGGATTCGGATAATTTTACATAAAATCGTAGAGCATTTCTTGATGAGCAATGTTAAGCAGTGTGGAGAAAGATTGAAAAAGGAAAATACTTCTAAGACCTACCCGTTAGATAAATAATTATGGTGCTGGATGAAGTTTATTTATTTATTTAGATTCTTTACACAGAAAAAATTCCTACTAATATTATAAATGCGAAAGTTTGTGAGTATGTCAGGATGTCAGTATGGATGTTTGTTACTCTTTCACGCAAAAACTACTGAACCGATTACGATGAAATTTGGTACGTAGGTAGCTGAAGATCATAACATATAGGCTATTCTGGGTCTTCAGCTATTTTTATCCCGGAGTTCCCGCGTATACATAACTCTGAAAAGAGTCATTGCTGAGGTACATAGGATTTGAACCCATTTATTCGCTATTCGCATTTTACACAGGCACTGTGGTAACTGACCATCGACACTCTCATTTATTTATTTACTCATTTATGTAGGAGTACACAGAAAAACATCGATATTGATAAAAACAAGAAAAATAAATTACATACGTTCTGCTCATTTCTAAAGAAATCTGTTCCAGCAGACCTGAGATATGATAAGTAGGTTTAGTTTAGCTACTTATTTGCATCATTTCCAATATCAATACACGTTATAAATCGATTTGAAAACCGAATTTCTCCCTGAAGCCGCCCCTGTGCCCCCCTCGCCCCCCACCCCCTCTCGTGAAACAATTTAATATCATAATCTGAGTGCGGCCCAACACAGATACCGTAGGTATAGACACGGCTGTTGTACATTTGACAGTAATTAATATATTTGTGTAATTATGTAGCTTCAGGTGCTTCGTGGGGGAATAATTACGGATGTTTTTGTTGCCTCCAAGTTTGCTCGCGTGAATTTAGTTTATTGGAAAAGTACTTTGTTTGTAGGTAGATACTATGTATAATTGAACACACAATTTTACATACTAACATACATAAGTACCTTCATATTATAACGTCGAAATGCTCTGCGGAGTAGACAGAGCCATTAGTCTTGAATAGACTTACCTAAAGGTCTCTCACAGCTGTTTGGCTTAATGACAGAATTGAGATTCAAATAAGAAGTGACAGGTCGCTAGCCCATCGCTTAAAACAAGTATTCCAAGTACATAAGCCTTTCTCTTAGTCACCTTTTACGACATCCATGGGAAAGAGATGAAGTATTCCTATTCTTTTATCTGTTGGTGTCGGGAACCACAGGCGTGCCGTGTTTAATTTAAATCTATATAGGTACCTAAGTAGATATGTAAGTTTGTACCTCCTCCATACATACCTACTTAGCTTTAGGTATTCTATACGTACCTACCTACATGTTACAAACTCGTAAACGAACAGTGCCGAGTGGTTTCCGGCAGGTTAGAATAGTACCATTTCATAAGTAAAACAAAACTATTTAAATCTCAATTATATCATTAAGCCGTATAGCTGTGGCCTTTCATGGCTGTTGGCTCTGTCTAGTCTGCAAGGGATATAGACGTGATAATATGTACTGACATTAAAAACCAGTAAAAAGCTGAAAATAATTGAAAACTAAAGTAACACTGGCTGTGCACAGGGCCGTGTTGGTCCCGACATTAATGTATGGGAGTGTTGGGTATGGCAAAAGAAGCACAAAAGCAGAATAAATGCAGTGGAAATGAGAGCGTTAAGGAGTATGATGGGTGTGAAATTGAGTGACAGGATAAGGAACAGCGTGACAAGGGAATGTTGTGATGTAAAAGAAGATGTAGTTACAGGAATAGAAAAGGGTATGTTGAGATGGTTCGGTCATGTGGAGAGGATGAATTAAAGCAGGTTGACTAAGCAGCTATACAAGGAGAGTGTGGAGGGAAAGGTCGGAGTGGGAAGGCCTAGACGAACGTATCTTGATCAAATTAAGGACGTCCTGGTAAAGGGTCAGGTCAAAAGTATCCGAAACCGCCAAGCTTGCATGAAGAGAGTTATATGAATGTGGATGAAGCGAAGGAAGTATGCAGAGATCGTGGCAAGTGGTAAGATGTAGTTTTTTGCCTACTCCTCCGGGAAAGGGGCGTCATTTTATGTATGTATGTATGTATTTAAACTAACAATACGTCGTACCGATTAGTGGGCTGGTACCCACCTACCTGCATCAATTTCACGTCAAAAAGTTTTTGGCGACATCTCTACGCCACAAGTCACAAAACATAAATACCTAATAGTTAAAAAAACTAAAAAACTACGCTTTTTATTCAGATTTAAATTGTTTTGTTTATTAATTTAATTTTGTTATAATTTTAATCGGAGGTAATTGACTAAACTGATTGTTCGACTTGCTACTACTATTTTATAATTCCTTTGTCATTAATTTTTATTTTCTATTTTTTAGTTCGATTAGCAATAAAACGCATAGTTTTTTAGTTTTTTTATACAATTATTTTTTGGAAGTTAACACTTCTAGTATAACTATCTTACTAGAAAAGACTTTCGCAACCATGCGCCCATCGCCGGAGGTTTTCACAACTAACTTTCTTAAAGTTATACGTGGCCTGATTGGATTAAATCTCATAATATTCTCATAGTGATGATTGTTAAACCCAGTTGAAAAGAATTTTACTTATAGGGAAAAATTACTGTTAACAATATTTTTGACTATCCAGCAAACATAATAATTTTCGATTGTGGCCTTGCCAGGAATCAAACCACAAGATTAAGAGGCAGATTGATACAGGAACAAAAATATTTCAAACATACCTCCACTGCCTTTACAACCAGGAACGCAACAATGTTTATCTGAAGACATCGTGGCACTTTTGTTGTAAAATCTGTCTTTCACAAAAACAAACACAAACTTGGGAGTCCTATCTCAAATAATCAGGTAGGTACTTTTTACAGGAGTCCTATCTCAAAATGTCTGCACAACACAGTGAACACAGTCAGACGTCAGTCATGATAAAATCACACGAATATCCGGAAGAACAAAGCTCGACTCAACGGAAGATTCCAAACTCCAATAACGACAAGTTATCAGCACAAAACAAAGTGCAAATAAATACACAGGCACCGGTAAAAAAAAACTAAAGAAAGTTTACAGGTGTTCGAATCGAATTCAAAACTTATTTGAAGTAAATAAACTGTCACTCATTTTCCAAACGAGTATTACAGTGTTGCTATTATCAAAAGATACCTAATGTTAATTCAAGAATTGCATTAATATGTTAAATACGTATCTATTAAATATCGCAAACTTCTGTAGGTAGTAACTTTATTCTTGTATTATTGTAAATTTAGTTGTTCAATTTTCATTTATTACTTTTGTTTTATTACTTATATATTTTTTAATGTTTTAAAATATTCTACTAATTCTACTATTGTTTCTAATGGTAATTATAAATGGAGCGATGCGATGAAATAAAAAAGCCTCAGGTTAATAGTAACATTATATGGAAATATATTACATCTCTTTTTGGACTCGTTATACGTCAGAACTTCTCGGTTTCTTGTATGGAGATTACTGGCACTGGTGCTATCTCTGTCTCTCTTACTCTCCTACGAAGGATCTAAAAATGAATTTATTAATCCTGGCAGTTTTAATAAGGATAATGAGAAACTCTTATCAAAATATTGCATTGTCATCGGTCCTTGATACGTTTGCAAAGTTCCAAGTTGATCAGACGTTTATAAACCAGTGAAAATTAAGCTCAAAGATTCCGTTACATACATACAACCCAAGCTAATAAAAGCGTAGTAAAAATCACGCGACGCTATCAGACAAAAACAGCGAAAAGTCTACATCGCGCAAGCAAAGATTTCACGGATTGGAGCATATATACAACCTCCGACACAACATCGTCTGTCGTGCGGTTCTCCAGGCGTGACACCTAACCTGGCGGACGATCTTCCCTTTGTGGCTAAGGGATTAAGTAAATATTATTAGTATACTTACTTATTTCACACACACATAAAGTCACGTCTATATCCCTAGCGGGGTAGACAGAGCCAAGAGTCTTGAAAAGACTGACAGGCCACATTCAGCTGTTTGTTATTAGATACTTATTGTTTGCTATATATACCTACTTATGAATTGCATTCTTTCATTAATTGAAACATCAAATTAATTCAATACAAAAAACTGAACGTGGCTTATCAGTATTTTCAAGACTGTTGGCTCTGTCTACCCCAGACAGAGCCAACAGTCTTGAAAATACTTAGCAAGGGATATAGACGTGACTATATGTATGTATGTATCAAATTAGGCGAGTGTATTGCTTTTGTATTATTTGTAAGTAGCTAGGTACTTTAGCGGGCACTCCTAAATTGGTAATCTCAAATGCTGGTCCATTAGTGATGACTACAAAATCTATCCCCAACTCTTACCTGACTGTATAAGAGAAGGAGAAAATGAAAAATTATTTATTAAAGAAACTACTTTTGACCGTAAATGCTACTAGATACCTACAGGTACACTGGACAAGTCCTTAAGCTATAGATATATTGACATTTAAATTATTTTTTATTGCTACATATCATTTCAATTATTAAATTTTAAGTTTATTGCTAATAAAGTTTCCTTAATAGATTTTTTTGATTAGATTTTTTTATTATTGTTATAAGTATTCCTAACAATAGCCGATATAGACCGGCCCGCCGAGGGTGCATATTGAACCTAGAAGTAACTGTTATTCAACTGTGTAAGTACCTACTTTATGATATGCAATAAAGATTTTGAATTTAATTAAATTTGATTTATGTAGGTGAAGTACCAACCCAATAGTCGCCTAGGTACAACATTTTTGTTGTAGCTAAGTATGTGTATAAATGCATATAGTGGTCATCCCTTCTCCTTGTGAGATGCCTACGCCATAAAATGTACATAGGTACGAGTAAGTACCTAAGTACACTATTATTTACAAAAGAGTATGCCAACTCGTGCCTATAATATTTTTAAAATAGTTTTGTAAATATTCTTGCACTCAGGCCTGTTTTGGGAATATAAACTGGATCACTTCTATTTGCGTACAATTTTTTTGTTTTTATTGTTTGAAATCTGTTTGGTGTGCTAAATAAATAAATAAACTTAACTGCAGAGCTCATTCTGTTTATTTTTGAGATGTTCCCTGGAATATCTTCCACGTTTATGATCAAATCTTAACCAATTTTCTATGGGACCAATCGGAAACTACTCTTTTGAATGCAAAAATAATTTACATTCAAATAGTATCAAAAATGCCGGAGATATGCGGTAAAATACCTGCATTAAAAAAAATATATAATTAACGACTTCACCTTAATTACGCATTTAACAATATTCGTACAATATGCTGGAGAGCTCAGGAGGTCGCGAATGAGCAAACGAAGCAATAAAAGCAGGAGCGAGTGCGGAGCGGCCGCCCTCCGCGCGATGCTCTTTTCATCATTTGGACACCCCACTTAGTGACAGGGCTGCCGCTGACTAGACCTATTATATTATGAGATGCCTCTTATTTTGTTGTTTTATGTATTTACCTGTTTTATGTTATCTATACTAGTAAGTATTTATTATAAAATACATATAGTACTTATCGTTGAGTTAGTATCTCGTAAAACAAGTCTCGAACTTACCTCGAGGCCAACTCGATCTGTGTGATTTGTCCCGTATATATATATATATATATATATATATATATATATATATATATATATATATATATATATATATATATATATATATATATATATATATATATATATATATATATATAATATATATATATATATATATATATATATACATATATATATATATGTATATGTACTTGTATGAGATGTAGTTAATTAGGTAAGTATTAAATAAAATTAAAGGCAGCCTGAATGGTACGCAGATATTGCTTTAATTACGAATTAAGACGGCCTCGATCAGCTAGCTTTCTAGCCCATCGCCTACAAGAAGAATCTCAAGTTAATAAACTTATCCCCTTTTACGACATCCATGGGAAAGAAATGGAGTGATCCTATTCTTCTTTCTATTGGTGCCGGAAACTACACTGCACTGAACGTGGCGTATTGGTCTTTTCGAGACTGTTGGCTCTGTCTACCCCGCAATGGCTACAGACGTGATTATTATGTATGTGTGTAAGACTGCCACAAAAGCTTGAAGTACTTATTAGTAAAAGTGCCATATTAAAATAGAGTTCATGTATTTTTGTAGCGAAACATAATGTGTCAGTTTTTAGTTGATCAAGCGAAAGATGCCTGAACTATGGCAGGGATCGTGATAAGTGAAAATATCATAGTCTCTGCCTACCTCTCCGGGAAAGAGTGTCTGAAAGTTTAATTTCGACTTACACTTATAACTGATTATTCATATTTATACTTATAAGTACCTAATAGTTTTGCGTCACCCCTGCATTAGGCCCTCCATGTCGCGGTGATTAAAATTCCTGTCGCTAATATCGGGACGCGTCGCGGCCGCTGCGGGGAGACAGTGTCCTATTGTCATCGCGACGAATAAAAATAACGTGTAATTAATGTGAGCCACCTGTGTCTGCAGCGGGACTTGTTGGTGGCGGCAGCCACCAATGTTTCTCTAAGGGGTTTTTAGAAAGAGCGTTCGCGGGGGAAATGGTGAGTAAATCTGTATATTCAGGCAACCATGATCCATTATGAGAAAGCTTACAATCATAAATCATAGCCCGGAGGTGTAGGCAGAGACTACATTTTTTCTTACATACGAATTGTCTTTATCCCTTGCGGGGTAGACAGATCATACAGTCTTGAAAAGACTGAAAAGGACTCTACATCTCGTTCCTATGGATGTCGTAAAATGCGACTAAGGCATAGGCTTATAAACTTGGGATTCTCTTCGCCCAGTGACTTCTTAGTGAGTGGACGTGTGCGCGTAATTTTGCAATAATTCTGTGCAGTTATAGTAACAAGTGCAATCAATACAGTTTACTGGGGCTATTGACCTAAGTGCGACTTTCGGTTCCAAAGCATTAAATAAAATTTTAAAACATTCCACTACATTTCGCACGGTTTGACAAGCCGCGGAGCGGGTAAGCGAGCGGGGGGCCTCCTTCACCTCCGCGAGAACAAACAGCTGCATTTTTTAACTCTTTCCCACACCGCTCGCTTCTGCGGTCCGCTGCAAGCTACGACATTCTACATGTGCTACGGGCTACGAGCTACGAGCCCCACCATCAACTACTTGCAACGTGTGCGCGGGGCCCGGGCGGTGGAGCAAACCCTCTACGCCACTATACGTGTCGTAGCATATAGACTGCTTCAATCAGCACTACTTAACTCAGAGGTCTACGACATTCCTTTCCGTCGCCTGTGCTACGAAATAAGGTATTATCCGTTTAAGCATACTACGGCTGTTGTGTACTGTAATAGATGTCGATGTTAAAATTAAAACGTACTCCACCACAAACACCGACCTCGGCTTCTGCGCCAAATATTTCGGCCTTGGAGCTGGATACTCAAGTTGCGCAAACTTCATGTGAAAACGTTACATTAAGGAGTTTAAAACGCTCCCGTGATGATTTTGCTGAATTAAAAGAGTACTTACTTGATATCGTCACTGCGTCTAAGCAAGAACAGAATGCCAAGCTTAATACTTTAATCAGTGCAGTATCGGAAATCAAGGAACAAAATAACGATATACGCAACTCTGTGGAATTTGTTTCTGCCAAGTACGACGAGTTAGCTACAAAAGTGAGCTCCCTTGAAGAAGAACGAAAACACGATCGTGCGTACATAAAGGATCTTGAGACCAGAGTTGAGATATTGGAGCGACATATAAAATCTTCATCTTTGGAGTTACGAAATATTCCATGTCAAAAAAACGAGACTAGAGAATATTTACTGAATATTGTTAAAGCTACTGGGTCAGCGTTAGACATTCGTGTGGAGCCGTCAGACATCAAAAATGTGTATAGAGTGCCTGGCAAGACTGAAGACAACAAACCAATTGTTGCTGAGTTGAATAGTGTCGGGTTAAAAGATAACCTTATCAGAGCGGTCAAAGCTCACAATAAAAGGAATCCCGAAAACAAGTTCTCAACCTCTAACCTGAACTTAAACGGTCCGTCTAAACCAGTATACATATCTGAGAGTCTTTCTTCAAAAACCAAAAAACTATTTTATTTGGCCAGGTATGCAGCATCGGCCAACGGATATAAGTTCTGCTGGGTCTATAATGGCAAGGTCTTTCTTCGCAAATCCGAGGGTTCACCGCAGATACGCATAGGGTCAGAAGAGGATCTCAATTGTGCAATCACACAATAGTTTTTGTCCTGCTCGTTCATTACATCAAGAAAAACACTAGTTAGTGTTTTTCTTTTTATTATTATTTTTGTTTTGTGTACACTATACTACGTGTTATTTACTTAACATTTTGTAATCACTCCACACGCTCGGGAAAGAGGTATCTCCTTCGGGGTTGATTTGTTCTGCAATTAATTAATCAGAAAAAAACTAGTAAACATATTAAATTTATTCGTTTCCCTACACCATTGCATTTGCCTATATCTTCTTTTAGCATTATATATATATCTTCTCTTTCTAATTATAATAACTCTTATACAATGGAGGAAGTTCTTAACCAAATAGATGAACTTTCAATAGCTAGGGCCGTAACGTGTAGTCCCGAACAAGTGTCTAATACCATCTTGAGCTCAAATAACAATCTAACTGTACTTACCCAAAACATACGTAGCATTTCTGCCAACTTCTCCCAATTTTTGGTACTCTTAACAAGGATGGGTATAGGAATGGATGTTATTGTGCTCACTGAGTGCTGGCTTTTGTCCAATCCCCTCATTCCCAGTCTAGAGGGTTATTCACACTGGCTTAGTACTAACAATACCCTGCAAAACGATGGAGTCGTTGTTTACGTCAAAAACTCCCTATCAAATGTAGTGACTATGTCATTCGACTTACTTGATGCAAACAATGTGATCATTAGATTGGGGCAGCATACTGTAATAATGGCGATATATCGGTCTCCGTCATTTCAAGATACTACAAACTTCCTCCTTTCTCTAGATAACATTCTCACTAAACTAAGTTCCTTTAAAAACATTATTGTCGTTGGTGATATAAATATTAATATTGCAAATAGCCATGATGAAAAGGCGTGCAAATACTTGGATCTCTTAGCATTTCACGGTCTTCTACCGGGCCACAGTATTCTAACACGTGTTGATTCGTGCCTAGACCACATCATGCTTAAAACTTGTTCTCCTGCCGTAACTATGGTGGTGGATTCTGTGATAACAGATCATCATCCAGTACTACTCGCCCTTTCAACAAAAAAGTCATCTAACTCCAAGTCAAAGCGAATTAATATTAACTACTCAAAACCCGCAGGGGATATAGACGTGATTATATGTAGGTATGTGTGTATTATTTTTATTTCAAGGTCAGGTAAAGAGTTTAGGTACCCTTTAGCGATAAGCTTGCATGACGAGAGTGATGAATGTGGATGAAGCGAAGGAATTAAATGGGAAGTCTCTTTCTACTTATGTATGTACTCCTCGGGAAAGAGGCGTGGTTTGATATCTTTGAAAGCCATAAAAGCCCAAGTTAAAATCAGGTGTTCAATAATAATGACATAATCCGCTATCATTAACAGCGAAGCACAATGATTAATATCGTTAATTCAATGTCGGCTAACGAGGCGGCGGCAATATGTTCCGCACATAATTTAATATCGCGTTCAGACTATCATGATGTGGCGCACCTACTGAATCACGCGGCGCAGCGGCGCGGTGGAGACGGCATTCACCAAAAATATCTCCTTTTAAAAGCGATGAGTAGATATATCAGCACAAGTCTTTTGGCATGGAGTTACAAAGACTATTTGAATAAATTACATATCTACTTAGAATATCTATCTGAATACCTACATAAATGGAATTTTCAATATGTGTATTAGTTCAAAAGTAGTCGATGTAATTCCGGAACGTTGCGACTGTTTTTGTGCCATATATCATTAAAATCGGGTTAACTTATAGTTTTTCAGTTAATTTATTACAAATATTATTTAATAATTTTTACACAGATATACACTTACACATTCTCAATGCTTCATCTATAACTGTATTTGAATCAAGAGTACAACAAACATACATATAGACTCGTTTTTATCTCTTGGGGGTTACACAGAACTAATGGTAGAATTGAGATTCAAATAGTCACAAGTTGCTGGCCCATCGCTTAGAAGAAGAATCCCAAGTTTATAAGCTTTTCTTTTTATAGCCTTTTACGGGAATTAACTTACCATTACCAGCAGGTAGCGAATCGAAAGCCATTTTAAAAATTATCGTTACTTAAAACTAAATAAAATGTATAATAGTGAGTCCAATGATTTCTTTATCCGACAAACTCGCAAAGTACCCTCATAACGTCGCCCAATATACCTTATTCCTTTGTGGAGGGCAATTTGTCATGTATTGTAGCGGCCCGGGCGGCGCGCGGACTTGATGTCGAGTGCCGCCACGCGCCGGGTAACAATTAAATATTTTGTCTGTGGCGCGGGTGACAACCTTCGAATGTATAATCGGGGGCCGCCGTTTGAATTTGTTTTTAAAAGATTTATGAATTGTTTTCTTTACAACACTTTTTATACTCTTTTGCATACAAATACTTAAGTATTAGGTAATGTCTTCGCCAGTAATTAATTTATTTTCTTACATATTTTTTGTAACTAACAACCATCAATCTTTGTTAATTATTTGTTAATTTTAAATCTACAATTTCATTCATTTATTCATTGCAGCTGTAAGTAAGTATATCTGAAAATCACTGCATCAGAAATAAATGTTTTTCTGAAATGTGAACATGGCTATAAAATTAATACAACAAATCATATTTTGCGGGCGGATCTAACTCCGCCGCGGAATGCAATAATTACCCTCCCCTTCACCTCCCTCCCCTCACCCCCGCGACCGCCGCCGTGTAGCCATGATGCCGGTTTGCGCGCGAAAATATTGCCGATATTTTGTGATTTATTCATTTGTGTGCAGCGTTCCATTTTATCAGCGTTTGAATTTACAAAGAGAAGGTTTCGGGTTTATTGAATTTTCTTCCGTGATAAATAGATTAATTACAATTTTTCACAGGTAGGTACTTTCTGGGGAAATTCACAAAAATAAAGTTGGAAATAATTTGCGTTAGGTTCAGTCACACAATTTACACGCGTTCTTTTCAATTTTAAAGGGAGTTTTTAACATAAGGTAAGGTTTAGTTACATGCCTAAACATGACTCATCATTAAGCTAAATACTATAATATATGAGGTCCACCTGTGACGACAAATCTAGGACTCGCCAAGTCAGAAGCGACCAAGAAGGTCATTTGGCACAAACAATAACCATGCAGTTATAATTTTTTTTTAATGCCTGCTATAATTTTATTCAAAGCTTTAAAATAAATAAAGACAAAGAAAGTAAAAACCTTTAATTTTCGTCCAACACTTTTGTAAACAATTTCATTTAACCAAACCGTGGTAGGTACCTACCTTAAGTCTTTTATTTGCAAAGTTTCGAAGCTTACTTTATATATACCTATATTTTTATAAAACTTGTCAAGATTATTAAATTGTACAAAAACATATTCTCGACTGGCAACACCAGGGACCTCTACTATGAGGTTGCCATGAGAGGTTTCGTACGCAGGTTACAATACTACTGATAAGTGCCTGCCTACCTAAAGATACTAAAAATGACACAGCCGTTCACATATTACGGAAAGGCTGTGTCTAACTAGCCGTTGCCCGCGACTTCGTTCGCCGTAAAAATGAACTGAAAGAGCGGGGACCCCTTGTATTGCCCCTTAGCCTTGTTACTTGTGGCGTATTTATATGTACGTATGTATGTAGGTGTTTTCCTAGATTGATTGATTGATTCCCTAAATAGATTTCTAGTAAAATTATTTTTGAAATAAATAATAATTTTTGTTTCATATAGAAATTTATGAAATAAAACACATTCGAGCTTCGCTTGCATGATGATGCAATCCCAAACTGATGTATTGTATGTCCGTTATAAACTGTTAGTCTATCTCTATTGACAATGACATTTACACTCATAGATAATTAATCATATGACACAATTTTACCAATAACAGTGAACCCAGCAAATAATATAATTTAAGAAGAAGAAGATACAAAGTCTTCTTCTTGTGCTAAGTGGTCTTGTGGATGAGGTTCCAGTGGAGCGTCACCCATGTCTTTCTATTTCTTTAAATATTTTTATTTCTTGGTACTTAATTCAGTTCGGTCTCTCAATTCAGCCTCAAAATTTCTTATACATACCTACATATAATCACGGCTATATCCCTTACGTGGTAGACAGAGCTAACAATCTCGAAGGGACTGATAGGCCACGTTCAACTGTTTGGCTTTATGATGTATTGAAATTTTTTACTTATCATAACAGACAGACACAGAGACAGAGCCAACAGTCACCAAAAGACTGAATGACCACGTTCAGCTATTTGGCTTAATGATAGAATTGAGATTCAAATAGTGACAGGTTGCTAACCCATCGCCTAAAAGAGGAATCTTAAGTATATAAGCCTATCCCTTAGTCGTCTTTTACGACATCCATGGGAAAGAGATGAAGTGGTCTTATTCTTTTTTCTATACCATAAATATCTCACCAAAAATTAAAATCATTTTCGTACGAAAATCGTCTAAATTCCTTAGTAGGGGCGCACCGCGGTATGCTTTGGCGCGAAGTTATTGAATATTTTTAATATTAATGCCGAGATCAAACGCCGCTTGAAATAACCACAGAACAAGGGCGGTGGCCCTCGCGCTGAGCTCTGTGGATACAACTATGCAATAACAAAGCGCTGGATATCAAACGAACCACCAAATTTGTTCCACAGAAATAAGAATGTGGTTGACTTCATGTTATTAATTTTAAAACAAATAAAAATATGTTATACTGACAAAAGATTATTAGAAAATCGCGTTAGAAAAATTTATATTAATTTTTGTAAATTGCGACACAATTTATTCTTGTGGGCGAGCAACCGGTCACTATGCTATCATTAAGCCAAACAGCTGAACGTGACTTTGAAAGACTTTAAGACTTTTCAAGACAAAAAATAAAGATGTGAATATAAGGCATAAAGATGGGAATCTGTGTATGTATGTATTTTTTCTCTATAATCTAGCGAGTTTAATACATAGGTACATACAAACATATGGTCACGTCTATATCCCTTGCGGGGTAGACAGAGCCAACAGTCTTGAAGAACTGAAAGGCCACGTTCAGCTGTATGGCTTAATGATATAAGATTAAAATAGTGACAGGTTGCTAGCCCATCGCCTAAATGAAAAATGTCTAATTTATAAATCTTGCGAATTTAAACTCAAACCAAATGCAAAAAACTGATAGGAAATTCGTCGCATTTACATGTTTAGACCGAAACATAAGTAAAATCGACTCTCATGTTGACAATAATTTGATTAAAACAAAAAGTCCTGTCTGTCAAGATAGACTATTCCACGCGTACGCAGTCGCTGGCAACAACTAAACAGATAATAAATAAAAGAACAAATACTTAAAACTAATAAACACTTAAATTGTTTAATAAAAGTCTATAATGAAACGTGTACATCACTCGACTCGTCACGCTCCATTACGCGCGCATAATACCTCCCCCGCCCCGCCCCCTCCGCCCTCCGCCGGCGAGGGTCGCGCACAGATTAAAAACCGTATGCCCCGTCTATAATCCCCTGACTTAATAATCTGTGATCTTTGCCTGATAAAAGGGTACGGTCCTTTGCTAGGATTTTTATTTGAATTAAAAATATTGTCCTATTATTTTATGTACGCAATATATTTTCAAATTAATTCTTTGTGACTACTCTTCGTACCAGGTGAAAGATTTTATTATAGTACTAAGTAATATTAAAAGTTACATACATACATGGAGTCACGTCTATACCCCTTGTGAGGTAGACAGAGCAACAGTCTTGAAAAGATTTGGCCAAGTTCAGCTGTATGGCTTTATAATGGACTTGAGATTCAAATAGTAACAGGTTGTTAGCACATCGACTACAAGATGAATCCTAAGTTTATAAGGCTATCCCATAGTCGGCTTTTACGACGATCTATGGAAAATAATTGGTGCCAGCAACCATACCATACACTAAGTACACGAGTGAGCACCCTGATCAACTAAACATAACTTTCATACTAACTCTATGTATCAGTAGTATTACACCGGATTAGCCCTTTGACCTGTCCAGGAACCCTTTACAAACTTTTAACTATGACAGTAATGACGATTTGATATTATCACGAATTGTCACTGAGGGGCATCGGAATAAAGAGATATATACAATTTACCAATGTTTTCACAAACAACACAAGTACAGTTAGTAAAAAAATTAAGTATTTCGATCGAATTTAAGTTAAAAATAACCTAGATTAATTTGTGAAAAGAAATGGAAGATCCTCATCAAGAAAGAAAAGCGATTATTTGGATATAGGTACCAGTTAATGTCGTAACTACAATGGGATATTACGGTTTTAGATGATGATAGATATGTATTTATTTATCGGGTTTTGATAAAACTGTGATGGATTAATTATTCAGCCGTCATCACATGTAGTTAATATGCTATTTTCCTGGTTAAGGGGCTACAGCTAAGTGAAATTAAGAAACGCAAGCACATATTGACATAATCGACTTCAACGCCATCTATCAACAACACTTGAGAACAAAGAAGGCGCGCGTGATGAGACAAATTGAAAGGAAAACAAAATCTGAAAAAAGACACGTCATGATTGTTTTTCCGTAACAAACTTAAAAATATCATAAAATATAAAGAAATGGCGGCGATGGTGTCCGCATCCCATCACGTCTCGTTCTACTTTTCTCCCCCGACGGGAGTGAGCAACCTATATCATTCCAAGATATGCAATAATAAAAATATTTGTGGCGTTTATTGGTTTTTATTCCGACGCTCCTCAATTAAGGCCAATGATGACGTCACACAATAAGGATTCAGCCCATATAAAGTTTCGCCGTGTCCGGCTATCTGTCCATACATACAAATCGAAATAAAAATATCGGAGATGACATGCCCTGTTAAACATAAATTAAAAAAAAAAACTAAAAAACTACGCTTTTATTGCTAATCGAACTAAAAAATAGAAAATAAAAATTAATGACAAAGGAATTATAAAACAGTAGTAGCAAGTCGAACAATCAGTTATAGTCAATTACCTCCGATTAAAATTATAACAAAATTAAAGGAGATCGCCCAAAACTGCCCTAGAAACGTATACATAAATGTTATTTTCCTATAATACTGAAATATTAATTTATTAATTATCACGTATTAATTTTTTTCCTAGAACTTGTCAAAATGATTTTCAATAATAAAAGATTCTTAATCTTATTTCACTTCCTTTCATGACTTCCTTTACAACAACGAGTTAAGTGTTGCCATTCAAAAGGTTTTTATTAACTTCCCGTACGATTACTGATTTCGATTTAATCGATATTTATGAACATGTACAGTATATACGCTTATTAGGAAGCGTTATTTTGGGACCGCTTCAATATGTTTAGGTATATTTAATAACAATCTATATATTTTACTTTAAAAATGATTTGTTTGCTGTACATTTGGAATTGATTGTGTTACTTAAATCGATAAAAATATATATTTATTAAAAATCGATTTGATGATGATTTTCTGGCAACACAGGTCAGACCGACGCGAAGTAACATTTGAATTGAACATCGCTCAGACGTCACTCGTTCGTTCCTCCGTTCGTTGTTTCGTTGTGCTTTTTATCTGATACTTATTTATAATTGTTTATTTATTTTGTTTTGAGTAATGATGTTTAGTCGGCGGTGGCACTAGTTTCACATAGGGGAGCCCCTTTAACCTTAATCAAATGGGTGTATCATGATAGACGATGCTGCTAGCAATCCATTACTATTTTGATTTCCTGTTTTTAACTATACGCTTCATGGTCTTGCTAAATATGGCCTTAGATTCTGTATAGCCTAAGAGATAAAGACAAGTAAGATTTTTAGGATTAGCATACATCATAGTTTCACGTGTTTGGGGGATAGACAGACCTGTTGCCATAAAACACAAAGGTCACATTTATCAAGTTGGTGGGGCGTATAGTTAAATCAAGAATTCGAAATAGTGATGGATTGCTTATCGCATCGCCTGTCATAAATCCACGGTGACTCATTCTCTAGACCAGCTTTTACGATCTGCGCAGGATGAGAAGCAGCTGCCACATTCTATATTTTTTAATTAGAAAAATATTATTAAATGTGTTTATTGCAGTCCAAATAAATGAATCGCACTTTGAAACAATGTTTTTTATTTGAGTACTTTTTTCTCCTGAAAATATTAGTAAATCATATTTTTTTTGTTTTCATTTTCTGTATCATATCTTTTGCAACTAGTTATACATTTAGTTCTGCATAAATATTTAGAAAAAAATCTACTATAAAAAATAGTACTATAGAAAAAAATCTATTATATGTTCAGTTCAGAGCGTATTTGAATACATGCTGTTGTTTGTGTTGATAGAATTCTCACATACATTACAAATAAATATATATTTCTTTAATATAAAGAATAACCACGCGGGCGAAGCCTCGGGGTAACTAGTACCACTTATATACCACAAATAAATACAAACTGAAATGGTACGTTGATTCATGTTCGCACCAGACTAGTTAAGTATGCGACAGTAAAAACTCCTGAATAAAAACTTATAGCAAAAGCATTTTATAAGAAGTTGATTAATTGAGCCAGTAAATGAGGAAGTTTATTTTTATGATTGTATACATTTGACAAGTTCCTGAAACTTTTTTCATACAAAATATGAATATACAGTGATTCAAGATTATATAAGAATAGTTGTTATGTGTATACATTCCAGGGCAGTCGTCCATACTTCAATTGGGCCATCTCCTTTATAAACAAAACAATTTTAATCGGAGTAAAAAGCGTGGGGGTGCATTTTACTTGTTTTAAATTGTTTTGTTTATAAATTTAATTTAATTTAGTTTAGTGTTATACGAAGTGCATGGCATCATTCGGCATTTATTTTAATTTTTAATTTCTGTGCATAATCTATGATAATAATGAAAGCTGTCACTGTCACATTAACAAAACATGATGCCGCGTCACAATTTATAAAAGGTTAAAATCTTGAAACAAAGAAGACTTATATTTTAATTGTTATTTTAAATACTTAATAAAAAAGAATTGGTGAAACATGATTTTTTAAATGTTGTTTCTCTTTTCAGGTGAGTTAGTGGTAAATTAATGTGAAAGAATGTCTTGTAAAAGTGTTAATATTTGTTTACGTATAAGTCTCTTTTCAATCTATTTTCAAAGTAACAATTCTGGTTAAAGTTTTACTGTTCATTATATAATCAAAGGATAAATTAAAAAACACATTATAAATACAAAAAAAGTACGTTGTCTATTTATGAGATATTCTTGTCAACCACTCAATGGAGGTTGATTAAGTAAGTCGTTACTAGATGGCACTGCAAACAAAGTAATACGCGGTGTGGTTTCACGTTCAATAGAATCTAAAGAAACAAAATTGCCCGGGAGGGCGGGTTAGGTTAACGGCGGGTTAGGTTAACGGCGGGTTAGGTTAACGGCGGGTTAGGTTAACGGCGGGTTAGGTTAACGGCGGGTTAGGTTAACGGCGGGTTAGGTTAACGGCGGGTTAGGTTAACGGCGGGTTAGGTTAACGGCGGGTTAGGTTAACGGCGGGTTAGGTTAACGGCGGGTTAGGTTAACGGCGGGTTAGGTTAACGGCGGGTTAGGTTAACGGCGGGTTAGGTTAACGGCGGGTTAGGTTAACGGCGGGTTAGGTTAACGGCGGGTTAGGTTAACGGCGGGTTAGGTTAACGGCGGGTTAGGTTAACGGCGGGTTAGGTTAACGGCGGGTTAGGTTAACGGCGGGTTAGGTTAACGGCGGGTTAGGTTAACGGCGGGTTAGGTTAACGGCGGGTTAGGTTAACGGCGGGTTAGGTTAACGGCGGGTTAGGTTAACGGCGGGTTAGGTTAACGGCGGGTTAGGTTAACGGCGGGTTAGGTTAACGGCGGGTTAGGTTAACGGCGGGTTAGGTTAACGGCGGGTTAGGTTAACGGCGGGTTAGGTTAACGGCGGGTTAGGTTAACGGCGGGTTAGGTTAACGGCGGGTTAGGTTAACGGCGGGTTAGGTTAACGGCGGGTTAGGTTAACGGCGGGTTAGGTTAACGGCGGGTTAGGTTAACGGCGGGTTAGGTTAACGGCGGGTTAGGTTAACGGCGGGTTAGGTTAACGGCGGGTTAGGTTAACGGCGGGTTAGGTTAACGGCGGGTTAGGTTAACGGCGGGTTAGGTTAACGGCGGGTTAGGTTAACGGCGGGTTAGGTTAACGGCGGGTTAGGTTAACGGCGGGTTAGGTTAACGGCGGGTTAGGTTAACGGCGGGTTAGGTTAACGGCGGGTTAGGTTAACGGCGGGTTAGGTTAACGGCGGGTTAGGTTAACGGCGGGTTAGGTTAACGGCGGGTTAGGTTAACGGCGGGTTAGGTTAACGGCGGGTTAGGTTAACGGCGGGTTAGGTTAACGGCGGGTTAGGTTAACGGCGGGTTAGGTTAACGGCGGGTTAGGTTAACGGCGGGTTAGGTTAACGGCGGGTTAGGTTAACGGCGGGTTAGGTTAACGGCGGGTTAGGTTAACGGCGGGTTAGGTTAACGGCGGGTTAGGTTAACGGCGGGTTAGGTTAACGGCGGGTTAGGTTAACGGCGGGTTAGGTTAACGGCGGGTTAGGTTAACGGCGGGTTAGGTTAACGGCGGGTTAGGTTAACGGCGGGTTAGGTTAACGGCGGGTTAGGTTAACGGCGGGTTAGGTTAACGGCGGGTTAGGTTAACGGCGGGTTAGGTTAACGGCGGGTTAGGTTAACGGCGGGTTAGGTTAACGGCGGGTTAGGTTAACGGCGGGTTAGGTTAACGGCGGGTTAGGTTAACGGCGGGTTAGGTTAACGGCGGGTTAGGTTAACGGCGGGTTAGGTTAACGGCGGGTTAGGTTAACGGCGGGTTAGGTTAACGGCGGGTTAGGTTAACGGCGGGTTAGGTTAACGGCGGGTTAGGTTAACGGCGGGTTAGGTTAACGGCGGGTTAGGTTAACGGCGGGTTAGGTTAACGGCGGGTTAGGTTAACGGCGGGTTAGGTTAACGGCGGGTTAGGTTAACGGCGGGTTAGGTTAACGGCGGGTTAGGTTAACGGCGGGTTAGGTTAACGGCGGGTTAGGTTAACGGCGGGTTAGGTTAACGGCGGGTTAGGTTAACGGCGGGTTAGGTTAACGGCGGGTTAGGTTAACGGCGGGTTAGGTTAACGGCGGGTTAGGTTAACGGCGGGTTAGGTTAACGGCGGGTTAGGTTAACGGCGGGTTAGGTTAACGGCGGGTTAGGTTAACGGCGGGTTAGGTTAACGGCGGGTTAGGTTAACGGCGGGTTAGGTTAACGGCGGGTTAGGTTAACGGCGGGTTAGGTTAACGGCGGGTTAGGTTAACGGCGGGTTAGGTTAACGGCGGGTTAGGTTAACGGCGGGTTAGGTTAACGGCGGGTTAGGTTAACGGCGGGTTAGGTTAACGGCGGGTTAGGTTAACGGCGGGTTAGGTTAACGGCGGGTTAGGTTAACGGCGGGTTAGGT